>NC_080570.1:63814687-65014687 GCF_030247185.1 Malaya genurostris | reverse complement strand
CTGAACATATTTCCGATGGAATGGGATAAAAATGATATTGTTATATTGATTCCCGATTAAATGTAAATTTTTAAAGGTGTAAAGTAAGTGCTATTCACGTCGAAAACATACGTGCTAAAGTTTGCTTAATTTAGAATTGGAACAAACTTTTGCTCATATTGTGGCGCTCCTGGTGGACGGATTTGGAAGTTCTTGGCGCCCACGTGTCGGAAATTTTGTCAGCTTCACGTATGATTTTTGACATTCCGCAAATCGACTGTACTTTGTAAACAATCAACATGGAAGCCGAAAGAAGGGAGAAAATTGTGCATAGTTATTTAGAAAATCCATTGTGGTCTGCATCTAGGTTAGCTAAACAGCTGAAATAGCCCAGAAATACCGTAGGAAACATTGACGACGATTCGGAAGCCTCAAGCCAATCGTTGGAGTGGAACTGTCGACCAGAAACTGCGTGGTAAGATTTTGAAGACGATTAAGAGAAATCCTAATCTGTCGGACCGTGATTTGGCCAGAAAATTCGGTGCCCATAGTACCGTGAGGAGAACTCGACTCCGGGAAGAAATCAAGTCGTACCGAGCTAGCAAATAGCCAAATCGGACCATAAAACAGAATAGTGTGGTCAAAATTCGTGCTCGGAAGCTATATGCCCAGGTGCTGACCAAGTTCGACGTGTGTCTTCTGATGGACGATGAAACCTATGTCAAGGCTAACTTCGGGCAAATCCCAGGTCAAAAATTTTACTTGGCAACGGCTCGGGGGGATGTTCCAGCCAAATTTAAATTGGTTTTTGCCGACAAATTTCCAAGAAAATTAATGATCTGGCAGGACATTTGCAGCTGTGCAAAAAAAACGAAAGTTTTTGTTACAAATAAGACAATGACATCGGAACTATACCAAAAAGAGTGTCTCCAAAAACGAACTTTGCCGTTCATTCGATCCCACGACCATCCCGTAATGTTTTGGCAAGCTGTCATTACACCAAAGTCGTTCAAGAGTGGTATGCAGGGGTCCAGTTTGTTCCGAAAAACCTTAACCCACCCAACTGGCCCCAGTTTCGCCCTATTGAGAAATACTGGACAATCATGAAGAGGAGACTCAAGGCAAAGGGAAAGGTTGTCAAAGACATCAATCAGATGACGACCTGGTGAAATAAGATGGCTAAAACGATAGACGAAGAAGGTGTGCGCCGCCTAATGAGCCGTGTTACAGGAAAAATTCGAGAATTCCTTCGAAACCGCGACGAATAATTTTATCCGTATTTTTTCTTAAAAGTATGTTGTTCCAATTCTATCTGAAGCAAGCTTTAATGTCCTAAGCAAAGGCATCAAGCTTTGGTGTAAAGTTTAGGGTAAAACTTTACATCAACTAATTTGTACATCGAACTACTAAGCAGTATACGTGGCCGTATACCTCTTGAAAATCACCCTTTAATTACCGAATTTAGCAAATAATATCTTTTCATACAGTTTCTGCGGATAGTAGTGATAGTAGTCGTTTATAGGATACGACTACAAAATTACGGGAAAAGTGCTGAAACGCGAATCGTTCGTAAGGAAGTTAGGAATTATTCTTGATGCCAAGTTAAACTTCAAAAACCACATTGATTATATAATTTCCAAGGAATTCTAGGAATTTATTGTTCGCGTAACCAAAAACTTGGTTTGCTCTACGCAATCTACCATGGAACGACCCTGCTAATCTACCCAGCTACCAAGATTACTGTAAACTTATAGGCTTGGATCTATTATCTGTTCGTAGGAATGTCTCAAAATCAGTTTTCATAGCCGATTGGTTACAATCACGTATTGATTGTCCCGAACTCTTACAATTAATTAATTTCGACATTCATCATCATAGTCTGTGTTATCATCTCTTTTTGAGATTATCTTCCGCCAGAACAAACTATGGATTCAATTTTACTAGTATGTGCCGTTTATTCGATAGCTTATACAATGTCTTCGATTTTCATGTATCTCTAAATGTAATCAAACGATTGTTTTTTAGTCATTTATCATGTTAGTTTTAGAATCAATGGTAGTTTGTAAGTTATTTTATAGTCTTGGTAATGTTTACTTTAGTATTATTGATACAAAGATGAGGAGGTTTTATGCCTGCCGGAGGCAGAGGTTTAACAATTCTCAACACCAGCGGGCTTTTTCCTGCTAAATATATATTAATATTATTTCCACGTTTAGTAATAGCACTTATTATGAAAAAAAAATCAGCTGAGATCATGACCATTAGAAATGGGTCAGGGACATTTAGCCGTATCACTTCCCAGATTGAATAACAATGGATTACAATCTTTAAAAAGCAAATTTCTAGAAAGTTAGTTGACTAATCGATCTCGCAATCGCTGGTTCGGATTTAACTAAGCCGTAGAGTCTAGATAAACCGTCCAAAACAAGTTAATCTAGTCCTTTGGGGGGTTTTTTAGTACCACGTGGATTTGAACAAAGTACCAATGACTATTGTTTTTAACGTTTCGTCTTCGACTCATAAGTGCAGTAACAGTCTATGTTGAACTACCATAACAGCAACTCAAAACAGATGGGGTTCGCTTACACGAGCTGGTTCTTTTATGACACTCGCGACATACGATCGCTTTGCGCAAAATCATTCATGTGACATAAATAAATAAGGAATCAAAATAAACACTCCCGATGAATGACTTTTCGCATTGCATCAATACATTTTCTTTTTGAAGCAGTAAATAAATTACCAAAGCATTAAACTGGAACTACCAGAATCACAAAAGAACCGCAACTACGATCATTAATGTCACATACGAAGAAGAATCATTACGTTTACGCCCAAGAGCTATTATTTCACGAAACTATATTCCGCGTTCAAAGTCTCGATAGGTCACACGGAGGATAATTCACTTAGCTATTAACTTCCGTCTATCCACCAGACTATGCAAACTATGAGACGATGAATCCTGGGCATGACACTTGAATCGCGTTGGCAATATATGCGTTTATCAACCTTACCGCAAAACTAGAACGTCATTCATCTGTCGTGGGTTCACACAGGCACAAACGCACACACACACACAGCTACACTTATTCAACTCCAAGCTGATTATGCTTCACTAAACAGTGCTGTTGGCCTTGTGTTAAATCGAATAATCTGCCATAATCCGTCGCCTACTGCATACATCGCATCAGTGCACTTTCGCCTATATACTTCCATATTTGGGGATTTGAGCAAAACAGATAACAGCACGAATAAATTCCTGGCAAATCACAGGCAGTGCGCGCAAAAGTGACGACGCGCGGGGGTGGTGATCCCAACCGGCAACGAAGCCAAGCCGTTGTCAATGCACGATGATACCAACAACAGCAATACGGACAACGTCGAGGTCGCCAGAAAAACAAGCACGCCGAGAGATTGAACGCCACAAAATCGACCCCGGAGCCGCGGGGGTTGACACGACGGACGAACGACGGAACCTAGAAGAAGCAAGAAGAGTGGAAACAACCATAGAACGAGACAACACAGAGATAATCGAACGTTGTTTTGCACATGCATCACAAGAAGCAGTATAAAGTAATAACAGAACACATACTCGCTTCTTCGCCTTTTTATTGTTGCTGCTGTTGATGTTGTTGTTTTTGTTGCCGTTGCTCTACTGCTGTCACTAGTAGAAGGTGCTGCTTTTGCTTTATATTACAATTGCCTCCTCTGGTCTTGCTGCTGTTGATATTGATGTTATTGCGACCTTTTATTTGCCTGTAATTCTTGCGCTTCTCGCCCTTGGCGGACACACTCACTTGGCGAACACACTTCACTTCACTACCCCGCTGTCGCTGAACTCCTGTGCTTTCTTCGCGTCTGCTCCTTTCACGTGTGTATCTACAACACTGTAATAAATGCTATGCGCGCGTTTTCCAGAATGACTGTCTCTCCCTTCCCTTCACACAAAACACACTACGTGCTCCGACGATTTGATGGTTTGCTTTCCGTTGCCCGTTCCACGGTCCGGTTTCACCTTCCTCGATTGCGACACAGGCAGCACAGCCGGCCAAACCAGGCGGCAACGGGGGCGACGGTGGGATAGCAGAACCAGTAAAACCTGAGCCCGCGAAAAACGGCAAACACAGTGCGGATTTCGCGGTGCGGTTTTCAACTTCAATGACTCGGTAGGTCGTGACGGTCGCGAACGAGATACGACGCTCGGGGTGTCGGTGGGACGGTAGGGTGCAGACCGAATCGCAAAGACACACACACATTCACACTCGAACCCGTACGCACATTCACTCAATCATGAGTTCGTTTCGATTATGGAAAACTTCACACGCGCGCGGCGTCCAACGATCTCGTCGACGATGATGTGTGTCTCACCCGGTCGGGAAACAAAGGCTAACTGAAAATTCAACGTCAACCGCTGGTATAAGCGATGCGTCGATGCTCTCTCTCTCTCGCTCTCTCTTTCTCTCTATCTTGTTCTTCATTACCTCGTGGTTTGCTTCGAAAACGGTTCACCAATTCAAGCTGAGCGGGAGAGACAATGTTCAGAGATACGGAGCAGCGATGCCAACGCTACGGATTTATCCGTAGATCTGCGGATTTCAGTGTTTTCTACGGATCTACGGATGAGTCTTTTAAAATCTACGGATTTTTCCTTATCTCTCCGGAAATTTTCAGTTTTCGCATTATTTCTCCAGATATCTACGGAGAATCATAAAATCGCGCACTTTTTTCTGATAACGGCCAATAAATCTGAAAACATTCACTTAAAAGAAAGATTTTGAATGATTCGATGCTCACTAAGAGTCATTCATAGCATTAATTAAAACGAAAATGTTTTATCTTTCGTTTGATGTTAAAATCAATACTTCAAAATTCATCAATTAAAGTTCATCCATTCGTCACCGATCACTCATTTTTGGAATCCCGTCTTAATGGCTTGGAGCTTCAAGCTGTTAAATTTAAATATACGAGTATACACACTTAAAAAAATCCCTGTGATGGAGCGTCGCAGTTCACGCAAATTCACGCGGAAGAACATTCAATATTGTGTATAAAACTCCATGACATGAAATTCGTTGAAATAAAAAAAGAATACTGATAGCAACCGCCGCGACTTGAACCGAGAATCATTGGATCGCAGGTACGTCTGTTAATCGACTGAGCCACAGAAGCATACATCTGCTTGGTTGGTAAAAGGTGCATTTAAATTCATACAGTCGCATCTGCTAGCATAATACAAGTTACAGTCGAAACCAGTAAAATTCAGGCTAATCTAACATTAAGTCAATACATGAAATTTTCCGTCATTTGACGAATTAGGTCGTTATGAATTACATCGTATGAGGAATTAAGTCACCTGTATTATTCAGATTTTTTGGTGTGTAGGTACACCTGAAACCGAATCTACGGATTTTACTTCAGGGAAAGTTGACATCACTGATACGGAGAGATCTGTCTGACCGTCAGACAGTGATGCCACTTTTTTAATATGGAAATATAGGAATCATCTCGTGAAATTAATCGGCTAAGCATTTTTTATGAAAATTCAGGCTAGGTAAACAGCACTGAAACATGAAACTCCCATAATATTCATTAAAAAAACACATGAGTTTGATTTGATAACAAACCCATTCAAGTCATGTGAAATTCATATGATACAATTAACACATATCTTATTAGTCCAATAAATGGTATGTGCCTTTGACATTTAAAAAAAAACAGTAGTGTTATTTACAGTTTTAAAATTGTGAGTTTGAACGATCAGTTGCTTGCTAATTCAGATTTGTCCGAATCCGTCTCTGGTATAATCGATGAAAATGTAAGAAAATATAATTCGCTAAGTCTCTTGATAATTGCACACTGTGGAGTTGACAATTCCTGAATAGCGTTAACGACTTGAAGCCCTATTTGAGCCAATTGACATTACGAGGCGACTTGCATTAATTTGGGCATAAACTGTACTGCCCATACTCGCATATTAGTCCCATATCGATTTTCATCAATTTTGAGTTAGCTTGAGGGATGAAATCTATCCTCATTATACTCTTAGAAATTGCAATAAAAGTTGATTTTTTGTTCAGTAAAATGTGAAAAAATATCAACTCATGTCTGTTCTATATGTTAAATACTCGCATACCAGTCCCATTTAGTGCAAATTTCAATAATTTCATTTGTTGCAATATTCGAATAGTAAAGGTGTGTTACCGATATTTCAAGTAATAATATCATGATTTAGCATTGCCGTTTCAACCTTCCGAGCGAACGGACGTGATTTGGATTTACTGCGAAAGCATTGAAAACCAGTTGTGTGTGTGTGATAAAGTGGTCGAACGTTCGAAACGATATTGTGTTATAGACAATAGTGCTTTTTCCTCTGAGAGGTTTTTTTCGCATTATATAATAGAACAGTGCCTTATTGTGAGCGGTGGATCGAAACGGTACCGTTAGCCGGTTATTGTTTCGCCGATCAAGGCCAAGTGTGCGGATTATAAACAAGCGGCCATTGTGTGAGGATTATAAATAAGTGTGCTTTTTCCTCTCGGAGGTTTTTTGCACATCATCAAAGCGGCGATACGCCGACCGACGAAGACCAGCTTGGTGTCCCCCGTTGGATCTTAAGTTAAGTACCGTTACTTCGATTATTCGTTTTTGACCATTATATTTCCCCCCGAATTACTTGTTTCTGCGCGGAAATAGTTCCGCGACATGTCTAATTTAAGTCCTGGCCCCCCCGCTCCCGATGTTCAAATGGAGACTTCCCTTGTCTGTAAAATGTCCCGCATAAAGAGCTATTCTGATGGGCTCGCACTACCGGCCGGGCCTTACGCGGTCTATTTCCGGACCAAATCAAGAGAAAAAAATTTAAATATTTTAAAAATATCGCGAGACCTGTTTTCGCGATATAATACTATAAAAAGTATTGATAGAATACGGCCAGACAAGCTCAGGGTCCTGTTTACCAGCTCTAAACAGGCTAATGAGCTTGTTCAAAAGGATCCCTTTACGCAGGAGTACCGCGTCTACGTGCCCGCTCGCGAAGTAGAAATCGACGGTGTGGTCACCGATGCGAGTTTGACTTGCGAGGATATTCTTAAGTACGGGGCGGGTTGTTTTAAAGACCCCTCACTTAAGAATGTCAAGATACTGGATTGCAAGCGATTGCATTCAGTATCGATCGCAGGGGATGGAACAAAGTCTTATCCCCAATCAGACTCTTATCGTGTGACCTTCGCCGGCACTGCTTTGCCCAACTACATCCTCTTGGACCGGGTTCGTTTGCCTGTTCGTTTATTTGTACCCCGGATAATGAATTGTACCAATTGCAAACAACTGGGGCATACAGCTACCCATTGCAGCAATAAGCCACGTTGTGCTAACTGTGGGGAAGCTCATGCGGACGGCTCTTGCGGTAAGGATGCTGAAAAGTGTCTCTACTGTAAGGAGGGTCCGCATGACCTCTCTGATTGTCCCGCTTACAAACTGCGAGGTGATCGAATGAAGCGTTCCCTAAAGGAGCACTCCAAGCGTTCCTTCGCAGAGATGCTTGAAAGTGCCACCCCTCCTAAACAGACAACGAATCCATATGCCTGCTTGTCGACTGACGAGAGCGATTCTGACGACCCTTTGGAAGGTCCATCTTCAGCGGTCCCTCATAGCTGTAGGAAAAGAATGAATAAATCTTCTCATAAGCTACCTAGTAAGGGTTCGAAGGTGTCTTCCGAAGGGCTTCGAAAAGTTACAGCTAACGGGAATCGGGAAAAATCACCGAAGCAAAAAGCTCCTGGTCTCGGAAAGCTCAATTCCGAGATGGAATTCCCACCACTTCCAGGGACTACAAAATCCCCAAGCGTTCCTAAAAATCCACCAGAGAACCAACTAGGTGCTGGACTTATCAAGTTTTCTGATGTTGTGGACTGGATTTTTACAACTTTCAATATTTCAGACCCTCTTAGAAGCATTTTAATTGCTTTCATGCCTACAGTAAAAACATATTTGAAGCAGTTGACTGCAAATTGGCCCCTTCTTTCAGCGATTGTATCTTTCGATGGCTAAATCATCCACCGAGGTCACGGATCTAATCACTGTTTTACAGTGGAATTGTAGAAGTATTATCCCAAAAATAGATTCATTTAAATTTCTAGTAAATAATCTGAAATGTGACGCATTTGCATTGTGCGAAACTTGGTTAACTTCTGAAATACCCTTAAACTCCCACGATTTTAACATTATTCGCCTGGATCGAGGTGATCCCTACGGAGGAGTACTTTTAGGGATCAAAAAGTGCTATTCTTTTTATCGAATTACCCTCCCCTCGATACCAGGTATTGAAGTTGTCGCATGTCATGTTACAATCAAAGGTAAGGACCTTTGTATTGCTTCCATCTACATTCCCCCAAGAGCCTCAGTTGGGCATCGGCGACTCAGTGATATCATTGAGCTCCTTCCCGCACCGACGTTGGTTTTGGGAGACTTTAACTCACACGGTACGGGATGGGGCTGTCTTCACGATGATAACAGATCAGCTATGATCCATGATATCTGCGATAACTTCAATATGACAATATTGAATACGGGAGAAATGACACGGATTCCTGCACCACCAGCAAGACCAAGTGCGCTGGATTTATCCCTTTGCTCGACATCGCTACGGTTGGATTGCACGTGGGAGGTAATTCCTGATCCCCACGGTAGCGATCACCTACCGATCGTAATATCAATCACCAGCGGCTCAAAACCATCGAAGACAATCAATGTTTCGTACGACCTCACACGAAATATTGATTGGAATAGCTATGCGACCTCGATATCTGAGAAACTTGAAAGAACTCAACAACTTCCTCCGGAGGAAGAGTACACGTTTTTGGCTGGCTTGATTCTCGACACCGCGACTCAAGCTCAGACGAAACGTGTACCCGGCGCGAAAACTAACATCCGCCCTTCCAACCCGTGGTGGGACAAAGAGTGCACAAATTTAAACGCGGAGAGAGCCTCCGCGTATAAAATATTCAGAAAAAATGGAACACCTGATAATTACCGGAATTACGCGGCGTTAGACGTTAAAACTAAGAACTTGATTAGAGCCAAGAAACGCGGTTACTGGCGTCGGTTTATAGACGGCTTAACGAAAGAAACATCTATGAGCACTCTTTGGAACACAGCCCGACGAATGCGCAATCATAACACCACGAATGAAAGCGAGGAATATTCCAACCGCTGGATATTCGATTTCGCTAAAAAAGTATGCC
This sequence comes from Malaya genurostris, assembly GCF_030247185.1. Lineage (NCBI taxonomy): Eukaryota > Metazoa > Arthropoda > Insecta > Diptera > Culicidae > Malaya > Malaya genurostris. Next base: position 65,005,466 of record NC_080570.1, on the reverse strand, counting down.
CAGACTCTGTACCGGAACAGAAGATCACCCGCGCCGCGACACCAAACACAAACGAAACACCGTTTTCGATGGTAGAGTTCTCACTTGCACTCTTGTCATGTAACAATAAAGCCCCGGGATTAGACAGAATAAAATTCAACTTGTTGAAAAATCTGCCTGACCCCGCCAAAAGGCGCTTGTTGAGTTTATTCAATAAGTTCCTTGAGGGCAACATTGTTCCACATGACTGGAGACAAGTGAAAGTGATCGCCATTCAAAAACCAGGAAAATCAGCCACCGATCACAATTCGTATCGGCCGATTGCTATGCTTTCCTGTATCCGGAAATTGTTCGAAAAAATGATTCTCTTCCGTCTAGACAATTGGGTCGAAACTAATGGCTTACTTTCAGATACACAATTTGGTTTCCGCAGAGGCAAAGGAACGAACGATTGTTTGGCGTTGCTCTCAACAGAAATTCAAATGGCATTTGCTCGTAAAGAACAAATGGCGTCAGTTTTCCTAGACATCAAGGGGGCTTTTGACTCAGTTTCCATAAACATCCTATCTGAGAAGCTGCATCAGCATGGTCTTTCGCCAGTTTTGAACAACTTTTTACATAATCTATTGTCTGAGAAACATATGTATTTCGCGCATGGTGATTTGTCGACAATACGATTCAGTTACATGGGTCTTCCTCAGGGCTCATGCTTAAGCCCCCTTTTATACAATTTTTACGTAAACGACATCGATAAATGTATCAACACATCTTGCACGCTAAGACAACTTGCCGATGACAGCGTTGTGTCTATTATAGGACCCAAAGCTGCCGATCTGCAAGGGCCGTTACAAGATACTCTTGCCAACTTATCCACATGGGCTCTTCAAATGGGTATCGAGTTCTCTACGGAGAAAACTGAGCTGGTTGTATTTTCAAGGAAGCGAGAACCAGCACAACTACAGCTTCAACTAGGGGGTGAAAACATAGCTCAGGTCTTCACATTTAAATATCTCGGGGTCTGGTTCGACTTCAAAGGCACATGGGGATGTCACATTAGGTATATGAAACGAAAATGCCAACAAAGAATCAACTTTCTTCGTACAATAACCGGATCGTGGTGGGGTGCCCATCCAGGAGACCTGATCAGGCTGTACCAAACAACGATATTGTCCGTGATGGAATACGGATGCTTTTGCTTCCGATCCGCGGCGAACACTCATTTCATCAAGCTGGAAAGAATTCAGTATCGTTGTTTGCGTATTGCCTTGGGTTGCATGCAATCGACTCATACGATGAGCCTCGAAGTGCTGGCGGGCGTTCTCCCATTGAAAAACCGGTTCTGGGATCTCTCATATCGTTTACTCATTCGATGCGACATTTTGAATCCTCTGGTGATTGAAAACTTCGAAAGGTTAGTTGAGCTCAATTCTCAAACCCGTTTTATGTCCTTGTATTTTGATTACATGGCTCAGAATATTAATCCTTCTTCGTTTGTTTCCAACCGTGCTCATTTCTTGGATACTTCTGATTCTACTGTGTTTTTCGATACTTCCATGAGAGAAGAGATTCGTGGAATTCCGGATCACGTGCGCCCTCAAGTGGCCCCAAATATTTTTTATAATAAATTTAGAACAGTCAACTGTGAAAAGGTGTTTTACACTGACGGATCAAACATCAACGAGTCCACAGGCTTCGGTATCTTCAATCAAAACATCACCGCTTCGTACAAACTCAGTGATCCGGCTTCAGTTTACGTCGCAGAATTAGCTGCTATTCAGTACACCCTCGAGATCATTGAAACCTCGCCCAAAGACCATTACTTCATTGTCACGGACAGTCTAAGCTCAATAGAAGCTCTCCGGGCAATGAAGCCAGGAAAGTACCCCCCTTATTTTCTGGGGAAAATACGGGAACACTTGAGAACTTTATCTGAACGGTCTTATTCAATATCGTTAGTCTGGGTCCCTTCGCATTGTTCCATTCCGGGAAATGAAAAGGCAGACTCATTGGCTAAGGTGGGCGCATTAGAAGGTGATATTTATGAAAGACCAATCTGCTTCAATGAATTTTTCAGTATTTCTCGTCAGAAAACTCTCGAAAGTTGGCAAACTTCATGGACGAATGACGAACTGGGACGATGGCTACACTCCATTATTCCTAAGATATCAACGAAACCGTGGTTCAAGGGGATGAACGTGAGTCGTGATTTCATTCGCGTTATGTCACGGCTCATGTCAAATCACTATACATTCAACGCACATCTCCGGCGTATCGGGATCGTGGAGAACGGGCTCTGCACCTGTGGCGACGGTTATCAGGACATCGAGCATGTCGTGTGGTCGTGCGTAGAGTATCGCGACGCCAGGTCGAAGCTACTGGAATCCCTCAGGGCCCGAGGTAGACCGCCTGAAGTTCCGGTTCGGGATGTGTTGGCGAGTCGGGATAGCTCATATATGCTTCTGATATACGAGTTTCTCAAACACATTAATATACAAGTGTAATCTGTTACATCTGGCTTAGAAAGTTCCTCCTATTTATCGACGTTGTTTCAACTGTGGCTAAGAATAATCTTCACCTGCAGGTTCGACACTAACTTCCGCCGATTATCCCGATTCCTCATCTGTCCACCATCTTCATCGGAACTAACAAGATCTTTGTGCTGTCACTAACCTTTTCGCTTCCCCGCTCCCCGTCTCTTCACCATCTCGATGTCAACTAATTAGATCTCTGTCGTTTTAGTCATTTCATTCCCATATCCCCTTTTTACTCCGTTTTCCGCAATATTTACTTCGCTATTTTTTTTTTTTCATTTTCTTCTGTAACAACACCATCATCGCCCACGGAAACTTACCAACAGCATGCGGGCCACCCGCCGGGTATTCGTAACCTGGGGGTGTTTCCCGCGGACCCACACGGACCGAAGAATGCGGCCAACATGAACATTCACCAACGCCATATGGAAGACTCTCATGAAATATTCAATTCACCGGCCACTGCCGATCACCAGCTGAAGGCTGGATCTGCCAAAGTCAACCATTGCGACCCAAATATGACATTACTCAATGATACAACCCTAGTTTTAAGTTAGTCGTAAATTAAAATTAGTAAAAGCCCTTGGCATCTTAGAGCTTAAGCAGTGTGCCTTAAACATTATATTCTTGAATAAAAAAAAAAATCATGATTTAGCATTAGGTTGAAAAATAAATCAAAAAAATCGGAAATAAAATTTTAATCGTCTTTCTATAGAAATGCCTATTTTCCATATGGGACTGATATGCAAGTATGGGCAGTGTACAAGATAGACAACTAACAGTTCGGCTGAAAAGTTCGTATCATTTAATAGAAACACACATTTTTTTGCCAAAATTCGTTTTTATTATTCAACATAATTGCCATCAGAGGCGATACAGCGATTATAGCGATCTTCCAACTTTTCGATACCATTTTTGTAGTACGATTTGTCCTTTGCCTCAAAATAGGCCTCAGTTTCAGCGATTACATCTTCATTGCTTCTAAATTTTCTACCACCGAGCATTCTCTTGAGGTCTGAGAACAGGAAAAAGTCACTGGGGGCCAAATCTGAAGAATCCGGTGGATGAGGGAGCAATTCGAAGCCCAATTCGTTCAATTTCAGCATGGTTTTCATCGACTTGTGACATTGTGATTGTGAGCTCACGCGGCACCCATTTTGCACAAAGCTTTCTCATATCAAAATATTCGTTAATAATATGTCCAACACATTCCTTTGATATCTTTAGGGTGTCAGCTATCTCGATCAACTTCACTTTACGGTCATTGAAAATCATTTTGTGGATTTTTTTCACGTTTTCATCGGTAACAGCCTCTTTTGGACGTCCACTGCGTTCATCGTTTTCGGTGCTCATATGACCAGTACGAAATTTTGCAAACCACTTACGAATTGTTGCTTCGCCCAGTGCAGAGTCTGGATAACACTCATCAAGCCATTTTTTGGTATCGGCGGCACTTTTTTTCATCAAAAAGTAGTTTTTATCAACACACGAAATTCCTTTTTTTCCATTTTTTTCACAATAACAAAAGTAGCTTCACTCAAAATGCAATATCTCACAAACTAATAATCAGACAGCTGTCAAATTTATACACGTATCTTTTGAAGTTTGGTACTAACTGAAAATGGTATGGATTTAATTTTAGTGGCGCCCTCTCATAGAAACGATACGAACTTTTCAGCCGATCTGTTAGTGTATACGCCAGAACTGCCTAGTATTTTGCTTTATTTTTAATTCTTTTAATTATAGTTACAACTATAGCTATTGTATTGTTATGATAACACTATTATTCTAACAAAACTGTGCTCCTAATTGGGAAGAATAGCATTTTACACCTAATCCAGAACCACTTTCGAAATAAAAGTTTTCCAGTTCTTAAATTGATAGTTTTTACTCTCTGCAAAAAAGAACCAAGGAAGGCTCTCAAATTTACCAACGGCCTTCTTCGTTATTTTGTGTTTTGAACAGAATTTATAAATTGCAAATCAACTTAAAAAAAAATATAATATATCACATGATGTTCATCAGTATCATTAGCATCAGTTATTCTTATTGGTATAACACATCAAATGTACGACCAACTCCAATAACTTTTATTGCCATTTCACTTGAACAACGTTGGAAGGACAAGTAACTCTTATCAGTATTTCACATAAGATATATATGATCGTTCCAATGAATGTGAACTGATTCACCTTTCATGAATCTAAGTGATTCGCACATAGAAGTTATATGAAAAACTATATGGAAAAATATAAAAAAAAAAATATTATATGTTTTTTAAATTTCAGTGGGGTATAATGCAAACTGGTTAATAGATTTTATTCAGAATTTAGCATGTCGCCTTTAAAACCTTAACGCTACCGCCAATCATATTTTACCAATTTTTTGTATGGCTTATTGAAAATTCAACGACGTAAATAAACATAAATGTGATCAAATTTCAAATACCTTCTATTCTTTTACACGGATAAAAATCCATTGCCGGTACCATGATTAAGAAATCATGGAAATCATAAAACGTGTCTTCTCATGAGATCATACGTATTATAAACAATGTTATGATAAAAAAAATGGAAATCATGGAAATTTTTATGGGATTTGCTTACAACATCATCAGTAATAGGCATAGTCTCATGAGAAGTAATGTATCATGATTTCTCAAACATGGTACCGGTAATGGATTTGTATCCGTATAATTTCGTTTCGATTGGTAATATTGTTACATCTACATATTGCAAATATTTTCACGTATCTATTTTATCATTTGATCAAATAAGTGATCGAAATTGAAATTTAAAACGAGCTACCGGGCGAACGAGCTACCGGGGAATTGAAATTTAAAACGAGCTACTGGGGAAAGCTCCGATCGATAGAAGTTAAATTTATACTCAGGCAGGTAGTATTGGGTACTAAGAACAATTGACAAAAGTTGTGAGTCGTTCCCTTGAAAATGGAGGTCTACATAGTTCAATATGAATTTGACAGTGATTTTCGCGCATTTTTTCGCTGTCGATTTTTTCAACTGTAGACTACACATTTTCTAACGAAATTCTTTGAAAGTAAATAACTAAGCTAACTTAGGGATGCTAAACACATATGAAATGGATTTTTCTATGTATTTCTACGTATAAGTAGTATATATTTGCCAACGTAGCCTAAAAAGGAAATTGGTATAAAGTGGTGGGGTAAGTTGGTAAAACGTTTTTACGCATGTCATGATTTCATGAATTTTATGGAAACAGCAAGATACAGTGCATAAAAAATGAAAACTGCTCCCAAAAACGCGGCCGTCCACGTCAAAACCAGGCATTGTTATCAGTTCATTTTTCAATACCTGTATTGAGATGAATATGAACGTTTTTGGCTTTCTCAAAAAAGAATGTTAATTGTTCATCGTTTGAACAACGAAATTTTTTCCTAAGTAGCTGCTCATAGTTTTATCACTAAACTCACAGATGATATAGAAATTCAACAAAAGATTAAAATGTTAACAGGGCAATAATAAATTTTTCCTTCACTTGCAAAATGGCTTGCTGGAAGAGCTTTTTTGATTCCGTTGCTGATAAGCCTAATACTACTGCACTTTCAGGAAAATACAAATGGTATCACTTCACTTTATGCAGCAAATTTTAAGCGTTTTTAATTACATTGACATTAATTGTACAAAGATAAAACGACCACTACATAACTGACATAAATGACGTTCATTTGCCACTGAAAATTTTCAACATGAAACGTTTCTGGTGAAATGAAGAGGATTTTTGTTCCGCGTTTGCTGTCTTCGTTCTCCGCCAAGTGACAGCATTCGAAGCTGTATTTCGTTTACATGAATGATGATGACAAAATCAACAGTTATGTTAGTTAAATCAACAACATTTTAGTTGAAAAAACCATGGTGTAAGAAAACAATTGCAATATTGTAATTTTTTCAACTGCGGGATCTCCGTATATATGCAATCATTGTGCAATCATTGTGAAATGTCTGAGTATGCTTATGTGTGTAAGTGTGCATGTAACATTTTTGTGCACTTCACTTTTTTCGAAGATAGCTTAACCGATTTTCACAAACTCATCTATCTTCTTCATGTATCGAAATAAGAAATAGTTTAGATTGGATATGTTGATCGGAATGCTATTGCAGTGCGTGTGCACCATTTTCATTTAACCATTAACGATGCACTAATGTTCCAGGACGAAGAGACTCGTAAAAGAAGTATGAACAATGTTCTACCCCGGTATCCTGAATGGCAAACGATTATTACGTATGCGTTTAAAGAAGGCTATATAAGAAACATTCGACTGAAACACAAGACTCCCATGCAAATTGCTTGTCACCTAAGAAAACCAGCGGACTGTATGTCAGTGTTATCTTATGAGCAAGAGCTGTTCACTACGGTAAGCGCTACGAGAAACAAACATCGTTAATGGTCATCTGACAAGATGACACCTACATCCAAGGACAATAGATCTTCTGTTGCACCAGCACAAAACGATCTTTCAGTTTCGCCTCCCCTTCATTCATTGTTCTCCAAGGAAACAGAATACAAAAAACATTTTTTCAACATATAAAATCGATCACGTTAGGTTTTTAGTTGGTGCATAAGATGACCGTTATTTAAATCAGTTTTGAAGAAAATGATGAGAAAAAACACTACAAAAATTTTAAAAAATTGGAGAACACCGTTTGTTTAGCAACCAGATTTAGAGCAATAAAATGTATGGTGAGAAAATAATGAAAAGATATACAACTGAGTAATTGTCGCTTTTTACAACACGAAAGAAAGAATCCAACAACAAAAAAAGAAACTAGAATTTAAATACATCATACAACAAGATTATCCACAAACCCTTATTAATTCACCTAGTTGTGTGATAATACATTTCTCTTTCTTCGAAACAATTTCTAACACTAATTTGGGCTCATTTTTGACTCTAATTAATTTATAGTATGATTGATTCGAGTAGTTCACAAAAGCATGCTTCTGCTTATGTCACACATTCGGCATCATTTCTCAAACCATGTGCTGGACATTTGCGTTGCCTTTGTGTATGAGATGGGTGATGCTAATGCTCAAAAACCCTTTCACGTGGAATTTTCATAGATCTTGTCAAATCACCATGGGGAGATACATGAAATTTCCAAAATCGAAATTTTTTTTTATCGACTTTCAATTCTTTACTCATATCATCATATCTCCGGAACCAGAAGTGACAGTCATTTCATCTTCGAACTTGATCAATGGCCCGACAGTAGCAGCTTTCAAAGAGCCTAAGCTCAGTTAAAATCGCTTCAACCATCTCTGAGAAAATTGAGCGTTAAAAAGTTCATGAAACGGTACATGCACATACACACACAGAAATTTTCCGATCTCGTCGAGCTGAGTCGATTGGTATATAACACTATGGGTCTTCGAAGCTCCGTTCGAAAGTCGAGTTTTCCAGCAATTCTAATACCTTTCTATAGAGAAAGGCAAAACGTTTGGCGTGAGTGTTTATGCTCGTACAATGTGACAATAAAGCTGCTCGCTGGCATCCCTGCCACAATAGTCGAAATCTAAAATGACAACGGCAACGAACACCACTGTGTGCTCTGAGCATCGACACAAACCGCTTCGCCTCAGTCAAAGCGGTGATGGTCGTCAGCCGTGTATAAATAAAGCACCGTCTGCGACGGCTTTGGAACGGGGAAAGTAAGTAAGATTTTAAGATGAGAAGCAATAAAATTGGAAAAAACACGCGTAATGCGTTGAAGTGTTTCACAAGTAAATGCTACCTTGCTTTGATCTGTAAGGGGAACGGTGTATGGATAGTCATACAAACACACACACACACGGATAGATTCAGATACAGAGCAGGCGGGAGCGCATGAATAGTATGGGAAAAATTGAACTTGTTTGGCGAAAGGCCAAGCGGAGAATGTTGCTGCACTTTAGATTTATGATGTTCGGATACCAATGAAACTGGATGCTGTGACGTGCACGTGGTTGAAGGAAGAAATGGATTTACAAAAGTAATCCTACTGAAATGGATGGTAGGATAATTAACAAAAAACTATGATCTATGATAGTCACCGGCAACTACACGCATTACCGTGTTTGCACAATTTCTTTGACGAGCGCTTTAAATCCGGTGAAGCAGTAAATGAGGTCAAAAGGTCAATCCTTTTGCAGACACCTAACTGATACATAAAGACTTTCTCTGTATCATGAAGCATTAAGTTCAGAGACTAAACAATAGAACAGTATTATGGAACATACTTCTAGTTAGCGTTATCAATCGAAATCATCGGCTCGATTGACGGAAACGTTTTCACATTTGTAAACAACCGTACGGAATCTATATTTTCGCTTACTACAGCAAATCCAGCACAGGGCACAATAGCAATGATCACATATTCACGATTCCGCATTTGTTTTAGTTTGTGAACAGCTGCTCCAAAGACTATACTGTCAGGGATTTTTACATCGCATTCTAGCTGACGAATAAAAATGGGTCGATATGAAGCTAAGTTGCATCATGACAGGGTATCGATACCTAACGCAATTGATGCGTTTGTGCCGTGCTTGGAAGTTAAAACGATCATAATATGAGGAAAAGCACGATCTTGCATAACGATGATAATAATTTGTTGCGGGTGCTCTTTTCGAACGGAATAGACTATCGAGATTCACTTCGATGTAACTGAGCTGACTGGTCATATGCGCCTGTAGAAAATGTATCCGAAAAGGCACTTAAATCCGAGAGGATTCTACAGTTGTTGATACATCGCAGTTTTGGAACGATTAGGCTTTATGCCACTACTCTAAACTCGAGCAGGAGTGGTGCGCAGTAGTTTCTGTGGATTTTTTGCCGAAACCCTTCAAACTGTTTTACGCTCTGTTATATTGGAACCTTTTTGGGATTTCAGAAAACCGAGGAAAAAAGACGAACTTAAAACATATGAATTTTAAATATCTCTATAAATTCCGAATATCTGCATCGGGAAGCATCCATAACAGAATCTAACCAACAAAAGACGTATTAGGAAGTTATTCTTGCGATGTAATACAAATAATGCACCGAATAAGTACGAGGCAAAGTACGCGAAGACGCATTATGGACAGCTTCTCGAATAAAAGTTTGATCAAGCCATTAGTCAAAAATTGATGAATTTGCAAGAAAGCTAACGATCTGACAAGGAAACAAAAATAAACATGTTTTCGTGAAAAAAAAAAGGTTCTCGTACAAAACTGGATTCCTAAGCAGAAGTGCCTGAAAGCGTATTCTTCAGTACATTGAAGCCAATTGGCCTGTATATTTTGGCCTGATTTGGCAAACTATCACTACAGCGGAGTAATATCTAAACCGATCAAACCTCCACAATCCAGTTCAATTGAGATATACACTCAAGTCTCTTTTCATGCGGTTTTTCAATGCAAAATTTCAAAGATTCGCGGTTTTATGCGAATGTTTTGAGGTTTGTTGCTTTTAATGCGAATTAAAAGCCTATCAGAACAATTTTCTGTCAAGGAACAAAAAAAAACAAGTTTTCGTTACAAATTCCCCTGCAGAAATTACCAAAAACACGTATTCTTCCGTACATTGAAGCTCACAATTGACCTATAAAATTTTGGCCTGATTTGGCAAGCTGTCACTAAAGCGGAGAACTGCTACAATGGTATCGGAACAATGGGACACCAATCCGACCAAATTCCCTCAATTCCGTTCAATTGAGAAATACTGTTAAATTGAATTCTTAGGTTACGTAACGTTTTCATAAAGTTTTGCAGTGACGCCGATATTGGATATCTACGGATCGTTTTAAATGTGATAAATCGATTCAATATGTCTTTCTGAAGTATGAGGAATGCAATCGGCGATTTTTACAATGAGTGAAATTACTCAACAAAGATGTACCATTAAATTTTGTGTGCGGAATCAAATTTCTGGTGCAGAAACGTTCAGAACGTTGCAAAAGGCCTTCGGTGATAATGGTATGACGCGAGCAAGTGTTTTTGATTGGTACAAGTTGTTCGAGAGGGTCAAGAATGCGTTGACGACGAACCACTTCCAAATACCTCCCGACCGGCCAAACTGTCAGCAACCCGGGTAGAAGTGATTTGCAAACCAATACCAAATTCTGTCATTAAAATCAATGGTAGAAATTAACATTATTTAGTTTGAAATAAGAGTTAAAATATCAAAAATCATAACAAAGCCTGCATGATAAAATAGAAACAAAATAAAAAATTCTGTCATTGTAATATCAAACCAAGAACAAAATATTTATAGAAGATGAATTTGTTAATTATTTTATATTCTAGCATTTAGAATAGAGTAATATCTTAAGTATTTCTCTTATCTGATTCTGATGCAGTTTATTAAATGGTATTTTATTTAAAGATAAAACTACTGGGTCAATTTACTTAATGAAATTGAAATAGCTCATCAATAACGAAATAAGTAATTATAACTAATTTTGATGTTGAACAGATATTGTACAATGTCTTGATCCCTTGATGAAATATCACGAAAATATCAAGTATCGCTCTGACAACACAGAAACATCAAGCCAAGATATGATGGTAAAATTTGTTATTATTTTGACCTTTGTTTGCTATTTACACCTACCCGGGAAGGAATACTATTTGAGTGTAACGCGTCATTTGCGTGAAGTTATTCATAAAAAGAGGCCGATATTATGAGCCGACAACAAAATTCAACCAATATCGTTCCGCAACCGCCGTATTCGCCTGATTTAGCTCCGTGTGACTTCTGGCTATTCAGCAAACCTAAACGACCGCTCCGGGGAAACCGTTTTGAGTCAATGGAAGACATCAAACGCGCATTGAAAGCTATACCGGAAATTGACTTTAACAACTGTTTCGATGATTGGAAAAAAAACGTTGGCACAAGGGAAACAACTTTAAGGGGGACGAAATAGATTTAGAAGAATAAAGAATTTTTGAAATTATGAACAAAGTCTTACTATTTTTTGTTCACATTAGTATGAGTTGTATGATAATATGCCTTGCATTGTCTTAAGCATTTGGAACCGCAGTAGCGCCGATTGAATCTGTAGTCAATTGTAACGTACCTGAAACGAAAGCAAAAAAAAACGAAATCAGAAAAATTCAAAGCAACTATAAGACCACTTTCGTAGTGGGATTCACTGATCGGGATCAGATGAAATTGTACAGAGAATTTCTAGTTGATCAGTCGTGGGATTGACAAATAATCCTTCTATGTACGACTGGTAACCCCAGAAAAGAATGATCAGTGTGTTAGTCCAGCATTTGTTATTCTCGAATAAATAGATAATAAAGAATGCTTTTGAAAAATTAAGAACGCATATTAAGAAAAAAACGATTGAACGAAATTATAGTTCAGTGAAAAGGAGTCTTCAGATTTAAAATATTGAAAGAATTTGGTAATCGAAAGTTGCCTGTAATTATCGTCTTTTACGACATGGAAGCTGGAACCCAGTGAATCTATTCGTAGCTATTTTTTCTGCCAGATTCCACAGGACTTCTAGACTGGTTCAGTCCGGAGAAAGATAACAGGTACTGTCAATCTCTTAGCGGACCTCAACCCATCATTACATAGTAGGATTGATAAATCATCAAAATAAATAAAAAATGCTAACGTCGCTATATGCTTATCTCTATAACATGTGTTCATATTTCGCGCTTCTCATGTCAAATCTAATAAAAATTTGCGCTCAAAACAAAGTAAATTAAATCTTAAATCTCGTATTCCAAAAGTTGCCTTCAAGTTTACCTTGGGCTTCGGTTATTTTACACATACACCCACAAATTCACGCGCTTTGATTGTCCGTCACAACATCCCACGGTCAAGACAAGAGTCGAGTGACCAACGAAAAGTGTTCAGTAAATAGCCACAGCTTTCTTTTCGGCTGCTTTCCGACTAGCATAAGCCAACTCAGTTCTTGTTTCGCAGTCGAATGCCAACTCAGCCTCGACGCATACCGTCCACATACAATATGAAATGATTTACCTATGCCGCCATCCTTAGTGTCAGACCAATCTCGGACGGATGCCTCAAACACATTGTGTCCTCCCAAGCATGCAGAACCCCGCTTCCAATGCTGTTACTACCCGTCAGCACCCAACGCACGTTGGCATAATCCATCATAAAACAGAACTCGCGCACGAAATATCATCATCATCATCATCATCATCACTCGGCGTCCTCATCTCACGCCCCGGTTGTCGTCCCCTCACGCCATCCACAACAACGCTGAGCAAAACCATGCGCTTACCCAAAACTGAAGCCATGACCACATGCTCTATCATGCCACTGAATGTAGAACATCGCACCGCCACCGTCGTCGATTTAAAAAAAAAGGAAAAAAGAAACAAGTCGCATCAAAATTGAACGAAAGGAAGAAAAACGAAACAGAGGAAGCAAAAAGCTCTCTATAAAGTGAATAAATTATCGTTTCACATTATTAACCTTGTAGCATTCGGACACACTAAAACGTGACACAAAGGGGTAGAATGTAGTTGCCTCGAGGGGAAAAACAAAACCGCAGACGAACGGACGAACTCGGGGTCCGAGTGGAACAATCGAAACAAAACAAGTTCGCTCTTCGCTTCGGATGAACGCCCGGACAGACGATGGATTTAAGAAAAAAAATGTAGATTGTTGAGTCGTTTTCAAATTTTGCTACGAGATTTTTTGCAGTGAAGTTGACGAATCTAGCGGAGGTAACGAAACGGGGAAGCTTGATTTTTTCCTCGTCCGATTGCAGACTGAAACTGATTCGACCCACATAAAAGTAAATATTAATTAGTATAAACGCTGAAATCAAAACAAAGCTCGTAAGAACATGCTTTGTGTTGCTTACATTATGTACTGCTACACTGGACAACAGTGGAACAATACAAAGTGGTTATAATTTAGTTACTCAGCACGTGAGGTCATCAAACTCGTCAGTTCGACCGGTCCAAAATAATGAAGTTAAGAAAAATGACAATCTGTCTAGGAAAAATATGAGGAAAGCCCAAGTAACCACTAAATCTTATATTCACTCTACATGCCTATATAAGGCAGACATAAGCCACCATAGCCTTACATATGCTCTATATGTAACTACAAAGCATGCATACGACTTTGTGTTTCCTTAGGAGATTCATCTAAATAGATAAGCTTTCGTTTCTAGCTAAAATAATTGCCTTAATTAACGTTTCGTCTTTTATCAACGGTGCATTAGCAGTTCATGTTGAACTGCTAGTGCGACTAGCGGTCGTCAAATAATGTGATAACTAAGTCCTCACAAGTTCCTATCTCATGCCACCCCATGTGTCTATGATGACTTTTGGTCAATAGAACGGCGTCGACTGGGTGCTATCGCCTTCTGCGTTAGTAGCAGAATGAGAGGGTGCGAAATGGCTTATAAGTTAAAGCTCATCCTAAAGTGCAATATTTATCATAATTGCAACATAAAATATGTTAAATTGTATTGTATTTTGTTATATTACATTATATTCCCTTATATTGTATTATATTATAATATATTATGTTATATTATATTATATTAGCCCGGGTTGGCGGTTCAATGCATAGGACGCTGGTCTTACAAGCCAGTTGTCGTATGTTCGAGCCCCGACCTGGAAGGATTCTTAGTGTCAGTAGGATCCATAGTACTAGCCATGCAATGATTCTGTACACTAAGAATCAATCGGCTGCGAAGTCTGTTGAAACAGAAAGGCCAAATTCCACAAAAGGAATGGTAATGCCAGGACTTATATTATATTATATTATGTTACATATTATATTTTATTGTGGACAAGGAAACAAGGCGGGCGGGTAATGTCACAGACATAACTGGAGGACCTTCTTTCATACTTTAGAATATAGATAATCGTTCGAATTAGTTGATTGTGTGAATTTTGCAACTTTTACTGCTTCGCTTCCCGAATTGTAACGGCGCCAAGTTACAGTAGTATTTTTGGTGGATTAACATACTCAGTAGAGGAAAACTACGCATAATCCGTAGGGGAAACTTCAATGGATTAAAAATAAACAAATTGCGGAATTTTCACAACTATTGAGTACTGTTTGCCATCATTTTTTATCTGCACCACAAACAAAATTCTGGACTAGGATTTAGGACCGGAAACTTATTTCGGAAAAATATGAACCTTCTTCCAAAATACGGGGCGAAGTGTTTTATAATGCATTGCCAGTGTATCCTTCTTATGTAGAAAAAGACTCTCACGTGAAAAAAATTGTTTGTAAAAAATAGAGGAGGGTGTGTAATGCCAGAGGATGGATGACGTGAATACGAATAAAACTGACATGCTTTTTCCACACTTCCTAATATCGATAATCGTGTCAGTAGATTGAGTGTGAATTTGGCAAAATTTCAATGCTTTACTTGCAGAATTCTAACGGTGTAAGGCGGAACAGAATTAAACACATTAAACCTGTTTTAATCCACCTAGTGGTGTAATGATGCCTTTCTCATATCTCAACTGGATCCGGATGAAATTTGGAAGTTTTGTATGGGACCATGAGAACTTTCATTTGAATTTAAGTTTGTTGAAATAAGAATTTTTTCACCCTATCACTCCGGAACTGGAAGTCGGATCAAAATAAAGATCAGGAACTTTGTATAGGACAATTGTACCTTTCATTTGAATCTACGTTTGTGAGAATCGGTTCAGCCGTCTCTGAGAAAAGTAATTTTCATTTTTTTAGCTCATATCACCCTGTAATTCCGGAAAAGAAAGTCGGATTCGAATAAAATTCAGGAACTTTGTGTGAAGTTCATGAAAATCGGTTCGGCCATCTCCGAAAAAATGAGTGCAAAAAATGTTACATCGGTGTAGTCTAAATCCTTCGCCGGGGATTAGACGATTAGATTGCGACGTAGCTCCGGTATGGATCGTCGGGGTGCCAGTGAACCTCCTTCGCCGGGAAACTCTCAGTCGGTGTAGGTTAGATCTTTCGCCGGGGACTAACTGAGTAGAAGTCACAGCAAAACCGAAGTCGAGTCGTCGGGGCGCCAGTAAACCGGAAGCCATGCTCCGACCGGAATTACAGGACCGACCTCGGCACTCATTCGAGTGTCCCGTGTGGCGAAACACGAGATTCGGTGTCGGGAGGAACTCTTTCGCCGGGGAGCTCTACGTCGGGGCACCTGTGAACCGGAAGTCATCCTCCAACCGTAATCACTGGACCGACCCAGGCATCCTGCCGTTCGAACCGTTCACGGGTTTCGGGAACGTCGGTCAGGGGAAACTTCCATCATCAGGGATTAGCCGAGTAGTTCGCGACGTAGACCAGTCCTGGATCATCGATGCGCCAGCGACGATGTAGACTTCCATTGCGATGCACCGAGTCACCGATAGCCTTCCACCTTGAAGTAATACCTAACGGTAGTTTCGGAGAGGTAGGGTTGGAGATCCAAAGTGTTTTAGTGGGTAGTTCCAGTGGAGAGTCCCACACTCTGTGCGTAAATGCATCTCACCTTGAACAAAAAAACACACACACACACATA
The DNA here is from genome assembly GCF_030247185.1 of Malaya genurostris. Lineage (NCBI taxonomy): Eukaryota > Metazoa > Arthropoda > Insecta > Diptera > Culicidae > Malaya > Malaya genurostris. Next base: position 64,989,449 of record NC_080570.1, on the reverse strand, counting down.
CACCAAAATGCTCTTATAATTGATTTTCTCGCCTATTGCAAAATTGTTCATTGTTTGTTACAGATCAAAATCATAGATAGAAGTTGTTTCGAATAAACATATACCGTTAAAGAGACAGAGTTGTTGCTCGCGAAGTAGTTTATGTGACGATCAGTCATATACCATTGTAATATCTTTGTAAAACCCTTCCGCAATAGGTAATTTTATGTGATTTGCTTCAAATTGATGCAAAATGGGTTACTTAACATCGAGTCAATCCATAAAGATTGTTAGGTTTCGTATTTCGTATTTCTATGTGTCGGTTTTGCACGATACGCTTTGTGCGATGATTCGTTGAGTTTATATTAATTATTTTGCGCGATTTACTTTGGCACTGAATTTCACCTTAATGCTCGTTCATATCAAACATTTTAGTAAATTTTGGTGTGGTTAGCTTACACTAAGGAGTGTATCGAAAAGTAGTTAGCAACATTGATTATTAAATAAAAAAGCGAAAAAAAAACATATTTTGACATCAGTTTTCGATATATTGTAGAAAAATTACATTTTTATGCATTTCACTGATTATATTGAAGAAAATCCTAGTTTCTGTGAAACGCTCGCACTTTGGACTTGACATTCTTTATTAAATTCTTCACAGTTACTTTTGTGACTTTCCTAGAGGCAGCTGTCCAGTTTTTTTTGAACTCCTGCATGTTTTGGGACACTGTACCTCCTTCCGAAAGTGCCACTTGACAATTGCCCAATACCTTTCAATTGGCCGAAGATCCGGGCAGTTCGGTGGGTTGATGTCCTTTTTCACGAATTGTACATTATTTTTTGGCAACCACAGTAGAACGGAGTTGGCGTAGTGTGCTGAAGCCAAATCCGGCCAGAAGAAAAAAGGAGCCTTATGCTTTCTGTACAGTGGCAGCAGTCTCTTCTTCAAACATTCTTCCTCTTACACTTTGGCGTTAATTGTGCCCTTCGTGAAGAAAATCGACGACCACAAACCATAGGTACAAATTGCTTGCCAGACCAACACCTTCTGCCCAAACTTTTCCATCGCCACCGTGGTGACAGCGTTCGTATAATATTGCGGTCCGGGCAGCGCTCGAGAGTCTTCCTTGGCGTAGGTTTCGTCGTCGATCAGGATGCATCCGTCTTTATTCTGTAGAATCCGGTTATACAGTTTTTGCGCTCTTGTTTTGGCCTGAACTTGCTGTACCAGGGACTTTCTCGGCACCTTCTGTTTCTTGTACGTTTTCAGGGAGTTCCGAACTTTGATCAGTTGAATCATCCCGATGCTGGTGTTGAACTGTTTGGCCAAATCCTGCGTCGACGCCGATGGGTTTTTCCTGATGTACTCAACCACTTTTAAGTCCCGACCGGGCTGACTGGGACCCGTTTTCCTACCGGATCGGGGCAAATCCTTCATGGAAAGGGTCTTACCGAACTTCTCGATAATATTTTTGACACTGGTGTGGTGCACTTTCACCCGTTTTGCAATTTCGTTGTACGTGACACTACTTTCTGAGCACCAAGTGTGCAGAATTTTCTTTCGCGTTTCCGGATCCATTCGACTCGTCATTGAAACGATAAACCGTACCGAAACCGCAAAACACGCTGCAAAAAATTAAGCAATTTCAGAGCAATAACTGTTTGAATGTTGCTAACTACTTATCGATACACTCCTTACTGAAAATTTTATTATGCTAAGCATTTCTTCCGACGGTATGGAGAAAAAATTATGTTGCTGCGTTATATACAACAAGTGATATCCATGATTAAGTTCTGCCCATTCTTGTTCGGAGTGAATTTTGAAAAGGCGCCCCTTAGTAAAGTACGACGTATTCACGTCAAAATGCTTTGCATTTTTTCGTTTTATTAAAAAGGCCTTCTATTGCACTGAAACCGAGGGTAATCATTTAAAGCTATCGAAGCATCAAACAATGAGAGGACGCCAATATTAATACCACGACCTTAGTACTGACTCGCTGACAAGCACAGCCAGAAAGTAGGGCACAGGCCCCGAGGGGATGAGCTCTAGCGACAAGAGGAACCGAGGAGCACAAATCCTGACGTTGGTGTTTCCCGTAGCCAGGTCCCTCCGCTTCTGCTATTATATATGTCTAAATTCGGAAGAAGGAGAAAAAATGGAGAGCACAAAAGACTATCTCATTGCCAGAAAACATCAGGATGGCAATATAATAGCATCGCACGCTTTGTAAGGCAAAAGATAAATACAGCTGAAGAAAGCACCATTTCCAGTTGATTCGACGGCGGCGGCAGCATCTTTTCGTGATAGGAAAACAAGAGTGCTGGCGGAGGAAAGGTGGCGTGGTTAGCCACATTCGGAATACGTAGCATTTTTATTTGATTGTCTTGGTTTGCTTGTCGTCATTTGGTTGCTTTTTTTTTGGGACATTCGAATGGAAATTGAACCACTACGGTAGCTACTAGCTGGCTAGCTAGGGTGGCGTTGTCTTTTATAAAACTTCAATTACTTTCCGAATTATTCGGTTTCTTCATTCAATTCAATTATTCTGCTGGTTTATTGACAACCCTAGATTTTTACCGGACACTGCAGACGGTAAATCAGAAACAGGAGAAAAGGATACTAAATCGGCTCTGGAAAACTCACTCTAGCAGAAGTAAATATCCGCGTTGTCAAAATATCTTATAGTGCTGACAGTGCGAGACTGCGACCGGAGCAAGATTGTCGTGCGTGCAAAGAAATGGTTTTACGGTTCTGTACTTGCACATGTAGCTAAATGTGGCTTATGATGACGTCAAGTTGAAGTGAGGCGTAACGAATGGAACCGGCTGGCTAGGCTGCAGCCTCGTGATACCTGTTCTCCTGTCCCTCACGAAGGCCATAGGAAAAAGTCGCAGCCACAACGATCATAAAACTCCAACTAAATGAAGGAAATCCTACACAAAAAGATACCTTCTTTTGTATCCCTCGTAAACAGTTCGCCGTTTGCCAACATCAACATCACTATCATCAATAGCAGCAGCGTTTTTCTTTTCTCTTCTTCACCGAGCAAAACCATTCAGAAGATTCAGACGAGCGAACAAATAAACATTCGCAACGAACACCGTCGTTCCTTCTGGTTAGGAAAACTGGAAAAACTTGAAGGCTCACGGATCCGATTTCATAAAATGTAGTGCGTTTCGTTCCGTGCCACGAAAACCACTCTGTTTCTTCCCTTTCCTTTACTCGTTCCCCTCCACGTAACGTTGAGACGTTAAAATTTCGCATTCATCCCTCAAGTAAAGTCCAAATGCGACACACGCAGCGTGGTACTAAAGCAAGCAAAATATAGAGCATATCGGGCCGGGCTATGGGAGTGCACTTTAAGGTCATATCACCTCTCGAAGCAGTGGGTTCGGTTAATTTCTATATCGCCATCATCCTGCTATGAAGGAAAAAAATATATAATAAACTAAAGCCCAAGCCCACATGCACATCATCAGTGAGTCTCTACTCCGATCCAACCTCTGTTCCAGCATCCATCAGAGGGCACCTACTGTCTCGACGGACTTTGGTAATGATGAACACAGAAATCGGTTCTGCATTATACCATACAATGTACCACAGATCATTCAGTTTCCGAGGTAGAAGGGGCACTACCGGGACGGGACGAAAATAAACAAAATGAAGCACGGGACGAAATGGATACAGGTTGATGATTCGCTGGAACGCACCGATTAGAGTGTACGCGTGTTGGTTCGGTGGGGGGATCGAGGTCGGGAAGAACGCAGAATAATCGGCGCTGATCTGAAAATGAGCACGGGAATGGACACCGACCGTCGCACGGGCATCGCCGCTGCTCTTCGAAACAGATGCTGGACTCATGTTTCAACATTTCCGTTGGTTGCTTAATTGTACAGAATCGAACTGAATGAGGCAATCGACGGATTGTTGTGTTGTAACGATGGTCGATGGTCGTGCGACGATTTATTGATGAACCGCAATGAGTTGCTTAGGAAATGGTACTTCGGATTTCGTGCTATTCCAACTGAAATCAAACATTTCGACAGGATGAACCGAATCATCGCCGATGGTTCCCATATTCATCGTTCACATGACATGTTTCTATATTTTGTTTGTGATATTTATGAAATAGATTCAAGTCTTTATTTTTGTGGGGATACGTACCGTATAAATAAATCGCTTTAAAAAATGGTATAACTTTGAATACTCTCATACAAAACCTGTATCAATCCACCTAGTGGTTTAATGATGCCTTTGTTTCATCAATCATACACACTTCGAAAATATCTTTTGATTTTTCATTTTATAAGATGCACATAAATGGAGCGTCATATTTCACACAAACTTATATTCGAGAACATGTAAAATCGTGTGATTTAAAAATGACATGGTTTGTAATCGAATAAAAAAAACAGATAGCTTACAGCGCGGCTTGAACCGAGAAACATTAAATCACAAAGCACGCTGCTAATCAACTAAACCACAAAAGCAGATATCTGTTTTATGAATAATTGATACATTCTGTACGAAAGGAATATTGTTAAGTTAAGGTAAGTAGTTATGATTTGTATCGTTTGTAGAATTATGTTACCTGTAAAATTATTATTTTTTTTCTGTGTACTATCGTAAATAATATTGTGATAATGAAAGAATAGCCGAAAACAGTTTGTTTGATCGTTTGCTGATAAAAACTCTCAATTGGAATAGTCTTGGGGACGATTCAGAACATTTTTATGTTTTTTTGCCCTTTAAAGTGATACTACAAAACACATTTTACTCTATATTTCTGGAACCAAGAGTCGGATCCGAATGAAATTTGGGACTTCTGTATGGAACCACAGGTCCTTTCATCAGTCAAATCATCGCTGAGAAAGTAAGTGAGATCCATTTGGGAAAATATGATCACTATTTCCGGTGCCTCCAGAATCGGAAACTGGGAACCAGGATAGCCGGAATCAGTTTGATTTGCGATCTACTGATAATGACTACCGATTGAAGTAGTATTGAGGCCATTTTTGACATACTTTACCCTATAATTCCGGAATCGGAAGTCGAATCCAGATGAAATTCAGAAGTTTTGGAAAGGATCATAAGTTTGTTCATTTGTAAAATTTGGTCACGCCATCTCTGAGAAAAGTGTGTAAATAAGTTGAAATTTCAATTTTTACACTAATCGCCCTATAATTCCGGAACCGGAAATCAGATCCAGGAGAAATTTAGCAGTTTCGTAAAGGACCATAAGACCATTCATTTCTAAGTTTGCTAAAATCGGTGCAGCCACACACACAGACATATTGCATACTCGACGAACTGAGTCGAATGGTATATGACACTGGGACCTTCGGGCATCATGTTCAAAAGTTTCGGTTTTCACAGTGATTGTGAAACCTTTCTATATGAGAAAGGTAAAAACACAAAACTAAGGACAACAAATTATTATTGTCAGAAGTATTAAAAATTCATGAAACATCAAGATCTGGAGTTATCTAAAAAAATTTTTAAATATAGATTTTGAAACTTTGAAAAGTTGAGAAGTTTGTTTGATGCCAAATATTTTAGAAATCGATCTGGGGTTATTTAGAAAAAAAAAATTAAAAACTTCGAAGGCCCAGAGTGTTGACTAAACAGATTTTTTGAGATAACATCAGAAATCGACGTTTTGTGCGTTTCTAAGACGAAACAAGAAAACCGCATAGCTTTGAAAATATGCGAGTTTTCATTTATGAAACCATTTAAACTTGTTTCTAATCCACCTAGTGGTGTGATAATGCCGTTCTCTCACCATTCAGACAGCTTTTTTTATGTCTTTTCATTAAGATAATTTATAACACGAATTTAGGATAATTTTTGACACAAAGTTTTTCGTTACTTACATTACATATTCGACAACATTCCTGAAAAAAAATCATCAGCAATAATACATTTTAACTTGATCAGTGGTTGCTTTCTGGAAAAAATAGAGTAAATATCTATAAACACGGTTTGACGGTTACATCACTTATACGATTATATCTGCGGAGCTGGAAGTATTTGCAATTTAATCTATGAACTTGATCAATGATTCAATAGTAGCTCTCCTATGTAGCCTAGGATTGTCGAAATCGGTTCAGCCAACTTCGAGAAAGTTGACCGTATAGAAGAATGGGTGTGGTTTGTAAGTTACGTCACTTATTCCGTTACATCTCTCGAACTGGAAGTGACAGCTGATTGATCGTCGAAATCGACTCAGAATACAGAAGTAGCTTTCAAACGAGCCTAATAACACATGGACTGAAAAGTTCCGGGCCTAACACATAGATGGCGTTAGTTTCACTGCAGTCATCTTTTTTCAGTCAATACTAACCTTCAAAGGATAACTGTTAAAATTTCATTATATTCTATTCGTTAGTTTGTAAGTTATTGCGCAAAGAATGACGCTACTTTTGTTATTTTCAGGACAATGGATCAAAAACAATTTCATGTTTTAATTTTACACTGCTTCAAGCAAAGCAATGGCTTAAAAAGTGTTATGGAGACTCCGCTCCATCAGAAACAACGCAGTGGACGTCCAAATGAGGTGGTAACACCAGAAAACACAAAAAAATAAACAAAATCGTTTTGAATTATCGAAAAGTGAAGTTGTGTGAGTTAGCTGACATCGTAAAGATTTCAAAAGAACGAGTTGGTTTCATATTGCATAAGGATTTGACTACGAGAAAGTTATGTTCAAAGTGGGTGCCGCGTTAGCTTGCTGTTGACAGAAAACGAGAACGTTTTAATGATTCTGAGCACTGTTTGCCCATGTTTAAACGTAACAAACCGGAATTTTTGCGTCGATATGTGACAATGAATGAAACATGGATTCATCACTTCACTCCGGAATCAAAACGATCGTAATCTGAGTGGATAGCAACTGGTGAACCTCGTTCAAAGCGCCCGAAAGCACAACAATCGGCTGGAAAAGTTCGGTATTTTGGGATGTGTGTGATGTAATATTTATCGATTATCTTGAGAAAGGAAATACCATTAAAAGTGAATATTATATTGCGTTATTGGAGCATTTGAAAGCTGAAATAGCGAAGAAATGACCGCATATGACCAAGAAAAAATTTTTGTTTCATCAAGACAACGCACAGTGTCACAAGTCAATCAAAATAATGGCCAAACTGCATGATATGAACTTTGAATATCTCCCAGATCCACCCTATTCGCAGGATTTGGCTCCCTGTAAAAAAATCGTTCTAACATACAAAAATGGTATTGAAATGTTAGAGCGGGATTGGAATGACTGCGTTGCTCTTGATGGAGATTACGTTGATGAATAAAATTTTTTTTGAACCAAAAAAAAATCGCATTCTCTTTGTTAGGCCCGGGACTTTTCAGCCCATGTGTTATTGTTGAAGGGTGTTAAGTCATCTGCAAGAAAATAGTGTACATACAAAAATGCGAAATGTCGGTTACTTCACTTGTGCTCCGAAACAGAAAGTCACAGCCATTATTTGATCGTCGAACACGATTAATGACTCAAAATTCATTTTCGAGCAAACATAATATTGTTAAAATCGGTTCAGCCATTTCCGAGAAAAATGAGCGGATAGCATGTCGTTCTCAATCCACTAGTGGTGTGATAATGTCTTTCTCTTGTCATTGAAACAGACTCTTGTGATTTAATATCTTATAAGATGCACATAAGTGGAGCGTCGTATTTCACAAAAATGTATACTCAAGAACATGTAAAATTGTGTGATCTTAAAATTACATGGCTTGAAATCGAATAAAATAAGAATCAAAAGATCGATAGCAACAGCGCGACTTGAACCAAGAACCGTCAGCTCGCAAAGCCCGTCAGTTAATCGTTTGAACCACAGAAGGCCCAAATGATGATGATACATATAAATCTACTTGGCGGCACTTGGTAGCCGAGTGCAAATTACATTCGGAGCCTGTAAAATTCTGTACGAGTGAAATATTGCGTCATTTCAAGCAAAACTTTAGATATATTTTTATATTTATTTTTCTGTTTTTTAATTCTTCAGAGCTGTCGACTTTTTTACAGTTACACGAAAAAAGTGCATACAAAAAACATCATTTCCTTTTAAAAGTCACTTTTGAATCCATTCGTGACAAATTAATGGTTCGTCATTTGAAAGACGAGTGCAAAGTATCATTTTAATCGGAGTATAGAACTACTCAATTTTGCATTAGAGATATTTACAGCCCTCAATGTTTCACTCACCGACTGCATTTTCGCATTCCAAGTAACAGTTTCTTGTTATTTTTTGAAATTGCAATTTACCTGTAAAGATAAGAAATAATGTCGTATGAAAAATATGTAGTTATTTTCAGAGCCAGATAAATTTGGTTGTTGAGCATGTGACGTTTAATATAAATGTTTCAATTTTCTTGTCATCAAATAAAAGCTTTAAGGTTATAATTTTTTTGTAATATGAGGAGCAACTATTGAATGTTGAAACTGATGAGTCGAGAAACATAAGCGTAATATTACCACAGAGAACAGACATCCAAGAGAAGATTTCAATTTGTGTAAGAAATTTAACTGTTGTTTTGAAAAGCAATCTCCAAGTAGCAATTCTCCTGTAGAGGCGCTTCGAGCAGCCCAGTAATCCCTTATGGGCTCTTGCGTATTCGTGGGTGCAAAGTCGTGCGCAACGATTATTTTTAACGATTTTTTACTTGTATGCTTTACACAGCTTTTTTGAAAAAGTTTGTACTAGCTTGGATGTCTGTGTGCTCTGTGATAATTATAGGCACAGCACCAATTTTGCTGAAAATTTATCACCAATATTCATCAAAATTACCAGTACAATACCTTTGCGTTTGGTTACGACAACAAAAAAGTATGTGCGGATAGTGCAGAGAATCTGCAGTTCATGTTAAAAATGGTAATATTTTAAAGAGCAGATATTTATATCTTTGTAATTGGAAAAAAGGCTTTGTTGAACACCTATGATTTGTATAATTATTTGTGCTTATATGTTAAGTAAGTAGCCGTACTAAAGCCGTATTGATTATCATCGCATTCTTTGAGTTTTTTTATATTGAAACGAGAAATTATCTGATGATTTATAATTGATGGGATGTATGAGATGGTAATGAGTACGATTACATTATGTACGAAACATAGTTTACATTTACATTCTTATTTATGACAATTATTTTGAATTATCACGCCATTTTGCTCTGGTTTAGAAATTTTTAGTCTGCTTATCGATTAAAATTTGTAATAATAATTAGTAATGCAAGAATCCCCGCCAATCCAATCAAAACTATTACCATCCTGCGAGCACCGTGCAATTTAATGGCAACATTGGATGCATTTTATCCCATTTCCTTATATTCGTCCCTGTCGGTCACGCAAACCGGTTTGCCGGACGGCTGTTCGTCCACGACGCGATCTGATCTGCGAGCAGACAATGGAATCCTTTAGGTTAAAACAAACGACACCGAGTGCCTGTAAGAGACATGCGGTTCGAAAAGGGATTCTCAACGGTTCCATCTGTAGCCGTTCTCTCGGGTCGAGAAAGTGACCTCAATACCTATAGCAGGGTTGAGCGATTTTTCGAACGTCTCATGTGTCGTGTACGCCATGCGGTGATGAGGCGGCGATAGTTTGTTCGCTGTTTTTGGTTGGGTTTCCAGTACGCGTAGGCGGTTAAGTCTTGCGGCCTTTTAATTATGGATTGTCCGGTTTTTTTTGTTGTTGTTGTTGCTGTTCCCAACGCGCTCTCGTAGCAATCCCCATCAGTTGATTTCCGAGAAAGGCAAATACATACGACGGCTGCTGCGAGGAGCACTGCGCGTGGGTTGGACGGTCGTTTGATTGCCATTTACCTTTTTCGTAGTTTTCTTTCGGTATATCAAGTTTTATGTTGAGAGCACATGGTGACCAGAGCGATTCGGTTGGTTGGGAACTTGTTCAGCAGTGGGGCTTTTTTTAAAGAGGAAGTGAAGCTACATGTTCTAACCGCCTCCGAACAGTGAATTGAAGCTTAAAATCAGACTAAATTTCTGCGTTATCTTTTAAATTACTGTTATAAATATAATTAATATCGTTGATATTTCACAAATATAAGCTAATTTTTTTGCTTACATAACATATCAGTCCAGTATGTAAAACCATTCGAGTAATTTACAGAAGTGTGCTCAAACGCTTAAGTCGCTTATTCGTTATCATTAATGGAAGCTAGAATCTCAACAATGACGCAATTGAATTTGGTAATTAATCCCTTCGCAGCTCTTCAAGTATCTGAAAATTTGATGAACCATCAAATTTAGCAAATTGTTCGGATGGAAAAATGCACCGGTGGTGATCCATTTACACTTGATCCGAGGACACATTGTAGCTTTCAAAGGAGTCTACAAATGTCTACATCGACTGATCTACCATTGAGCTATGCAATTTGTCGGTTACGTCACTTATTCGATTGTTTCTCTGAAAAATTATTACGTTACGTCATTTACAATACTGTAACCCCGGAACAGGAAGAAGGTTCACCATGAGAAATGTTCTCACTTATTGCACTACCTAATAGTAGCTACCAAACGAGTTTAAGATTTGAGGAATTGGATCAGGCATTTCCGACAAAAATTTATCGGCTAAATAAACTGTGGTTTTTGGATACGTCATACGACTGAAACCGTTAATCGATTATATCACAGGAACTAGAAAGGTTTGCCGTCAGCCTTACGAATTTTATCAATTCCTTTATATTAGCTTTTAAACGAGTCCAAGTTTGTCGAAAGTCGTTGAATCATCGCCGAGATAATTGAGCGCATATTGTAGATTGCGGGTTGTCGGTTACGTCACTTATACGAATAGTGTTCCTCCTTCCAACTTTATCAAATTGCACAGTTCAATGGTAGATCAGCCGATGTAGACAATTGTAGACTCGTTCAAAAGCTACAATGTGTCCTCAGATCAAGTATAAATATATCAAGGTGAGCACCGATTCCGAAAATATGAACGAATAAGTGACGTAAGTCACCCACCGTACATTTTTTTTTTAAATATAGTTTTATTCAGACCTATATGCGTTCAAGCTTTACGTGACCGATTGAGCCGATTTTTTTAAATAAAAGATTTCCTTGTATTGGAATCTTGTTGTCACCCTTTTTCTAGGGAGAGAGGAGCTTTCATTTCGTTTCTGCGAGGATTGAGGGGCACTTTGTTCGTGGCTCATCTCGTCATCCATTGCCTCATCGGTGGTATTGTTCGCAGTCTTGAGTTCGTTGCTAGTTGCTGTAGATGCGCCTTGTTGTACATTGGTTGCAGTTGCTTGTTGGTTGGAAGGTAAGTTGTTAACTGCAGCTGGGGTACTTTGTTATATAGAGGATACTGATGGTTTCGTTGTTGTTGATGACTGTCGCAGGTGTACTGGGGTTGGTGTGAAGGAAGCACCGTTGTCCTTTGGTGTAGTTGTCTCCTTGTCCAGCTTTCCGCAATGAACAGCTTTTTGACAATATTGACATGTGGCCATCTGATTGTCATAGGTAACAAGGTAAGTCACATACGAAGGTATAGGCCTCTTCAAGCCGGCTGCTCGGCCATCCATGGAAGTTGACCATCAATGTCAACTTCCCTCTCTGAGCAGCCTAGATAGCCGTGTAGTGTCGGTAGCGGTTTCCCAACTGGCTAAGAATAACGCTACGGTCCACCTATACCGGTGGTATAAGTCCACCAAACAGGTAAGCCGTGTGGCATCCGGCGGAATTATTTTTTACCAAGAATTGATCCACTGGTTTCCTGTTCCATGTCGTAAAAGGCCACAAAAATAGGAACTCCTAAGTCAAGGTGTATTTCCGTGCCGATGGCTGAATGGCTGCAGGAGGTTAAACATTGCAGTCGTGAACGGAATATCTTGGGTTTTTCCCTTACTGGATACACGCAATGCTTAGCAATCGACTTCTTTGTTCATCGCTTCGGCAAGCAGAGATTAGAAAGCTGAGTGTCTGTGGGTGTCCTCAAGGTGGTGTACTATCCCCACTTTTATGGAACCTAGTCGCTGATGGTTTGTTAAGGAAACTTAATAACCTTGGATTTCCGACTTATGGTTTTGCCGACGATTATCATATATTGATGACCGGTATAAGCATTAACACTCTTTTTGATTTAATGCAGCAAGCCCTGCGATCTGTTGAACAATGGTGTTGTCAGGTTGGATTATCTGTAAATCCGGGCAAAACATCAATGGTGCTTTTCACTCATCGTAGGATAATTACAGGAGCTCGTCCGTTACAGTTCTTTGGTTCAGAGGTCACTGTGGTCGATCAAGTTAAATACGTCGGGGTTATTCTTGACTCAAAACTGAATTGGTCTGCTCACATTGACTTCAGGATTGAAAAAGCTTGCATGGCTTTCGGCCAATGCAGACGAGCTTTTGGAAAATCATGGGGACTCAAACCCAGATACATTGATTGGATTTACACAACTATTGTTAGACCAATTTTAGCATATGGATGTCTTGTATGGTGGCAGAAAGTAGAAGTCGCGACAGTTCAGTCAAAGCTAAATCATCTCCAAAGGATGGTCCTAATGGCGATGACAGGAGCATTCACGACAACTCCTAATGCTGCTCTAGAGGCGCTACTGTGTATTAAACCACTACATGTGTTTCTAAAACAAGAAGCATTATCTTGTGCATACCGTCTTAGGGTTACAGGGCTTTGGAACAGTAACCCATTAGATTATGCTACCAGCCACACTCGCTTGTGGTATCAAATGGTTACGTGGATTTCGTATTTCTTCGTCAGGAATGGTTGTCTGGTTGTCTGGAACGACAACTTGATGAACACATAGTTTGTTATACGGACGGTTCTCTGTTGAATGGTCGTGCTGGTGCTGGTGTCTACTGTCGTGAAATGAGGCTGGAGCAGTCTCATTCACTTGGTAGATACTGTACTGTGTTCCAAGCAGAAATCTACGCAATTCTGTGTGGAGTACAATCGGCACTTCAGCAGAGGATCTGTGGTAAACGTATTTATTTTTGTTCCGACAGTCAGGCAGCCTTAAAAGCACTCAGTTCGAATGACTCTCGGTCGAATCTAGTGATCGCATGTCGAACTCAAATTGAAGGCCTCAGCATTTCAAATGCTGTTTACTTCTTATGACCCGGCCATTCTGGTGTTACTGGAAATGAATGGGCTGATGAGTTGGCTAGAGCTGGTGCAACGAATGATTTCGTTGGTCCTGAACCAGCTTTACCACTTTCAACTAGTTGGATAAAGCACAAGATTCGTTCTTGGGCTGCATCCAAACATGCCAGCTACTGGCGCAGCTTGCAAACTTGCGCTCAGACAAAAGCATTTCTACCAGATTTGGATCTGAAAGTGTCAGAGTGTCTACTGCATTTCTCCAAGTATCATTGCAGTATTCTGGTCAGAGCTCTGACTGGACATTGCAAACTCAATTATCACATGGCTACTATTCAACGTGCTGAGTATTATTCGTGTGATTTATGTGAATGCGATTATGGTACTTCATATCATCTGATATGTAACTGTCCCGCATTGACGCAGCTACGTATCCGGGTTTTTGGTTCTCCATGCATGGTTGAGTCTGTGTATGCGGAGCTAAAATTGAAGGATATTCTCTCGTTTCTCACCCAATGTGGTAAGGAGCTATAGTCAGAAGGGTTCATCGTTCTTCCTGGAGTGAATGAATCCCTTCTGTATTCACCTTAAATAGGGTTTAGCAGATTGTTTGGCATCCTTTGGGGGGTACCGAATTTACTTCTGCTCGTACATACTGCGAGTCGTTCTGCATTCTTCCGAGAATGGTGTCGCTTTTGTAAGATTTCTAAATCCTCTCGGGGGTTGGAGGTTTTATTAACAGCAGACTGTTCGGGACCTCGTAGAGGTTCAGAATTTCCTTCTGCTTCCACTAAATGTGATCCTCAGCAGATTGTTCAGCATCCCTTAGGGGTGCAGAATTTACTTCTGCTTTTATGTGTTTTTGTGTCGTCAATTTTTCCCATCCTTCTAGTCCAACCCTTACCATTTCCTTTCAATCCTTCCCTCTTATATATCGGGAAAATGATGCTAAAAACAAATTGATGGCAAGGCACAAATCTCCAAATATCAAGGGGAACGTGCCATTTGAGCCAATTTGTTCTGATTCCTGATTCCTGAAGTTGTTAACTGCAGCTGGGGTACTTTGTTATATAGGGGATACTGATGGTTTCGTTGTTGTTGATGACTGTCGCAGGTGTACTGGGGTTGGTGTGAAGGAAGCACCGTTGTCCTTTGGTGTAGTTGTCTGCTTGTCCAGCTTTCCGCAATGAACAGCTTTTTGACAATATTGACATGTGGCCATCTGATTGTCATAGGTAACAAGGTAAGTCACATACGAAGGTATAGGCCTCTTCAAGCGCATGCGTAACAAACGTACGCCATTTAGAATATCGGGGAAAAAGTTCTTCCACTTTTCTATTTCGATAGAGAGAATCTCTCCGTATTGGGACATAATTTTGCGAATATAAGGATCGATGACGCTTGAGGGAAGATCATGCACACGCACTTCTATAGCACTATCTTCCATATAAACTGGAATGTTGTACTTAATGTTCTCGTGTTCCACATACTGCACATTGTTATTGTCTTTTGCGAATTGAATTGCATCCAACTCTTTATAAAACTGGATATAAACAACATTATTTGTCTTATTGCATTGAAGTAAATGCACACGATTAATGTCAAGATGCATTTGCTCCCTAAGCAAACTTTCAAGTTCTCGTATCGAAGGTCGAATTATGCACTGCCTGAAGTCAACAACAATTGTATTCTTTCGTGTCGGCGGTAGCTTTTGTTCGTTCGGTTCTCTCATATCGAGGTCGTTCTATTATTCACTACACAATACTGTACTTGGTTTCTTCCGTCCCGAGCGTAAGCGGTTTTGTTTTATCGACTGACTTGGATGAGATGAGAAAGCGAACTTTAAATTTGGCTGGAACATCCCCCCAAGCCGTTGCCAAGTAAAATTTTTGACCTGGGATTTGCCCGAAGTCAGTCTTGACATAGGTTTCATCGTCCACCAGAAGACACCCGTCGAATTTGGTCAGCACCTGCTCATATAGTTTCCGAGCACGAATTTTGACCACACTATTCTGTTTTATGGTCCGATTTGGCTGTTTGCTCGATACGACTTGATTCCTTCCCGGAGTCGAGTTCTCCTCACGGTACTATGGGCAGCACCGATAGATTAGGATTCCTCTTAATCGTCCTTAAAATTTTACCACGCAGTTTCCGGTCGACAGTTCCACTCCGACGATTGGCTTGAGGCTTCCGAATCGTCGTCAATGTTTCCTTATACCGTTTGATAACGCTCCACACGGTATTTCTGGACAATTTCAGCTGTTTAGCTAGCCTAGATGCAGACTACTATGAATTTTCCAAATAACTGTGCACAATTTTTACCCTTCTTTCGGCTTCCATGTTGATTGTTTACAAAGTACAGTCGATTTGCGGAATGTCAAAAATCATACGTGAAGCTGATAAAATTCCCGACACGTGGGCGCCAAGAACTTTCAAATCCGTCCACCAGGAGCGCCACAATATGAGCAAAAGTTTGTTCCAATTCTAAATGAAGCAAGCTTTAAGTGCACAAAGCTTATTAAATTAGCTTAGTGCAAATTAACACTAAGCTGATGATTTTCACCTCCGATTTGCAAAGAAGCGATCTTTATAGTTCTTTAGATAACATTTGGAGCCATCAAAAGGGTTGATTTTGCATAATATTCCCCATCGTTGTTAACAAACAAGCAGCAGGATAACGTACACTGGCTCTGGGAACGCAATTGATTCAATACTGAATTGAATTCTTGATCTGAGCTCTGGACCTGAACCAACCGGAATGATGCAATTGCTTTACTTCCTGTTCAGTCAATTACACAGGCTAAAATGAATGAAATATATCAAGTGTTAATTTTTTATACCTACCAAGGTACGAAAAAAGCGTCATAAGTTTTCTTCTTTGATACTCGTTGATACTAAACATTTCAGAAAACTTTTATTTTGAATTATTTGTGATTATGTCATGCAACTGAAAATATTATCATAAATTGATGATCATATTTCCGATGACATGTGGCAAAAATTATGTTGCTACGTTAGATATAACAAGAGATATTCACGATCAAAATCTTATCACTCTCTCGGTAAATTTCGAAAAGGCCCCCCATAGTACAGTAAGTCGTATTCACGACAAAAGGACTTTTGAAATCTTTTTTATATCTCAACAACCGGAAATGTTTTCCATTACTCTTCCCCCACTTGTTCGATGAACTCAGAGCAGCTTTTGAATATGTTCAAGTCTGTCTAAATCCGTTGATACATCTCTGAGAAAATTTAGATGGCGGTTACGTCACTTATACCATTTCATAATGGAAACCGAAAGAGAAATAAGTCATTTGAACTCCATACTTGATGATGGTCAAACCTCTAGTGCAGGATGCGTCAACCATTTGAACTTAATCAATGACCCAGTTGTACATTTCAAACCAACCTAAGGTTGTGAAAATCGGTTTAGCCATCTATTTAAAAATTAAGGAGACAAATATAACGTAGAAAGAAGCGCATACATGCACACTCAGTCTTTTTCCGATCTCGTCGAGCTGAGACTATAGGCATATAACGCTAGAGGTCTCCGGTACTCCGAACTAAATTTATTTATTTAATTCGTCAAGCAAATGTAGACTACATATAAATTGTTTACAATGTTCACTTACATACTACGCATTATTTCTACGACAAAGCTAAGATTTTTTTTGATTTTTTTGACATAGTAAGGTGAAGATGTTCGCAGTATTGATTGTAATGGCGCATTATTCAATTGACTGGACTGTATTTTGCATAATTTGTTCTAGCTTGTTTTTCTAAAAATAAATTCCTGGAACGTAGTTGACGGCTAGGTATATAGAAATTTAATTGCGATAATAATGGAGCTGATTGAATGCGTCGAGAAATAATGTCGCTGATAAAATAAAGCATTGCAAAGTCGCGGCGTTCTTTAAGCGTTTGTATATTGATGAGCATGCAGCGTGCTTCATATGATGGTAGAGGAAATGCTGTTCAGTTTAATTTACGGAGTGCATATAAAAGAAATTGTTTTTGTATAGAATCAATGCGTTCTTCGTGAATAATGTTATATGGATTCCATACTAGGCTGCAATATCCCAAGATGGGTCTGACATATGTACTATATAGCAATTTTATAGTATATGGGTCTTGGAAATTATGACTGAAGCGTTTGATAAAGCCCAGCATACTGTTTGCTTTATTGACTATTGTCTTATAATGTTCCACAAATGTTAGTTTGGAGTCCATGATTACACCTAAATCTCGTACAATTTTACTTTTTTGTACTATTTGATTTCCTAAAAATATTTTTACATTGAGTTGAAGGAGACTTTTGCAGCACCAAATGTGGAATAGATTGATTTCGTTCTGGATTATTATAACGTCGTTGATATTTTTAATTTCCATGAAGAGTTTCATGTTCTCTGCATATATAAGCACTTTTAAATTTTTGAGTATGAAGGAAATGTCGTTTATATTTAAAATGAAAAGAAGAGGCCCTAGGTGAGAGCCCTGAGGTACGCCAGATGTTACATTAATTGATTCAGAGTTTATGTTTTGGAAGCGAACTACTTGCACACGATTCGTTAAGTATGAAGGCTATGTTCTATGCCATATTTTTGTAGTTTGTATAGAAGTAATGGTGTGTCAGTACGGTTGAAAGCTTTACTAAAGTCGGTGTAAAGAGTTTCTACGTGGTTGCCAGCGTCCATTGCGTTGAGAGTGAATGTCACAAATTCAAGGAGATTTGTTGTAGTTGAGCGGCCTTTGAAAAAGCCATGCTGTTTGTTAGTTATTACACGTTCTTCAGTTGTTGAAAAAGTTTTTCGTTTTACAATTTTTTTCAAATAATTTTGGAATGCAAGAGATAATGGTTATTCCACGGTAGTTCCGAATGTTAGATTTTGAACCAGATTTAAATATTGGTACAAGAAAAGAAGATTTCCATACTTTAGGAAAAGTACATTTATTAAGTGCTAAGTTAAAAAGTAGTTGTAGTGGTAGTGTGAGTTATTCAGTTAGATTTTTTGAGAATATTGATGGTATCCTGTCAGGTAGAGGTCCTTTTGAGGCGTCTAAGTTTTTCAGTGCTGTCGAAATGTCATGTTCTGATAGATAGTTCATAGAGATGGAGTTGGAAAATGCAGGTATGAAAGAAAAGTATTCAAGGTCACAGTCAGTTTCTGAACACGATCGTATACTCGTAAGTTACAGATACACAGATAGATAAAACGATTTATTCCATACCAAATCAGGTAGCTGTATTTTTTATCCATATTCGAAGAATTAAATGAAATAAATAGCGAAAATGAAAATTTACGAAAAATTACTCTCCCGAGATAAGACATGTTGCAGTGGAAATGCTCTATGTCGTGAGAGCTATCGGGAAATGTCAATGCACCAAGTGCTGTGCAATGGATACAATGAGGATTTACTTGTAGAATAGATGAATTTAGACATTGGAACTTTTCTGGCGGTCTAGCACAGTACGTTCTTAATAACGCAAAGTGGCATTAATATTTTTTCAGAATGTATTCTATGTTCCAAATCACCTTGTTTCACGGTACCCAGAGTGCTAATGACCGTCAATGATTTGAATTCAAATGTGAGTGATGACGATTCCAGTCGACGACGAAGAGTCAGAAAGATCTGCATTTTTGGACAAGAAACGATAAGTCTTTGACATTCTCCTTCTCTTTCATCTCTCTCACCCTCCTTCTCTCTTCCGTCGAACGCTGACCGCCGAAGCACAGCCATAGGTGCGCAAACATCCCTCCTCTCGTCATGGAATGGGAGAATGCAATTAAAAATTTGCATTCGATGCATACAGCATGCTGTCTGGAGTTTCTTCTTTTGCACTGCACTCTCCCAAGTCGTCGTCGTGGTCGTAGTCGTCATCTGTATATGCTTAACGAACGAACGAAGGCGACTGTTCTACCGGTGGGTCGGTCATGTGCTCACAGCCCTGTACCGCGGACTGTGCCGAAGCGACACCGTGATAACCTTGAAACCGGCGATTTAGAACCGGAGGAGACTCTTGGCCACACAACACAGTTGAACAACCTGATATGGAACCGCGATCCGCGGGAATGGCGATAGTCGCGAGGAGACGAAAGAAAATGAAAAGCATGATTGCGCTTGGTTCAAAACGCTGGAAATGGCGATACTGCATCAATTATTATTGATCGGAAACCATGTGACCGCGTCCGAGTTTGCTTGATATCTGCAGTAGCAGTTTGGTGCAGGAGCGGTAATCCGGTGGTAGTGATTGTTCCGCAGCATCAGCACTGGATTGGTGTCAGACCGGGACGGATGGTGTAGGGGCGGACAGGCAGCAGGTAGAGAATGAAAATTGAAATATAAAATTATTGTACACTGACTGTCGTTTGCGCAACTGCACTTGAAACCAGGCGAACAGCATCGAATCCAGTGCGTTCGACATGGCAAACACGACACGGATTGCGAGGGATCATGGAGGGAGAAGATAGGAGGCGGTATATTGGTTTCAATACAATATTAATTCCAGCATCCACCCGGAGTTCGAGTGTGTGTTTGTAGGAACGTGCCGGAGCGCATTCGCTTGCATTCGTGAAGAAATTTAGCAAAGGAAAGAAGGGTGGCTGTTGGTTCCGGCAACTACTAGAGCTATTATCGATTTTTGACCACCGCAATTGATACAATTTTAAAGTGCCCGGCGGGTAGCACAATTGTGAATTGAAAGGATAGGTAAATGAAACTAATAGTTTTCATTGGAAATTGCAAAAAAGGATGAAATAGTTATCGACTTATTATTATATAAGATAATTTGAAAACCGACTGTATGGAAATATTAAGATGGATTCGAATGGATAGAATTATACAATTCAAATGATCAGAGGTTGAAATTTCAATGAATTACGAACAGTGTCTCATCGTTCATGTTTTTACACTGAGTTCGATCAAACAGAATTTAACTATCTGGGACGACAAGACAGAATAAATAACCGATATGTTAAACGCGTATTTCTGCTGCATGGGTACAAAAGTTTCGCTGTGAGTTCGTATAATATTACTTTTGTATCAGTTAGAAACATACAATTAAAAGGAATTGAGAACGATTTCATCCACGTTTCTGCAAGTAACAGAAATTTTACGGATATTTTACGGGTTATGCTGAGTGTCATAACAGTTCAACATGAACTGTTATGCACTGACGAGTTTAAAATACGCACATACTAAAATCACTCTAACTTTTGATCAACGATCAAAAACGCGACTTTGCTCAATAAGTTTATAAAAACATAAGCAAATATTTTCAAAGTTAGTATTTCTTATGCAAATTTTTCTGTAGAATCGATTTATGATAGTTAGAAGATCCGCAAAATTCACTATCATGCCCGTTTTGCTTCAATTCCTTTTTTTTTCTGACTTTACTTTGAAAACTAACTGTGAAATTCAGGAAAAAATTCAATTCAACCAATCGGAAGGTATTCCTGACATGCTCATATGTTAGATAAATGGATTGTTTTTGATAAGTTGACCGCAAACAACTGTATTCTGTTTTACCCCCAGTCATCTTCTTCCATGAATTTACAGAAAAAATAGTTCTACTAATCGGTGTTTGGACCAATTTTGGTTGAACAGGACAGTTCTATGTTTCGCATATAACCTCAAATAATAATTTACAGATAGCGTTCATGATCGCATGCTTCGTGCTACATCGTTTTACCCCAATTTTCGCACAAATATAATTTTATGTTGAGTTTAGATTTACAATCCCGAAGCAGATCCAATATGACCTACCAATATTGTTTCATAATACGTGCAAACCATCTGTGGTCCAATTAAACACAATGGGAATGACAGTACTAGCCTGTTTAACCCGTTTTACCGAAATTTATATCAAAAGTCATATTTCTTGTTAAACTTTCTTTCGCATACCGAAAGCAGGCTGATTGCGGTTGATGCAAATCGATTGATATTCCAAAGAAAGACCTGAAAATAGGATTACAAATGAATTCAATGACCGCACGAATCTTGTTATAGCGTTTTACCCCAATTTATTTCATAAGTCGTATTTCTGGTTAAACTTTCTTTGGCATACCGAAAGCAGGTTGATTGTGGTTGATGAAAATCGATTGATATTACGAAGACCTGAAAATAGGATTACAAAATAATTCAGCCTTCAAACGCTCCAATAACGCTATATAATATTCACGGTTAATGACATTTTCTTTCTCAAGATAGTCGATAAATATTACATCACGCACATCCCAAAATACCGAGGCCACAACCTTTCCAGCCCATTGTTGTGCATTCGGGCGCTTTGGACGAGGTTCATCAATTGTTGGCCACTCAGATGACGATCGTTTTGATTCCGGAGTGAGGTGATGAATCCATGTTTCATCCATTGTCACATATCGACACAAAAATTCCGGTTTGTTACGTTTAACCATGGCCAAACACCGCTTAGAATCATCAACGCGCCCGCAAAATAAACTAAATAAATAATGTCAAAATTCGGTAATAATTGGACAAAAGCTCCAGTTTTGAGAATTTATTTTTTGTGTGCAGTTTTTAAACTGTGCACTGCAATAAGACCAATCCCTAAATGAATAATATTAAATTTTCTTCATTTCATCGGCCATATAATCAGTAATTTACGATTAAATATACCGTATTGTAACAATTATAAATAAATCAAAAAATAATTTTGCTTTGAATTTTTTAGAATAAACGAGTGTTAAAGAAAAAAGTTCATGTGGTCTTGCTACCCAAATAGACGAATTTAAAACCCTTCTTAATCCACCTAGTGGTGTGATAATGCCTTTCTCTTCTTTCATAACAGCCGCATGAAAAAATATTTCATATTTTTATTAAATAATTTCGTATACTAATTTTAACACCAATTGACATTTATTAATTCGAGTAGTTCACAAAAGCATGCTTCAGTGTTTATGTCACACAGTCAGCATCATTTTTCCAAACTAGTGCTTGACATTTGCGTTGCCTATGAGAACAGTGATGTTAATCTAAAAAAACCCTCCTCAGTCCACTTAGTGGAATTTTCATATATCTTCAAAAATCACCATAGGGGAAATCGAAAAAAAATTTTGATGCCAAAAGGCTTAGAATTGCATGAAACGTCGAGATTTAGTGTCATCTCGAAATTTTTTTTTTTTAAAATCGACTTTTTGGGACTAAAAATATCAAAAGTCCCAGAAAGTTGATTTCTTCAAAAAAAATTTTTTTGAGATGACACTAAATTTCGATGTTTCATGCAGTTTTAAGAGTTTCGGCATCAAAAAATAAATGTTCGATTTTGGTGCTTTTTCAAGATCGAAAATTTTCAAACCTTAACCGCCGGGCAGAACCCCTTAAGCATGTCCGATTTAGCTCAAATTTTGCATGAAGACATTTTTCGAGGTTCTTAAAACTTTTGAGCACTAGCGCTTTACGAAATTAGAGGTGATCCCAAAATATTGGCACCCTTATACATATAAAAGCGGTAAAATCAACTTGTTTGGTCGGTTACGTCACATATAACATCATATATCTGGAACCAAAAGTCACAACCATTTGATCTTCGAACTTGATCAATGGCAAGACAGTAGCTTTCAAACGAGCCCAAGTTTATTAAAATCGGTTCAGCCATCTCTGAAAAAATTGAGCGCTCCGTTCGAAAGTCGGTTTTTCCAGCAATTCTAATACCTTTCTATAGAGAAAGGCAAAAACTGAGCTCGCCAGGAGCGATCTCACTTGATATAGAATTTTAGTGCCTTTGTGATCATGGCTCAACTAAAAACCGCCATTCATGGCAAGTGAGTGGAGCCTATATTCAATGGTCCTTCTCATAACAAAAGAGATCGCACTTTAATCTGATATAGCGTACATTGGCATTTTTCATTCAACCTGCCTAGGTTCGATTCCCTACGTCGGTCAGAGATTTTCTATAAGATTAAAACCACTACAACAAAAATCGCCATACATGTTAATTGACTGAAAACTGTATCGAGAATGACTCTGGTTCTTCTCATCAGTGAAGAACTGGTTCTTCTCATCAGTGAAGAACACGGTCAAGTTTATTCGACAGAGAATGTGGTTTATTGCTCGAAAAATGCACTTGAACAGATTCAACATGAGAGAAATTTCACACTTCGATTCTTTAAGGAGCCCAAAATCGATCCCAAAGAACAATTTGATATTTTGTTTCCTTTGAATGCTAGTGTCAGTATTATTGTACTTTGCATTGGATGCAGTTCTGTAGCCAGGCATGTTTTTGCTTCCATAAGTTCCGACTTATTGACTGCAAACGTTTAAAACGCAATATTTAAAGAGAACCTGTTTATCCAGTCAGTGTTAGTATCGATTTAATTTATATCGTGAGTGTGGATCTGCGAACGAACCACTTTAGTGCCATGTGTTAATTAAAAATAATAATATAATGATTGACATTTATGATTCGAAAAAAGTGAACTTATGATTTTTTGACATTTATGTAATTTTTCTGGTTCAACTAAAACATGCATGTTTTATGAACATATGAAAATCAATTCGTGTCTTTCACTATAGAAAGGTGAATGAACTGCTGGGAAACCCCGCCTATTGACCAGAGTTCCGGGAAGCATTAGTGTTAAATACCATTCGACTCAGCAAGACGAGATCGGAAAATGACACTCAAAGATTTTTCACTGCTCAGTTTTTTCGGAGATGGTTGAACCGATTTCTACAAATTTAGGCACTTTTGAGAGCTACTTTTGGGTTGTGGATCAAGCTCGAAGATTAAATGGTTGTGACTTTCGGTTCCGGAGAAATAATTGTATAAAAGAGGTAACCGATAAAAGGCAATTTTTGCTCTCTGCATAATTTTCTCGGAGATGGCTTAAGCTCGCTCGAGACTAACATTATGTTGTGGATCAGGTTCGAGCATCATATGACTGACACTGCCGGTTCGAGAGACATGATCGTAAAAATGACGTAACCGACAAACCGCACTTATTTTTCTATGCGGTCAACTTTCTCGAAGATGACTGAGCCAAATTCATCAATCTCATACTCATTTGAAAGCTACTATTGGATCATTGATCAAGTTCGAAGATCAAATAGCTGGTTCCAGATATATGATCGTGTAAGTGACGTAACCGACAAATCGCCTTTTTTCTATCCGAACATTTTTTTTTTAAAGTGACTAATGTAAAATCGAATATTGCTATTACTTTTGTTTTTGGGAATGTTGTCGAATGTATGATGTAAGCGCTGAAACACGCTTTTGTGACAAAACCGAATTGAACTGACAAAAAAATGTTTTAATCCACCTAGTGGTGTAATGATGCTTCTCTCATGTCTCTCATATTTTCATATATATATATATATATATATATATATATATATATATATATATATATATATATATATATATATATATATATATATATATATATATATATATATATAAATGTGTGGTACTCTTCAAAATAATTTTCTTTGATTCTTGAAAAACCAAAAGGTTTGTTCATAAACTAGTATAAACTAAAGAGTGAAACAGTATGCCGGTCGGATCTCTAAGAAAACGAAGTGAGTTCAACTATTGCAGGTACTTACAACATCGGAGTCCGGGAACCGATATAATCGAAGTTGGTTCGAAAAAAGTGACTACAATCTCAGGTCGTTAATCGAAAACCGGGAATCAGGAAAGCTGAAATTAATTTGTTTGGTCGTCTACTGGCAGTAAGTACCGATTGGAATAGTTTTGAGGCAAGTTAAGAAATTATTTTACCCAACGAACGACCGTTAGTAGGTGGAAGCCGGATATAAATGAATGATAACATAAAAAAATATTCTACGTTTTTAACTTTGCCACTTTCAGTGACGGTATAAATATTTTAACAATCTTCACCCTATAATTCCAGAACCGGATGTTGGATCCGGATGAAATTCAGGAATTCAATATGGAACCACAAGACCTTTCATTTGAACAGAAGTTTGTGAAAATTGGTCAAGTGAGTGAGATCCATTTTGGAATATATAACCACTATTTCCGGTACTTCCGAAATCAAAAATCGAAAACCTGGATAGCCAAAATCGGTTTGTTTGGTTGTCTACTGGTAATGGCAATCGATTTGAGTAGTGACGGTATCAAATTTTTAACACACATAACCGTATAAATCCGGAACCGCAAGTCGGATCCAGATGAAATTTGGAAGTTTTGAGACCTTTTATTTGAAGGTAAGTTCGCTAAAATCGGTCACGCCCCTTCTGAGAAAATTAAGGAAGAATTTTGAAATATGAATTTTTACACTAACAGGGTTGTTACGAAAAATTTCAAAACAAAAACCGCGCGAAGGGTAAAACTAAAACGCGATATTTGAGTGAAGCATTTACACCACTATTTTTGTGCAGGTGATACTTACCGCAGAACTAACAGTGAAAATTAAATTGCTTACAATTTTGGGATTTTGAAAGAAGTTAAACAGATTTCAGCAAAGACAATTATTTGCTTCGACATCTTCTTGTTCAGCAAGCTTTTCCTTCTCGAAAAGAAGAATTTTATGTTAGACTACATCAGGATGATCTGATTTAATCTTTCTTATGACAGTTTCAATACAATTTATCGCTTCCTGTTTGGCTTTTGTTTTCTGAGGCAGCGCCTTCTCCTGTTGTCGGATTCTACTCTATCTTTCTTTTCCTTCTCATATTTTATTCTTTTATTTGAAGCAGGGAAACGCCTACTGGAGTTAGTTTCGGTCAAACTTGCTCTCCGGCAGGCGTAAAACCTCGTCATCTCTTACATCAATAAATTACAATCATCTAAATGATACATTTGCTTAAATCTGTGCTTCTACAGCAACTAAATTTAATGAGACAAACACATGAGGAACGATTTCTTGATAACATTACGTGATAAATGGAAGTCAGAAGAATTGAAACATTTTTTAAATATACGACACATGCTAGCAATGGGCTCGTTATATCCATAATCAGTTAAAGCATAAGGAATCCGCAGAAAAAATAGGATCAAAGATTACGACGTCGAATGTCTGTGTTACAGTAGCTCGGAGCAATAGATTCACGACTGAAGTAGGTCTGCCACAAAATTAGCTTTACGAACATCGCGACGGATAGATAAAAAATCGGGACGAAATCAGTTTGCAGCGGTCATGGCCACTCGGTTAGTTTAAAGGATATCTCCATGGAAGACGACGGAGAGCGAATCGGACGAATTTGCGTTAAATCGCTTCAATGCGTTAGATATCGATGAGGTGACCAGATAACAGCAGCATATTCGAGAGTTGAGCGAACGCAAGCAATGTACATCAGAGAATTCTTTAGTAACGCGGAAAATGAATCCTAACAGCTTAGAGGCTTCGAAAATAGTAAAATCTATGTGCTCTTTGAAATTTAACTTGGAATCCAGAAGTACACCCAGGTCCTTAACAGACGATGCGCGTTCGCGAGCAGTTCATGAAATATTATAGTCGAACTTGAATACAAACTTTTTGCGACTAAAAGAGATGACGCAGCATTTAGAGGCATTTAAAACCATTTTGCCGATTTTACACCAATTAGTAAAAATTTTTAACTGTTCTTGTAGGTACTCTGAGTCAGCTACAGATTTGATTATATGAAATATTTGAAGGTCATCGACGAACGATAGTTTCATACACTTGATCGAAAAATTTAGATCGTTGAGATATAGTAAAAATATAAACGATCCAATGTGACTTCCTTGAGGAACTCCAGAGGTTACAGTAACTGGTGATGTTGTACAGTCTATTATTTTCACTATCATTCCACGACCAGTTAGATATGATCGAAGCCAATTCAAATATGATCCGTTAAATACAAGTCTATTTAACTTGTAGATCGTTATGTTATGATTGATTTTGTCGAACGCAGCAGAGAAATCGGTGTTTATAAAATCTACTTGAAGTCGCTTGTAAAGAACATATCAGGTGTACAACTTTGCTTCCGCCGTTTTCCGATAGGTGGCTGTGCCGGCTGAGGCTAGTCAAAATACATAGATGAAAATGCCTTTAAAGTGAGTGTGTACAGTGCCTAACGAATTGCCTCGCCGTTTCAGTGACAGTTGTTCTTGTTTTCGTATTATTCACGCTCGAAAATGTCTGTTTATGTGACCAATTCTCGCCATTTGTGGGAAGTTTAACTTTTATTTTTTTCGATTCGAAAAAAAATGCTGCTGAAGCGCATCCAATGCTCTCAGAAACTTATGGTGATGCTGCTCTGAGAAAAAGAACGTGTCGGAAGTGATTTCAACGTTTTAAAAATGGTGATTCCGATGTCGAAGACAAACATGGTGGTGGAAGAGAAAAAAACATTCAAAGATGAACAACTAGAAGCATTGCTTGATGAAGATTCGTTTCAAACCCAGGAAGAGCT
Organism: Malaya genurostris; assembly: GCF_030247185.1. NCBI lineage: Eukaryota > Metazoa > Arthropoda > Insecta > Diptera > Culicidae > Malaya > Malaya genurostris. The sequence goes on along the minus strand of NC_080570.1, from coordinate 64,962,022 downwards.
TACCGAATTGTTGGGAGTGAGTCAGCAAACCATTTCAAAACGTCTCAAGGCCCTGGGCATGATTCAGAAAGAAGGAAACTGGGTGCACACGGCTTGGCAGATCAACATTTTCAATCCTTCGAAGAGTTGGAAAAATGGATAGCGTCTAAAGAGGATGGACAATACTCCGAATAATACATCTGTAAGCACTTTTTCGCAATAAAACTTTTAATTTTGGAAAAAAACGGCGGAAGCAAAGTTGTACACCTGATATGATGAAGGAAGTTTCGGTTACTAAATTTGTGGAAGTTGAACGCTTTGGTATGAATCCATGCTGAGTCTCAGATATACAATCAGAGCAACTATGTTACTTACGACTTACTTTACTATATGGGGCCTTTTCTAAATTTACACTGAACAAGAATAGGTAGAACTTAATCATGAATACCTCTTGTTGTACTAATCCCAACAACATATTTTTTCTTCATGCTATACAAAATATTTTTTTTTTTTCCATAAATACGTTTATTTCTTAAGGCAGTTTACATAAGTTTTTCTTCGCCGTAGCATCACTTTTACATAACATTCATATCCTAAATTAATTCTAACATAGTCACAACGTTTTGAATTTATTAAAACATATTCTCTTATAGCTTAAATATCATCTTAGGTAACTCGTCATTAATTATGAAATCTACTCGGAAATATTATTTGAACCAAACGATTAACTTCTACAAATTATAAAATAAGCTGTTATTTTCAGACATTTTGTTGATAATTTCATAAACTGTTTCGAGTTTGTTTGTATCATTACATAATTTTTATTCTAATTTAGCTATTGGTTGAACTCATGGACGCAGCTGGGATCAGAACTAAGTCTTAAAAGGGGCCTTTATTAAATTGAAACTCCAATTTTCTTTATGAAATGATAAATAAGTTTCATGTATGAAAGGTCACGACAAGCAAGAATGTCTCGAACTGGGATATTGGATAGTTTACCTTGGGTACGCAAAGAATTTATTAGTTGAGATCTGACATCACGATACTCCACGCATGTCCAAACGACATGATCAATATCCCGATAACCTTCTCCGCAAGCACAATGATTAGTCTCGGAGAGCCCAATTCGAAGGAGATGTGCATCTAACGTGTAGTGATTGGACATGAGTCTGGACATCACACGAATGAAATCCCTACTCACATCCAGTCCCCTGAACCATGCCTTTGTCGATATTTTCGGAATAATTGAGTGCATCCACCGACCCAGATCATCTCTATCCCAAGATGCTTGCCAGCTTCTTGCTGGCACCATTTTTAAAACGTTGAAATCACTTCCGACACGTTCTTTTTCTCAGAGCAGCATCACCATAAGTTTCTGAGAGCATTGGATGCGCTTCAGCAGCATTTTTTTTCGAATCGAAAAAAATAAAAGTTAAACTTCCCACAAATGGCGAGAATTGGTCACATAAACAGACATTTTCGAGCGTGAATAATACGAAAACAAGAACAACTGTCACTGAAACGGCGAGGCAATTCGTTAGGCACTGTACACACTCACTTTAAAGGCATTTTCATCTATGTATTTTGACTAGCCTCAGCCGGCACAGCCACCTATCGGAAAACGGCGGAAGCAAAGTTGTACACCTGATATGATGAAGGAAGTTTCGGTTACTAAATTTGTGGAAGTTGAACGCTTTGGTATGAATCCATGCTGAGTCTCAGATATACAATCAGAGCAACTATGTTACTTACGACTTACTTTACTATATGGGGCCTTTTCTAAATTTACACTGAACAAGAATAGGTAGAACTTAATCATGAATACCTCTTGTTGTACTAATCCCAACAACATATTTTTTCTTCATGCTATACAAAATATTTTTTTTTTCCATAAATACGTTTATTTCTTAAGGCAGTTTACATAAGTTTTTCTTCGCCGTAGCATCACTTTTACATAACATTCATATCCTAAATTAATTCTAACATAGTCACAACGTTTTGAATTTATTAAAACATATTCTCTTATAGCTTAAATATCATCTTAGGTAACTCGTCATTAATTATGAAATCTACTCGGAAATATTATTTGAACCAAACGATTAACTTCTATAAATTATAAAATAAGCTGTTATTTTCAGACATTTTGTTGATAATTTCATAAACTGTTTCGAGTTTGTTTGTATCATTACATAATTTTTATTCTAATTTAGCTATTGGTTGAACTCATGGACGCAGCTGGGATCAGAACTAAGTCTTAAAAGGGGCCTTTATTAAATTGAAACTCCAATTTTCTTTATGAAATGATAAATAAGTTTCATGTATGAAAGGTCACGACAAGCAAGAATGTCTCGAACTGGGATATTGGATAGTTTACCTTGGGTACGCAAAGAATTTATTAGTTGAGATCTGACATCACGATACTCCACGCATGTCCAAACGACATGATCAATATCCCGATAACCTTCTCCGCAAGCACAATGATTAGTCTCGGAGAGCCCAATTCGAAGGAGATGTGCATCTAACGTGTAGTGATTGGACATGAGTCTGGACATCACACGAATGAAATCCCTACTCACATCCAGTCCCCTGAACCATGCCTTTGTCGATATTTTCGGAATAATTGAGTGCATCCACCGACCCAGATCATCTCTATCCCAAGATGCTTGCCAGCTGGCAAGTGTTCTTTGGCGAGACGAACTATAGAATTCGTTGAAAGCAATCGGTCGCTCATAAATTTCACCCTCAATAGCACCACGTTTGGCTAAATTATCGGCTCTTTCATTGCCTGGAATGGAGCAATGAGCCGGGACCCAGACTATAGTGATTAGATAATTATTATTCAATATGTCGTTCAGACACTGTTTTATTTTACCCAAGAAAAACGGTTCATTTTTGCCAGCAGCGATTGAGCGAATGGCTTCAATTGCACTCAGACTATCTGTGAAGAGGAAATAATGGTTTGGAGATAATGTGACGATTACACTCAAACTATCATGAACTGCTGCTAGCTCTGCTATATAAACAGATGCAGGTTCTTGAAGCCTAAATGAGGCCGAAACATTATTGTTGAACATACCAAACCCTGTCGCTTCTTCAATTCGCGATCCGTCCGTGTAAAACATTTTCTCAGAGTCAATATGCCTGAACTTACTTAAAAATATTTTTGGGATTTCCGTCGAGCGTAGATGATCCGGGATTCCACGCACTTCACGCTGCATGGATGTATCGAAAAATAAAGTTGAGTCAGGGGCACATAGGATGCTGACACGGATAGGAATATGTCTTGAAGGGTTGATTTCCTGTGACATATGGTTAAAATATACTGTCATAAATTTTGTTTGAGATCGAAGCTCGACTAGTCGTTCGAAATTATTAATTACCATGGGATTCAGCACCTCACATCTTATTAGCAGGCGTGATGAAAGCTCCCAAAATCGATCTTTTAATGGAAGAACTCCCGCCAGAACTTCAAGACTCATTGTATGTGTCGAGTGCATGCAGCCTAAGGCAATTCGCAAACAACGGTACTGAATTCGCTCAAGTTTGATAAAATGAGAGTTTGCAGCGGAACGAAAACAAACGCATCCATATTCCATCACTGAAAGTATCGTTGTTTGATACAATTTTATTAGATCTTGCGGATGAGAACCCCACCAAGATCCTGTTATTGTTCGAAGAAAATTTACTCTTTGTTGGCATTTCGTTATCAGATACCTAATGTGTCCTCCCCACGTGCATTTGGAATCGAACCACACCCCGAGGTATTTAAAAGTTAAAACCTGTTGGATCATTCTTCCCATCATATGGAGCTGAAGCTGCGCGGGATCATGCTTTCTTGAGAAGACGACTAACTCTGTTTTCTCCGCAGAGAATTCGATACCAAGATGAACAGCCCAAACGGACAAGTTATCTAAGGTATCTTGCAATGGTTTATGCAGATCAATAGCTTTGGGCCCAGTAACTGAAACCACGCCATCATCTGCCAATTGCCTTAGTGTACATGGGGTTACTAGACAGCTGTCAATGTCATTCACGTAAAAATTATAGAGGAGCGGACTGAGGCATGAGCCTTGCGGGAGACCCATGTAGCTAATTCTGAATGTTGCCAAATCGCCATGTGAAAAATACATGCACTTCTCTGACAAAAGGTTGTGCAAATAATTATTTATAACCGCTGGAAGTCCATGTTGGTGGAGCTTGTCTGAAAGAACATCAATGGAAACTGAATCAAATGCTCCTTTAATGTCTAAAAATACAGATGCCATTTGTTGCTTTTGAGCGAAGGCAATTTGGATGTCAGACGAAAGTAATGCAAGGCAATCATTCGTCCCTTTATTTCTACGGAAGCCAAACTGAGTATCTGACAACAAACCGTTCGTCTCGACCCAAGTGTCGAGACGTCGTAGAATAATTTTTTCGAACAATTTTCTGATGCAGGACAACATCGCAATGGGTCTATATGAGTTGTGATTGGAAGCTGGTTTCCCCGGCTTTTGAATGGCGATAACTTTCACTTGTCTCCAGTCAGGCGGAACAATATTTTGCTCAAGAAACTTGTTGAACAATTCCAACAAACGTCTTTTTGCGAGGTCGGGCAGATTCTTCACCAAGTTGAATTTAATTCTGTCCAACCCAGGGGCGTTATTGTTACAAGACAAGAGTGCTATAGAAAATTCTATCATTGAAAATGGGTTATTAATAAAACCATTATTTGGAGGAGATTCCCGTATAATGCTTTGCGTAGGAACAGAATCTGGGCAAACTTTCCGAGCAAAGTCAAATATCCATCGGTTCGAGTATTCATCACTCTCATTGCCCACGTTACGATTCCTCATTCGTCTGGCCGTATTCCAAAGAGTGCTCATTGAGGTTTCTCTTGACAAACCTTCGACAAAATGTCTCCAATAGCTACATTTCTTGGCCCGAAGTATGCTCTTGTACTTGGTTTCTAAAGTCAAGAAATTTTCAAAATTCTGAGGAGTTCCTCCTCCTCGTTTTAAAAACGTCTTGAAAGCATTTTGTTTCGCGTGCTTAGCATCTGAACACTCTTTGTCCCACCAAGGGTTTGGAGGCCTTCTGTTAGACGATGGACCAAGAAATCGTTTGGTTTGGGCTTGTTCTGCGGCCTCCAGAATCGAACAAACGAGGAAGTCATATTCTTCAAGTGGGGGGAGCTCTTCCATTGAAGTTAAGACACTTGAAATATTACTTTGGTATTTAATCCAGTCAATATTTTTTTTAAATCATATGGAATATTAACTGAATTAGCAATGCCTTTGTTACTGCTAATTGAGATGATGATTGGTAAATGATCGCTACCATGTAAATCAGGAAATACTTTCCAGGTGCAATCTAGTCGAATTGAAGTCGAACAAAGAGATAAATCTAATGCACTTGGACGTGCCGGAGGTCTTGGGATCCGTGTCATGCTACCCATATTTAGTACCGTCATGCTAAAATTGTCGCAAATATTATATATTAGAGATGATCTGCTATCATTGTAAACGGAACCCCACATCATTCCGTGCGAATTGAAATCTCCTAAAATCAAACGTGGAGCAGGAAGGGCTTCGACAATTTCATTAAGCTGTCGTTGTCCAACTTGAGCTCTTGGAGGAATATATACCGAAGCAATGCAAATGTCCTTTCCTTTCATGTTTATTTGACAAGCAACAACTTCTATACTAGAAGTCGAAGGAATGTTTAATCTATAAAAGGAATAACATTTCTTAATTCCTAAAAGCACTCCACCATACGGAGAGTCTCTATCGAGACGTATAATGTTAAAATCATTAAAATTTAAAGCTATGTTTGAAGTAAGCCATGTTTCGCATAAAGCAAATACATCACATTTTTGACTATGCAATAAAATTTTAAATGAATCAAGTTTTGGCATGATGCTTCGACAATTCCACTGCAGGACAGTGATTGTATCATTTGCGGCGGGTGATAAATTATCCATCAAAAGATACAAAACCTGAGACAATTGGCCATTGAGCTGATAACTGCTTCAAAAAATTTCTAGCTATTGGAAGGAATGCCATTATGAGGGTCTTTAAGGGTTCAGATATATTGAATGCTGAGAAAATCCATTCAACAATTTCCGAAAACTTCAGTAATCCTGTTGGTGGCTGTGAAATGGAGCCCACAGGATTATTACCTTTTTCTGTGCTAGATCCTGGATTGGTTTGTGAATTTGACAAACCAGGAGGCACAGTCTTTGGTTTTGACTTTTTTTGTTTAACACGGGGATCTTTTTTTGAAGATGAAACTTTAGGTGTCTTTTTTGGTAATTTGGAAGAAGACTTCTTTCTCTTAACTGACCCTTGGGTAGTGATAAACGAATTACCTTCACTATTTTCGTCAGAGTCAGAGTCCTCTGTTTCCTCTAGATTTGAAAACCCGTTTTCGGTTTCCAAAGGGGGGACATCAATGACCGTTTTAAGCATTTCTGCATATGTGCGCTTAGACCGTGCTTTTAAAGAAAGCTTAATTTTGTCTTTGTGCACTTTAAATGCAGTGCATACTGAAATATCCTCATGAGGACTTTCCCCACAATAAATACATTTTTCAATTTCCTTGTTGCAATCATTATCTTTATGAGGTCCTTCACACTTAATACATTTTGGTTTATTGCTACAGTAAGTAGCTGTGTGTCCGAATTTTTTGCAGTTCGTACAATTCATTACATTTGGAACAAAAAGCCGAACAGGGAGGCGAATTTTATCGACATAGACATGGGACGGCAACGCAGATCCGGCAAATGTCACTCGAAACGAGTCTGATGGGCGATAAACTTTTTTTCCCTCTTCATAAACTACTGAGTACAGTTGTTTGCACTCCAGTATTTTCACACCCTCAAGCATAGAGTTCTTGAAACGACCAACACCATGCTTGAGTAAATCATCTACCGAAAGACTCGCTTCGGTAACAACACCGTCAATTTCGACATCTTTGGAGGGTATGTAAACTTTATACTCTTTAATGAAATGTTCCGAAGAGACAATATCATTCGCGTGTTTCAAATTATTTACCACAACACGAATTTTATCGTTATTTACTTTTATGATCTCTTTGATTGAAGAGTATCGTGATGTCAAACCTTTAGAAATTTGGTAAATGTTTAATGGCTTTGATATACGTCTAAAAAAGACTATCCAAGGCCCAGAAGAGCTCTCCTGATATTTTTTCGTTCGTGGCGGTATAGGATTCATGCTAGGATTTACGTCCATGGATTCATCCATCACATTAAAATTTTTTTAATCAAACTTTAAAATAACAAATGAAACCAACACTACACAGTACTCAATCAAAAGGAAAAGAAAAAACTTCTACCTTGAAATTGTTGTCTATCTCCGTTGCACTGCCGTGTAGATCCTCGTTGCTCTAGATGTTCTTGTTGGATGCTGATTGTTGGATGTGATGCTACTGCTACCTGACATCCAGCACCACTCGATTTCCGATTTACTTTTGTCTTCGCCAGCTGCAACCAGCGCAGGTCACCGGTGTATACCTGCGTGTTGTATGGCAGTGGAAAGACCGAGTTGTCTTGTCTCCTTCTTCCTTGTGCTCCGCACCGATATGCTTCTGCACCGGTGTGCTTTTGCACTCTCCTGCTTCTGTGTGCCTTTGCACTCTTCTTCTTCAATGTGCCTTTGCACTCTCCTGCTCAGCACTTGTGGCTGTATATTGTGGCCTGGGTAGAGCTTGGGAAACGCCCTTTGTTGTTTCCTTCACCAGCTTGGCCCAGAACTAGGGCTCTCTTATGCAGCACGATTTTACGTTTTAACGGCTGCTGCCAACAGGTTTCTACCTGTAGTTCAACCGTTGTCGTATTTAACGCGTGTAAACTAACCAGCGTTATTAAACTGTACGCTTCTATACACAACCTTCTCGGTTGAACGGCTATTACTGAATGATACAAAATATGTTTAGCATTAAATAATCACAAATAACTCAAAATCTTAGTTTCTAAAATGTTTGGTATCAACGGGTATCAAAGAGAAAAACTGTTTGTCTTTCTCGTGTTCGGACGACGGTTTTGATGCAGTGAACGACATTGCATTCTCGTGGTACCTCTCTTAGTAAATTAATTATTTAATTAGTAAAGAACTTTTTGATACTTTTTTCCTAGAAATTCTTGATCTGGGAATTAAGAAAGTATGCAAAATTCACACAATATATCATCTTCCATTTCAGATATCAAAAAGTGTGAAGAAACACTATGTCAACTTTTGTAAACCTTCCATATTTCAGGAAAAAATCCAGAACGCAAAGAGCAATTGAATATGTTGGATAGTGGAACCAACAAACTTTTAGAACAATTTCTTATCACCACGGATGGAATCCTGTCGTGTCCAACACTAGATGAACGTTTTAACTTTTTCTTCTCTGCTTTTTTTCTTGTCCAACTTCACTTCGTACGCCTGTCGTGCAAATTTTGCTTTGAGAATGAAATTTTTATCACAAACAAAATTTGTGATAATATTATCGAAACATAGCATTCCATTAATAAAGTTCTATGCAATATTGAATGTGTTTTCACTGAGACGATATCTTCCATCAGACATCAATATCTTTGAGTGCGAAAATCTTCTTTTGATTTCCGCATTAGAATGGGGCAACGCACGTACATGGATCGAAAAGTTTTTTGTAATTCCTGGTAACAGCTATGCTTAAATAGTGATATGTACAACTCGAGATTGGAGAGCATAAAATCGAAGTTTTTTCCACTAAAGAAAATATATAACTTTGGTTTTATCAAATTCATCATTTCGGTCAGCTCGACCTGCTGGCTCGATTGCTGAAACGTTCCCTATCTTCAATCTTTTGGGGTTTCATAAAACTCAGAAGCTTCAAGAATATGTAAGGAACTTTTTTTCTCGAACAAATACCTCACAAATCTAAAATAATGTTTCTTGCAATTCGCACGAAATCTGCGAAATCCGCGCAATCGTAACATCCCTGCACTAATCACTCTGCAATTCTGTAACCGGAAGTCGGATCAAAATAATATTCAGGAACTTTGTATGGGATAATTATACCTTTCAGTTGAATCCAAGTTTGTAAGAATCGGTTCAGCCGTCTCTGAGAAAAGTAAGTGCACTTATTTTCATTTCTCGGGTATTTCGATATATAAATAGGAAATATTCGGCCTGTTTTATGTCATCATTTCATCTTTAGCTCATCAGTCATGTTGAACTGCCATGCCACTCAGCAATTCAACATAAACCGCTAAGCAGGCGTAAAGTTATCTTTATTTGAAACACTTAAACTCGTATCAAAGCACAGTTTAAGAGATGGTCAAAATCTCCTTGATTGAATCGCCGAGAGGGTCTCAGGAGATTGTTTTTAGAAGATAACGAACAAGCATACTTAATTTCAAAAATTCTTTTTAAAAGACTCCAAAAACGATCAAGATTTGGGCTGTTACATGTGTCTCACCTTGAATTACGACAACATTATGCAGTATAGGATATATGCATCACATAAATGCGATTAGTAATCACTCAACTGGCAATGATGATTACGTTCAAATTGGAGAGTGTGTTCTTAGAGCCAACTTAATCGGAGTCTGCCTCATCGCCTTCATATATTGCTAATAATCTATCAGTCAATCGACGCACTTTCTAAATAAGCAGTAGCTAAGCGATTGTTTTTTAAACAATTAATGATATCATTCTATAAGTTTCGCTACCAGCAAATAAAATATAACGCTTAACTTCTCTCACGTTGAGAAGGAAGCACGCCATGTGGAAAAAAGCTCAAATAATACGTATCCATCAACGTTATGGAACTCGTTCCTTCTCACTTGAATTAACCCCAATTATCACAATCAGTGGGTTCCAGATCGAAAAAACAAAAAAAAAATCGCTTATGTCATCATCAGCGTTTTGCGACAGACATACAGACAGACAAACAGACAGATAGAGTATATCTTCTCCATCCAACTGTAATCAATCTGCCTGCTTCATTCAATTGCATAAGCCATACTGAACAAACGTGTCCCGGCAGGAATCGGCGGCTGGTAGTTGGAAATTTTCCCGTATTCGCGCGATGTAAGCAAAGTCGGTGGTGAAGGGAAGTGACAAGTTGCCAGGGCATGTTGGCCCCAGTGTTTAAGGCAACACTATTGTACACACGATTGATAACCGGAACGAGCTTCGATCGGTTGATTGTGTTACAGCGAAGATTAGAGCTTGTTACTTTATTCATTCCACTTGCATGGTGGTGCAATTAGGTCACTATTTTTATCGCCCTTGATAGTGTTTTTCTTTTTTTTGTTTTGTTTCGTTTGTGCTATCTTGGTTCCTATTACATGCCGATGACAGTGGCAGTAGTACCGCAACGCATGGGCGCACAACCCTATAAATCAAATTGCTTTCCAGGTGATTGTGCACAGAATTCCACCAAGGCTCTTAGTCAGTTTCTTAGTTCGTAGGGTGTGAGAAGACGACGGGTTTGTTGCCAAGTGTTCCACATCCTCTCTGTACCGGTACAGGGGCGGGGCGGTAAACACTGAGCAATTGACTTGTTCCTTGTTTGCTGTGCATCTCGGACCTCTATCACATGAGTTACCGGTGACGTTTTTGCAAACATCGGCATATAGTATGCACGTTTCTATCTGGCCGCTCGGTTGTTTGTTGGTCCGCCAGTGCCGGCTGGAGATCTAGTGAGTGCACTAGGATGTATGTATGGACAATAAGCGAATCCTGGCAGCACGAGGTTCGCTGGGATAAACAAAACTTAGAATTAGAAATTGTTTCCCAAGGGGTGTGGTGTTCTTTCGAGCAATTTTCAATCTGTTTTTGTTCATCATTGGAATGCGCTTCAAATTAATGATTATAAATATAAATTTCAATTTAAATGTTCCGCAAATCCATTCGGGCTTATACTCTCCGTTACCCTTAATTCTGTGTAGCCGGATAAATGTGCTTCGGCAAATACACTGTATGAAATTGGCTTCGAGACACCTCCTCTGCACCACTGTGTATATCTCAACTCCTTCCATCGTCGGAGGATCAACCGGTGATACGGCGGTGGCGGTGGAGGATGGTGGAGCCACCAGCCAGCGGTAGAAACGACTGCATCAGTAAAATCGAGATGTTATGTGATTTTGACTAACAAGCACGCGGACCTGACGAACACCACCACCGCCGGTCCCGTCGGATTCAATTCCAGTGCGGGGGAAGAAGCGACTGCAGCAGCCGGAGGAGGTTTTGACGAGCACAAATGGCACCCACCCCCTCCCCTAGCCAGCGTACAAAATGCACATGCTGTTGGTGCAAGGCTGCGCAGTTAAAACGGTGCACACATCAGTTGTGTGTTGCTGGTGTTATTGATATTATATTATACACATTTGATATCTGTAAATAGTGCAGTTCGAGTTGTTTCTGCACCGCATTGCTGCTGGGATGATGTACCAGCCGATTATTGATCGGTCCTTGTGCAAATCGAAACGGGGTGGGGGATAAAGGGATTAAAAAGTCCGGGGGATTATTATTGCAATATGGCGCCACCCTGCGCTTCACGGAAGAAGAATAACAGTAAATAATGGAAGCCATGAAACATGTCAGAGATGAACATATTTGGTTTACATGCCACTGCAACGAGATTCCACGCCGATGTCGTTCGAGGGAGAATCTTACCGCCAATTTATTGGCTTCGTAAATCATTAAACGAGAACAAGTGTTATGGGATGAATATAATTTTGTGCTTAGCACTACTTTTCGAATGAACAAAAGTAAGTTGCCGGAACTTTGCTGCTTCCAACACCGAGCGAAATAAATAAAACCACTGCTGGCATGCCGACAACGGTTCGAAGCGAGATTAAGATTTTCCGACGTCCAAGTTCAAGTTCAGTAAATAATAAATTCACTATAAATCTAGACGAGATAAAGAATTGCTTTATAAACAAAATCGGTAATGTTTAGAACTCACGCGTTTACCACTCTACGCCTTCCATGATCATCATTGTTACCTGAAACGAGGAAACAATCAATGTTAATTCGATTTTATTTTAATAATAAAATAAAATGTTGACAGTTATAAATTATGTATGCTTCCAGTAAGCTTGTTTTTCGATCTGCGAACAGAAAGTAGTTACTGGGGGCTGAATCTGGTGAATAAATATGGTGGATGTGGTAACAAATCAAATTTCAATTCATTTAATAGAGTCGTCTTGTAACACGATTAATTCGACCAGCTGTAAGAAATCGCGACATCCCTCGCAACATAGAATGGCTATGCAATCGCTGTGAGAATCGACTTTACAACCGAGTCCCGGAAGGCCAAGTGCAATATACCATTCGACTCAGTTCGTCGAGATCACAAAATGTCTGTGTGCATGTGTGTATGTGACAAATGATGTCACTTAATTTTTCTCAGAGATGACTGGACCGATTTTCACACTCAGATTCATATGAAAGGTCTTATGGTTCCATAGACTGCTATTAAATTTTATTCCGATGCGACTTCCGGTTCCAGAATTTCAGGGTGATATGCACCAAAAAGAGGAAAAAATAGTCACACACGTTTCTCAAAGATGGATGAACCGATTTTCACAAACTTCAAACAAGATTCAAACGAAAGGTCTTATGGCCCCATACAATTTGCTTGAGTTTGAGCTTGAGCGACCACCCCTGGTTGCTACTCCGTTACTGATCGGGATTAGCTGAAATTGTACAGGGAGTTTCTAGATGATCCGACCTGGGACTGGTAAATCATCCTTCAATGTACATCTTCTGGTAATCCCAGAATTCAATGATCAGTACCGGCGCCGGCCAGGCCCGAACGTAGATCGTCTAAGGAGTGGGAAGGGATGTTAGTCCAACACTTGTTGTAACTAAAGGCCGTATATACTACTGCGCACTCCACAAGTGTCACGGGAGGAGGATATTTGTTAGTAAAAATTTCAGTATTGGTATTATTCGCGCGCGAATCAGTATGTTCCGGTTTCAAGATGCTCGGATGCATCACTAAACTCACTAACTTCCAGAGTGAACGTTTCAAATATCCTATATTGAAGTCCCGGGAAGTCTTGATTCACAGCTCTTATTCGAGGAAACTGAAGAAAAATTTGCAATACTATCGCGTAAAGAATAAAAACTTCCCTATTTTTTATAAATGAAATTAGGTGATACAAATTAATTATTTTAATTATTTATTAAAATTATTAATTGGTTATATTGGTTGATCTGGGCAGCCGGCTACCGAGAAAAATATTAATTTATTGCTTGAAATATTAATATCAAGTGGTTTTTACTATGTATTCAATATACCGATATATGTTATCTCTGTTATTAACTTTGTAATATCACCAAATTTGCGCAATAGTTGATTTTTATCATTCAATTTATAATCCTGAAAGACAATGAATAACATGGAAGAAGAAAACATTCCAAATTAAACTTTTCTCCGAATTGATTGATTGAAATTGATAGGTTGAATGAAGAGATAATTAAGTAAAACAGAGTAATCAGAAGTGAAATGTTAAAAATATCTGATAACTGAAAGGAAAAAGAAACTCCTGCAATTGTCGCCTTTAACGACATGGAAGCAGGAACCCAGTGGATCTATTCTTGGTTCATTTTTTCCGCCGGATTCCACACGGCATCTAGGCTGGTACTGTCCGGAGAGAGCTAATAGGTACTATCAATCTCCTAGTAGACCCCAGCCCCTCTTATGGCCCCATACAATTTGCTAGAATTAAATTTGGATTCGACTACCGGTTCCGGAATTACAAGGGAACAAGTAAAAATTTATGAAGAAATGCACAATCAATTTTCTCGGAAATTTCTTAACCGATTTTCACAAATTAAAACGTCTTGAAAAACCTACTGCTAAACTCATCTAGTTCTTGTTAGTTATGTTAGTTAGTCCCCAGATCTTGTTAGTGAATATATAAAACTTCTTTGGAACTACTAGTCCCCGGTTTCCGTTTGCGAAAGCCCCGATAATAATGAAGAAATGTTCCAAAAACGGAACTCACTTCACTTTTTTTTATTCAATAACATATAATAAGGCACACTGCGTTAAGCTATAAGATGCCGAGGGCATTTCACTTCGATTTCTCAACAACGGTTTAGCGGTAACGGTTTCACGAACTATGATTCAAATTAAAGCTCTCATTGTCTTTAAATATACTGTGCAATTTTATCCAGATCCGACTTCCGGTTCCGAAACTATATCACATTTAAATCGTCATTCAAAATGACGATGCAAAACTGGTACGCGTCGGTACGTGCGGCTTTGCTTCGTTCGCAGCGTGCTTTGTTCAATTTCGTATAGCGTGCAGGGTTGCCACATTTAAATCTATAGTTTTTAAGTGAAAAATTTTAATGTTATTACAAAATGTTATGTTATTACAAAATCATGATAACGATGCTTTTCTGTAAAAGCACACGTATTACCTTTCTCATATAGAAAGTTTATACAATCACTTGACAAATTGACTAGCGAAAATTGGCCTGAAGGGCTAAGTGTTCTATATTATTCGACACAGTTCATCGAGCTGAGCAATGCGTGTGTGTGAATATGTGTCAAATAATGTCACTCATAAAATGAAAAATTAAAAATGTCATAGTCCCATAAGTTGTTATTGAATTTCATCATGCTTTCATAGGGTCAAGTGCATTAAAAATTGCAAACCGTCATTTAGAGCGACGATGCAAAATACCATAAAATTCTTCTGGATTTGGCTCAAAACTGATTCAATTTGTACGATTTTTACAAACGATTTTCACAAACAGGCTCAAATAAAAGTTCCTATAGTCTCATAGGTTGCTGTTTAGTTTTATTCTGGTCCGATTTCCAGTTCCAGATCTATGAAGTAAAGTGTGTTTAATCATTTAGTGCGACGATGCAAAAATCTTATTAACTTGAAATAACTGTTTACAAATTGAAAAGGTTATGTTAGTTCATACCCAAAAAAAGTTTCTTATTTTATTCAAGATTTAAAAAAAATTCTTGACAGAATATTCTAGTGATATTTTTGGAAATACAAGTAATATGAGAAATACATCATTACACAACTAGGTGGATTAAAAAAGGTTTATTTTGACGGTTTAAGTGACGGTGTACAATGTTCAATACACTTTATCCTATAACTCCGGAACCGGAAGTCGGGTCCGGATGAAACTTATAAATTCCGTATGAGATCACAAGACTTTTCATTTGAATTTTAGTTTGTCAAAATCGGTTCAGCTATTTCTGAGAAAATTGAGTGACATTATTTGTCACATACATAGAGACATACATACATACATACATACATACATACATACACACAGGGAGCGGGTCATTTCGCCGAAAGTCGTTTCGTCGAATGCCATTCCGCCGAAAGTCGTTTCGTCGAATGCCATTTCGCCGAAAGTCGTTTCACCGAATAGGTCATTTCTCCGGAAGTCATTTCTCCGAAAGGGACATTTCGCCGAAAGGATAATCTCGAATACATCATATATTTTTTGTGCCGTTATGCTTCCTGTATAACTGATCTGGCGCAGCCACATAACCGAAACCAAGATTGGTCAAGCTAAGTTGACCGCCGACCCGCCGTCGGAAGTGGCGGCCTCTTGCATACAAACCTGTAACCGCCTCGTTTGCCCGATCTACTCAAAGCTAGGTTTCTTTGCTTTAGTTAGAAGCAGCACATGAATCATGAATCGATGTGACGAAGCCGCATTAGATATTTTTGCCTTTCTCATATAGAAAGACTATGCAATCACTGTGAAAACCGACTTTTTACCGAGGCCCGGAGGGCCGAATGTCATATACCATTCGACTCAGCTCGACGTCATGTCTGTGTGTGTATGTATGCAAATGTCTGTGTGTGTATGTATGTAACAAAAATATGCACACACTTTTCTCGGAGATGGATGAACCGATTTTCACTAACTAAGATTCAAATGAAAAGTCTCATGGTCCCATAGCCTGCTATTGAATTACATTTAGGTCTGACTTCCGGTTCGGGAGATATAGGATGATATCCAACAAAAAAATGGAAAAAATATACACTCGCTTTTTTCAGAGATGGATGAACCGATTTTAACAAACTAAGATTTAAATAAAAGGTCTTATGGCCCCATAGTCTGCTATTGAATTTCATTTGGGTCTGACTTCCGGTTCCGGAGTTACAGAGTAATATGTGAAAATTAGAGAAAAAGTGAGCATTAAATTTTCTCTGAAACAGCTCAACAGGTTTTCATAAACTAAGATTCAAATGAAAGGACTTGTAGTTTCCTAAAAATTTCTAGAGCTTTTTATCCAGATCCGACTTTCGGTTCCGGAACTAAAGCGCGATAAGTGGAAAATTTCATAAGTATTTTTTACGAACGATGGTCAAAAACAGGTACAAATCCCATAAAACTGACTGATAAATTCTTCTAGTTTGAAGAAGCTCTGGGTTAGTTTGTGGGCATGAAAGAATAATTCGGTACTACTGGACCTCCCTTTTTCTGTTCCGGAAGCACCGAAAGTGATGCAGAAAAACTTTAAAAATAGAACTCACTTCGATTTCTCTGCGATGCGATTTTCACATATCTTGCTTTGAATTAAAGCTCATATTATCTTTAAAGCTACTGTAAAATTTCATTCGGATCCGACTTCCGGTTCCGCAGTTACAGGACGATGAGTGTCAAAGTTTTCAGATCGCCATATAGAATGTAAATATGTACCACATCGAAAGAAGAAGAAAACACAAAACAAACGATACGTGCTTTGTTCTATTTCGTACACGCTACGAAGAAAACGAAACGGTTACGGATGTCTGCTGCTAGTGTGTAATATTGGTAAAAGACGGTGCTTCGGATGACAAAAATTTTAGCTATTCTATGATAAATGCGATTGAAAGAATAAACGAATGTCATTGAATTCAAATTTATTCGAAAAAATATCGGTGTCGGTGGTGTAATGATGTCAATAATAATAATAAAAGTAATAATCCTATTACATGTTTTGTGCTGCTGATTCATGCTGTTCAGCTTGACTTACTTATGCAGAAGTAACAGAAACGCAGGTTCGCTATGTTTGTTAGATTTCGTCTAATTGGTTTAATCAAAATAAATCATGAGATAGTAAGTCCAGGTTTAACTAGATTGAAAACTGTTCCAATCGGAATTCGGTTTCGGAAATATTGGAAATGGTGATTAAAAACTGCAAAAAGGATCTCACTCACTCATGACCACATCGATTTCCACAAACTTATAAGTTCAGTTGTTTTTGCGAATTCCACAGTAATTTTTTTGATGTTATGAGTAATATGAGAAAGGCATCATTACACCACTAGGTGGATTAAAACAGGTTCTTCACTTAGTAAACGGAAAATACCACATACATTTGCTTGATAGATACACCTATGCAATTGCTTCGATGCTTAGTGGCTAATAGTCAACAAGTTTCCTTTGGTTCTGAGGTTCATGAATCAATCTTTATTGAAGAGTACAAGAATCGATCTTTGATTAAAGAAGTACAATTATAGGCCAACAAAACGGGCGTTTATTTATTATCATTCATTTGTGTTTATGTTAAATCAATTCCAATTATAATATTAAGACAATTGCCGGAATCGGCGAAATGGCTTTCGGCAAAATGTCATTCGGCGAAATTTCATTCGGCGAAATGACATTCGGCGAAATAGCTTTCGGCCGAAATGACCCTGATGATCCATAAACACACATACATACATACGTACATACACACAGACATTGCTCAACTCGTTGAACTGAGTCGAATGGAACATTACATTTGGCCCTATATCAACGCTTACGTTGCTTATACTGTTATATTTGCGTAATCAAAAGTATCAGCTAGAATATATTTGAATTTGATTATCGAATCTCTTTTGAGAAAAAAAAAATTCGGATAGAATAACACATGGGCTGAAAACAGCCGAGCCTAACACATTGATGGCGCTAGTTTTATTGCAGTCACCTTTTTTCAGTTAATACTAACCTTTAAAATACAACTGTTAAAGTTTCATAATATTCTATTCATTAGTTTGTGAGTTATTGTGCTAAGAGTGACGCTACTTTTGTTATTTTCAAAACAATGGATCAAACACAATTTCGTGTTTTAATTTTACACTGTTTCTTGATGGAAAAAATACCGTTCAATGCGAGTCAATGGCTGTCGTGGTGGTCGTAGAGCAGGGCTTGTATTGTGAATCCTCAAACGAACGAAGCAACAATAAATATCTGCTGTGAACACTTTGCTTGACATAGCTGAATGAGATTCCCCAAACCAATTCCCCTTGCCAAGTAAATTGTCTGTGCTCTCATTCTCAGTTAACACATGAACTAAGCAATCCATGACAATGTAATGAAATGAAGGGTTCACTCTCGTTAGTATTGTACGAGAAAGAAGACCATGCCTCACGGTGTGCTACAAGACGCGAAGCAACGTCATATAGGCAATGTTTACGGTTTATTTTTAAAAAGTAGGTTTACAGAAATCATTTTTAACATAATGTTCGCATTCCAAGACCAAATTTGATCACATTTCAAACAGACTTTAAACATTTTATAGCAGAAATTTTGCATTTGAGCCCATTTCAAAACGATCCATTTGTTCCTTGGCAGTTTACACTGTGTACATATCCTAGAAACACTAAAAGCAATGTTCTTTAAATTAATATTCATCGGAACTAAAAGTTATGAAACTAGTTTCCTCATAGGCATCTACAATATGAGAACCATTCATCAAATGCTAACCTCATGAAGCATAGGTCTCAGCAAGCGGGCATATTCATGAACTAATGAACGAACGAAGCAGCTCTCCTGGCTTGGGTTGCGCTGTGAATTCTACCTAACATACGAATGTGTGTGAATAGCACAGATAGTGAAACCCTTTCGTTCACATTCGTTGCTTCAATATGCAAGCCCTGTCGTAGAGACACCGCTGATGCAAAACGCAGTGGACGTCCAAATGAGGCGGTAACACCAGGAAACATGAAAAATATCCACAAATTCGTTTTGATTGATCAAAAAATTAAGTTGCGTGTGTTATCTGACATCGTAGTGATATCAAAAGAACGTGTTGGCTTTATATTGCATGAGCAATGAGAACGTGTTGACGATTCTGAGCAGTGTTTGGCCATGTTTAAACGTAACAAACCGAAATTTTTGCGTCGATATGTGCCAATGGATGCAACATGGATTCATCACTTCACTCCGAAACCAAAACGATCGTCGTCTGAGTGGACAGCAATTTGTGAACCTCGTCCATTTTGGGATGTGCGTGGTGTAATATTGATCGACTATCTTGAGAAAGGAAATACCATGAACAGTGAATTTGGAGCGTTTGAAAGCTAAAATTACAAAGAAACGACCGCATATGGTAAAGAAAAAAATTTGCTTCATCAAGACAACGCACCATGTCATAAGTCAATCAAACCAATGGTAAAACTACATGAATTGAACTTCGAATTGCCTCCACATCCACCATATTCGCAGGATTTGGCTCCCAGCGACTACTGGCTGTTCGCGGAACCTGACATAAATACTCTCCGGTAAAAATTTCGCACGAATGAAAAGGTTATCGCTGAAACCGGGGCTTTTTCCAGAGGCAAAAGATAAATCAGTCTACAAAAGTGATATTGAAATGTAAGAGCGGCGCTGGAATGATTGCGTTGCTCTTGATGAAGATTACGTTGATGAATAAAGTTAATTTCGAACCAAAAAAAATCGTGTTCTCTATGTTGGGCCCGGGACTTTTAGCCCATGTGTAAAGTACGACTTGTCGATTACGTCACTTATTCGATCATACTTTCGGAACAAAAAGTGTTCCCCATGAGCATTGAAGCCTATCAAATATAATACTAGGCAAACAGTGTTTAAGATTTCGAAATTAGTGTATTAAAAAAAAGCGATCGTTCGGTCGTAAAAATTTCAGAAATTTGAGAGCCGACTGTTAGGATAAGTACATTTCTACGCCAAACGGAATATTCGTAAAGTTTTTAGCGGAATAATCTAAAAATCATTTAATACCATGCAGGAACAAACAACTAGTTCAATTTGTTTGGATTCTAGGTTTGAATAAATCATCACACATGAAGTCTAATGTGATAGGAGCCTACCGAAAAAAAACATGTCAACTCATTCACGGAAATCAGATATCTCACCTATAGTGGCAAAAGCTTACACACACAGATCTAGCAAGCTACCAAACATCTGAACGAAAGAGAATTTATTCCAAGGTCTCCTATTCTGATTTAATCAGGCTAAAAATGAGCATTTCTCCGTACATAAAAAACTCCCTAATTAACTAGCCCTTAGTTAGTCATATATAAACGATGAACAGAGCAACAATACGACCTCCTAACGGATTACTGTTTGTTTTAGTTTGAAAAAATTATCTTCTTTTCTCACGTTCAAAAGTTTCCACCCTAAGCAGAGATCCCGCGTTCAAATATTTTCACCCTAAGTATACGTATCTTGATTTAAAGACATGTAAAAATAAACGAAAACTGAAAAGGCTGACTTTTGCCCGCACGACTCAAGCCCGTAGCCGATGCCAGCAGAAAAAGTATGTAATGCGTTTACCTCCACGTCTACGTCTACCTCAACGACTTCTATTTTATCTAGAACTTTTAAACGCTACATTTCAAACACAGCATTTTGCGATTCCATGCGATTTATACCGTTTTCGCTCGTTAACAGCGTTTAATAGTAAACAAGCTGATCCAACACTCGAGCAAACACGAAAGTATCTAAAGCAACACAGAATCATTACGCAGATTGAAATTTCAATTAATCTGTTTTAGAGAAGATTAAATTTTCCGAAAAGCACTCCACCACAATGAATGGGTCGGCCTGTCTCCTTCCACACCAAACCTCACCCGCGAGCTTACTCTTTCTCTCTCACTCTCCCTGCTTTATTCACCTTCTTTCAGTGCAGAGATCGCAACAATAATAAAACGAAGAAATAAACAAAATCATGCACCAGCATTTTTTTGAACTTCCTCCCGATCGTCGGGTTCGGTCGGGTGATGGGAACAAGAAGAAAGCGCTATGCGCCATAATGGTGGGAGCCCCAAGAAGAATACCCGCGCTCGACTAGGCTAGCATGCCGGGCGAGGAGGTTTTTGAACGACGCATCGCTGCGACGTCTTGTCCATACTAAATTCTCCCATCTTCCGAAACCGAATGCTTTGTGTTCGGCATTCGTTTCACTCGTTCCGAGGACGTGGACGGGTGAGCGAATGGCGGCGATGGCGGTGATGCGCGCGGTGGCAGAAGCAGCGTCTGTTGGTTTGCCGGTGCTCGTGAGGATCCAAGACCCAAAAGCCACTGGCTGACTGACTGACTGACTAGCTTGTAGCTGCTGGCACACTGCATAGGGCAGGCAAGCGCGCATTAAGTGGTCTCGGGGGGTGAGGAAGGCCATTTCGAGTCCGAAGGAAGCTCTCTATATGACGGGTAAATGTTGCAGATGGATGGAAGAAGCCATCGTCGCATCGCAGTCGCAGTTCTCCGACTCCAGCACCGGACCAGATCGTGAGCTCAGTGAACACGCAGGGTGACGGACGGCTGGTGTTGGAAACAGGCGGCGGAAACAGGGGAAAATGTTGAAACAAGCCAGTTGAAAATCTCAGGATATCGAACGCCTCTTTCGCCGGTGGTGGCTATTCTTCTGCACACGCACCCGTACCGTGGCCGCCCGCGAAGACGCGAAGAGGTAGGGAGGGATGTATCACAGCGAAGATATAAGAAACAGTAAGAAAGAAGGCAATGAGGAAAATTCGAATCGAAAAACCGGTGGGCCGATGAATAGCGGCTCCCTTCGCGAATGATCACAAGAGTCATGTGCAGTGGAAGGGTTCCCGGAGTTGCGGGAAAAAATGTTCTGCTCCGTTGCACCATAGGATGTGAATGTAGTGTCTCTGGTTAATTATAGCAGTACAGTAATAAACTCTAAATACTAAGTGTCATTAAAAAAATTCTTTGATTTACCAACTTCGTTCAATCTATGATAGAATAATTACCAACCAATATGTTGAGAGCGCTAAAACATGTTCAGCAAAAAAGATAAAATTTTTGGCAACACGCTTGACCCACCATGCTTTCAGGAGGGTGATCGAATCGAGTGAAAGAACGACAATCACATGGCGGTAAATCGTGACGATGGAAACAGTGTTGCCACGTTCGCGTATGAGACGAGGATCTCATTTTTAAGGGTTTTTGTAGGTACCTCGTGGATAATCTGTTCATGTAAAATGCACCAGATTAATTTTCATATTTTTACGTTTCGTCTTCTCCTCATCAGTGCATTGGCAGTTTATGCTGAACTGCTAAAGCCACTTCGCGGTTCACGTAAAGTTGATGCAAAGACAACGAAGGTATTTTGGTCATTGCAGGGTTATTACGAAAAATTTTAAAATCAAAACGCACGATATTCGAGCGAATCATTACGCCACTATTTTCATGCAGGTGATACTTTTCGCAGAACTTTAAAATTCACTTAAATATAATTTCAAAATTTGCATAAGTTTATTATATAAACACAATGAATAAGTCCGCATACCCCAGGCCACTTTGAGAAACCCCATGAAAACGATTTCATTTTAATCTTTTTCGATGTCCTTAGTTAATATATACTCTCTGATGTACGGAAAATGTAACAGTGAAAAAAAATTGCTTACAATTTTGTGATTTTGAAATGAACATTAACATCTCTCTCCGATGATAACGAAAATAGGTGAATAATTTGTTGCTAATTAGTTTCCAATTAGTTACGGTAATTTTGAATTTGTTGCTCCATTTTTTTGTGTACTTCTCTAAGTTCATATGAATTTATCGAAGCACTCCTAAATAAGCTTGAAAATAAATCGTAATCCGGTGAATAATTTGTTGTTTATCAGTTGCTAATTAGTTACGGTAGTTTTGGATTTTTGCACATTTGCAAATTTTGTTGTTGCATTTTTTAAATTTTCTTTGAGTACTTCGCTTATGAACTCATATGGAGTTAACGAATTACTTGAAAGCAAAATTACCGTAACTAATTAGCAACTAGTTAACAACAAATTATTCACCTATTTACGTTATCATCGACGAGAGGTGCTTCGCTAAGTTCATGTTCATGATTTTGAAAAAAGATTTCAGCGAAGACAATTTTCCTTCTCGGTAAGAAGGTAAGGTAGACCACATCAGGATGATCTGAATTCATCTTTTTAATGTCACTTTTAATTATTTATCACCTCCAGTTTAGACACAGAGACAAAGCACAGTGGGAAAAAATCTATGAAAACCCGCAAAGAATTCTGTAACTCATGAACTAATTGAGACAGGTCAACAAACTAAAGCGTTTCTTATGTAAAAATGTCCAAGGAATTCAATACAATGGCCGCACGAATCGCAATCCTGCTCGTTTTACCCCAAATGTACAGAAGTTTTGGGGTTTCCTATAACATTCGCTCTGTAACTTGAAAAGAAATCGAGTGCGGTATTCTGGAATAGTTTACTTTCATTTAAAAAAGTCTGGAGAATCGATTAGAAGAACCCACACTGGCCGCACGAAACGTTTTGGTGGCTATTTTACCCCAATTCCTCTACCTATCCAACTGTAAATCGTTCTTAAATCTTGGTCAAACTTCTTGCAAGTTTGCTAAATCTAGCTTATCTTATGTAAAAAAGTTTGGAGAATCGAATGGAGGAACCTACACTGGCCGCACGAAACGTTTTGATGACTATTTTACCGAGATTTAAGGACGATTTACAAAAAGATATCATGAAATGAAGAAATGAAGAAAAATAGTCAAAAGAACGTTTCATGCGGCCAGTGTAGGTTCTTTAATTCGGTTCTACAGACTTTTTTCTATAAGATAAGCTAGATTTAGTAAACATCCAATAAGTTTCACCATGATTTAAGATCGATTTATAATAAAATACCATAAAATGGAGGAAATTGGGTAAAAAAACGTTTCGTGCGGCCAGTGTAGGTTATTCCATTCGATTCTAAAGACTTTTTTTACATAAGATAAGCCAGATTTAGTAAACTTCCAATAAGTTTTACCGAGATTTAAGGACGATTTACAATAAGATATGAAATAGAGGAATTGAGGTAAAATAGTCACCTAAACGTTTCATGCGGCCAGTGTAGGTTCTTCCATTCAATTCTCCAAACTTTTTTACATAATATAAGATAGTTTCCGTATGTTTTCAACGTGGTTCGCTTATGACTTAAGGGTGATTTAGATGAAAATTTTTCAGATGGGCATTTGGGGCAAAACGAGCAGGATGGCGATTCGTGTGGCCATTAAAAACCATTCCATTGAACTTCTTGGATTTTTTTACATAAGAAACACTCTTGTTTGTTGCCTTTTTCCATAGTTCCCGATTTCTTTGCGAGATTCCTGGGTTTTTCCCACTGTGCAGCGTCTTCTCTTGTATACAGATTTTTTCTAAATGTCTTTTTTTTCCTTCTCATCGTTTATTCTTATGTTTAGAACAGGGAAAATCCACTGTGTTAGTTGAGTTAGTTTATGTCAAACTTGCTCTCCATCAGGCATAAAACCTCCTCATCTTTTGCATCAACAGATTACAATCATCCAAATGATACATTTCCTTAAATCTAATGAGACAATAACATGATCGTGATAAATAAAAGTCGAAAAAATTGAAACATTTGTTCAATATGCGGCACACACTAGCAATGGGCTAGTTATATCCATAATTAGTTCTATTAGTTCTAACATAGGGAAACCGAAGAAAAAAATATGATCGAAGATAACGACGTCGAATGTCTAATTGTAACAATTGCAATAGCTCTAAGAAATCGATTTGCGACCGGAGTAGGTCTGCCACAAAACTAGCCTTACAAACATCGCGACGGACAGGTGATAAGTCGTGACCAATTAGTTTGCAGCGGTTATGGTAAGTCGGTAAGTTTAAAGGATATCTCCATGGAAGGCATCGGAGAGCGAATCGGACAAATTTGCGTTGAATCGCTTCAATACGTTTAGGGGCATTTAGAATCATTTTGCTGATGTTACACCAATTAGTTAAATTATTCAACTGTTCTTGTAGGAACTCTGAGTCAGCTTCAGATTTGATTATATGAAATATTTTAAAGTCATCGGTGAGCGATAGTTTCATACACTTGATCGAAAAATTTGGATCGTTGAGATACAATAAATTTAAAAACGGTCCAAGGTGACTTCCTTGAGGAACTCCAAAGGTAATAGTAAATTGTGAGGTTTTACAGTCTCCTATTTTCACTGTCATTTCATGACAAGTTCGATATGATCGAAGCCAATTTAAAAATTATCCGTTAAATCCAATCCATTATCCAATTCAAAAATTATCTGTTAAATCTCAGTCTACTGAACTTGAAAATCGTTATGTAATGTTTGTTTTTTTCAAACGCAGCAGAGAAATCGGTGTATATAGAATCTACTTGTGACCGTGTTTGTAAAGATCGTATGATGAAGGAAGTGTAGGTTATGAAATTTGTGGAAGTTGAACGCTTCTAGCAACTATGTTTTATAAAATCCAGAACTATAATTCCATACAGCTTCGAAGCAGCAATTCCACGGTAGTTGGATACAGGAAAAATTCCAGAACGTAAAGAACAAATGAAAATGTTGGATAGTGTAACAAATAAACTATTATAACAATTTCTTATCATCACGGATGGAATCCCGTCGACTCCAGCTCTAGATGAACGTTTTTACTTTTTCTTCTTCGTTTCTTTGCTTATCCAACTTCGCTTCGTAAACCTGTCGGGCAAATTTGGCTTTAAGAATGCGATTTTTATCATACACAAAATTTGTGACCATATTATCGAAGAATAGCATTCCATTTATTACGTTCTTTGCACTATTGAATGTGTTTTTACTGAAACGATATTTTCCATCAGACATCAATATCTTTGAGTGCGAAAATCTTCTTTCGATTCCCGCATTAGAATGGGGAAACGCAATCACTTATATCGAAAAGTTTTTGTAATTCCTGGTAACAGCTCTGCAGAAATATAGCAATTTGTACCACTCGAGATCTGAGAGCATCAAATCGAGATTATGTCAACTGAAGAAAACATTTGCTAGAACCGGCTTCTCGTTAATTTTGGTTGGGGATCCTATTTTTATGAGTTTTCCGAAAAACTTACAAGCTTCAAAAATTTGCAGACATTTTTTTTCGAACAAACTGAAGGTGAAATGATGTTTCTTGAAATCAAAATCTAAGCAGAAACCGCGCTAAATCCGTGAAATCCGCTCGACCATAACAACCCTGTCATTCAAATATATTTTGACCCGGTACTCATAGTTTTGGTTGTAATAAATATAATATGGTGAAAAATGGAATTCCGAGACACGATGAACGCCGGACAAAAATGTGTTAGAGAGGCGAAAATAGCTTCCTTAAATTATTTGCAAAACACTTATTATTGTTTTTCCTCACGGGCAGAACGAAAACATGTTCTGACTTTCAGTCCAACATTAGATAGTAATCATTCTTCAGGGGTTTCGTTTGGAACGTCCGGAAAGACAATCATAAATATCTGCTTAACGATTTACGTTGCAACACTAGCTGACATAAGAATCCAACATGAAGTACTAATGCACTAATGAATCGAAGATGAACGAAAAAATAAGAAATAACAACTATCTGATGACGGCCAGAAACGTCACATGTTTTCGTTTGGCACGTCAGGACAATAATTAATTTGCAAGTAGCATTAACTTGACGTCTGCTTAATGATTTCTGTTGGACCGAGAGGTAACATTAGCAGTTCAACATAAACAGTCAAGGCACTGATTAGTCAAAGACGATATATAAAAATATAAGTAATCGTATTTTTGCCTAGTTCTGCAGATTTTCAGATAATTTATTTTATAGAAAAAAAAAAGTTTTAATCCACATAGTGATGCAATGATGCCTTTCTTAAATTATTCATTATCTCCTATATATTAAAGCAAGAATAATCAAAATACTACAAATCAAAAAACTTGAGAACTCAGTTTTAAGGACTTAATATTACTACATTTAAATTCTACATATGAATTTAAGTTAGTGGATTTCAATTCAACATATTTGGGAAAATGAAATGAATTTCATTTTAAAGAACCAAAAACTGGATACCGGTATAGTGAAATTCGGATCATTAAACCAACAGATCAAAGTTGATGTCTTGACTATACACTAAAACAGTTTTAAGTCCCCTGCTTTCCTGCAAATGGCGTTTTGAAATAAATGACGGATCCATTATGATCATAAACTAATATGACCTGCATATTGGAATGGTTTTGAGCACAATTTAGAAGATATTTTATGCTTTTCTATGATGGTTTGAAATTTTAAATACTTAGCACCTTGTAATGTTAGATCTAAAAATAGGACTTGACTATGTTTATGTTTATGGGACTATCAGACCTGTTAATGAAAATCTGATTGTTACTTATGCAAAAAATTGAAATTGACATTTTTACTATCTCCGGAACTGGAAGTTTGATCTGAATAAAATCTGAATCCTCCGGGCCTCAGTTGAAAAATCGGTTTTCAGTGATTGCGTAGCTTTTCTACATGATTTTTTTCTATGAAATTGGTCTATGAATTTGTCAAAATTGCAGACCTTGAACTTGATTTAGCATTATGGTTCCGGAAGCGTACATCGCTTTCTCAAAAATGTTTAGATTGATTCTCACAAACTACGATTCAAAAGAATGATATTATGAAACCATCAATTGTTGCTGAGTTTCATCCGGATTCGACTGCCGGTTGCGGCATTACAGAACGATGAGTGTTAAACATCTTGAAATCGTCAATCTTCAAGTTTGATCTAAAATCTCGCTACTATGCAGATGTTGTTAGTTGATGAGGAACCAAACTTATTTTTTTTTTGGTCTGGACCCCACTTTTGGTTCCGGAGTAACAGGGTGAAGAGAGTTGAACCTTCACTGTCATATGAATGACGAAGCAAAAAACGTCTGAATGATAAAAAATGCTATCAAATGTGTTTCTATTTGTTAGTCGATAGCTCCGTTCTCCATTTCAGAAGTACCCAAAGTAGAGCTTCATAAAATTGAACTCATTTCAATTTCTCGTAGTTGAATGAATCGATTTTCATATGCTTAGATTTAAGTGAAATTAACTTAAATTAACTTATGGACTATAGATGCTATTAAATTTCATCGGGTTCCAGGTTCAAGTAAAGGGTGTTTTTTGTGTCACATCTTCCGATAGCGATAACTGTCATTTTGGTCATCCAACTGTCAGCTTTTTCAGTAATCTTTAACAATTCATCCTGGATAGGTTTACACCAGAGCAACGCTTTCCAATTTTGAAAATTTACTTAAAGAACAATAGTTCAACTCGTGAAACGCACAGAAAATTGTGTGATGTTTTTGGCGTTCATGGACAACCCACTGAAGCGCACGAATTACACTTTATTAGACCATATACCATCGTCTCGTGTTGGCGACGTTCGCGGCATAAAATCTCCTCATGGGTCACAAGTCACTAGCGACATTCGTGGCTCACGACCGTCTTGTCCAGAGTCATTCATGAGGGAATCGTAAACAAACACCTTCGATGAAAAAACTTCGAACGATCATCTGATAAAAGATAAAGAAGATACATGCTTTTTGCAAGCTCAACAGTTATATATGACTATAATTCCTCGTAAAATGTTCTTAAATATGAATCCTTTTTTTCATTCAGTAATAGCCGTTCAACCGAGAAGGTTGTGTATAGAAGCGTACAGTTTAATAACGCTGGTTAGTTTACACGCGTTAAATACGACAACGGTTGAACTACAGGTAGAGACCTGTTGGCAGCAGCCGTTAAAACGTAAAATCGTGCTGCATAAGAGAGCCCTAGTGCTGGGCCAAGCTGGTGAAGGAAACAACAAAGGGCGTTTCCCAAGCTCTACCCAGGCCACAATATACAGCCACAAGTGCTGAGCAGGAGAGTGCAAAGGCACATTGAAGAAGAAGAGTGCAAAGGCACACAGAAGCAGGAGAGTGCAAAAGCACACCGGTGCGAAGGCACTTCGGTGCAGAAGCATATCGGTGCGGAGCACAAGGAAGAAGGAGACAAGACAACTCGGTCTTTCCACTGCCATACAACACGCAGGTATACACCGGTGACCTGCGCTGGTTGCAGCTGGCGAAGACAAAAGTAAATCGGAAATCGAGTGGTGCTGGATGTCAGGTAGCAGTAGCATCACATCCAACAATCAGCATCCAACAAGAACATCTAGAGCAACGAGGATCTACACGGCAGTGCAACGGAGATAGACAACAATTTCAAGGTAGAAGTTTTTTCTTTTCCTTTTGATTGAGTACTGTGTAGTGTTGGTTTCATTTGTTATTTTAAAGTTTGATTAAAAAAATTTTAATGTGATGGATGAATCCATGGACGTAAATCCTAGCATGAATCCTATACCCCCACGAACGAAAAAATATCAGGAGAGCTCTTCTGGGCCTTGGATAGTCTTTTTTAGACGTATATCAAAGCCATTAAACATTTACCAAATTTCTAAAGGTTTGACATCACGATACTCTTCAATCAAAGAGATCATAAAAGTAAATAAACATAAAATTCGTGTTGTGGTAAATAATTTGAAACACGCGAATGATATTGTCTCTTCGGAACATTTCATTAAAGAGTATAAAGTTTACATACCCTCCAAAGATGTCGAAATTGACGGTGTTGTTACCGAAGCGAGTCTTTTGGTAGATGATTTACTCAAGCATGGTGTTGGTCGTTTCAAGAACTCTATGCTTGAGGGTGTGAAAATACTGGAGTGCAAACAACTGTACTCAGTAGTTTATGAAGAGGGAAAAAAAGTTTATCGCCCATCAGACTCGTTTCGAGTGACATTTGCCGGATCTGCGTTGCCGTCCCATGTCTATGTCGATAAAATTCGCCTCCCTGTTCGGCTTTTTGTTCCAAATGTAATGAATTGTACGAACTGCAAAAAATTCGGACACACAGCTACTTACTGTAGCAATAAACCAAAATGTATTAAGTGTGAAGGACCTCATAAAGATAATGATTGCAACAAGGAAATTGAAAAATGTATTTATTGTGGGGAAAGTCCTCATGAGGATATTTCAGTATGCACTGCATTTAAAGTGCACAAAGACAAAATTAAGCTTTCTTTAAAAGCACGGTCTAAGCGCACATATGCAGAAATGCTTAAAACGGTCATTGATGTCCCCCCTTTGGAAACCGAAAACGGGTTTTCAAATCTAGAGGAAACAGAGGACTCTGACTCTGACGAAAATAGTGAAGGTAATTCGTTTATCACTACCCAAGGGTCAGTTAAGAGAAAGAAGTCTTCTTCCAAATTACCAAAAAAGACACCTAAAGTTTCATCTTCAAAAAAAGATCCCCGTGTTAAACAAAAAAAGTCAAAACCAAAGACTGTGCCTCCTGGTTTGTCAAATTCACAAACCAATCCAGGATCTAGCACAGAAAAAGGTAATAATCCTGTGGGCTCCATTTCACAGCCACCAACAGGATTACTGAAGTTTTCGGAAATTGTTGAATGGATTTTCTCAGCATTCAATATATCTGAACCCTTAAAGACCCTCATAATGGCATTCCTTCCAATAGCTAGAAATTTTTTGAAGCAGTTATCAGCTCAATGGCCAATTGTCTCAGGTTTTGTATCTTTTGATGGATAATTTATCACCCGCCGCAAATGATACAATCACTGTCCTGCAGTGGAATTGTCGAAGCATCATGCCAAAACTTGATTCATTTAAAATTTTATTGCATAGTCAAAAATGTGATGTATTTGCTTTATGCGAAACATGGCTTACTTCAAACATAGCTTTAAATTTTAATGATTTTAACATTATACGTCTCGATAGAGACTCTCCGTATGGTGGAGTGCTTTTTAGGAATTAAGAAATGTTATTCCTTTTATAGATTAAACATTCCTTCGACTTCTAGTATAGAAGTTGTTGCTTGTCAAATAAACATGAAAGGAAAGGACATTTGCATTGCTTCGGTATATATTCCTCCAAGAGCTCAAGTTGGACAACGACAGCTTAATGAAATTGTCGAAGCCCTTCCTGCTCCACGTTTGATTTTAGGAGATTTCAATTCGCACGGAATGATGTGGGGTTCCGTTTACAACGATAGCAGATCATCTCTAATATATAATATTTGCGACAATTTTAGCATGACGGTACTAAATATGGGTAGCATGACACGGATCCCAAGACCTCCGGCACGTCCAAGTGCATTAGATTTATCTCTTTGTTCGACTTCAATTCGACTAGATTGCACCTGGAAAGTATTTCCTGATTTACATGGTAGCGATCATTTACCAATCATCATCTCAATTAGCAGTAACAAAGGCATTGCTAATTCAGTTAATATTTCATATGATTTGACAAAAAATATTGACTGGATTAAATACCAAAGTAATATTTCAAGTGTCTTAACTTCAATGGAAGAGCTCCCCCCACTTGAAGAATATGACTTCCTCGTTTGTTCGATTCTGGAGGCCGCAGAACAAGCCCAAACCAAACGATTTCTTGGTCCATCGTCTAACAGAAGGCCTCCAAACCCTTGGTGGGACAAAGAGTGTTCAGATGCTAAGCACGCGAAACAAAATGCTTTCAAGACGTTTTTAAAACGAGGAGGAGGAACTCCTCAGAATTTTGAAAATTTCTTGACTTTAGAAACCAAGTACAAGAGCATACTTCGGGCCAAGAAATGTAGCTATTGGAGACATTTTGTCGAAGGTTTGTCAAGAGAAACCTCAATGAGCACTCTTTGGAATACGGCCAGACGAATGAGGAATCGTAACGTGGGCAATGAGAGTGATGAATACTCGAACCGATGGATATTTGACTTTGCTCGGAAAGTTTGCCCAGATTCTGTTCCTACGCAAAGCATTATACGGGAATCTCCTCCAAATAATGGTTTTATTAATAACCCATTTTCAATGATAGAATTTTCTATAGCACTCTTGTCTTGTAACAATAACGCCCCTGGGTTGGACAGAATTAAATTCAACTTGGTGAAGAATCTGCCCGACCTCGCAAAAAGACGTTTGTTGGAATTGTTCAACAAGTTTCTTGAGCAAAATATTGTTCCGCCTGACTGGAGACAAGTGAAAGTTATCGCCATTCAAAAGCCGGGGAAACCAGCTTCCAATCACAACTCATATAGACCCATTGCGATGTTGTCCTGCATCAGAAAATTGTTCGAAAAAATTATTCTACGACGTCTCGACACTTGGGTCGAGACGAACGGTTTGTTGTCAGATACTCAGTTTGGCTTCCGTAGAAATAAAGGGACGAATGATTGCCTTGCATTACTTTCGTCTGACATCCAAATTGCCTTCGCTCAAAAGCAACAAATGGCATCTGTATTTTTAGACATTAAAGGAGCATTTGATTCAGTTTCCATTGATGTTCTTTCAGACAAGCTCCACCAACATGGACTTCCAGCGGTTATAAATAATTATTTGCACAACCTTTTGTCAGAGAAGTGCATGTATTTTTCACATGGCGATTTGGCAACATTCAGAATTAGCTACATGGGTCTCCCGCAAGGCTCATGCCTCAGTCCGCTCCTCTATAATTTTTACGTGAATGACATTGACAGCTGTCTAGTAACCCCATGTACACTAAGGCAATTGGCAGATGATGGCGTGGTTTCAGTTACTGGGCCCAAAGCTATTGATCTGCATAAACCATTGCAAGATACCTTAGATAACTTGTCCGTTTGGGCTGTTCATCTTGGTATCGAATTCTCTGCGGAGAAAACAGAGTTAGTCGTCTTCTCAAGAAAGCATGATCCCGCGCAGCTTCAGCTCCATATGATGGGAAGAATGATCCAACAGGTTTTAACTTTTAAATACCTCGGGGTGTGGTTCGATTCCAAATGCACGTGGGGAGGACACATTAGGTATCTGATAACGAAATGCCAACAAAGAGTAAATTTTCTTCGAACAATAACAGGATCTTGGTGGGGTTCTCATCCGCAAGATCTAATAAAATTGTATCAAACAACGATACTTTCAGTGATGGAATATGGATGCGTTTGTTTTCGTTCCGCTGCAAACTCTCATTTTATCAAACTTGAGCGAATTCAGTACCGTTGTTTGCGAATTGCCTTAGGCTGCATGCACTCGACACATACAATGAGTCTTGAAGTTCTGGCGGGAGTTCTTCCATTAAAAGATCGATTTTGGGAGCTTTCATCACGCCTGCTAATAAGATGTGAGGTGCTGAATCCCATGGTAATTAATAATTTCGAACGACTAGTCGAGCTTCGATCTCAAACAAAATTTATGACAGTATATTTTAACCATATGTCACAGGAAATCAACCCTTCAAGATATATTCCTATCCGTGTCACCATCCTATGTGCCCCTGACTCAACTTTATTTTTCGATACATCCATGCAGCGTGAAGTGCGTGGAATCCCGGATCATCTACGCTCGACGGAAATCCCAAAAATATTTTTAAGTAAGTTCAGGCATATTGACTCTGAGAAAATGTTTTACACGGACGGATCGCGAATTGAAGAAGCGACAGGGTTTGGTATGTTCAACAATAATGTTTCGGCCTCATTTAGGCTTCAAGAACCTGCATCTGTTTATATAGCAGAGCTAGCAGCAGTTCATTATAGTTTGAGTGTAATCGTCACATTATCTCCAAACCATTATTTCCTCTTCACAGATAGTCTGAGTGCAATTGAAGCCATTCGCTCAATCGCTGCTGGCAAAAATGAACCGTTTTTCTTGGGTAAAATAAAACAGTGTCTGAACGACATATTGAATAATAATTATCTAATCACTATAGTCTGGGTCCCGGCTCATTGCTCCATTCCAGGCAATGAAAGAGCCGATAATTTAGCCAAACGTGGTGCTATTGAGGGTGAAATTTATGAGCGACCGATTGCTTTCAACGAATTCTATAGTTCGTCTCGCCAAAGAACACTTGCCAGCTGGCAAGCATCTTGGGATAGAGATGATCTGGGTCGGTGGATGCACTCAATTATTCCGAAAATATCGACAAAGGCATGGTTCAGGGGACTGGATGTGAGTAGGGATTTCATTCGTGTGATGTCCAGACTCATGTCCAATCACTACACGTTAGATGCACATCTCCTTCGAATTGGGCTCTCCGAGACTAATCATTGTGCTTGCGGAGAAGGTTATCGGGATATTGATCATGTCGTTTGGACATGCGTGGAGTATCGTGATGTCAGATCTCAACTAATAAATTCTTTGCGTACCCAAGGTAAACTATCCAATATCCCAGTTCGAGACATTCTTGCTTGTCGTGACCTTTCATACATGAAACTTATTTATCATTTCATAAAGAAAATTGGAGTTTCAATTTAATAAAGGCCCCTTTTAAGACTTAGTTCTGATCCCAGCTGCGTCCATGAGTTCAACCAATAGCTAAATTAGAATAAAAATTATGTAATGATACAAACAAACTCGAAACAGTTTATGAAATTATCAACAAAATGTCTGAAAATAACAGCTTATTTTATAATTTATAGAAGTTAATCGTTTGGTTCAAATAATATTTCCGAGTAGATTTCATAATTAATGACGAGTTACCTAAGATGATATTTAAGCTATAAGAGAATATGGTTTAATAAATTCAAAACGTTGTGACTATGTTAGAATTAAATTAGGATAAGAATGTTATGTAAAAGTGATGCTACGGCGAAGAAAAACTTATGTAAACTGCCATAAGAAATAAACGTATTTATGGAAAAAAAAAATGAATCCTTTTCCTCATTATCGAATTGACATCGATCGTGTCGAAGCCATTCAACGCAAATTCAGTAGATTCACATTCCGCAATCTACCGTAACTTCCGAGTTACGATGATCGCTATCAGTTAGTTGGTTTTGATCTGCTGTCTGTTCAAAAGCTACAATACAACCACCTATCGACTCCTCCGGAATCTCTATCCTTTTTCCAGCATGTGTCGTTCATTCAATAGTTGCCTATGATTTTCACCAATATTATCTATTTAGTAAAGCTAGGGTAAATTTTGAAACAAATACTATATACCTAATGTGTAATATAATTTGATCTAAGCCTTAAATGGTACTATTTGGACATTGTAAATCTGTTGGTACCATTTCATAGTTTTTAATTAGAATATTTTACTAATCAATTTTGAAAATCAGCTTCGTTTCGCATGGCCACTTACGAAAAAATCCTATGACTCCGGAACCGGAAGTCGGATACGGAAAAATTTCCGAAATTTGGCATGGGACTACTGGTCCCGGCATCTTCAAGAAAAGTGTTACATACACACAGACATCATTTTGCGATCTCGACGAGCAGAGTCGAATGGTAAATGATACTCCACTCTCCGTGCCTCGGTTCAAAAGTTGATTTTCACAGTGATTCCACAGCCTTTCCATATGAGAAAAGTTAACAAAATATTAACTTCCGTGAATTGGCTCTCGGTGAAATTAATTTGGGAAAAATGACCCATTCGACGAAACTGTCGTCGGAGGATGCAAAAAAAAACAATTTATTTCGAAGACTTGATCTTTTTCTAAGAAATATGGAAATAAGATTGAAATCTTTAATCTTACAGCCTGAATTTCCTGACCCTATGTGCGGGACTGGGAATCGAATCCAGGTGGCCTGCGTGAAAGGCATCGACTTACCCATCACACTATAATCGTCCCCAGCGCTGGAGTGTTAAATGTGTTTGATATAAGAAGTATAAAATGAAATCTATCGAAGTAATTTGTTCAAAGGATTAGATCTCTGCATGATCTGCATGTGTGTGAGCCTTTCAAAGATTTTTCTATCCACTCAATCTGAGCCGATTTCGTTTGAAAACCACTATTAGGTCATTTATCAGATTCGAATATCATATGGCTGATACTTCCGGTTCCAGATATATAATGGTATAAGTGACGTAAACGATAAGCTGCACTTTTTGTCTTTCTCATATAGAAAGGTTACCCAATCACTGTGAAAACCGACTTTTTACCATTCGACTCAACTCGACGAACGTAACAAAAATGTGCAATCGATTTTCGCGGAGATGGCTGAACCGATTTTCACAAACTTAGATTCAAATGAAAGTTCTCTTGGTCCCATAGTTTGCCATTGAATTTTACCCGAATTGAACTTCCGGTTCGGGAATAACGGTGTAAAATGTGAAGAAAATTTCTCAGAGACCGCTCAACCGATTCACTTCAACGAAGATTCAAATTAAAGGTCTTATGGTTCGTTAGGTTGCTATTGAATTCTATCTGGATCCGACTTTCGGTTCAGGAGTTACAAACTGATAGGTATAAAAATTTAATATTCAAAGGCGTGTTTTGCCTTTCTCATATAGAAAGGTTATGCAATCACTGTGAAAACCGATTTTACAATTGAGACCCGGAGCTAGATCACGATAAGTGGATAATTTTACGTGTTTTTTTTTCATGTACGATGGCAAACACAAGTACAAATTGCATAATCTGACTGATAAATTCTTTGTTTAATTCATTATTAGTAGATATCAAACTTATATATCGACCTATCAAACTAATTCCTGCTGTTCTGGTTTCCGATTCCAGAAGCATCTAAAATAGTGTTTAAATACTGCTGAAACTGAAATTATTTTCTCAAAAATGGTTTGGCCGGTTTTCATGAGCTTAGGTTCAAGTAGAAGGTGTTATAATCCCAAATAAAATTCCTAATTTTCATCTTGATTCGACTTCCGGTTCCGGAACTACTAACTACTGAGCGTTAAAAAATTTTATACCACTACCTAAAGCGACAAAGCAAAAGAGGGGAAATTTCTTTTTCAATTAGGTTCAAAACTGTTCCAATTTGTCGGTCATATTCGTTGCTGGAGATACGAACTAATTTCGGCTATTTCTGTCCTCGAAATAAGGTTTCGGAAGTATTGGAGATAGTGGTCAAAACTGCAAAAAGGATCTACCTTACTTTTCTTCTAGATGGCAAAATCGATTTTCACAAACTTATACATTCAAAGGAAAAAGTTTACGGTTTCACGAAAGAATCCCTGAATTCGTTGAAGATAATACTTCCAGTTCTGGAACTGTAGAGTGTTTTGATTCGTAGATTTTTCTAGATAACGTTCGAACAAACTTTCCTGTTTCTATTCAATGAAAAGTTGTTTTTAGAACTCCATAGTAATATTCAGGATGGTATGAGTAATATGAGAGAGGCATCATTGCACCACTAGGTGGATTAAAACAAGTTTTTACAACATGATTTATAAAAATATGTCCTCGAAATTGAAGTTTTTAACATCGCATGAAAATCGGATCTAGATAAAATTTATCGACAGCCTATAGGACCAGACCAGAACTTTTCATTTGAATCATCATTGTCGAAAATTGGTCCAACCATCTCCGTTTGGGCTTCGGTAGATATATCATTGCCAATTATTGAAAACACATTACGGATAATTGTCAATTGCAAACGGTCTGGAACTCATCAGAATTCCCTAGTAAACTTCAAAACCAAATGCAATCGCTTTCGGAATCGACACCTTGACAATTGACTGTAATCTACAAGAAAAAACCGGAAGTTCTGAAAAATACATAGCACTCTGTCACAACGCAAATGTGACCTACCATCTGGCAGCACTGCCTTACAGGCCATAATGCTCAAAGCCAACGGAGGAAGCAAGGGCAAACCGAAGAAGAAATAACTGCGCTGATAGAAGTCACGACCCGCACCGCAACCAACAAACCCAACATGGCATCCGCCCGTCAGTCTCAAGAAAGAATGAACAAAAAAATCTACAGCACTGTGCGAAATAGTGCGAATTGATGCGACCAAGGGCCGCTACAGAAATGACGTTCTATCATTTTTCCGTCATTGCAAAATGAAACTCAAAATTGGAATGATTAACTCTGAAATATAATAAAATTAGCCTTTAGATGAGAACTACCGTCCATGGTTGCCAATTGTTTTGTTGGAGTACATGTACTACTAATTGGACCGTTTAGATCTCAAAAACGTTCATCATACATTGATAACGATCGTAATTTTTCCAACATCCCCAATCGGAAAGGTAAGAGGCCTGCAGAGACGAAAAAGATACACATGCAGTAGGCCAGCGAAAAGAGAATACACAAAAATATGAAAAAAAAAAAACAACGTTGATGAGTAAGCAAGAGAGAGAAAGAGAGAGGGCAATTTATAACACAACAGAAGAGAGGATGATGACCGGCAGTCAGGCAGACAGGCAGAGGAATATTGCAAATTGTACAGGAATCGACTTATTGGGATTGGGATCGCGTAGTCGTTGCCGTCGTCTTTGCCATCGTCGTCGTCGTCGCCGTCATCACCGGACCGGTGTCCGTCCATCGTCTTCTTTGTTAAATTTCGTTCGGAGTGGCCAGTTATCATGTGGCGTTGCAGTGGTCGGTTATCGGAGGGTAGTAGCGGTAAAAAAAAGGTTCCATTAAAATGGAAAGAAAACGAAATTAAGGCAAAACTATGCGAGACAGCTGAAGAAAGAGAGTAACGACGCTCGATGCACAAATGCTAAATCGGTATAAGTCGGACAAGGTTTTCGATACCAGAAGAGGACACCTAAAAGGTGGAGCACTAATCTACCTGAACAATTGTACCAAATTTTGGAAAGTTGGTTGCCGCTGGACATCAACTCATTCGCATATTTTAAGTGAAGGACAACGTTTATCTTGCAACATAAGGAGTGCGTTTCTTCGGTCTAGTTTAGTTTCATTCGTTTATGCATATTTCATAAAGCGTTAATGCATATTTCAAATGCTAGTTTTTTCCAACAGATTTTCAAATTCCTAGAAAGAACAATCAGCGAGATCGAATTATACCCAAATACAAAATATATTGGGACAGCGAATTTTGTTGTTATATATATTTTTTGAATGCGAATACAAAATACACAAAATAAAGCCATACAAACAGTGATCAAGTTTTGAACATCTATAGCTCAACCGAATTTAAGCAGATATTTGAAGGTTTATAATTTTTAGATAGTTTGACGTAAAGTCGCACTAAATAAGTTCAGTTTTTCAAATGACTGAGTAGAAACATACATTGGAGAAGCCAAATGAATGAAAAACTTACAGAAAAGATGATTTTTTGGAAAAAGATATGCTCAGGGACACAACTCGAACCTGCGTTCTTATGCATTCGGTGCATACGCGCTACCATTTCGCCACCCTAAGCCTTGCGATAGACACAGCTCTAAAACACGACTAGGCATGATAAAGCGTACATCGAACATGGTCTACATCCTAGCCGTCTCACGACCGGTACCATAGATTTTCGATGTCATTACACCTACTGCTTGAAAATATGGCTACGCATCAAATCGAGTACATAAAACTTTCAATTAATATCGAACAATGTCTAAGTTTCTTGTTTTCCAAATCTTTATCATGGTTTTCCCTAGTAGAGACGACAGTTTCGTATACATAACGATTTTCATAAGAATATTGCTCTCGCATTTCAACAAAACCCTCTCTCAAAACAAGAATCAGTACCGAACCGATGTCACGAATGTCGTGCACATCAACAACTGCTGTATTTGTAGATTTGTTTTGTGTGCCGTATGCCACGTACGAGAGACATTTTCATCGAAATTCTG
This sequence comes from Malaya genurostris, assembly GCF_030247185.1. Taxonomy (NCBI): domain Eukaryota; kingdom Metazoa; phylum Arthropoda; class Insecta; order Diptera; family Culicidae; genus Malaya; species Malaya genurostris. The sequence continues at coordinate 64,922,490 of NC_080570.1, read as the reverse complement.
CTGATTTTAATGTGGAATACATTTTTGTTCTCTATATAGGGGTTCAAACTAGAAACTCAAGAAAAATACACGTAGAAATGTGGTCAGGTGTTGAACAATTACAGCTCAATCAATTTTGTATCAATTATTAATATTATGTCACCATTTGATTGGAAATATTTCTACGTATTGATTTGAATGTTCATAGCCATGTATTTTTAATTGTATATCATTGAAATGTTGATCAATAGCTAGCAGTGTCCTATTTTGTCTGCAAAAAATCACCGGCATACCGGATTTCCCTGCCATAGTCGACGGTTTTGAAGTAGTAAGCGATATATCAAAGGGAAAGCAGCGCTCTGATTGGTCAATCGAAGCAAAAGCAAAGCTGTTGGAAGCACGCGAATCTACAAATAGAAGCAAAATTATAGCTAACGTTTCAGTCTTATGCGTAGCTTGCTAGAGGTAGGTTGTTGCTAGACAGCAAGACAAAAAGTGCCATAAAACGATTTGAAGCTTCAATTGGTATGCTTTGATCTTGTGTCATGCAAGATCGGATGACATTCCATGTTATGTCGTTCCGCCTAAGAAAATGACAACTACCCCAGGGTAACTTTTGAGTGCATAAGATTAGTTTCTAATTTATATAAGATGAACTCGATTGATAATGAGAAAAAGTTTATCGCATCAACCGAATTCGCAGAATGGTAGTAATGGTAAAGAAACGCTATTTAAAAAAAACTGCTTGCATACAAAACTTGAACACAAGCTTGGCGAATAGAAGCCTAAATATCGATATCCGTATCGCAAGCATGTACAAACATATAATTGCATACATTTGGGCTATTGATGTAATTTCGTCGGCTACAAAACAAATACAAACCACAACAAATAGAGTCTATATTCTGGGTTCGCGTGTTCGGTGTTGGTTCCTAATAAAGATCAATCTAAGCAGACTCTCGTGCATTTGCGGATTCAAACGTGTGGCGATTAATTGAAAATGTCGATCATTAGAAATTTTGGTTGCCTTGTTCCACATCAATGGCTCGAACAACCCCATGGGGCTGATCCTTGTAGTTCATTTGGCAGTCGAGGAAAACGCAGGATCACCTCGAACATGGAATGCTGGATGATCGTGATCAGTACCTTTTACCATCAACACCAATAAACTATACGGTCCTTTTTAGGGCACCTAACATTTTCAAAGAATTATTTTCTATAAAAAATTGTCTAGATATAAACAAGTCACTTGAAGTTTTGCTTGTTCAGTTTATAGTGCCAAGTAGTCTACCTGTTTTATTGTGTTCCTTGTCTTCACTGTGAGTAGTGAGCAAGTGCGGATCAATAGGCATAAACATCAACTCGACAACGAACACTCTCTTCGTTCTCATTTAAGTTTCCCACAATCACCAGCAAGTTAAGATCGATAATTCGACTGTCTGAAATGTATTGAGATGTGTTTCGAAATATTAAAAATGACAACTGAAAGAGGGAACAATTAATTTATGTTTATTTTGTAATTGATATTTCAGTCATCATGACTGGTTTACCTTTCATCCATTATCTTGAACCAATTCGAATGTTTACATGAACTTCACTTGAATGCCGCTCTCTCATTGAATTTTAAGATATTTTGTTACTTCAAGCAATAAACTGATGGTGGTTAAACTGAGCTTCGGTAGAAAGAGAAACGAATGAAGGACGGGATGATGCCCATTCGGTGCGACAGTGAAGGTTGTGTGTTAAAATGTGAAGTTTACTGCAGTAGAGTGATCGTCAGTGTGTGCACATATTGGATTTAAATTGAATGGAGTTCTACAGCAGTGATCTTGATAAATAGGGTAACGGGTCGAAAAAAGGTCTTGCTAACCCTCAGTTGGATAACGTTCGAGCAAAAGAAGGAGGTTTCAGTTCGGGATGTGGCCAAAAAAGTGGGCACTCCGAAGTCAAATGTTCTTTGTGCTAAAGAACGTTTGAATCTTCAAACCTATAAGAAGCAGAAAGAACCAAAACGTAGTCCGAAACAAGAAGCATCGATCAGGCCGAGGGTTCGAAAGCTGTACAATACGATTCTTGCTGGAAATTTGAACTGCATAATCATGGACGACGAAACCTACGTGAAACTTGATTACAAATCATTGCCGGGACCACAATATTATACGGTGCGAGAAGGGCAAGTGTTAAACCAGTCCGAGGCATCGATTGAAGTCGAAAAATTTGATAAGAAAGCTATGGTCTGGCAAGCAATTTGTACCTGCGGTAAGATTTCGAAACCCTTCATCACCACTGCTTCAATGAACAGCGAAATATACATCAAGGAATGTTTACAAAAACGACTTCTACCCATGATTTGAAGCCACAAGGATCCTGTTGTTTTCTGACCAGATTTTTCTTCTTGCCACTACTCGAAATCAACGGTAGAATGGTATACTACCAAAAATGTCACTTTCGTCCCAAAAAACATGAATCCACCTAATTGCCCACAACTTCGACCAATTGAGGAATTTTGGGCATTAACGAAGGCACACCTTAGGAAACATGTCTCGGCAGCCGCAACCATTCAACAGTTCGAAAAAGATTGGAAAAAAGTGTCAAAACTAGTCGCCAAGAAGTCTGTACGGAATTTAATGAGGAACTTACGCAAGAAGGTGCGCCAGCTAGTCTACAATGGCTAAGTAGCAAATGTTGAGAATAATATTCTTTGTTGTGGTCTAATATTATCACTTGTGAATTATTAACAGCGAAATCAAAGTGCGTCCATACTTTCTGGGACAGTCTTTACATCAATATTGTGATCCTATTATGGAATAGTTGAGGACCTTTAAAACAAATTAAATATAGACTCACTGAACAAATTAATCCATATACTTAATTTTTCCAAGATTCTATACTGATCCTCAGAAACCAGTTTCAGTTCGCAAAAGAAGGAACTCAAATAGTCCCTGCAAACTGTGGATAAGATCAAAATCTATAACTTTTCCAGTTCTGTGAGTCCTATTGGCATCTCACAGAACTATGAGCATAACACAAGTATTGTCTCGAGATGACATTACTGAGACAAATTATGATGAAATAAGGACAATCATTAGCAAACTTAAAAAAATGAAGGCTCCCAAGAATTTTTAATGTTTTTATTAGAAAATTTTCCCGATGATACCTTGAGACTTTGCCATCAATTTTGCAAGTGTGTTGAATACTTATTCTAAAACTTATTAAAAATCACACAGAAGCATCCAAATTATCCTTATTTTTCAAGATGAGCTTTCATTGTGCGATTCTTGATAACATCCGAGGAAGTTCTGATGCTTTCTGGTTGATTTAAAACCGCTTATTCTTAGGGGTTTAAAAATCATTGGACTTGAGATGTTGGCCCAATTTCCAAAGGAAATTGGAAACCTGTATGGGACAATAAATTGTTTCAACACTTCTACTGATCATCTTGCACAAACGCAAAATTTGGTATTGTCTCCTACTTTTCACTTGTTGAAAAATAATCATGATTCTAACAACTGTTACTTATTTTTAAATTAGTAATATAGAACTTAGTCGTCAGTATCTCGAGTTGTACTAAACACAACATAATTCTTTCTGCATACCATCACTTCTCGCCGATGATAACGCAAAAAGGTAAATAATTTGTTGCTAATTAGTTATGGTAATTTTGAATTTGTTGCTCATTTTTTCTGAGTACTTCGCTAAGTTTATATGAAGTTGGAGAAGCCCCTCTTACAAATATGCTTCAAAACAAATGGAAACCCAGTGAATAATTTGTTGTTCTTTGTTTTCAATTTTTTTAGTACTTCGCTAAGTTCATATGAAATTATAGACTTTTGAAATTAGATGGATTTTTGAAGATTCAGGTCATAATAGGCACCGTTCACTTCTCGCAACATCGACGAGACAGAATATTGAACGGAAAAGTGATGAGCAAATCCGAAATTTATGAACAAAGAATAATTGGAAACGAGAAAAAAAATCATCATAAATCATGGTCTTAATGCATAGCTTCAAAAAAACAGATTCCTTAAATCTACCATTCTTGAGTCGATCTTACAGGATTTTGACAGTACTATTTATAATGTGACGCAAAACTACGGTAAACATTTAAATTAACCTGACGTATTGATGAAAGATTGGCAGCATTTAACGTTAACAATTATAAACATTATCGTTTATTTAGACTCGTCATTAATCACTGTCGGTCATGAAATTGTCTCTTTAGAAAAATACTCTAACGCAATCAAAATCAAAGCACCTTAATTTCCAATTGGATTCGCGGTTATCATCCTTCCCGGAATCGTAAACTTGCTTTGATTAGATGCGTTTAGCGAATAACAGCAACCAAATCGGAATAAAAATGTAAACCGTAATTTTCAGATCTCAGCCGACTAGTAAAATTGATACTTAAACTGGCTATGAATTCTGATTCATAGTGCCATCGATTTAAATACAACAAACTTTTATTGACCACCATTTGAAGAAATTTCATTGAGCAATGTCTACCCAATTAGGTATGTGCCCTGCGCGTCTCTTTAGCATTTTTTTTTTATTTTTGTTTCTCCCCGTTCCATCCCGCACATATCAAGCTTACCTTTTAGTAGCTGAGAGAAGTTCAACCGGGAAATCCTGCCCACGGTAATCCAAGAGAGCACGCTTCGCTTTCGTTGCTTTATTTTCGTTCGTACCGTGAGCTGTCAATCTCACGCTATTTTTTTTTCTATTTTGTGTCTATTCGAATGCCAAGCGATAACCTTCACTATTCGTCACTAGTTTTTAATCTATGATTATTCTTGGTTTGAATGAAAGAAAAAATGAGGAATCTCACGTATCGATTGTTAAAACAACTAGATTTACTGAAACAAGAATTAACACATGGGGCCCAAACGACTGCTAGTTTTCCTGAAGATAGTGGAAAAATCTGCCCTTCTCACCACCACCGGAAAAAAAACACACTTCCACCCGTACAAAATAATCCAAAAGTTTACGGCAGGCAACAGCAACTGAAGCAGAACCCCAGCAGGCAATAGCAATGAAGAAGAAATCCTCCCAAAGCGGTTCAGTTTTGGCCGTTCTGGCAACAATTTGTGGCGGCGGCGGCTATGAAACAAATTTCACCTTCAATTTTCTATCCGAAATAACTGCTCCCGTCGCTGGAAAACCGAATATTCACACCCGGCCCGAAATGCACTGCACTTTGACACTACTTGGGACCCGGAACCGGCGCTAAAAACCGCAGAAAATCCGTTTCGCGATGGGAAAGATTCACCAGTAAGACCGAACACACTCCAAAAATTCACGACATTAGGCTCTGCGGCTGCTCTCCCGGCAAAAAAGCGGTGCACGAACGAGAAAAATGGACGCGTCTCTTCCAGCGTTTCGGATGTGCTGTGCTCACAAATGGTAAACGGCTTCAGACCGTCTCGCTCACTCTTCATGGGCACTTTCCATCGTTTGTTTGATGCGGTCAAGAAACACGACGAGGAAGCTTTTTCGAGCGCATTCGTGCGGTTGGCAGCATTGCGCGTTGGATTCGTGTAACATGGCCGCCATCAAGACATCATTATAGACAGGTGCGGTGCAAAACTTTTACCAATGGGAAAATAGTTCAAATCCTGTTATCTCTTAGATATTTATTATATATTAAGCTTCTCTGTTTCCAAACTAATCCCATTAACGCAGTTCAAAAATATGTGCTGGTTATCTGCTTACTTGGAACACATTATCAATGTCAAAGATATATCAAACTCTGCTGCAGTGCATTAGCACAGACAAACAGACCACGTAAATTGTTTTTGAGTGTAGATTCTGTAACAGAAAATTCGAAAACAATAAATTTGAGGCGCGTAAATCTAGACAAAACCAAGAAATAAAATCGTAATGGAATAAAATACTGGTTCAATATTTGTGTGAGGATTACTAGGTTCATGATCTATCGTATTCTTTACTACACTCGATGGCTAGGCTTAGAGCATTTTAGCAGCTGGAAGTTTTATATGGGCGATCTATAATAGAACTAAAACTGAAACAAACGTATTCCTAGCCAGCCGTTCAAGTTTTATTTATTCGAACAGTTCAATTTCCAAAATTAAAACTGGTATACGTTGCCGTTCTATTTTTTCTATATTTGAAACATGAATAAAACGCTGTGGGGTTTCAAAACTTTGAAGAAAATTAAATCTTGTGGTTATTTGTGCTCAAAAAAAAACAATTGAGACTATAAAAACGTCCAACTTTGCTCTTAAAAGGCTTCAAAACATCATAATTCCAACCAGAAAAAAAAATTCAAAATAAATGTAAAAATTTACACTTGAAAGTTTTTCTGATTTCGAAACAATTGAATTTAAGAGTATAAACTTTTGAAATAACAGCGATAATACTTTTGAACATCCAAGCAACACTGAATCGGTACAGTGCATTTCTAAACAAAATGCAAATGACAAATGCAAATGCATTCCAGCGTAGTTAAATAATGATTATTTGTGTTATAAGAATATTGTGTTTATTTGGAAAGAAAAACCTGTTATTTCAAATGCGTCTACTATTTGCATCAAATGTAAATAGATTTTGTTTTATTATGAGTACACTATCATTTTAACAGCTTTTTATATTCAATGCAGAACCACTTTCGAAATATAAGTTTTCCAGCTCTTAAATTGATAGATTTTACTCTGTGCAAATAAGAACCAACGAAAGCTATCAAGTTTACCAACGATCTTCTTAGATTTACTAACGTTATTTTTTTTTGTGTGTGGTTATATCATACTGTTATCATGAACTGCTGATCATATCGTACCAATAAATGCTTCAAAATCTTATAATTTTGCCTAACAATTCGGATTCTCCAAAAATCTCAATCTTAGTAAAACAAAGAACTATAACGGGCGAAACTGTCATTCCATTCGTTTACGTGAGTTTCGCCCTCCGTGTTCCATGCCAACAAACAGGGCGATACTTCAATTGATAGTAAGGAATGGCGAAACTATGTATTTTCTTTATTTTAGATGCTGAACATTTTGCTATTGAAAATAGTAAATAAGAGGATAAAATTATGCGCAGATTTATCTTAGTAGCGAAAACCAACCAATTCCACGAAAAATACGCAAGGGCGTAGCTTCATAATTCAAACAGGAAGCATAAGAGTAAAAAAATAAAAAATGGGCGAAACTCTTTTTATGTTGATTTATTCAGTAGATATAGAATTAACGTGGTAAAATTTGCATGACTTTCAAAGATAAACCAACAGTTCATCGACTAATCACAAATTGATCTGAGAATATACGATAATTTCTAAAGAGGATTTGAAACCAAAATCAAAACATTCTTAGACGTTTTTCTCCATTTGATGTCAATGTTAGATTCGCCCTTCTTTGAAAAACAGCTGGCATAATGAATGTCACTTTTTTCATGATTATCAAACATGAACTCACAACAATTAGGTTTTGCACGATGACCACTCGAATGAACTACCAATGAACCGAGGTTATGTTATGTTCGTGCCAAATCTATTTTTGCAGATGAATCATGCGTGAAATATCACTCTAAATGCGATAAAGCGAGTAGCATCCACACAGTATTTTAAAGTATTGTACTGTAATTTCGACCCAAATACTGCGTACTGTTTTTTATCCTCAAATTTACTGTATTTCGATTTGTACTGTATTTTCCCATTGAAATGTACTTATTTTTCACATCAAAAAATAAATACAGAGTTTAGCGGCCCTTACACGTGACAATATTATTGTCAATCAAAAGTTTTGTCAATACCGTCAATCCAATTGGCTTGGTAACTTGAATCCGCGTTTTTCGAAAAAATCAAGCGTTTGGAGCATCAAATATTGCAACTGAACATTGAAACATTGAGAGAAAAGGTCATTGCACATATTTAACTGTTTCCTCTTCCTGGAGAGAAAATATTGTAGGATTGATGAGCAGTTAGGAATTTTGACAATATTTTCGTCAATCCACTACACGATCAGAAGTATTGTCACGTGTAAGGGCAGCTTTTCAGCTCATCGAATTTCAACTTGTCGCAATACTAAACGTCGAAAGAACAGTGACAACACGTAGCGAATGTAAATACAGGGTGTCCTACGAAAAATTTCGATTTTAAAATGTAATAATAAAAAAATGGTATCATAGATTTCAATGATTATATATTTATTCGAAAAGTTGATTCATGAAATTTATTTATGAAAAATATTCGGTTTCAACGGGACGGCGCTACGTGCCACACAATATTCAGCAGAAATTGTGATGTCAATTAGCCTCCGAGAAGCTGCGATTTGACGACGCTGGCATATTTTCTATGGAGTACGGTTAAGAAGCAAGACACTTTGCTAGCATATTAGTAATGACAACAATGTATGCGTGTTAGCAGCAAGTGGACATAGCGATGTTAAGTTACTTTCCAGGAGGTTCTAATGTTTTGAAAACATATGCACCTTAATCCATTCGACGATCCCCTCAAACTTTAATTTTCGTTTGTTTGATAAAAATCGAAGGGGACGACACTAAAAAACTGCACTTTGCTTCGATTAGGCTTTTTTATGCTGCATACGATCATGTACACTTTCCTTCTCTTTGATACACATAGTAACGGTTGAATATCGATTGATCGTCTTTTCTTGGGGTTTTGCTGGTTAAAAACATAACCATGGAGATATGATATATCGTAATAAGCAATGAAACCTGAAAGTTGCAAATGTCACATGAAGAAAGATTTCAAATTTCAAAGACTAAAGGTTTTTTTATTTTTCAAGGAACAATGGTGTTAAATTTAAATAAAATTATGATATTTTTTAATTCATTAGTTTTCAGGAACATTTTTTTCCCGAGGAAATTCAAAACGATGTTGAAAATTTTGTATATGACGCAACTAAAATATTTGACAATGTTTGTTGCGACCCCTTGGTCGGCGTGCCCAACAAGAACGAGCCGACAGAAGAAAACAACAAAACATTCCCGCGCTGAAAACTGTCATACGAGTGTGATACTCGTTGCAACTAAATGTGCTTTGATTTCTTGCTAAATATATAGTAAAACTGGTAGCGGAATTTGGCAAGAGGTGTAGGTTTACACATTGATTATTTGTACATTAGGTTAATTTGTTATTCGCAATAATATGCTAGAGAAACGTGTCAGGAGGACTTGGTTAAAGGTGCTCAAGGTTAGGTTAACCCAATGATTGTCACGATCGTTCCTATTGGTGCAATTGAAAGGTTATGTAATCGCAAACGGAGAATAGTATATAAAAAAACTAAACGTAAGTGAATTTGAATTATCACATGTACTGAATTGAATTGATATCCTGCTGTTTTAGGAAGTTTTTAATCAATCATATTGAAGTAAAATAAACGATTAAAATCTCGGAACGGCTCGATTCTTCGCCAAAAGCAACAATGTTGGCGAAGAGTTACATCTGAAAAATTCAACAAACTTCAAGAATGTTTTCAAAATACGAAACCGTAACAAGAGAATCATTCAAATAAAAAAACGAACATTCATTTGGATGCTAAACTCTGGAATGCAAAAATGTTCATCCGACAGAGTGCAAACTAGTTTGTCTACTAGCAACGTTGAAAACAAAAGATATTCAAATGTAGTTTTTGAAAAAAAATCACGATTTACGAGTTGGTACTATTAAAACATAACAATCATGTGTTATGTAAAGCTAGACGGTGTGGACTATCAAACATGCCCGTCCATGCCCCTAGTCATTCAAGCCAACGAGGAGTTGAAGTACTGGGGAACTTTTTCAGTATTAGACAATAGATTCAGATGGTATTTTATAGTACACAGAAAAAAATGTAGCGAATATCGATCTAGATGTTTGGATAGATGTAGTTTTTTTCGCTTTCCATTGACTTTTTGTATTTTATTTGAAAAAAAACAAGATCTGTCGTCCCCCTCGCGGCAGACATCGCACAAACTTTCTGGTTCACTACTCAATTTTTTGAGTAACCTTAGGGTTTTTACTAATTGAGTAAAAGTTTCTAAGCGTGTATGGCAATCCTGCCACAAACAGCACAAACGCTGTCAAAGTTCGTTTGAAACTTGCAAAGCTTCATCGGTGTGTGATTTTCTATTGTATCTCGCTCTTGTGCAAGCCAATGGCTTGCTGGTAGAGCAGGAGCGGAAGCTTTTTGTTGTTGTGGCAATCAAACGAATTCGTTTGGGAAGAAAAAAATTTGTGTGCTGCAGCGTAGCAAATCAGACTCAATTTTGGAGACAGGTTCGTGCCCGAAGGTTTGCTGCTCGATCGGTTTGCAGTTTTCTTTTAATGCGAATTGTTAGTGTACGATAGTTTTCCTATAATAGATAAGTTCTAATATCAGGAGATTAGGTTTGTGAGTAATATTACCAGTTAGAAAGTTGGAAATAGTTCCCGATATTTTGGGGGTACCGTGTTCTTGTTTCTGGTAAATGGCTGAAATAAAGGCCATGGAGCACCCGACTTTGAAGGTAAGTGCAATGATTTTGTTGATCTCTTTGCGATCAAGGATCTTTTCCGATTGTGTTTTGTTTTGGGCTACTGCAGATCATGTTTATTGCTGAGTGATGAATGTCTCGAAATTTGAAGCTTATCCTTGCTAAGTGATATGAATGGAATTTTGCATTTGCGTCGTAAACATAAGAGCAGGGAATGCAATCACCATTGCGATGGAATAATTCTAAATAAAATGGATTCCATTTCGTCGGGAACAAACGTTTCGTGCTATCTTATTTTTCATTTATGGTTATTAGGTATTATGTCATTCGTACAACATTGGGGCGTTGAATTTGAAATAAAGATAGTTTTGAAATAGTTTTGTAGAAATTTTAAAATAATAATTGTATCTAACTATGTGATGTAGCACTAAGAATAAAAGCCTTCCATTGTTTATGTCATTGAACCTACATAATCGATAGCATGGATTTATTTCTCTAACATTCTTGAAACTTAGGCGTTCAGAAAAAAATATTTGGATACTTGGGAAGATTTTTCCTAAAATGGCAATCAAAATGGTGAAATGTCACGTCATTTTTCAATTCCATTCTGTCTTGCTCCGTTCATTCTTGGGACGGTGTCTGATTTTATTTTGTTTATCTATCCACTGCATTTGATTTTCTTGACTGTGTGTTCAGCTCACATCAACATTGTTACTGGAGGGAAGTTCAATGATAACATGTTTTTTTTTGTTGTTTGCTTCCTCCATACATTGCCGAGGGAGGGTGTTTTCTGTGCACGTGTGAGAGTTGTATTCCATGTATATATTTTCCCCTGCACCCACGGCATGCATTGAAGCATTCGCCTTTTAACCCAATGCTCTCAGGACTTATATCATCACTTTGTCAAACAGCTGTTCGCAGGTTTGTGTTATTTCTACTAGACAAATGCGACATACTTAACAACAGCCTCTAAAACAGTTTACCTTGAATATGTCGTGCATGTTGCCTCGGCTTTGTATGCGTTTCAATCTGTTGTCTGTTTTGAGCTTTATAATGATGCGAGATGCGTATGTTGCAGTACTTGCTATTGCTATTGTTTCGTTCGTTGAATGAATCATATTTTAAATTAATTTTAAATTTGCAAACACCATACTAAAAATGTTTTCCCACTTCCACACTCAGGTGCCGTATGAAATCCTGAATAAAAAGTTCCGCATCGCTCAGAAAACTCTAGATCGTGAGTTAAGTCAGATTCAGAATGCCGCCTCGGAGCTGGAGAAGGGTCTCTCGGAGGGTTCGGCCGGATCGGAAATTTCTCGGCTCCTGGGTGGCGTCGTCGAGCGATTGCATATGCTGAAGCGGAAAGCGGAGGAGAGCATTTCGGAGGAACTGTCCGCGGGATTGGTTTGCAAGCGTCGCTTGGAACATCTGAAACAGAATGTCAACCCTCCGATGGACACCGGCACCACCGAGCTGCAAGTGGCCGCCACCAATCAGTGGAAGAAAGTGCGATTGGATCGTATGATTGTGGAACACTTTCTGCGACTGGGATATTACGATACGGCCGAACGTTTGGCCGTACGCAGTGGGATCCGAGATCTCACCAATTTGGACATATTTCAAATCACCCGCGAGGTCGAACGGGACTTGGCTTGCCGGAGCACCGCCAAGTGCATTATTTGGTGCAACGACAACAAATCCAAGCTGAAAAAGATCAATTCGAACATTGAGTTCCAGCTTCGGGTACAGGAGTTCGTCGAGCTAATCCGCGACGATAAACGCCTGATGGCGGTGAAGCACGCTCAGAAGTATTTCCCCGCGTTCGAACACGAACAGTTGAAGGAGATTCGTCAGTGCATGGCCCTGCTGGCATTCCCCGTCAACACCGAGATCGAACCGTACAAAACTCTATTCGAACCGCAACGCTGGAACGATTTGGTCCTTCATTTTCGTCTCGAAAACTATCGGCTATTTCAGTTGCCGGCACAATCGGTGCTGAGTGTTGCCGTGCAGGCCGGCATTTCTGCTCTGAAAACTCCGCAGTGTTACTCGGCCACATCGAAGAACATGAACTGTCCGGTCTGTCAGAAGAACATCAACGAGATCGCCGATAATCTGCCGTTCTCGCACTGTGCTCAGAGCAGACTTATTTGCAGGTAAGTTTCGAGCGTTGATCATTGTTGAACAGAGAAGCTTAACGCTTTCCGTTTCAGAATCACTGGTAAGCCACTGAACGAGCACAACCTACCGATGATGCTGCCAAATGGACAAATTTTCGGGCAGCAAGCCATCGAGCAGATGCGTCGCGACAATGACATCATCGTTTGCCCGAAAACAAACGACACTTTCCGCTCGCCGAAGATTGAGAAAGTTTTCGTTATGTAGTAGAGTGATTGTAGTACGATTACCTCTCATTATTTGCTACTACAGCATCTTGTAAAATTCTACTCCTAACGAACACCCAGTTCCACGATCCTGTTCTAGGTGTTCCACCGTATTTCGGTGTGGGACACAAAGAAAATTCATTCGAAGGGATGAGACAGTTTCGCTAGGACTTTATTTCCTTGATTTTTTTTTGTTGAGCAATTTTAAAATGAACCTACGAGGCGGGCGAAACAGCAAGTGAAAAACGATTTGGATTCTTTTTTTTTTAATTTGATTACACGTAATGAATGTAGCAATAGCGTACATATATCAACTTATATATACATGCCTATATGATAGTAAGCTAAAATAAGACGTGAATCAGCCAGTTGAAGGCTGGCCAATTGATGCACGAGAAGTGCAACCGTTTTAATACCAAAAACATGCCATTTGTTTGAAGTGACATCTTATTCTGATGCTTTTGTATCTTTCAACTTTGCAGTGTTATAAATGAGTTATTTTATATATATTTTTTATTTGTTAGCAGTCATATCGATAGCTGTTAAAATTCGAACAAAGCGGAATTATTGGTACACTCGGGAAATGTTTACAAAATTTCGTGGCTTTCTATTGATATTACTGAGAATAGTAAAAGCAATTTTATATGAAAATAAAAATTTGAACTTGAACTACTCTGCAATGCGATTATTTTTTTTGTTCTCTTAATTTCGCAAGACGTATGGCTTGTTTCTTTCCCAGAGAATAATGTGTGAGGTTGAGAAAAAAATTGTATCGTACTTCGCCAATAACGAACAATGTTTTATTCTAGGGGAAGGCCCAGTATCAATAAGAACCGAGAAATCCATATTCAGACACTGACAAAAATAATAACTCTCAAAAATAACAATATAGATTTTTATCTTTATATCCCTGAAAAGTGATGACCAACTGCAGTTTTTATTGTGTAGAACAAAAAAGAAATATATTTACTCAGTTCGCATTCACATCTCATCCGGGAATTGGCAGAGAATTTCGTCTAGCGGTTATTAACGGTTTTTTTCTGTCGGATTCTTGCAATACAAGATTGGCAGAAACGGTTTGAATCGGTTCTACATTTTAAGCGTCTTGGTTTTACAAGGATAATTTTTTTTAAATATTACCATTTAATTCTGTTATAAGTATATCACGTCACTATACAAATTCACTATGTATCTCACGACACTATAAATCTTGTATAATAAACGTCACATCACATATGCGCATTTCGAATACAATTTATATTCTTCTTCAGTGTGATAGTTTTGTTTAGTTATTGAAAGAATGCTGCAATGTTGTTCCTTTTATATGAAACGGAAGTAGGTAGATTCCTACAACAGGTATAAATACCTCGAAAATTTTTTTATCTAATTTGTTTAGGGTAGGGAGAGGCAGAGATGTCAGGTAAAAATTTCAAATATCTGCAGACAGGGTCTGTAAATCTGAAAAAAAATCTGCAGTCAGCAAGTATGCCTTGCTGGCAGCAATTTCTCACAGTATTACACACAAAACTGACTTGGCGAGCAAAAAAAAAGGCGGAAATTTCAAAAGTCTGTAAATATAGACGAAAGTCTGCGATAATTTCAAAAGTCTGCGAGAATTTCTAAAGTCTGCAAAAGTCTGCACAACAAAAAATGTCTGCAGCACTATACCCCAAATCTGCAGATTTACAGACAAATCTGCAGACCTGGCATCTCTGGGGAGAGGTTAAGTGTTTTCTATGTTTGTCTGTCCCCTGTGTGTAGGTAGTAACTTAAAGAGCCAGGAAGACCTATTTCCTTGGTCTCTGTTTAGTAAAGAAGTGGAATTATGTTTGAAAATTTCTAGACTTTCTGCCGAATCTAATTTCCATGGGTTGGAAATTTGTCTTAAAATTTTTATGTCATTTGTAGTGAAATCATGGTTTTCGGAAAAAGCTACTTTCGACTTGAAATGGTGTGATAAACCCCGTTCCAGATCCTTGGATGCTTTCCCTATTTCCGCTATGTGTTCCTTGAAACGGATATCTAATGATCTCTTTGTTTGTCCAATGTATAATTTATCACAATGAGAACATGAAATTTTGTATACCCCCGATTTTTTCAATTTGTCAGTAGGATCTTTAGTAGATCCTAGTAAAGTTTTCAACTGGTTGCTAGTACTACTGAACACTAATTCCAAGCCAAAGGGTTTTAATTTTGATTTAAGTGGATATGCCATGTTAGAGTTGAAGTCTACCGATATTCTTTTCAAGGTTTCTGATAGGGGGGTCAAAGTTGTAAGTGATAATTTTTTCAATGATCTTAATTTCTTATCGAGGATTGTTTGGATTGAGCGCTCCGGATATCCATTGAGCTTTCCAATTTCGAAGATAAAATTTTTCTCTTTCACTACCGCATCATCTCTGAGGGGTAATGTTAGCATTCTGTGAAACATATGGTGAAATGCTGCCATTTTGTGTTGGTGAGAATGGTTAGAAATATTAGGTATAACCCGCTCTGTATTGGTTGGCTTCCTATATATTTCGAAAGATAAAGTTTTTGCCTCCCGTATAATAAGAACATCTAAGAACGGTAAACTGTTGTTTGTCTCCCTCTCGCAGGTGAATTTTATGTTCCTATGTAAATTGTTGATTGTATCCAAAAAATTTTCCAAATCGTTACGCTTGATGATGCAAAATATATCATCAACGTATCTCCACCAGCGATTAGGTAGTAATCCTTGTTTATTTAAAAGTTCTTCGAGGTTTGCCATAAATAATTCGCATAAAAATGGGGAGAACGGATTACCCATTGGGGCCCCTTGTAATTGTTTATAAAATTCCCCTCTGAATTTGAAATAATTTACATCCATGCAAAGCCGGGTTAGAGTTAGGTAAGACCTTGGTTTTATTTTGTCGTGAATACGACTTACTTTACTATGGGGTGCCTTTTCAAAATTAGCCATATGGAAGAATGGGCAGAACTTAATCGTGAATATCTCGACTTGTATTAATGGTAGCAACATAATTCTTTCACCATTTCATCAAAAATATGATCAGGAATTTAGGATAATATTTTGAACAGTGTGAGATAACCACAAATAACTCAAAAATAAAGTTTTCTCAAAATTTCAAAATAATGCGGAAAACTCTTTACTTTCGTTTGGGTTTTTCGCGCAAGGACGACGATTTTGAGGTAGTCAGGCACATATCTTCAACTGAATGCATATAAAAGGGGAACCGTGGTGAAAATCGATAATTTCTTTTCGTGCGTTCGATAGAAGCAGACGTCGTGGGAGTTAAACCTTCAACCAGAAGCGACGGAGAGAGCGCCTTCTGCGTGGTTAAAACCTTAAGCGCTCAGGTAGCAACTTTCATTCGCTTGCTGGCCTTCAAGGCGAGCAGACTGCCATCGCGAGAGTTAAACCATCAACCAGCAGCGACGGAGAGAGCGCTTTCTGCGTGGTTAAAACTTCAAACGCTCAGGTAGCAACTTTCATTCGCTTGCTGGCCTTCAAGGCGAGCAGGCTGCCATCGCGGGAGTTAAACCATCAACCAGCAGCGACGGAGAGAGCGCCTTCTGCGTGGTTAAAACTTCAAACGCTCAGGTAGCAACTTTCATTCGCTTGCTGGCCTTCAAGGCGAGCAGGCTGCCATCGCGGGAGTTAAACCAGCAGCGACGGAGAGTGCACCTTCTGCGTGGTTAAAACCTCAAACGCTCAGGTCGCAACTCTCATTCGCTTGCTAGCCATCAAGGCGAGCAGACTGCCATCGCGGGAGTTAAACCATCAACCAGCAGCGACGGAGAGAGCGCCTTCTGCGTGGTTAAAACCTCAAACGCTCAGGTAGCAACTTTCATTTGCTTGCTGGCCTTCAAGGCGAGCAGGCTGCCATCGCGGGAGTTAAACCAGCAGCGACGGAGAGTGCACCTTCTGCGTGGTTAAAACCTCAAACGCTCAGGTAGCAACTTTCATTCGCTTGCTGGCCTTCAAGGCGAGCAGACTGCAATCGTGGGAGTTAAACCATCAACCAGCAGCGACGGAGAGAGCGTCTTCTGCTTGGTTAAAACCTCAAACGCTCAGGTAGCAACTTTCATTCGCTTGCTGGCCTTCAAGGCGAGCAGACTGCCGTCGCGAGAGTTAAACCATCAACCAGCAGCGACGGAGAGAGCGCCTTCTGCGTGGTTAAAATCTCAAACGCTCAGGTAGCAACTTTCATTCGCTTGCTGGCCTTCAAGGCGAGCAGACTGCCATCGCGGGAGTTAAACCATCAACCAGCAGCGACGGAGAGAGCGCCTTCTGCGTGGTTAAAACCTCAAACGCTCAGGTCGCAACTCTCATTCGCTTGCTGGCCTTCAAGGCGAGCAGGCTGCCATCGCGGGAGTTAAACCAGCAGCGACGGAGAGTGCACCTGCCATCATTTGGTTTTCGGTAGTCCTAACGAGAAGTTCAATTTTCAGATTTTAGTTCCGCAATATAGGTTTAGAATTCAGAGCCTGCGTGCTGAAACTGGATTCTGGAACTGTATTCCGGAACTAATTTGAGTTTCGAAATTGCAATTCTAGAATTGAAACTGGATTCTGAGTCTGTTATTGGTTCTAAATTTAGTTCTTGAACTCAGGATCCAGTTCTTTATTCCAGACTTCTTCTATTCGGTTCTTTTTAGAACCATAATAATACTCCTAAAGAATTATGCGGAAATTTACTTTACTGTACTCTATAAAACCCATTCTGGTAGTCATGGCGAAAAATCGTCTTCATGTTTTAGAGCTTAGTTGTGGAATATGGGTTTAGAATTCAGAGTCTGCGTGCTGAACTAACTCAAATCGTCACCATTTTTTTATTATAAAGAACTATACTGCTTATTTCATAATATTTAATTGCGTTTCAGAATGTTTAATGTAACTAATCTGTAATTTAGTCTAGGCGCATCGTTTAAATTTCTAATAATGAAAGAGGGGAAAGTTGCACAATTCAAACAATCGATGAACTACCAATTCGAATTCGGAAGCATAAATAAAGCGTGTCATATTCGTATTCACGACATCCAGTTATGTCTCTGACATTACACACCCGTACTTTTTTTCAATAAAAGATACATATGAAAGGCAATAATGTATTGCCCTTCATATATACTAACCATGGAAAATGTTATTGCCAATAATATTGCTTTCTCACTACCAAACATACCTATATTTCAATCTCATTTACCTCGTCTGAGTGGCCTAATCGAATATACATTTATTCAATTTGGTTACATTTCATTAAAGAAGAGACGCTGCTTGACAGATACTTTTTAAGATTTTGTGTCAAATCATGCTGAAAGAGTTGAAAACAAGACGGCTTAAACCAAATTTCATTTTGATCAGCCTCCGTTCAAATGGAAAATTAGATTCCACCATTAGGCTTTCTGACAGCTCACTTACAACCACAAATGCAAACGAGATTGGTTTGTTTTCATCAGGAAACGCATGAATTGAATACGATTCAGCCAATCATTCAACTTCGGTTGACGTCAAGATTAATGTATTAATTTTTTTAGTCGAAGGTTGGTAAACGACTGGACTAGAGATGGGCAAAACAGTTCATTTCATAGAACCGTTCAGTGATGCAAAGTTCTATTGAAAGAACTAGTTCTCCAGAGCCGTTCGTTCGTTCTTTTCATAGTTGGCAAAGTTCTATTGAAAGAACTAGTTCTCCAGAGCCGTTCGTTCGTTCTTTTCATAGTTGGTTTGTTTGTTCAAAGACTAAATGAGAACATAATGTTGTTAGGTTAAGCGAGCAAAAAGAAGGTCCCACGAATTAGAACTGAGCTTTCGACATGCAGTTTTCTTATTACAGAACTATCGTTCTCGAGAAAACGTTAAGCGAGCAAAATAAAAGGTCCCACGACTTTGAACTGAGGAACTATCGCTCTCGAAAAAAGAACTACTGCTCATTCATTCTTTCAAAAGAACTAGTTCTTTTGAACCGTTCGCGAACGAATTGCCCATCTCTAGACTGGACAATGCGCAATTCAGGCTCCAATGTGGTTCTTAGCCTCTTGTCCAGTAACTCCTATCCCTACCTCTCCGCGGTGCCGGCTGGGGTACGAGTAACCATAAAAAAGATCGGGTAACAAACCCCGGTGGGACCTTGATCGTATGCAGACAGAGAAGGGGGGGGGGGGGGGGCTTGCCTTCTCTTTACAGAGAGCGAGCCTATCCGAGCGTCTGTTCCCCATGTTGGGGCGGCTCGAAACAGCGTCTGTTCTCCATGTTAGGAGCGGCTGATTACCGTCCTTGTGTCAGTGAAGGACTCTAAACAGTGCTGACACGATGGCCCTCCGGCGAGACAGGAGGTTGGTGCAGGCCTAACAAGCCGCCCGGAAAAAGGAAGTTACGAATAATCAAGATAGATATACGACTCGGAGTAATTGGCAAAGGCCTACGCGACGAAATAAGGACTACGATTGGAAGCTTGGCACATGAAACTGCAAATCGCTTGGCTTCCCAGGATACGACCGAATGCTGCATGATGAGCTTCTTATCCGCGGCTTCGATGTCGTAGAATTGCAGGAACTTTGTTGGACGGGACAGAAGGTGTGAAAAAGTGGGCATCGAGCGGCTATCTTCTACCAGAGCTGTGGCACAACCAACGTTCTAGGAACGGGATTTGTAGTGTTGGGCAAGATGCGCCAGCGCGTGATTGGGTGACAGCCAATTAGTGATAGAATGTGCGTATTGAAGATCAAGGGCCGTTTCTTCAATTACAGCACCATCAACGTGCACTGCCCCCATGAGACGAGACCCGATGACGAGAAGGAACAAACCTACGACAGCTGTCCACGGCGGAATGTAAAAATCGTCATCGGCGACATGAATGCACAGGTAGGCCGGGAGGCAATGTACAGGCCCGTGATCGGGCTGGAGAGCCTGCATGCGGTAACAAACGACAACGGTCAACGATGCGTAAACTTTGCAGCCTCCCGAGGAATGGTAGTTCGAAGCACCTTCTTCCCCCACAAAGATATCCACAAAGTCACCTGGAGATCATCTGATCAGCATACGGAAAATCAAATCGACCACGTTCTCATCGACGGGCGATTCTTCTCCGACGTCATCAATGTCCGCACTTACCGCAGTGCCAATATTGATTCTGACCACTACCTTGTCGCGGTTTGTATTCGCTCAAAACTATCGACGGTGCACAATACTCGTCGCACAGGAACGCCGGGACTCAATCTCGAGCAACTACGTAGCATTCGTACTGCAGAGGAATACGCGCAACAACTGGAGCTAGTGCTATCAACGGAAGAGCACCTTGGCGCGGCGACTCTTGAAGACGGCTGGAGGAACATAAGATCCACCGTGAGTAGCACTGCTGCAACCGTTCTAGGTACGAGGTTATTGTATCGAGGAAATGACTGGTTTGACGACGAATGTCAGCAGTTGGTCGAAGAGAAGAATGCCGCAAGGGCGAGGATGCTGCAACACCGCACTAGAGCAAACGAGGAACGATACAGACAGGCGCGGAACAGACAGAACACGGTTTTCCGGAAGAAAAAGCGCCACCAGGAAGACCAAGATCGCGAAGCGATGGAACAGCTGTACCGCTCACGTAGAGGCTACACGCCACAGGCCGATATGTGCAGAGATACCAGTGGTAACCTTCTCACGAACGAACGTGAGGTGATCGACAGGTGGAAGCAGTACTATGACGAGCATCTGAATGGCGAAGCACAAGATACAGAGAACGGAACAGGAATCAATCTGGGTGCACACTCAGCCGACGACAGATTCCCAGCCCCTGATCTGTCGGAAATAAGTGAGGAGATCGGCAAGCTGAGGAACAATAAAGCCGAGGGCAATGACCAGTTGCCAGGCGAGCTGGCAGGGAATCGTGCCCACTTTGGACACAGAAAAACCCTCCGATCGAGAAAAGTAAGCCACCGCACGAAATTGACCATCTACAAAACGCTCATTAGACCGGTTGTTCTCTATGGTCACGAGACCTGGACTATGTTGGCAGAGGACCAACACGCCCTCAGTGTTTTCGAAAGAAAGGTACTGAGGACCATCTATGGCGGAGTGCAGATGGAAGACGGAACGGGGAGACGGCGTATGAATCACGAATTGCAACAGCTGCTAGGAGAACCACCTATCGTACGGACAGCTAAAATCGGACGTCTACGATGGGCTGGGCATGTCATAAGGATGTCGGACGACAGCCCTGTGGAAATGGTTCTTGAATCTAATCCGACTGGTACAAGAAGAAGAGGAGCGCAGCGAGCAAGGTGGATCGATCAAGAGGAGGGTGATCTCAGAAGCATCCGTGCCTTGAGTGGCTGGCGACGAGCAGCCATGGACCGAGTTATGTGGCCTAGGCCTAGGCTGTTAGGTAAGGTTTTCAGCCGAATATTGCACACGCACCCGACGTTAATAAGGTCCGTGAACTTGACGGAGTGTCACTTAATATGAATTGCTTTTAATTAATGTTGTTGTTCCGTGAACGTTCCATTCCGGTGAGAGTCGCCTGATGCCACGTGTGAATCGCTTTTACATATTGTTTTGTTTTCATCAGGAAACGTATTGGCCGCCCATTTTTCACTAGAGCCGCCGTTCATTTTTCATCGGGCATAGATACCTCAATTCGAGAGCCATAAGTCCACTAATAAGCACTCATTCGCGGCCCTTGCTCGAGAATTATTAATGTCATTTTTAATTATTACTAAGTGATGACATTCCGAATTTGTGTGGAGAATTCTTCATTACTGCAGAACCTCCTATGCATCTTCAACGACTGGTGCGAACGTAATATGATGGTCTTGTGTGTCGCCAAATGTTCTGTAATTAGCTTTCGAAGGACCAGGACTGCAGTTCCGTTTGATTATAGCATCGCTGGGACCCCGCTTCAACGTGTCGACCACGTCAAGGAACTTGGTGTAGTCTTGGATGAAAGGCTTACATACGTTCGGCACTTCTCAACTACGATCGACAAAGCCAATCGTCAACTTGGATTCATGTTCAAGATATCTAGTGAGTTCCGTGATCCGCTATGTTTCAAGGCCTTGTATTGTTCCTTGGTTCGCTCGCTGCTTGAATTTGCTTCTGTTGTTTGGAGTCCCTATCAGGAAGTGTGGAGTGCACGTTTCGAAGCTGTATAACGCAGATTCGTCAGGTATGCACTGCGATACCTGCCATGGACTGACCCACGTAACCTGCCACCGTACGCCGACCGCTGTCGTTTACTGGGTCTCGACACCCTAACTGAAAGAAGGAATGCATCAAATGCTACCTTTGTTGCCAAAATCTTGCTTGCTGACTTGCTGGCTCGAATCAACCTATATGCTCCTGCCCGCTCACTTCGACCGAGGACTCTACTGTTTGAGACTCCGCAGTTCACGAACTACGCTGCAAATAGCTCTCTAGTTGCTTCAATTCGTCACTTCAACGAGGTCTCCGAGCACTTCGACTTCAATCGCACTTCTAACAGCTCCCGTCGGCGTTTACTATCTGTCCGTCCGTAATCTTAATTTTATTACTTGGACGAATTTAACGAAATAAATAAATAGTACTGCCCTTACACGTTCATTAAAAATGACATTACTTTTTAGTAATGACACTTTGACCACCAAATCGATAGTCCCACGACAAAAGGGCCTAACTGCAAATGAGAGCCTCTCTTTGTTGACTTTCTCTTTTGATTATTACGGAGCCATTATTGCAAATTCTCTAAAATTTCCAATATAAATCGAAAGCTTGTACCTTTACCTTGAAAATTTTGCGAAGAGTAAAGCGTCAAATATAAAATCAGTTCGGTAAATCGTGAAAGAAAAGGTTAACAAAGAGAAACTATCATTTGCAGTTAGGCCCTTTTGTCGTGAGACGGTCGAAATGTATGATTTTTTCCCTCAAAAAAAATTACTGCTAGACAAGAGAGGCATCCGAGATGGTAACCCTCGTTTCGTAGCTATTTAGTTTCATCCGAATCCGGCTTCCGTTTCCAGAAAAACAGGATAATGAGTCATTTAAGGCTTACCCAATTTTTGAGCACAGGGCACATACGGTTTATATTTTATGTTTTCTCTTCGACTCGTCAGTGTATAACACATTCCGGGAATTTTAGTGCGAAACCTGAAAAAATAATTTCTACACAGAAAATAAAAATACCTATTGTTTGACTTCTTTTCACTTAGTTTTGAGTTCTTTTGAATCTTTTCTTTCATTCGCTTATTCCATTGTTGTCAAAATATGAAGAGCAAAACCACCCAACAGCGAGAGTTTCGTTCAATATACTGGAATTAAGTAAATCGTATTAACCTGAAATTGAGTCCAGACGACTCAACTGTAGAGTAAATATAACTCATCTTTAAGTATTTTTTGCACGTGCCTTACACAAACTACCTAGAATCACTTCACCTAAAATTAGGTTATTGAACGAATCCCCAAATTGGGTGGAATGTACTTAAAATTAGGTTTTTTGCGGTTCCGTGTAGTCTACACTCAAATAAAAATTCACGTTCGATTCACTTGAAAAATCACGTAGAATGATTTCAAATGTCAAATTGAATATTTTACGTGACGAAAATGAATGTTATACGAACATCCCCTAAAATGAATATAGTCATCACATAAGGTTTACGTGAATTGACCAAACGTCAAACAATCTACGTGAATTTCCAATGTGAAAAACTCGATTTTAAAAATGGCGAGCAGTGGCCCTCGAAGTGTAAGTACACTCAAATAAAAATTCACGTTCGATTCACTTGAAAAATCACGTAGAATGGTTTCAAATGTCAAATTGAATATTTTACGTGACGAAAATGAATGTTATACGAACATCCCCTAAAATGAATATAGTCATCACATAAGGTTTACGTGAATTGACCAAACGTCAAACAATCTCGATTTTAAAAATGGCGAGCAGTGGCCCTCGAAGTGTAAGTAGTGTAAATATTTGCGAGAAAAGTTATTTAATTACAATTTTTTACTCCATCGACCGGACCATTCCAGTATGAAAGTTTCCATTTGTTCAACTGGACCGAGTGCCTGCGTGAGTCCGGAAGTTTACCCCCTCCTGCCGAATGCTTCAAACAGGCCGTCGGTATGAAGCTAAAGACACTGGAACCATGTAATGCGACTTCAACCTGCATCGGTAGTGTTGTGGGAGTTCTTGGATCTCGACTTCGGTTGGATGGCAGTGACAACAAAAACGATTTCTGGAGGCTTGTCGATTTGAGATACCACGACGTTATTAGTTGCTTTTTAAGCCATTGGAATTATATGACATTTTTCTGAAATAAATGTTTTATATTTCATGGCATTTTTCATTTCATAGATTTTTATCAAAATCTGGAATCTCCCTTTCGACTTCAACCAATATATAAAATAGTAATTTTCTGGTATCTAAATTTGATATGAACTGATAGATAAATGTGATATGAACAGTACATTACATTTTACCTATGAAACACGTAACTTTTACTGCATTAAACAGCTTTTAAATGCCAGTCCATTAAAACCTACGTGAAAAGTAGGGTGGAAAATATTCACATAACTTTTCACGTAACTATAATATGATTATTATTTTGAGTGTAAATATGAGTAACAATTTTCAGCAAAATGCTTTTTTTATTCAACAAATGAAAAGTAGGAGGTGATACCTAATCTTGCGTTTGAGCGAGAAGATCAGTAAAAGTGTTGAAACTACTTTTTGTCTCATATCTAGGAATCAGAACTAATTGGCTCAAGTGGCACGTTCCCCTAGTTATTTGGAGATTTGTGTCTTTTAACAGGGTTTTAAGGGTTTAACAGCAATTTAAGATTAATCAGAAAACATCGGAGCTTCCTTAATTGTTATAAAATATTAGCACAATGAATGCTTATAATGAAAAATAAGGATATTTTAGATGCTTCTGTTGGATTTTTATTATTTAAGAGTAAGTATACAAAACATTTGCAAATCGTGGGCGAAAGTCTCGAAATGACATCGAGAAAGCTTTAAATAAAATTATTAAAAAAATCTTAGGAGTCTTCATGTTCTTAAGTTTGCTAATGATTACCCTGGTTTCATCATAATTTGTCTCAGTAATGTCATCTGGAGAAAATATTTGCGGAGCAATTGAAGATCGTCGATGATAAAATTAAATTAAATTTTATCTTTTGGAATTGATAGACTTTATTATTTTTAGGATTGGTCTTTGACTCATCAGTGCAGAGCAGTTCAAATTGAACTGCTTAGTGCTAAACTCGGCAGTTTAATTTGAACCGCTAAGCAGACGTAAAGTTTCTGCTACTTACAGAACACTTTTTGTTTTGCAACGGAGTGCAATGTCTTTTCTGACGTGCCGAACGAAAACGTGTTTTTCTACTATTTCTGGCCGATGCAGGTATGGTCATTTAGGGGTTAGCCAAATTTTGTGCTAGGGCACATAACCGTGGTGCACTGATGAGTCAAAGACGAAACGTACAAATAATAAAAACGGTTATGTGCCCTAGCACAAAATTTGGCTAACCCCTAAATGATTGATAGACTCCCAATTTCAATTATGTGATGATTTAAATAATATATTGCTGTATTGATATCAGCTGAATTTCTCAGAACAATTTCATGGTTCACTTCACATGGTTTTGTCGTGAATACGACTTACTTTACTATGGGGCGCCTTTTCAAAATTTACCCTCTGAGAGAGTGATAAGTTTTTGATCGTGAATATCTCCTGTTATATCTAACGAATCAACATAATTCTTGCTACATGCCATCGGAAATATGATCACAATTTTATGATAAAACTTTCAGTTGTGTGACATATTCTTAAATAGTTCACAATTAAACTTTTCTGAAATGTTTGGTATAAACGAGTATCAAAGAAGATAATTCATAAGGCGCGTTTGCCTTTCTCGTATTTTGAAAGCTCATAGCTCAGTGATCTGTAGAAGGATTTATATAATCTAACTACCATTAGAATCGAAAATCTTCAACTTGAACGTGTATTACAACAATATTGAAGTTTTTCAATAGTACACTATTGAAAAACCTGTTTGATTTAACCCATGACAGCACCAGCCAATCAGAACGCGAGATATCTGTATCTATACAAGAGCACCCATATAAAAGTTGAATTATTCATTTTTCCTACCATTTGCTGAGCAACTCTTCCCGAAACAAGACACACGACAGCAACATCGAGGACCTGTCGTCTCATTGTTTCCCGATATGAATGCACGAGACACCGTCAGCACAATGACACCGAAAAAGGCAGCCAAAAAGTCCAGCAAGGCCCATTGCCGAAACAAGACACACACGAGAACCATCTCAGATCTCAATATTTCCTACCAAAAGATTCATCAAGATGGGAGTTAAAATAATTTGTGCGAAAGTGATGATTTTGAACACATCTTAATACTAGTATACAAATATGCCGTGCGAAACAGAGTTGCCACAGATCAATATGTATTTTTGTCGCGATTACTTTAGTATGCGGCCGAAAACAAAAATTGTTAGAACAAATGTTTCCACTTGATTTGCGCATTCTACTTTTCAGGCGTATCAGAACTGGCTAAACTTAAAGCAATTCTAAATATTTCTTTATCACAGTGATGTGGTCATCCTGAAAAGGACGGGGTTTTCAACGGATGGCCAGCTGCAGATGGCGAGGGATGATTTTCGTTTTCGTTGTCATGGGCAGCGTTACCGGCCAATTCCAACACTTCGGCAACCAAGTACTCCATCACTGCCGCCAGATAGACCGATGCACCAGCACTGACACGCTCGGCGTAGTTCCCCTTCCGAGGCAAACGATGGATTCTGCCGCCAACTGGGCACTTCAGACCAGCACGGTTTAAGCGGGACTTTGCCTTGCCTTAACTGTTCCTCCTGTGTGCGTGTTTCTGCGTAAAAATTCCACAGTACGCAGTTAACAGCTCGACGACCAATTCAGTATTGGCTGCCGCTCTGCTAACACTCTCTTTTATATCGTTTCACTGTTTCCCGTTCTGCGTATAGGAAAGGAATTCCAACAAAGGGGAAGTCCTACCGTGCTACCACTAGCACGTATAAAAGGAAATGTGATGTGAGAAATAGCGTCATTTAAGTTAAAGCAGCTACTCTGTACGTACGAGACACCGTCAGAACGATGGCTCCGAAAACAGGTAGAAAAGCAGATTTGTACCATTACTAACGCATTCAATTACGAACGGCAATGCGAAAGCGAATGTTGAACACATCTTTATACTAGTATGGGGTCGTGTGAAAATATGCCTTGCGAAACAGGGTTGCCATATATGCAGATTAATCTGTATCATCATTATTATTATCATTATTATTATTATTATTAGAATCACTCTTGCATACCGAAGATCGTAGATACATTTCAGACCAGGCCATTGCAATTGTCTCGTACTGGAATTTCGAGAAGAATCAGATATCTTCGAACTTCATAGCTTCAATAAAAATAAACTACAAATTTGTTGTACCTAGCTTCCTATATTAGCAAATTAAAAAGGATCTGTTTCAAGTTTGGAATATATAGTTGTAGAATAGTAGCTGTTTAATGTAACTAATCTGTACTTTAATGTAGGTGTATCGCTTCAAATTCTATTAGTGAAAAAGAGGAAAGCTTGCACAATTCATACAATCAATCAACTAACTGATATTCGGAAAAGTGATGGGAGCGTGTCAGTTTTTTCGTATTCACGACATCCAGTTATGTCTCTGGCATTACTCACCCGCCTTTTTAGTATGATATTTGTATCCTAGCCGATTAGTTCTAGGCGGGGGTGGAATATATAACTAGTTGAATAAATCATTGCTTAATTTGAAATCCTTAATGTTATTGGTAGATAATCTGAATCAAAGTCAGTTTACTACAAATGTAACATTGTTCTGCTAGAACCAGATCAATTGTAGAAGGGTTTCTCATTCATGATAAATTAGTTGGGCTATTTGGAAATAAAAGTGGTTAAAACCAACGGAGAGCTCATTATAAAGAACTCGTACTCTCTGATTATTTTTCTGGTTACTCCACGAGAGATACTTAGCATTTAAAATCCTATTTAAAAAAAAATAGATCATTTGATTTATTTTATCATCAACTTAATTTTTGTTGTCTGACGAGACATTGTCAATAATTGGATTTATGGTTTCAATCAAAATTAAAGCTTAAGCATTGTTTTGACGATATCATTAAACGGACGTGTTTGCAAGAGAATTAACACAATTTAAACAGCGTATGTCTAAAGAACAATTTGTTGTACCATAACCGAAGCCCTGGCAATGCCAATATTGTGTTAATTCTGCAATTAACACCATCATTTATAATTTTCCCATCGAACTGAAATTTCCGTTCAGAATCCAATCAAAGATATTATTTAACTTTTTCCATGTTCGCTTTATTCAATTTCAATACTAAATCCAAATGCACGTACCTGCCTCTTAACATTATTCGTAAGGTCTTGTACAACTTTTGGACCAACGTTTTTTTGCGTGGAAATCTATTTTATTTAGCTTTTTTTACTTCCATAGAATGTTTTCGAGCGTCTGCTTCATGATGACCCAGTACTTTTCAATTGGCCGCAGTTCCGATGCGCTCAGGGGATTGAAGTCCTTGGGCACGAAGCTGACCTCATTAGCCTTGTACTATTTCAAAACATCTTTCGATTTGTGGTACGAGACTAAATCCGACCAGAAAAGCGTAGGATCAATGTGTGATTTTTGTAGTCGAAGTAGACGTATTTGGAGTTATTCCTTTATGTATAAGAGTCCATTGATCGTACCGGTTGTCAGACAAATGGAGTGTTCCGCTTTCCACACCTTTTCTTATACTTCACGACGTTTGTGAAGGATGCTATCTTCTGTGAATTACAAATCCGACGTTATCTTCACGGGTCTTTCCGCTGCGTTTGACAAAATTACCCGAGCCGATACATTCGCTAATTTGAACAGATTGGGCTTTGGTTACAGCATGCTATGTTGGTTTCCTGTATATCTCAATAATCGCAGATCGCACCAAACAAGATTCCACAAGGCAGTCATCTTGGACCTCTGATCTTCCTCCTGTATTTCAACTATATGAATCTTTTTTTCGAATGTCCTCGGTTATCTTTCGTTGACGATCTTAAACTACTCCAAATAGCTCGAAGCATCGAGGATGTCGTTCTCCTCCAGCACAAGCTAGAAATTGTTTCAAAGTGGTGCATGGTAAATAGAATGCATTTGAACATTGACAAATGCTCGATTATCACGTTCATACGCAAAAAAAGTTCCTAGAAGATACATATACTACCTGGATGAAACAGTGATCAACAGAACCATTTGTGTTATGGATCTCGGTGTAATTTTAGATGAACAATTTCATCTCAAGCAGCACTTAAACTATTGCTATTATTGGTCTAAACGAACTTTCAATGGAGTATCTGCCGCATTCAACTTTCACATTACGCGTAGCAACATTCGAAATATTCTTTTAAAGAATACTTAGATAAGGAATAATTCTTAATCATTAGGATTTCACATTGTCTGTTGATTACATGTAAATAAATAAAGAAATAGAACAAGGACTTCTTTCGGAGATTCCTAAAAATTATACAAAACTGTTAACGTATACAAGATGAATTTATTTCCGTAACTTCTTCAAATATCGATATTTTCTTCTATGATTCAACAAGTGCTATTTTTACACGATTTCAGATTGTAGATATACGCTTTTTGCATCTCACTTCAATCGTTTTTTACCAGCTACTATAGAACTGCATTTGGACCATGTTAATTTTTTTTTCTCCAATTCTGACAGTCGTGTGTTACCAATTGTTGTGTGATGGTCGTTTCGATTAGTAGAAAAGTATTTTTCATTGGATTTTGAAAGATGACGTCACGAATGAACTCATGATAAATAGAATTCGAGTTTGATAATTATCAGCATTTGTTTGCCTTTTCAATAAATTTAAACGAGTTTGTAAACAAATCTCTGATAGCTGTCAAACGACGGCCATCCATCTCATTCTGGCTGGTTTCATCAACTTCGTGTAATATCAAATTTCCTAGGAAAAACTTGTGCAGTTGTTATTGTCAGCTCCTGAATATTTTTTTCCGCTGCAGAGCTTGCTGAAACTATTCGTGTTGTTTTATTGCATTGTCATGTAAAATGTATCGAAAAATGAGTATGACTATTATCTAAAAAACTTGCAGAAAGCTTGATCGAAATTGGCTTATTGTCGTAGTTTCATATGTTTATATTTTGAGCGTTCAATCATCCGTTCAAAATATAAGTTGTTCGAATGAGTACCTAAGAGGATAGAATGGAATTGCAAGCTGACTTCAGAGTTACACTCCCTGGCTGTATTATTATTGTTAATCCTTGGTAGCATCGTAGCATAAGTAGTTTGATCGAATGAAAGTGAGTCATGATCAATGTATTGTATATAGATCTAGAAAGAGTATCGTAAAAAGTTTCATTAGACTATTGATTTTGTCTGTAAAAGATATGTGTTCATCTATCTAGCTAGTTAAAGTTTGCTTGGTGTGTACAATATGTTTAGATGATGAGAGAGTTTGGTTCTAGTTTTTATACCGTCCAGTTAATTCCTGAACGCCACTTTCATACATTCATTCAATGACAACTCAGTTTCGAAACAGCTTCTCACGACTTTCACTTGTTATTGAAAGATATTCTGAAACGGCTTTGATGTGTAAAAGTTTCACCTACAAGGAAAATAAAAACTATTTATTATTTGACTTCTTTTTAACTCGCTTCTTCCATTGTTGTCAAAATACAAAGAGTAAAACCACCCAACAGCGAGAGTTTCGTTCAATAAGCTAAAATTAAGTAAACCGTATCAACCTGAAATTGAGTCGATACGTTATTGAACGGAACCCCCAAATTGGGTAGAATGTACTTAAAATTAGGTTGTTTTGCGGTTCCGTGTACATTCGATATTGATCGCGTGCTAAGAAATTTATTGACCGTTACGGCTCAACGTCCAAAAAATCATTTTACACGCGACCAACATAGAACCAAAAGCTAACCAATTTGTAACATTTTTACTTGACTTTTTATTGGGATAAGAATCAGCGTTTTATAAATTTTGCTTTAACACGATAAACTGATAGAAGTTCGTCTCTCTGTCTGCCTAATCTCTGCTAGTTTACTTTTATTGTTTACATGGATTTAGACCTGAACTCCAACCTGTCACGACGCCATCTTTATGAGATCAAAATCGGAACTTCAAAACCAGCTGATTGTAACGTAAACAAACAATGAGTAACGGTTTACCTTGTTTATTCCTCGAAAATTAGAGATTTTTGGGTCGATTCTCTCACAATAACTTGTCGGTTTGCCAAAAATACAGCAGATAGTGTTTTGGGACATCAAGTGGAAGTAATTTTCACAATTTGAGAATCGCGATGAATAGCAAAACATCGCAGTGTTTAGGGCTAGAAACACGAGGGGCCCAACGTAATCGGTGTACTCTCAAATGGCTGGTGCTAACATACCGGTGTCAGATGGCACCCTCGTAGAAAAAAACGTTCAACGGTGGTCCTTCATTGGTCCAATACGTTGAATCATTGGTTCAATGAAAGTCCAATCAATCGTTCAACGGGAGGCCAGCACGGGACCTTCGTTTGCCGATTTTGAAACAGACCGTTCTACCGAAAGCCATTTTTTTCGTTCAACAAACCCGGCAACCAGAGGTCCATTGTTGATCCATTTTTAATATGAGGAGTTGGAGCCCCGTTGGACTAGTTTTACTGCAGAATTTCTGAAGTTTTTTCCACTTATTTATTTTTAAACTACCACTACGTACCTGCACAATACTTCTACTTCACGTAAAATAACAACAAATTTTCTTTCTATGTAAAGGTAACAATTATTTTCACACTATTTTTGCAAGAGAAAAAACAACAACAAACCATTCCAGCAAACTGAACGAATATTTTGTGCAATATGTCGTTCAACAAGCGCTCAAATATCAACAAAATAGAACGGCCTGCTGAGAGGGCAGTTTTTCGACAGAACCAATTGGTTGGTTGCTGAGATGCCAGATCTGCAGATTTGTCTGTAAATCTGCAGGTTTCGGGTACACTGAGGTCTTTTTTACGCGGTTTTTTTACGTGACTTTTTTATGCGAATTTTCTGAGTTATGCGGTTTTTTTTATGCGAAGTTTCAGAGTTATGCGGTTTTTTATGCGAATATTCAGAGTTATGCGGTTTCCCTTCTGCGTTTTTTATGCGAAGTTTCAGAGTTATGCGTTTTTTTTATGCGAAGTTTCAGAGTTATGCGGTTTTTATGCGAATTTTCAGAGTTATGCGGTACGTAAATTCGCATAAAAAAAGACTTCAGTGTATAGTGCTGTAGACATTTTGAACTGCAGATTTTTTGACTGCAGATTTTTTTTTCACATTTACAGACTTTTGAAACCCTGCCTGCCGATATTTGAAATTTTTACCTGGCATTTCTGGTTGGTGGCAAGATCTATTCGCAATCGGTTGCTGCATTGAAGTCCGCATTGATTTTGAATTCGCACTAAATTTTTCTTGGAATTAATGACAATTTCTCGCCCATTCAGATTTGATACGGATTTGATTTTATGTGGGAAGACGTGGAATATGCATCTGTATGTTACTTGAAAGATGAAAAGAATAATTAACGATGCACAGTACAATGAGTAGTGATTTTAGGTATTTGATATAATTTTCAATGAAAGGAAGAAAAAGAAAACATTAAAATGTTACCACATGTGACTTATTTGCAACATGTGTAAAAAATATGCTCGATGTCCAGTACGTCTAAATTATTATCACATCGTTTGAAAATCATATAAATATTATCTCAATAACTTTTTACTATGTCGACAGTTCTTCAAGTAGAATTCGTTATTCAATTTATCTGAAAAGCTACAATAGAACACCTTTTAATTGTTTGTATGCAATCCCAATCTATATAATTATTGTAATTAATGTCTATTAGGTATTGCAAGATGGCGTTTCTATAGGTGAATCAAGTTCATGTTTGACATCTATCAGTGGCTTGATAATATTTTAAATTAAGCACATGTTCATCCATGTAAACAATACTAGCGGTCTGTCAAAAAGATCGGAGTTAACTGTGACGGTGAAGGCATGTACCATAGTATTAGAGCTAGAATATAGTTTACTCAATATCCTTACACCATGTATTTTAGACCATTTTTTACACTTCTCTTCATTATTTTTTATAAGTTCTCCGTGTGAAACAGCATTCTGGTATTGCTTTCGAACTCTTCGGATCTTCGGAAGCAACAGGAAATGTATCCGATCCAGATTTGTTCGCGATGGTTTTCTTCAAATCCCGCATTGTATTGTAAATAATGAATATATATGTAAAATAATATGATAAATTCAAAGAACAGGCAGAAAACGGAATTAGGGATTTTCAATATTGTGGAGGATTTTCGGGAAGAAAAGCAGTTTTTGGAAAATAACAGTTTTACACTCTCATAAGCGGCCCTTACACGTGACATTACTATTGTCAATCCAAAGTATTGTCAATACCATCAATCCAATTGGCTTGGAATCTTGTGTCCGTTTTTCTTGAAAATCTAGTGTTTAGAGCTTTAAATATTGCAACTGAATATTGAAACATTGAAAGAAGAGTTCATTGCACATATTAAGTATTTTTGGATTGATGATTTTATGACAATATTTTCCTACAGTTTTGATTTTTTGACAATATTTTCCTCAAATCCGATGATGTTTCCACTACACGATCAATAGTATTGTCCTTGTATAGACAATAGTATTGTCTCATGCAAGGGCCACTATAGATCTATTAGTGACAACAAAAGCGCTTTCTGGTATGGAATGGGTGCCTAAATGCTCAGAAAATGTATACAAAGGGTGTTACGATCAAAAATTTGTCAACTTCAACTTGACTTTTTTTTTTCTTTTTCATTGCACGTTAAAAACCCTGCAGAACCCTTATTTAGGCTGTGAACCATTTCACGGTTAATTTTAACTTTTGGTTAAAATCTGACACTTGAGTGGTTATTTGGTGTCGAGTAGTTAAATTTGACTAAAACTGTGGCCCATTTCAAAATTTGACAGACGGAAAGTTATTTGGGTTTATTTTCCACTGGAAATAATTTCATCTAAAGAATTAGTATTAGAATTTTCATTGCGAGATTTTTTTCAGTGTTGGAAAATAACTACCGATCTGTCAAAAATAACCATGCTCTCGAGCAGGGTTATTTTTGACAACATCAAATTAACCACTCGAATGTCAGATTTTAACCAAAAGTTAAAATTAACCGCGAAATGGTTCACAGCCTTAGAAGACGTTGGAAATCCTGTAGACCCCTTATTTAGAGGAGTATCAACGCGTCAAATTTTTTTTTGAATTTCGCAATAATCTCTTTGCATGTCAAGTTGGAAAAAATGTTGAATGTGCCCAAATCAGCGTTCGAAACTGTATTCTCTCCGTCCGAGATGCCACAAGCATGCTACAATTGTGCCCCGATTAAAA
The DNA here is from genome assembly GCF_030247185.1 of Malaya genurostris. Taxonomy (NCBI): domain Eukaryota; kingdom Metazoa; phylum Arthropoda; class Insecta; order Diptera; family Culicidae; genus Malaya; species Malaya genurostris. The sequence goes on along the minus strand of NC_080570.1, from coordinate 64,888,246 downwards.
AAAAAACGGACCAGACTGTTGACCCAACGAACCAAAAGTTCGGATAAAAGGGACTGATTTAGCTTAAGCATCTTTCAAAGTTCATCAATAGCATTCTAAGCAGCGCAGTTTTTAAGTAATTATCCACACTTGAAAGTTCGCACGACGCAACCGAACGAACTTCTAAGCTGCTTCCCACATTATCGAAATGACGGAATGCGTAATGAATTCTTACTCGACTGCATGATTTTTCAGTGCTCGATCGGTTCAGTGCTAGAATTTTCGCCTAAGTTGGCTGCTCGATTAACCCGATTGACAGTGACATTATAAATGTCATTGAATATTCGCTCATTTTATGAATGTATTAGTGTAAAATTTAGGCGCTTTAAACCATTTCACTACACTCCAGCTAGAGGAATGGATGATGCTGACTAAGGTAGGCCGTTTTATTAATTTCCAGCGAATTTCAACAGTTTATGTTGAAATTCTAAGAAGAACTGGTTATTTACTAGGTCTGTATATCCGAAAAACATGAAGCTTTTAATTTGTACATTCAGTTATGTAATGTTTTCATTTAAAAATAAACTGAAAATCAACACGAAAACGTGCAAAATTGGAAAAGAAGAAAAAGAATACGAATTGACAATTCAGTCCGCATCTTCTCACTCCGACAGATTTCCGAATCAACCGGTTGTAGGCGAAATTCATTCGGAATCGGTTGTTGCACTGAAGTTGGAATTGATTCGGAATTCCACATAATTTCCTCATGGAATTCCGAATGAAATTTGAAACATCTATGCAGCGAGAAATTTCACACGAAACTTGTTCTGTACTTTCATGTTGCCAAAAGTACCACGCGTACTCTTAAGCAGTGAGAAAGTTCACACAGAACTTGTTCTGTACTTCGAACTGTCAAAAATTGTCACGTGTTTTCTTAAGTATCTAGAAAGTTCACGTGGAACTTGTTCCGTACATTCAAAAGTTCCGCGTGTGCTTTTAAGCAGCAAGAATGTGGATGTTTTAAGTAATTGTGGATCTTCTGGTTGCTTGGGGACTCATGAGGCGATAATATCTCAAATCATATCTGACGGAGATTGATTGCATTGTACAGGATGATGAATTCTACATCAAGACAAATTTCAAACAATTTTTTGGATAGAAATATTATATTGGTAACTGGAAGTAGAAAGATGGCGAACCTTTAGAAACGCATTATTTTGTTGAAGTTTGCAAAGAAATATCTTGTCTGTCAGGCTGAAAAATCATCTGCTGATTTTTACTAAGCAAAACACAACTGATCCGTTCTCTTTTGGATGAATTTGTCACCTTGTCATTACGATAACATGGTCATGAAGGAATATATCTCGAACGACGTCAGGGTTCTACGGAACCTCCCAACACATTTGATTTTTCAATAAAAACCTTAACAGATTTACACACATGCTTGTCAACCAAATTTTGATCGTAATACCCTTTATAATGTTACCGTTTATCCTGAAAAGAAGCTTATAATAAAAAGATGTTTTCGTTGCAAGTGCTGATACAAGTCTGGGCTCGTTAGTAGTCTAAAATCTCAAAATATAGAAATAGTTTAAGTACGACATGTTGATCAGGAATTCACCCAATGGTATTTGAATTTGACTTGAGTACACCCATTTCTCACTAGAGCGCTAACTTATTGTCTCCGTACAGTAGTTTATGCTAAAAAGCCAATGATTTGAGAATGTTTATTGAAGTACCTATAACCAGAGTGACGACAGCTGTTCATTTGGAATGACAGATTTGTTCCAAACGACCTGTCAAATACAATGTACAGCTAACAAAACCGCCACTATTTCGGATTGAATGTTTTGATTTGTGGCCAACATTACGGACGAGATGTCGTCACTCTGGTCATAGGGACTCTAGGTTTTTTTTTAACGAAGCCAGCAGATATTGGCGGGTACATTCAGTTCTCTGAACATTAAATAGATGTTATCAAAACTTAAACCAGAGAGAGTAGATTCTCACGTCGAACTTTTAAAGTTTGGAAACAATAGAACACGCAATAAATCAAAATCGACCTAATAAAGAATGCACGTAAGTTTGTTATCTGAGTATTGTATTATTGACTTAACAGAACAGACGAAAACGTAATTTGAAAAAAAAGGGAGTAAACCATTAAAATAATATATTGCGTTTTACTTTGAAATTTCATCTTCATTTAAAAAAACACTTTTATTAATAATCAATGCCAATACAAAGTATAAAAAGACTGAAGTTGTAAACAGCAGAATTGAACACAAATCACATAAACGCTACAGCCTATTTGAACACAATTTAGAAATAAGCCTAATTCACCGAAACGTCCGAATATGTTAAGTGCAATTAGGGTAAAGTGTTATAATATGTCCCCCTTAAGAAAACATAGAGATATTTCCAAGTGTATTGATATATTTTCCTCGAGAATGTAAGTATTTCATTGCAATACGGATGAGGAACATAATTTTCAATGACTGCAATAGAAAAGATGAGAATTGATAGATATAAACACATTTTCCAAAACGGCCACATTCTTAGTTTTTTTCGCTTGCCTCAGACATAATGCCCCGGCAGCCGTAAAATATGTTTCACAACAAATCAGTGGCATGACACACAACAAAAGACATTTTATCCCACAACAATGATGCATTATGCTTCTTGAAATGTCCATAAAGTTACTGTTTTGAGATAATCAGTGTGTCAAAGAAATGGCGGATAAAACATCTATTTAGTCGAAGCAAAACTTTACATCGAAAAGCTGCCAAATGAAATTTTTAGTTTTTTCATACTTTCCTGCAAGCGACAACCACCAAACTTGCATAGCAGAAAGATCCTACGAAAAACACTAGTGATAAAACTTTGGTTCAGAAAAGTCTTCAATGCTTAGGAAAGGAAAGGGGGCATTTTGGCTAGCAGGGGCGCTTTATAAGACTTTCCCCTACTAGCCATTCCCCATTGACATCTCTCTCTGCGCCTTTGTGCGACCGCCGCTGACTATTTTCGGACATAATATAATAATTTGATCTAAATATACAAGTCTGAGTGCCACAAGTCAGTTATATAAAATTCTTATTAATTAGAATTTCATACTGAATTACACAAGGAATTCTGAATAAAAATTTTATTTTCTTAACGGATTTGATTTGGAATTTATTCGGAACTGATAATGTGGGAAATAGCGCACCTAAACCGGTAGAAATCATCGGCGAAATTTCAGAAAATTTCTCAATTGGGTTTACCTGGCGACAGATGCAAACGAGGTTTTGATAAACCTAACCCAAGTAACCAATAAGCATTGAAACGTGTCGTATATTTGCGTCATATACAAGTTTAGAATTACCATTAAAGACCCTTCAGCCCTACATGCTACTGTAAAGCAGATATAAAACCGAAATATTTAGATCTGAAATTTCAGAGGTTGCCTGCTTGATTGCTGCACTAGTACATTAGTATTATTACAAAACACAATGTACAAATGTCGAAATAGAAAGACCGAAAAAAGATTTGCTAACGAATATCAAGTTTGTTGTCAAAAAAAAAAAATTCACACGATTTCTTTTTTTGCCTTTATCTATAGAAGGTATTAGAATTGCTGGAAAAACTGACTTTCGAACGGAGCCTCGGAGACCCATAGTGTTATATACCATGATGGCTGAACCGATTTTAACAAACTTGAGCTCGTTTGAAAGCTACTGTCGGGCCATTGATCAAGTTCGAAGATCTAATGGTTGTGACTTTTGGTTCCAGATATATGATGGTATAAGTGACGTAACCGACAAAACACGTTGATTTTTACCGCTCTTATATATATATATATATATATATATATATATATATATATATATATATATATATATATATATATATATATATATATATATATATATATATATATATATATATATATATATATATATATATATATATATATATATATATATATATATATATATATATATATAAGGGTGCCAAAATTTTGGGATCACCTCTATTTTCGTTAAGCTCTAGTGCTCAAAAGTTCAAGCACCTCAAAAAAGCCTTCCAGCAAGTCCCAAAAAGTCGATCTAAAAAAAAAATTTTTTTTCGGGATGACACTAAATCTCGACGTTTCATGCAATTCTAAGCCTTTTAACATCAAAAATTTTTTTTTCGATTTCGAAAATTTCATGTGGTTGGTTATAGTTATTTTTCAAGACATATGAAAATTCCACTAAGTGGACTAAGAAGGCTTTTTGCCTTTCTCTATAGAAAGGTATTAGAATTGCTGGAAAAATCGACTTGCGAACGGAGCCTCGGAGACCCATAGTGTTATATACCATTCGACTCAGTTCGACGAGATCGGAAAATGTTTGTGTGTGTGTGTATGTGTGTGTATATGTGCACTTTTCGAAGATATTTGAACGCGCTCAATTTTTTTAGATTAGCATCACTGTTCTCATACAAATAGGCAACGCAAATGTCAAGCAAATGATGCTGACTGTGTTACATAAACACTGGAGCATGCTTTTTTGAACTACTCGAATAAATCTGAATCAATTGGTGTCAAAATTAGTATCCAAAATTATTTAATAAAAGTATGAAACATATTTTCATGAGATTGTTATGAAAGAAGAGAAAGGCATTATCACACCACTAGGTGGATTACGAAGGGTTTTTCCATTATCATTAACAAAGTAGAAACGAAGCCGAAAAAAGGGAAAAAAAACTTCTCAGAATAGTAATTGCACATCTGTAATGTGATGATGATTATCTTTCGAAGGTAGATCACAACTTTTAGCTCCTATGATTGATGTTTTGGGGATCGTTCATAAACCACGTAGGATTAAATTTGGCATCTTTGAACCATCCCTATTCCTCTCTCCTCGTAGAATCAGGTGTACAACTTTGCTTCAGCCGTTTTTTTTTAAATTAAAGGCTTTATTGCGAAAAAGTGCTTACAGATGTATTAATCAAAGTATTGTCCGTCGCTAGCGACAACATTCTCCCATCTTTCCGGCAATTTTTTGATCCCGGTTCGAAAAAAGGAGTCCTCTTTTGACGCTATCCATGAAGCAATCCATTTTTCCAACTCTTCGAAGGATTGAAAATGTTGATCTGCCAGGCCGTGTGCCATCGAATGGAACAGGTGGAAGTCAGAAGGGGCGATTTCTGGGGAACACGGCGGGTGTGGCAAGACTTCCCATTTCAGCGTTTCCAGGTACTTTTTGACCACTTTTGCGACGTGAAGCCGAGCATCGTCGTGTTGGAGGATGACTTTGTCATGTCGCACTTGATATTGTGGCCGCTTTTCTTTTAGCGCGCGACTAAGGCGCATCAGTTGCGTTCGGTAGCGACCTACTGTGAAGGTTTCAGCCGGTTTTAAGAGCTCGTAGTAAATTACACCAAGCTGATCCCAAAAATACAATCATAACCTTGGCACCGTGAATATTCGGTTTTGCCTTCGACGAAGTAGCATGCCCGAACTTTCCCCATGATTTTCTGCGTTAAGGATTATCGTATCGAACCCACTTTTCAACACCGATTACGATTCTATGTAAAAATCCCTTACGATTTTGTCTTTGAAGCAGTTGCTCACATACAAATAGACGGCGCTTGATGTCCCTCGGTTTCAACTCGTACGGCACCCCGTTTCCTTCTTTCTGAATCAGGCCCAGGGCCTTGAGACGTTTTGAAATGGTTTGCTCACTCACTTTCAACGATTCGGCAAGCTCTTCTTGGGTTTGGCACGAATCTTCATCAAGCAATGCTTCTAGTTGTTCATCTTTGAAGGTTTTTTCTTATCCTCCACCATGTTTGTCTTCGACATCGAAATCACCATTTTGAAAACGTTGAAACCACTTCCGACACGTTCTTTTACTCAGAGCAGCATCACCGTAAGTTTCTGAAAGCATTCGATGCGCTTCAGTTGCATTTTTTTCGAATTGTAACAGAAAAGTAAAACTTTCCGCAAATGGCGAGAATTGGACACATAAACAGACATTTTCGAGCGTGAATAATACGAAAACAAGAACAACTATCACTGAAACGGCGATGACAATTCGTTAGGCACTGTACACACTTACTTTGAAGGCATTATCATCCATGTATTTTGACCAGCGTGCCGTGAATTGATTATGATGAAATTACTTATAAAATCCTTGTATACGAAGACAATATGAAGCTATACCAGTACTTTTAAACGATATTACTCTGGAAATTAGTGAGCAGTATGTTCGAAATACATATCATAACACGGAGAAATTCGTTTCATCGAAGAAAAAAACAACTACTTCTTCCCACTTAAAATTTAATATAATTCTCTGCGGAAAATATACTAAAAAGTACGATAAAGCGATGTTTAGCTGAAATTTCAACATGAAAACGCAACAAGATTGTAAGAGACGGATTTCTACAGCAGATTCCAGCCAATTTCGAGTACGTATAATCAAACAGCGACTGTACTGTTGAACAACTTGCAGAAATGGCAGACAAGATAACTGAAAATCTATTCTCGCACCTCGCTGTCACATCTGCATCGCATGATTCGCATCATTGTTATGATTCCAATGATTGGTTTACAATAAGGTTTTGCACGAACATGACATAACATCACAAAATGAACAGAATGAACTTTTTTTGACAGCCGCCGATGGTTTGTTTACAATTTAAAAGTTCATCCGAGGTTCATCGTTTGAATTTAAAAAATAGAGGTCGCCTCACACTAAACAGATTTATGCAAATATCGCTCCTTGATACTGGAAACGCATACACGGCAATCTTTTCAGTGCCTTTCATTGTGGAACACGTTTTTAACAGGCACTTTTTCGTTAGTTTTCAATTTTTATTTTGCAGTCGCAAAACAAAGCTCCGGCAGCTGTCAAAGATGAACTTGATTCATCGGCAGTTCACTTGTGTCGTCATCGTGTCAAACCTAATTATGCTCTCTGACAGCTCACTTACAACAACAAATTGAAATGAGATTGGTTTGTTTTCATCAGGAAACGCATGCAAAAAATATTAAATTTATCTTGACGACGACGAAGTTGATTAACCGTCTAAATCGTGTTTAATGCTGCTTTTCATTTTAAAATTACCGCGCTTGTCCAATCGGTAAACTTTTATTCTCTCAACGTTGGCAATACTTTTATACACATTCTGTCAAATTTTGACGCATATCGTACGATTAGTTTTTGTTTGGCGTCTATACAAAGAAGTTGAAAAATTTTCGTGTGGCGATGAAAATTTAGAACAACGTGCGTGCATCAAATTTTGTGTTGCGAATGGATTTAAGTGTTCCGAAATGTTGAAAATGTTAGAAAAGGTCTTTGGTGAATCGTGTCTAGGAAAAACACAGGCATACGAGTGGTATAAACGCTTCAAAGGTGGTCGTACAAGCTTGGGTCATGATGAGATCCCTTGCCGCCCAACAACATCTGTTACTGAAGAAAACATTGAATCGGCGAAGCAAATCGTGTTGCAAAATCGTTCTGTGCCGATTAGAGAGATTGCTATGTTGTTGGGCATCTCTTATGGATCAGCCGAACACTTTTTAACTGATGTTTTGGGTTTGAAACGCGTCGCTTCTCGACTGGTGCCAAAAAAAACTGAACTTCATTCAAAAACAGCGTCGTGGGTGCGTTGGTTGTTTTGCAGTTTTTGGCCAAAAACTCAACCAATATCATCAACCAAGCACCGTACTCTCCAGATATGGCCCCGTGTGACTTTTTCCTCTTCTCCAGACTCAAATTGCCATTGCGGGGAACGCGTTTTGAGACCATAGAGACCATAGAGACCATAAAAGAGAATTCGCTGCGTGAACTAAAGGCCATACCTTCGGCGGCCTATAAAACTTGTATGGAAAATTGGATCAAGCGTTAGCATGCATGTATTGCCGCAGGAGGAGAGTACTTTGATGGCGATAATAAAGAAATTTAATAAAAATTTAAATTTTGCGTTTTTTAATAAAATTCCGGTTCTTTTTTTATCATAAGGTATAACTTAAACGGGCGAAATAGATCTGTATAGCCCTGTCAAGTTGACACACCAGCAAATCAAAAAACAATGAGAGTTTCACTTTGTTCACTTCTCTTCTGTTAATAACTCCTTAATTTTACGTTTACTTACAAAATATTCGCTAATATTTCCATTTTTCTAACAGTACCAGATATGTAACTAACGTTTGTATTATAACGCAGATATAAATCAAATAGAAATTAAACAAAGAGTCCCTTTTGAAAAGTTTACGCACTTCAGGTGAATCTCTCACGTTGAATCGTGTTAGTGCGGTGGAAATTCGAGTATATCGCGAGAAAGAAAGAATTTTTATCCGTACTTTGGCGACTCGACGTAGCTACATAGCGAGATTTTCGCTTGTAGTCCAGTGAAAAGAAAGTCCATTAGACTATAAACGAAAATTAACTGGCAATATAGCCTACCTAAGTTACTGTGCCATCAATCGACGTATCTCAAGTGAAGTGACGTCAACTAGAAAGAAGAAGAAGAAGAATTGTTTAAGTCGGTTTGTCCAATCATAGACTCGACATTTTTGATTTCTGTGAGTTTTTATGAGTGTGAGAAGGTCCAACAGAACAAAAAATTAAAAAAATGTAATATAAAACCCAACACATACACACGAAAAAATAAAAAAAAAACATTGAAACATCAGCAACGATGAGTCAGTATGAAAATTTGTAAACGACTCAAGGTACAGATAAGTCTCACATACTGAATTAGTACGGTGACTTAACGAATTATTCATTGTTTTTGGAGTGCTTTGATCACTTTCATTCGTTACTACCCACTAATAAAATAATAAATCAATAAAACCAGCGATCATAACGTTCACCTTTTGGAGAATCACTAACCGGAACAGAAGGAACGTTCTTTAAACAATGTGAACTGAACAAACAGTTTTATATGAAAATATACTTTATAGTAAAACAGCAACATTACTACAAATCTAACTTAACTAATGTTAACCTAGAATAAACTTAAAACCAAACGCAGTGTATTACAGAAATGATAACTTACATGAAATCATTCCTACTAGGAGACAGTAGGAAAAACGTAGTGTATTACAATAATGATAACTTAAACGAAATCAGTAAATTACTTTACTTTACTAAATATAGTTAATGTTATTTAACCTGAAAAGAAACCTATCAGTCTACTGTTTTATTTTTACTACAGGACTCTACTTGAAATCCTAATTTTGAGGACTACCTAAATTTAATCTTTGACTTTATGTCGCTTTCAATTTTGGTTTGAGTTCTGGCCAAGTATACTTTTGTTTTTAATTTGTTTATACATAACGTGTTGTTTAGGGTTTAGGATAGATGGTTGGACAAACAATTGAAACGCAAACGTAAAATAAAGAGAATAGAATATAACTGAACGTGTTGAAAAACATAGTTGAGCATAAAAATGGTGACCCCTCCGAGCGGGTGGTCTGTCGTGTGTCACCGAAACCTGTTGCGATTCCCGGGAGGTGCCTGGTGACGAGGACAGAGGGTTGATCTAGCTGTCCAGTGCCAGCATGCCAACACCCCAGCGCCAGCCCTAGTGCAACCACTCGAGAATGTTGTATTGAACGATCATTGGGAAAACCATCGAGAACAATATGCCACAGAAGATACCGGTAATAAGCATCGCCGCAGCGAACATCCCTGCTGTGACAGCGTACCGTGATTCCACGGACTGCGGAGTATACATCATACCCAGAGAGCTAAGGTAACCTGAACTGTAGGCCATCACAACGGCTACTCCCCAGTAGACCCAATCGTTATCAATGTAGATCGGAAGCACTCGTTCAATTCCCAGTGGACGATAGTTGCAGAACAGGAACAGTGGTAGGAACGCAGCACGGAGGATTACTGGCCACACTAAATGCTTTGGTTTCGGCCAGGTCACCCAAGATGTCGTTAAGCTACCCAGCATAGCAAATACGTTGAAGGTCAAAAAGCATGTGATGCTCACGTACAGATCATCTACAACAATGAAATCACCGTCGGAACGTTTGATATCTGAATGCACTGCCGGGAATACGGATAGTGTGATGAAGAAGACGAAGAACACGTTGAACAACTGTGGGAACGCCTGCTTGAAGATTTTCCAATATGGCGGTCGGCCGTCAACGTTGATTCCGGCTCGCTTGTTCGTTTCCGCTTCTTTCTCTTGCAACATCTCATGGTAGCGGTAGAATTTCTACAATTCAAGAATGGAAATATTAGGAATTGAATCTTTTTACTGAAATTCGATTTGCTCATCAACTTACATTCAAAGGCAACGCGAAATAGGTATCGAAACACAACAGCAGTACAAACATTGCCGTGATGAAATAGTAAATGGCTGCAGTCCGTACCGAGGATGCAAACTGTGAACTTAGGATGGCTATGATCGACGCAAACGTGCCACTGATGTTGGATCCAAGCACGACCGCTCCGGTATACTTAAATGGCAGCTTAGCGACCATCCCGTACACGGTATTCTGATAGATACCACCAGCCACTGAAGGTAACAAATTTTTTGAAATACTTATTTTTCGTAGTGAAGTACTTTTACTTACTGTTTAGAATTACAACCGTTATCATAGTGATCCAGAAGAAGGCACCCGGCCATTCGGAGGAATCGATCATCGCCAGGACTACCGTTACGACGAACACGATCACCTCGATCAGAATGCTGTAAACGATGCGTTTCGTCAGGTTACCCCTGAAAAGATGAATATCTTTGAATTGACGAACTACTCAAGAACTACTCAACTGAAATTGTTATTCTCCATTATTTTACTTTTGTTTCTAAGATGTGTAAGATTTTTATCATAATTATATTCAGATTTTTATCATAATTAAATACCACGAAATAAGATCTTACTTTATTGTCTTATGGTTTAGTACCTAGGAATTGGTAATAATATGAACACTATTATTCATATAACACCACAGCCACGCTATTTATTCAAAGATTTATTTTCCGAGTTAATCAGCTATTTTCAAAACATCACAATAAAAAACATCTCTTGCATTTGTCTAACAAGTTTTATTTTATTTTTTCGAATAACGTAGAACCCAATAGACTTTTCAAGGTAGTCCTGAAAGGTTTATCAAACAACCAAAATACTGATTAAATTTATAATGAATTGAAGGAGTTGCTTGGTCAACAATTCGAATGGCAATATTTTTACATTCAGAGAAAACTTCAAAGACTAAAGTAAAGTCAAATATATTCTTATAATGGAATCATCTTTCAAAACCGACATGACACATATATTGTTGTGGAACAAGGCTACCAACAACTTCCTGGGTTGGACAGAATTAAATTCAACTTGGTGAAGAATCTGCCCGACCTCGCAAAAAGACGTTTTTTGGAATTGTTCAACAAGTTTCTTGAGCAAAATATTGTTCCACCTGACTGGAGGCAAGTGAAAGTTATCGCCATTCAAAAGCCAGGGAAGCCAGCTTCCAATCACAACTCATATAGACCCATTGCAATGTTGTCCTGCATCAGAAAATTGTTCGAAACAAATTATTCTACGACGTCTCGTCACTTGGGTCGAAACGAACGGTTTGTTGTCAGGTACTCAGTTTGGTTTCCGTAGAAATAAAGGGACGAATCATTGCCTTGCATTATTTTCGTCTGACATCCAAATTGCCTTCGCTCAAAAACAACAAATGGCATCTGTATTTTTTGATATTAAAGAAGCATTTGATTCAGTTTCCATTGATGATTGTCCATCTTTCAGAAAAGCTCCACCAACATGAACTACCAGCGATTATAAATAATTATTTGCACAACCTTTTGTCAGAGAAATGCATGCATTTTTCACATGGCGATTTGGCAACATTCAGAATTAGCTACATGGGTCTCCCGCACGGCTCATGCCTCAGTCCGCTCCTCTATAATTTTCACGTGAATGACATTGACAGCTGTCTAGTAACCCCCTGCACACTAAGACAATTGACAGATAATGGCGTAGTTTCAGTTACTCTCTGCAAAAATCATTGCAAGATACCTTAGATAACTTGTCCGTTTGGGCTGTTCATCTGGGTATCGAATTCTCTGCGGAGAAAACTGAGCTGGTCGTCTTTTCAAGAAAGCATGATCCCGCGCAGCTTCAGCTTCATATGATGGGAAGAATGATCCAACAGGTTTTGACTTTCAAATATCTCGGGGTGTGGTTTGATTCCAAATGCATGTGAGGAGGACACATTAGGTATCTGATAACAGAATGCCAACAAAGAGTAAATTTTCTTCGAACAATAACAGGATCTTGGTGGGGTGCTCATCCGGAAGATCTAATAAAATTGTATCAGACAATGATACTTTCAGTGATGGAATATGGATGCGTTTGTTTTCGTTCCGCTGCAAACTCTCATATTATCAAACTTGAGCGAATTCAGTATCGTTGTTTGCGAATTGCCTCAGGCTGCATTCATTCGACACATACAATGAGTCTCGAAGTTCTGGCGGGAGTTCTTCCCTTGTAAGATCGTTTTTTGGAGCTTTCATCGCGACTGCTAATAAGATGTGAGGTACTGAATCCCCTGGTTATTAGTAACTTCGAAAAACTAGTTCAATCTCAAACAAGATTCATGACAGTATATTTTAACCATAACAGTTCGGCTGAAAATTTCATATCGTTTAATAGAAACACACATTTTTTTGCCAAAATTCGTTTTTATTATTCAACATAATTGCCATCAGAGGCGATACAGCGATTATAGCGATCTTCCAACTTTTCGATACCATTTTTGTAGTACGATTTGTCCTTTGCCTCAATAATACGGTGGATGAGGGAGCAATTCGAAGCCCAATTCGTTCAATTTCAGCATGGTTTTCATCGACTTGTGACACGGTGCATTGTCTTGATGAAACAAAACTTTTTTCTTCTTCAAATGAGGCCGTTTTTTTGAAATTTCGTCCTTCAAACGCTCTAATAACGCTGTATAATAGTCACTGTTGATGGTTTTCCCTTTTCAAGGTAGTCGATGAAAATTATACCATGCGAATCCCAACATACAGACGCCATAACATTACCGGCCGATTGTTGAGTCTTTCCACGCTTTGGGTTCAGTTCATCGCGTGCAGTCCACTCAGCTGACTGTCGATTGGACTCCGGAGTGAAGTGATGGAGCCATGTTTCGTCCATTGTTATATATCGACGAAAAAATCGGTTTTATTTCGATATAACAGCTCCAAACACTGCTCAGAATCATCAATTCGTTGTTGTTTTTGATCGATTGTGAGCTCACGCGGCACCCATTTTGCACAAAGCTTTCTCATATCCAAATATTCGTGAATAATATGTCCAACACGTTCCTTTGATATCTTTAGGGTGTCAGCTATCTCGATCAACTTCACTTTACGGTCATTGAAAATCATTTTGTGGATTTTTTTCACGTTTTCATCGGTAACAGCCTCTTTTGGACGTCCACTGCGTTCATCGTCTTCGGTGCTCATATGACCAGTACGAAATTTTGCAAACCACTTACGAATTGTTGCTTCGCCCGGTGCAGAGTCTGGATAACACTCATCAAGCCATTTTTTGGTATCGGCAGCACTTTTTTTCATCAAAAAGTAGTGTTTCATCAACACACGAAATTCCTTTTTTTCCATTTTTTTCACAATAACAAAAGTAGCTTCACTCAAAATGCAATATCTCACAAACTAATAATCAGACAGCTGTCAAATTTATACACGTATCTTTTGAAGGTTGGTACTAACTGAAAATGGTATAGATTTAATTCTAGTGGCGCCCTCTCATAGAAACGATACGAACTTTTCAGCCGATCTGTTATGACACAGGAAATCAACCCTTCAAGATATATTTCTATCCGTGTCAGCCTCCTAAATGTTCCTGACTTAACGTTATTTTTCGACACATCCATGCAGCGCGAAGTGTGTGGAATCCCGGAACGTCTACGCTCGATGGAAATCCCAAAAATATTTTCATGTAAGCTCAGGGGTATTGATTCTGAGAAAATGTTTTACACGGACGGATCACGAATTGAAGAGGCTACAGGGTTTGGTATGTTCAACAATAATGTTTCGATCTCATTTAGGCTTCAAGAACCTGCATCTGTTTTTATATCAGAGTTAGCAGCAGTTCATTATAGCTTGAGTATGATCGTCACATTATCTCCAAACCATTATTTCCTCTTCACAGATAGTCTGAGCCCAATTGAAGTCATTCGCTCAAACGCTGCTGGCAAAAAAGAACCGTTTTTCTTTGGCAAAATAAAACAGTGCCTGAACGACATTTTGAACAATAATTATCAAATCACAATAGTTTGGGTCCCGGCTCATTGCTCCATTCCAGGCAATGAAAGAGCCGATAGTTTAGCCAAACGTGGTGCTATTGAAGGTGAAATTTATGAGCGACCGAGCATTTGGCAAGCTTCTTGGGACATAGATGATCTGTGTCGGTGGATGCACTCAATCATCCCTAAAACATCGACAAAAGCATGGTTCAGGGGGCTGGATGTGAATAGAGACTTCATTCGTGTGAAGTCCAGACTCATGCCCAATCACTACACGTTAGATGCAAATCTCCTTCGAATTGGACTTTCAGAGACTAATCATTGTGCTTGCGGCGAAGGCTATCGCGATATTGATCATGTTGTTTGGACATGCGTGGAGTATCGTGATGTCAGATCTCAACTAATAAATTCTTTGCGTACCCAATATGGACCATCCAATGTCCCAGTTTGAGACATTCTTGCTTGTCGTGACCATTCTTACATGAAACTTCTTTATCATTTCATAAAGACAATTGAAGTTTCAATTTAATAATTGACCCTTCATTAACTTTTCGTTTGAGTGTTTGAACAGAATGATTTTACAAGGATAAATTTTTTAAATATTACCATTTAATTCTGTTATAAGTATATCACGTCACTATACAAATTCACTATGTATCTCACGACACTATAAATCTTGTATAATTAACGTCAAATCACATATACGCATTTCGAAAACAATTTATATTCATCAAACCTATCACGCTGAAGATGAATATAAATTGTATTCGAAATGCGTATATGTGATGTGACGTTTATTATACAAGATTTATAGTGTCGTGAGATACATATTGAATTTGTATAGTGACGTGATATACTTATAACAGAATTAAATGGTAATATTTAAAAAATTTATTCTTGTAATTGTCCCTTTTCAGTCTTAGTTCTGACTCCTACTGCGTCCATTAGTTCGTCAAATAACAAATTTTTTTAATAAAAATGATGTGCTGATAAAAACAAACTCGAAATAGGTTATGAAATCAACAACAAAATGTATAAAAATTTCAGCTTAGCAGCTGTTCTTTAAATTTACTCGTGGTATGCCATATCTTTAAAGCACATAAACTTTGAACTTTGATCATCAGATAAATCTGAATCAATGCGATACCGTACAGGAACTGCTACGGCAGAAACTATGTGTGATGTAGCGATAATTTCAGAACCTTCTCAAGTTCTATTTGATAGCGACAACTGGATGTCGAATAAAATGGGAACAGTCGAGACTAAAATATTCCTTATACTGGAAGTGGTGGAGAGCGCTAATGTTGTTGTTGTTTATTTTATAGTTCATCTGACAATGTATGTCTTAATAAATAAAAAATTAATGTAAAAGTAAAACTTAAAGTACATTATTACGGTAGACAACACGAAAACGATCAAGTAATCTAAGATAAAAAACATTAGACGACACGTTGAAATTAAAATATTCGGCAAATTCATTGAATCGTAGGCTAACGGATCTGAATGGTTCATTTTGACCATATAGTGTGTTACGAGTTTCCAATAGCAGAAAAGGTCGTTGTCGAAGAGGCCTCTCAGGAGTATACAAATTTAGTCGCTCGAGTAACGCAGGGCAGTCTACACTACCCATAAGCAGTTTCGCAGCAAATGATGCTTGAGCATATGCTCTTCTCAATTCCAAAGGTTCAAGATTCAGTAAACGGCAACGGTCCTCGTATGACGGTAGCTGCGTTGGATCAGACTAAAGTAAAAACCGCAATGCGTATCTCACGAATTTTCGTTGAATTGCCTCAATCCTGGTAATCCAATTAGAGTGGAACGGGCACCATACAATCGAGCAATATAGGGATCTCAAACATAACGGATCACGGAACTCGGACGAAATCTTAAAGATGAAGCCCAGTTGTCGGTTTGCTTTACGAATGATGTTGTCATAGTGTAACTTGAAAGTAACTTCACGATCCAGAATCACGCCAAGATCTTTAATGTAACCCGCAGTCCAAATTCCGTAAACAGTTTGAAGTGAACTGCATGAGATTTGTCGAAACATCACAAAACTGGGAGAGTAGTTCTACGGATTGAATACGGATTGCCGGAACCTTTAGTTGATATGATAGTTAAATTAAGTTTAATACAAAGTCTGACTATAACGGACGGACTTTAATTATTAAATGATTGGCCTAAGCTATTGAACAAATATATAAGAAGTATTATCGAAGATCGCATATAATTAACAAAAATTATTGAACTTTGTTACGATCTTGTGACTTGAAGAGATTCATGAACCACCAGGGAATCAGACATAATTGGCAAAAGGAAACGTTCCCCTGGTTGTTTGGAGATTTGTGCCTTACACTGACTTTTCATCATTTTCCTGATGGGCAGGAAAAGATAAAAAAGAACATGGAAAGTAATTGTAAAGTGGTGAGGTAGGAAAACAGTACAAAACAAAATGAAACAAATCGTTTTGCCTTCCCGAAAGGATGCAGAACAATCTGCAGATGCCCCCAAATGCACATTTAATAAAACCTTCAATCTCCCGAGAGATTTTAGAGAATTTTGCAAAAGCGCTTTCTGCATTCCCGGACGAATGCAAAACGATTCGCAATATGTATGAGCAGAAGTAGATTCGGTACCCCATGAGGGATGCCAAACAATCTGCTAAAACCTTTTAAGGTAGAAACAAAAGGGAATAATCCACTCCATGAAGAACGATGAAACCCTCTGTCCTTACCACATTAGGTGAGAACAATAGAATATCCTTAAATTTTAGGCCCCCATACGCAGATTCAACCATGTATGAATAACCAAAAACCCGGATACGTAGTTGCGTCAATGCGGAATAGTTACATGATATGAAGTACCGTAATCGCTATCACACAAATCACACAAATAATACTCAGTACGCTGAATAGTAGCCATGTGATAGTTGTGTTTGCAATAACCAATCGGAGCTCTGACCAGAATACTGCAATAACGCTTGGAGAAATGCAGTAGACACTTTGACATTTTCAGATTTAAATCTGGTAGAAATGCTTTTGTCGCAAGTTTGCAAGCTGCACCAGTAGCTGGCATGTTTGGATGCAGCCCAAGAACGAATCTTGTGGTTTATCCAACTAGTTGACAGTGATAAAGCTGGTTTAGAACCAACGAAATCATTCGTTACACCAGCTCTAGCCAACTCATCAGCCTATTTATTTCCAGTAATACAAGAATGAACGAGTATCCATAAGGAATAAACAGCATTTGAAGTGCTGAGGTATTTGATTCGAGCACGACATGCGATCACCAGATTCGACCGTGAATCATTCGCACTGAATGCTTTTAAAGCTGCCTAACTGTCAAAACAAACATTAATTCCTTTACCACAAATTCTCTGCTGAAGTGTCGATTGTACACCACCCAGAATAGCGTAGATTTCTGCTTGAAACACACTACAGTATGCACTAAGTGAATGAGAATGCTCTAGTCTCTTTTCAGGACAGTAGACACCAGCACCAGCACTACCATCCAACAGAGAACCGTACATATATCCAACTACGTGTTCATCAAGTTGTCGTTTTAAATAACTATACGAAGAGTATTGAATATCTTGGAAGTGATAAAGTGGTAGTAGTTCTACGTATCGGAGACGGTTTGTCGACTCCTTAAGCAAATTTCGTTTGCGCTATTTTATTCAACTACCATTTGCAATCTGAGCTATGATATGAAAGTTGAACTAAATTTGTGATAACTTCGCGCTCCTACGTACGAAAACCAAATATTTGACCTACGCTATTCAACAAATATATAAGAAATGTTTTCAAAAACAACCTACGATTAACTGAAATGATTAAACTTTTGATTTGAATACTCACCCGAGATTCATGAAAATATTTAACCAGTTGAACAGCAAATTAGGAACCTGCGACGCAAATCCAACGTAGGACAGGAAATAGGTACCATACTCTGATTCCACTCCAGTATAATTCTGGCTGAGTTTATAATCTACAAAGTACTGTGATAGAACAAATTATCCATCTGTTTCCAAATCAACCGCATTCGCTACTCACCGATTTGGCAGTAATAAACATGTTCCAAGGCATCAGTGTACCGACGCCGTGTATCATGAGCGTCAGAAAGACGAGCAGGAGCTTATCCCGAGGTGGATGCAATTCCATCCTGGCCCGTTCCATGGTCAAACCTGGAAGAAAACCGTACCGAATCAGTAAATAGTAGATGGTGAAAAACATGTTCGCTGAATCGTTGGATAATTAAACTGTGGAAGATGCGATCCTGCTGCAATGGCTGCAATTTTCGAAATGCAATACAAAAACCAGATATGCTGAAGGAAATGCATTCGTGAAGATATTCCGCGAAATTGGAGATGTCGTGGTAAAACAAGAAGTAGATGGAAAGTATAAGGATGGATAAAATATCACAGTAAAAATATATCCCATTAAAGCGAGCTGCTTTACTGGGTAAGTTTGCACTACTTGACAATCGTAGTAAACGATGGCAAAATTTAGTGGAACAGGTACCGAAATATAATGAAATTGGACTTTTTTCCAATCTTCTCATCTCAAATTGCTAACACTTTCAGAAAGGTAGAATGTGGAGCTTCTGTTCTGCACTATGCAGTTAATGATGGAATTAGCGTGACATTTTTTTTTTTACTGTGCATGTGTAATTCTTTTTCTTTGTGGAATGTTATCATGTACACTTTAAATTATGCACAGCTAAACCGGTTTCTGATAACAAAGAAGTTTACGTTAATATTTTTTAAATAACATTTATATCTATGAGTGGATTCAAGTAATCCATAATCACGAGCAAACAGATTTCAAAAAAATAGTTTTAAGTTTGAATATAACTATAAAATTAGCACAATGCTTTGCTTAATTTATAATATTTAGGAAAATCGTGGAATCAAATTCTCGTTACATTAAAAAGTACTACCGTTAGATATTCGTTCAACTTCATTAAGTAATGATGAGTAAGAGTGTAGTTTCATCCAACGATGCCACAGCTATGTACGCGAAAATCCAGATAAAGTAGTGTTGAAAAGCGAAGGAAAATGTGAAACAACAATGAATGCTAAGGCAATTTATGTCCCAAACCTGGAATTATACTGATGCTGTATTAACCCTTTCAACACTCGTAGTTTTCGACCAAGAATTAAACTGAAGTGGCTATGTTTCATTCTGGTTGAATATGACGGACTCAGGTTGAGCTTTCCAGCGGGAGTAGGAGAAAATTAAATAAAAATTAGAAAAAAATCAATTCGATTTTTCCTGAACTTAAGGTCTGCGCAATTTAACATATCATATTAACCAACTTCAAGCATTCTCCGTAGTCGGCTGCCTACTTTTCGACGTTAATACGTCTTTTTTTACTAAGGTACACCTTTTCAATTCGTCTTTTGGTAGAGTGGTAAGTGTTTTATTGCGAATACCTTTTGTTGTACTTAACGTAACAACATAATTTTTGCTACATGCCTTCGGAAATATGATTAGCAATTCCTGATAACTGTTTAAGTAGTATGATATACACTGAGGTCTTTTTTTATGCGAATTTACGTACCGCATAAAAAAACCGCATAAAAAAAACCGCATAACTCTGAAAATTCGCATAAAAAAAAACCGCATAACTCTGAAAATTCGCATAAAAAAAACCGCATAACTCTGAAACTTCGCATAAAAAAACACCGCAGAAGGGCAAACCGCATTACTCTGAAAATTCGCATAAAAAAAAACCGCATAACTCTGAAACTTCGCATAAAAAAAAACCGCATAACTCTGAAAATTCGCATAAAAAAAGTCGCGTAAAAAAAACCGCATAAAAAAAGGCCGCATAAAAAAAGACCTCAGTGTAATCACAAATAAATCACAATTTAAGTTTTCTAAAATGTTTGGTATCAATGAGTCTCAAAGAGGAAAGCGTGTATGTGTGTATGTGTGTATGTAACGTTTTTTTTTGCACTAACTTTTCTCGGAGATGGCTGAGCCGATTTTCACAAACATAGATTCAATTTAAAGGTCTTGTGGTCCCAAACAAAATTCCTGAATATTACTTGGATCCGACTTCCGGTTCCGGAATTATGGGGTGAAATGTGCGAAAAATTGTGAAAATAAGTGCACCAACTTTTTTCGGAGATGGCTGAACCGATTTTCAAAAGCTTAGATTGAAATGAATGCTCTTTAGGTACCATACTAAATTCCTGAATTTCATTTTGATATGATTTCCAGTTCCGGAGTTATGGGGTAAAATGTGCAAAAAAAAATGAACATATTTTCAAATGAAAGGTCCTGTGGTCTCATACAGAGTTATTAAATTTCATCTGAATCCGACTTCCGGATCCGGAAATATAGGGTAAAGTGTGTTAAAATTTTTATACCATTATTGAAAAGGGCTAAAAACCTCAAAAAATTTCAAAATTGACCTCAAATCTTCTCCAATTGATAGTTTCTGTCAGTAGACGGTAAAAAAAAAACGATTTCGGTTATTCTTTCAGGAATCGAAGAAAATTTGAAGAATACCACAGTATTACATATGATAGTATGATTGATATGAGAAAGGCATCATTACACATCTACGTGGATTAAAACAGTTTTTTTCCGTTGAAATGGGCAAATCGACAAATCACCGATTTGCTTTTGCGCCGTTTACTTCATACTCAAGGAAAACATGTTCACCATTATTGCTCTGTTCATCAATCGCATTTAATGAAAATGCCTTTAGAATTAATCAATTGGTACTTTAAAGCTACTTCACCTGGAGATCCATTTTATATTTCTTCATATCACAGGTCTAATTATTTTATCTTTGAGGGCAAGGGTTAACTAGGCTCTTGCTATCTTCGAGGAGCTGGGAGCTGAGATGAGAGTACCTATTAACTTTCTCCGGACAGGATCTGTCAAGATGCCGTGTGGAATTCTTCTGGAAATCAGATAGGAAATAGATCATCTGGGTTCCTGTTTCCATGTCGCAAAAGGCGAAAATGGTTGAAGTTTTTTCTTTCCTACTTTCGATTATTAAATTTTTAAAGTTTCACAATTTGCTGCTCAATTTGACTAAATTATCTGTTTGTTCTGTTTCTCATCTATTTCTATCTAATCTCTGAGAAAAGTTTTTTCTTGTTATTTTTGTCTTAAAAGATTGTAAGTAGAACGATAAAATTTAATTACCGTCATGTGAAAACTTTGGAAGTGTACATCAAATCTGCAACAAGGAAGAAAACGAGACACTGTTCTTAAGTTGAAGAAAATAACAAGAAATATTTTTTTTACTTAGATATATAATGGAGTTTGTTTTTACGAAAGAATAGTTGTGAATAACTGAGGCAAAAGTGTGATCATAAGCAGTGTTGGTGATTGCTGAAAATTTGACAGAAACTGCTATATTGCTATCTATATTGTATACAACATTTTCAATCCGGTAGAAGATGCTTCAAGAACTCGAGTCTCTCAATGCATGAGCCGTGAGAGAATTTTACTACATTTCTTCGCTCCACTTCATACTCTGAGTATTTCACGGCCCTTAAAAAATTTACAGTCTGATAATGATCGTTGCTGTGTGGAATTTCCCAAGAGAGAATCGCAAGTTGACAATTATCGCAGAAAATCGAATCGATGATTCGACTTGATGATTCTCATACTAGGTTGCAATATTTAAAAACCCTTGTATGGAGCATTCACATACATTTTCATAGACACAACTTATACAAAGGTTATATGCACATAGTTAGAATAAGCGGTAATAGTAAAATCATTCTATCGCAATAATCAATTGCCTGTATAGAATCGGATCGCGAAACGAGAATAAGCGACCGTTTGTTGCTTCAGAAAGGATCACCACAGCAGCGTGCTAACATTTGATTCTCAGAAATGTCATCGAAAGAAATTCGCTCTCGCACTGGTGTCTATTCTATGTTAAATGAGTCATGCCGGGTTTTTGTTGTTGCGATGATATCGGTCTCTCTTTGATGGCACTGATTCAATCGTGTGAAGAGTTGCTGGTGAGCGTTCTTTGATACGATAAAAGCCATCCTTGATCATAAGTGCAACTGCTCTGATCTGACAGACCGCTGACGTCTGTAAATGACAACACAGCCCAGTCAAGTCGTTTAGAATTTGATTCGGAATTCAGTATAATTCCGACTCGGATCGGTTGTTGCATCTGATTCGGAATCCATTTGTAAAGCATACTTAGGGATGTCGGATTTTTCGAAATAATCTATTATTCCATAATCGAGTATAATTTTCAAATTATTCTATTAAATTTTGATCGATTATCAGAGTTATTAATATATTACTTGATTAATTATTAGACTATAGTTGTTGAATTTGTCAAATTATTCGATTAGTTTAATAATCAAATATTACTCGATTATCTGGGTTTTATTATACTGAATCCCGAATCAAATCCCCGACGAGTCAACTGGGAAGCATCTACGATCCCTTTTTTTTTGCTCTTTGTAAATTTTGTGAATAAGGTTATTAGTTATATGAATATTTAAAACCTTTTTTAATCCACCTAGTGGTGTAATGATGCCTTTCTCATATTACTTATATTTTCAAAAATATCACTAGAAGATTCTGTGAAGATTTTTTTTTCAATCTTGAATCAAAACTTGAAACTTTCTTTGGGTATAACCTAACATAACCTTTTCAATTTGTAAACAGTTATGGTAAGTTAATAAGATTTTTTTCTTTATTTTGCATCGGCGCACTAAATGATTAAACATACTTTACCCTATAGTTCTGGAACTGAAAGGCGGATCCGGATGAAATTAAACAGCAACCTATGAAACTATAGGAACTTTTATTTGAGCCTGTTTGTGAAAATCGATCAAATCATCTCTGAGAAAATTGAGTGAGTCTCGTTTTACTTTTGGAGAATTTCAAGACCTTTCATTTGCTTCTTAGTTTGTGAAAATCGGTTAAGAAATTTCCGAGAAAATTGTGTGCGCGATTTTTAATAAATTTGCACATATTGCCTTGTAATTCCGGAACCGGAAGTCGAACCCATTGAAATTTAAGAAAATTGTATGAGGCCATAAGACCTTTGATTTGAAACTAAGTTTGTGAAAATAAGTTCAGCCATCTTTGAGAAACGTGTGTGACTTTTTTTTTCCTTTTTTTGGTGCATATCACCCTGTAATTCCGGAACCAGAATTTAGATCCAAATGAAACTCAGGAAATTTGTATGGGACCATTAGACCTTTCATTTGAATCTAAGTGTGTGAAAATCATACACACACAGACATTTCGTGATCTCGACGAACTGAGTCGAATGGTATATGATACTCGGCCCTCGGTTGTAAAGTCGGTTTTCACAGCGATTGCATAGCCTTTCTACACGAGAAAGGCAAAAATGCTTTAAGGAAAAACCTTTTACTTTCGTTGATTTGTTCAACTCTCATTTGGCAGCCGTGCTCGTCCCGGGTTGGCGGTTCAATGCATAGGGTGCTGGTCTTGTAAGCCAGTTGTCGTATGTTCGAGGCCCGACCTGGAAGGATTTTTAGTGTCAATAGGATCCATAGTACTCGCCATGCAATGATTCTGTACACTAGGAATCGGCTGCGAAGTCTGTTGAAACAGAAAGGCCGAATTCCACAAAAGGATGTAATGCCAAGACTTTACTTTACTTTGCTTGTACCCCAGGACAGGACCAGACAACTGGTTTCTTTTTCACGAAAAATATTTCTCTTCTTATTCCGGTTGCTCCATGTTATAAATAATACATTCCTCGCGATCACTGTTGCCAGTAGAGATAATTATGCATTCTGAAATGCTTCTCCCCTTATAACATGCGATTATTTATCATTTGAAAACACTTAGACAAATGTTATATCAGCAAAAAATATAGCTAAGAATTCATTTTGATCAGATGCTAGTTTTAAAGAAAACGTTTAGTTGAGAAACAAATTAATGATTTTTTTCTAAAACATTTATATTTGGATAATTAATTTTTGCAGCTTTAGTAACTAAAGTATCCAACATATTTAATTCAAAATAAATCAATAAACAGAAGTATCTAAAGATTTGATGCTATTCTCAAGTACAACCGACATAATCAATATTCCGTCCATATGACACTTCGTGATTTCAGGCTTTCTCTTTGTATCATCCAGTGATTGTTGAATATACTGTCCACATTGGCAGGACTTAAAAACACTATATACTGTCCACATTGGCAGGACTTAAAAACAAATCCTAAAATTAATTATTTTAAAAAGATGACCAGAAAAACAAAATATGCCACATCTAACTACATTATTACAGACGATACTGAAAACACTTTTTCTACCACCCTACAGTAATATTAGTTTCAACAACTTGTACTTGCTTATGTCAATTTCAACCAATCACGAGCTAGTCCGAAACTGGTTCTCGACGTGGATTAACAATTGTCTGGTCCTGTCCTAGCTTGTACCAGAAAAATGTTTGGTTAAGGAAATGCACCCGAATTTTAGCTTTGAAAGTAATCGACAATAATTTCTTACACACATTGAAAACTTTACATTGAATTTTTTTTTGCTAAAAACTGAGGAGAGTCAAGCAGATTGCATGCCTTTATTCTGACGTGATTTATTTGGTATGCTGTAGGAAGGTTTATCATATTTCGCAACCTAGATGCTGACCCCTACAGTTCAACTTGTTGTGCTCACATTGTAAGCTGTTTTAAGAATATCTTCATTCGGCCAGAGTCGATGTAGATAAGCCTTCAGCAATCAGTGCAATTTGCGTAATGCGAAACCTCATGTTATTCCCAACCATGTTGCTTCATATATAAGAAAATTTGGCAACCTCGATTGCTTCCGATCGAATAAACACACAAGTGGCATAATACGAGCGATTTTCAATGTTAATATTAATGCAGTACGATTTGATGTTATTATAGTCTTTTTCAGACAAAAAAAACTAAAATTGGATATAGTGCCTTCACCTTCGTGTCGAATATGATAGGTCAGTTTAAAATAATTCAAATTGATTCGTAAAAAATGATAATCGCACCGGAATTCTAAAGAAATAATTAAAAACATCGAAAGATTTAGCAATAGTATTCCTATAAAATTGTTGATTCCATGTAGATTGGTTTAATATTACTTAAAGACTTAAAGGGTTCGGAACAAATTTCTCAGGACACAAACGAAAAATCATTTCAGACTTACGGTGCGCTGAAGTTTTGTGGGATTATTGTTTACAACTACAGCTACTAACTACTGCCAAACAATATCTCACACAATCCCGCAAAGAGTGATTGATAAATATGTTTTTCTCTCAAACTTTAAAACACAGAACAACCTACAAAACACTCCGTTTGACACTTTCACGCACTTTATCTGTTCCACTACCCTTTTGCCAATATTCACCAATTTCGAACAACAAAATTCCCGGAATCACTCCAACGATGGGAACGAAAAGAAACTAAGCAAATTCCAATTCCCCTGCTGTGGGACAAAATATAGTCTTGTTTCGTTCCAGTCTAGAAAAGCACCTGAAAGGATGAGTTATAGCCACACGGAGTCTCTGTCTGTCAGTCCCTAGCACTGTCTTTCCGCACGATATCAGGCCCGCAATGTCTGCTATAAACGAAAACTGCATGTTTCGGCAAAAATTTAACTTGCAAGCTTCCCTTTACAGTCACTAGAAAATGCTGAGTGCGTCCAGTGGTATTAAATATTTTACATTTGTAGGAGATTGTTTAGCTTTAAAATAGTCTCAAGTAACTAGACCCGGTACAGCAGATCAAATTTGAATAAATATGGATGACAGAAAGGGTTGATGAGCGGTTGTGTCTCGGACGGAATGCTAAATTGCTGATGAAGCACTAGGAGTTATGTAGAAAACTGTAAGCAAAGTCAGAGTACTACGCACCGACGCGGAATGTTGACCTTTTGTTTTCTTTAAATGTATGTTATTAATTGAATTATAATTTTATTTGACATTGTTGAAATTTAGTCACAAGCGTTTATTTTTCAGCGCTATTATTTACTTGGTTTTATCACAGAAAACGGAAATTGCTCATTGAAAATTTACAAACAGTTCATATCCGAGCCTGCATATCTGTTATCTGTGGTTTTTTTATTACCATTTATTTGGATATTATATGCCCTTCTGTGAAGGAAAATTACAAACTTCAATAGAAGATTGCATCGATTTTTGTCTGAATTAAATTCTTGAATAGGGAAGCACAAACCAGCAATTATTCGATTCATGGATTGACTTTGTAAGCGCGCTTCCATGTGACGGGCAGACGTCAGTTAGCTGGATGACGCTGAATCAATTAAGTTTGGCATCAATCGTGTTCGTTTCAAAACGTGTACGTGTTTTACTGATTTTTTTTAAATTATCTGGATATGAGTATCTTTTAAAAGTTCAAAACGTGCGGACCGTCGTGATTATTGAGTGTTTTCGATTACGGGGAAAATAAAATTATTATTGCGTCTCGAAAATGAATTGTCTGTACGGGGCTAAATCGGAAAAAAGTGGGCATGGACATATTATTTTTGACCTAAAAAAATCAGATTCTTGAAACATACCTAAATATTGATATTTACATTTTTAATCTATTTCATGCCACTTAATGAATAAATTAGTTTTTATTGAAGACTCCAAAGTCAGTTTCAGCAAAACTTATTTGGCACAGTAGGTCGTCAAGTTTTTCGGCGAGCATAATTATTTCTCACGACAGGTTCAAACCTATCCATTCGTACATGGTTTCATTCTCTTCGCGCTCAAAAAGGTATCTTGAGATTTGGCGACCTAATCTATTTTTTCTTTATTATTGTGAGATACAGAGTTTCCACCTTAGACCTGAATTTTCTGAAATTTTTGGTTTTGGGTTGGTTAATTCATCGTGGCTTTGTACGAAAACTAATGCATATTTTGTCGTGAATATGACTTACTTTAATATAGGGCACTCATTCAAAATTTGCCCTGTACAACAATGAGTAGGATCTATAATCGCGAATATTTCTTTATGTGATTGAAAATATAGTCAGCATTTATTGAAAAAAAAATTCAGTAGTGTGCGATAACCACAAATAACTCTAAATAGAAGTATTCTAATATGTTTAGGGGGGCGGGTATAGTGTGATGCGTAAGTTGATACCTTTCACGCAACCCACCTGGGTTCGATTGCCATCTCCGCACATAGGGTCAGAAAGCTTTTCTGACCCGAAGCGGCTAATGGTCTTAAGGTCAAAACCTCGGAATAAAATGTTTGATATAAACCAGTATTCAAGTGATATTCAGTGCCAAAGTAAGGCGCGTAACATTTCAACCGCATAAATTGAACGAATCATCGCACAAAGCGTATAGTGCAAAACCTACACGTCCAAAACCAAAATACGGAATATTTTCTGTGGTTGAGTGAAGAGGGCTACGATATGTTTTGTTCGCCAGTGAAATAGACAGTTGTGTACCTAGGAAAATTAGCGCCGGAAACAAAAAAATATTTGCCATCCCCTTCGTATAGTGAGGAAAAAAAAGAGATCGATTTGGCGAGCAAAAAAAAAAAGATTCCAAGAATTGCGCCCGGGACGGGAGCCCCATTCGACACTCCTCCTCCCTCCCCAAAAATACGCCACTGCTAACTATGTATGATCAAAACTATGAGTAGTTTTAATTGACTAATATGAAATAGACATATTTTTGGATGTTGTTTAAGACGGTCAATTTAGTCATTCAATTTATAATAAAATTGAACCTATAATTGATTTTCTCGCCTATTTAGAAATTGTTCATTCTTTGTCTTGTCCCCTACACAACCCCGTAATTTTTTGCTCTCGTGTGTTATGCCTTATAACTGTATCGTTACAATTATGAATTTCAAAATTCACACAATCAATCAACTAGTACACGAGATTTTGGATATTCGGATGTATGGAAAATGCATGTCAGTTTGATTCGTTTCCCGTCAACCAATTAAGTCTCTGACATGACCCTCCCGTCTTTTTTTTCAAATCACAAATTGGGAATTATAGCTGAAGGTTGAAGCTACACATCAGTACAGATAACTTGGGTATAAACCTGGTTGTAATGAGTGTTATTTTTCAATTTCCAAAAAGTGTTCGATTTAGCCCCGGTCTTCCCTTCTATGTGTCATTACATTTAACGGTCCTACATTTGTGAACCTGTACCACTTTTTTGCACTAAACCAAGGAAGACGTTTCTAGACTATTTTCCGAATTTTATTCAAAATACTTTGAAACGTTGTCTTCCTAGTGAAAACAAATTTCTTAATCGCGATGCCAGGTAAAAGTTTCAAATATCTTCAAGCAGGGTTAAACAGTTTGCAAACTCGAAACAAAGTCAGCGTACTCAATTTCGCTGTAAAGAATGAAGCACGAAATTTGTTTAGTGAGCAAAAAGACTGCAACGATTTCAAAAGTCTGTGAATCTTTACGAATGTCTGCGAAAAACATGATTTTCAAAAGTCTGCAAAAAGACTAAACCAAAACATGTAACATATGTGGTAGAGATAGTAATATTTCGGGTGTTTATAACTGATATCCGACTCGAATCTGACGGGTACGGCTCGGGTTCGGGTTCAGAATTTTTTTAAAGGGTTCGGGTAAAATACGGGTCGGGTTCGGGTTCAAAAATTTGGTCGGGTTTCGGATATTCGAACCCGACTAGCCAAGTTTATTCGGGCTTGGTTCGGGTATGGGTAGAGGTTTTTTTTATCGGGTACGGGTCGGGTTCGAGTTTAAAAGAAAATTTATTTTCGGGTTCGGGGAAATTTGATTTATTTTTAATCGTTTTACCCGACCATCTCTAGTCTGTAGCTTAATTTCGAAATCTACAGATTAGCAGACAAATATACACAACTGGCATCTCTGTTCAGCAGTACCCATCGAAAATCGAATCCAACTCGTTAACCTCCAGCATCTGCGACTAAATAAAATGATCTTTTCTAAGCCACAATTTTTACCAAGAACTATATCTTTTACTTTCGTTGTGTGTTGTGGTAATTGATATCATATTTTATTTGGCAACCAATATGCATATTGTCGCAAAACTGAAATGTAAAGGCGCTGCTTATTTAGAGATGATACTTTCAGCAAGAGCTGTCAAATCGGTAGGAAAATTTTTAATGACTCCACCTTTTCAACGATTTCTTATGAAAACGTGCAAATTCATTTGAAAAATCATAGTAGAAGTTGAAGAAAAAGTTTTTACTCTGAGGTGGTAATGTTGATCTTAATTTATTGTGCGAAAACTAACATTTATTTAGAATGGAGCATTATACTTGGTTCAATACCATTTTTCAAATGCCCAAAAATAACATATAAAGTATCCAAAATAAATGGTACTCGATCACTAAACATTCTATTACTCGAGAAATCAACATTACACTGGTTTTTGTTCAAAAAAATGTTGATCCGAAAAAATCTAACCTTACAAAATTTCACACATTTCTGAAGATTTTCCATGTTTAATCGTAGTTTACACTAAAAAAAAGTAAAAGTAATAACTTTGAAATTCTTCTACTCCGAGTGTACTTTTATTGCTGATATCTATTTGTACTATTGAATAAACGATAAAAATGTTGCAAATCACTACTGCCGATATGAAAATTTCCGAAAGAATACTCCTTTCTTGGTTCCATTTTTCATAGGCAGGTGTCGCTACCGCTAAATCAGCTTTGCGACAATGTGCCAATAAACTAATAAGCTTATCATTTTTAAGAAATGTGAAGCGAGTCAGTTTTATTCGTATTCATGTCAATCCGGTTATGTTTATGATATAACATATCCATCTTATTTTTTATTGCGAAAACCTTTTTCTGTGAGAATGCAGAGGATGCGTCGATTTTGAGTAGCAGAATGTACGAAATTTTCCTTCATACGATAATACATAATGATCACAAAAAGCTGAGCCGGTAATCTTTTAACGAAAGTAAATTCCATTTAATTGCACTATATTTAAAATTTCTTTAATGTTTCGTCTCGAATGCCTGTCTATTAAGTTTGAACAGACTTACACAATTGATACACTGATGCAGGTTGCAAAATCCATATTGGAATTCCAGTAACTGTGTCTGTTTCTATTTCGAGACATTAGTGACGAAATAGTAGACGTTTTTAAAATAGTGGATTCAGTTCATTCCGCTAATCATCTACCAAATGTAATTTACGAACATGATTAATTTGTTTATAATTTATTATGATAAAAGGATATAAAAATTGAATCGGATATTTATTACAGCTCGTCTGGATTTCTTTCTTTGAAAGTGAAATTTTTATCATACGCAAATTCCAAATATTTTGCGGGATTATACCCGGTCACTTCGAAACCATTCAATTTGATGACATGATTTTTGTATGGCTTAAAGAAAGATAATTAATTATATTTTTATCGCATTTGGGCTTACGAGGAAAGATAATTAATTGTGTTTTTATCGCATTTGATGAGCTTTTTTATTTTGTCAAGAAATCGAAGAAAATATTTAAGCTTCATTGCAGCTCATTATTAGATTTCTACCCCTGACCAAGTGACTTGTATCGTCCCAGAATGGATATTTCTGACAACCAACGTGTGGATTTTGGAGGTTAGAGATAAACATGTTGTACAGGATTGAAATCACACTAGATCATTGAGGAACATTTACTCCAAAGAGGAAGCGGAATTTAGAATTATTTTGATCAAATTAATTGGAATCATTGCCGTCATGTTTTTAAATTTTCTAATGATTGACTTAATTTCATCAAAGTTCGTCTCAGTAATGTGGCTCATGTTATCCTAGTAATGATCATCTAATACGAAGACAACCCAACAGCATCCTCCCACCAGACAGAGTGCTTCTTGCTGCTGCGAAAGACCGCTTTTCTAAACCGTTAGCAAATAATAGACCAACCATTCAATTCCAAAGAGGTGAGATATTGAATCCATATCCAGCGAATGAACCACGACGATCGCCGCAACGAAGCAACCCGATGACTCCAAAAGGTGCGTCAGCTACTTTGTACGGCGCGCTCAATTCTCAACCAGAGATGGCATTTCACCAGAGTTATACACGCTAGAGTCAGATTTTTTCCACACCGAGGATGCAAAAAACGAATCACCGCACAAAGAGGAAAGCGCACTTCTTCTCAGTGTCGAATAGACAGCATTTGAGTGTGTGCTTGTGGTTAAAGCAGCTGGCGCGAGTGAAACACATTCTCTTCGCATGAATCGCTCACACGCGCTCTCGTCTAAATACACCCAAGTGACCACTGGCGCGTGATGGTGAGCGAACACTTCTGTGAACTTCAATTAATAGAGAGTAGATCTGGCCTTGCTATGAAAAATTTGCAAGGAAAACCGAAAATTTTACGATAAATTGTTTTATTTTGCTGATTTTGCGTATCCACGAAAACCATACAGCAGAGTGCTCACCGGCGTGTACACCTCTGTGAAAGTATCTGCATCCACCTCAGAGAATTTATTAGCTAATGCTCTAGCACTTTGGTGCGATTCAGTGGAAGAGGTAAAAGGAAATAAACAAACGCACTCATGATGCGTGCACACTTACACAACAGTGGTGTATAAATGTGAAAGAGAAGAGCTCTCGTTGAAGTTGTCAGTGCGAGGGGAGAAATTTTGCTTGCTCTTCGTCACACAGAGGAGATAGACATCTCTGTTCTCAACACTCTTGTTTTCGGCGTCATTGACACACCCCTTAGGAGAAGAAAACGACGACAACTCTATTGATTATAATGCTTATCATCCAAATGCTGCACAATTTAATAGGTCATCATTGGAGGTCATAGTTTATGGCCAGAATTTTAATAGAATGAAAAGTGCGTTGAAAATGACTGAAATTTGTAATAAAATATTAAGTAGTTCTTACGCAATAATCCTAGCTACAGAAACAAGCTGGGATGAAAGTGTTAGGAGTGAAGAAGTTTTCGGCAATAATTACAATGTGTTCAGAGATGATCGCAATTTACAAATGTCTGATAAGAGATCGGGTGGTGGAGTACTAATTGCTATTTCTACCAAATTTAATGCTGAGATCATAACCACTAGAAAAATTAAAGAATTCGAGCACGTATGGGTGAAAACTCGTCTGGCAGAGGAAACACATATTTTCTGCTCAGTGTATTTTCCCCCAAACAACACCCGTAAAGAAGTATATGAAAAGTTTTTCCAGATTGCTGAAGAAATCATAACTAACCTTCCTTCCGAAGTAAAAGTACACATTTATGGTGACTTCAATCAAAAATGAGAGCATCCTACTACCAGTGGTAGGAGAGAATGAAACCCTCCAATATATCTTTGATCAAGTTGCATGCTTAGGACTCAACCAAATTAATTACATTAAAAATCAGCAAAACTGTTACTTAGATTTTTTACTAACAAATTCACAAGAAGACTTCTGTCTTACCGAATCCCTTACCCCCTTATGGAAAAATGAAAGTTTTCACACTGCAATTGAGTTGTCCATATTTGTTCATGAGTATAATAGACCCGATGAATATGAGTATGACGATGTCTTTCAGTATGACTTGGCAAATTATGATAACATAAAGTTCAAATTAAGTAACATTGATTGGCAAACCATTTTCAGGGAGTCTAATGTTGAAACTTCTGTGGAAATGTTTTATAAGATTTTATTTGATACTATTAATGATCAGGTACCTTTTAAGAGAATCAGACGACGACTTAACTATAAATATCCAATATGGTATAATGATAACATTAAAAATCTGAAAAATCGAAAACAGAAGGCCCATAAAAAATATAAAAGAGACAGTAGTAGCGTCAACTTAGGAACTTATTTACAAACTTGTGATCAATTGAATCTGGCAATTGAAATCGCTTCCGAAGAGTACTATTCAAAAACGGAGAGTGAAATCAAATCTTGTCCGAAGAATTTCTTCAATTACGTAAAACAAAAACTGAAATCTAATAATTTTCCCTCAAAAATGTTTTTCAAGGGTAAGACTGCCGACAATTCGGAAGATATTTGTACACTATTTGCAAATTACTTCCAAGAAACCTATACTACGTTTTCCGAAGAGGATCGAGACCGTGAATATTTTAATTTTTTCCCTGAACATGCTTGTGACCTTAATATTCATCACATTAGTGTCCAAGATATTATGCAAGGGCTCAATAAATTAGATATCTCTAAAGGTCCCGGACCTGATGGAATTCCTCCCATATTCATGAAAAAACTATCGTTAGAACTAGCCACACCCTTGTTTTGGCTTTTCAATAAATCACTCATGACCGGTATTTTTCCTAAAATATGGAAGGACTCCTATTTGGTACCGATTTACAAAAATGGAAAAAAATCAAATGTGTGTAATTATCGAGGAATTGCAATTATCTCCTGCATTCCTAAACTTTTTGAAGCGATAATCAATGAAAAAATGTTTTATCAAGTTAAAAATAGAATCACTAATATGCAGCATGGATTTTTTAAGGGTCGCTCGACTAATACAAATTTACTCGAATTTGTCAATTACTCATTGGCTGCTATGGATAAGGGTAATTACATAGAAGCTCTCTATACTGACTACAGCAAAGCATTTGATCGCATTGATATACCTATGTTATTATTCAAACTACAAAAAATAGGAACTGGTCCTGAACTACTGAAATGGCTTGAGTCGTATCTGACTGATCGTCAGCAAATGGTTCGATTTAAAGGGAGGATATCCAACCATGTCCTAGTAACCTCAGGAGTTCCACAAGGTTCTCATCTAGGCCCTCTCTTATTCATTTTATTTGTAAACGATATATCTCTTATTTTAAAACACATAAAAGTGTTGATTTATGCCGATGACATGAAGCTCTTCCTAGAAATAAAAAGTGATGTAGACAAGGTGGTATTTCAAGATGAAGTGCAAACGTTCCATGTCTGGTGTAACAAAAGCCTTTTGAAACTAAACGTCAATAAATGTAAAGTAATAGCTTTCAGTAAGAAACAAAACACACCAGATATCACAATTAAACTAGGCGATCAAACAGTAGAAAGATGTATTAGAATTAAAGATCTAGGAGTAATTTTAGATAAAAAGTTGACTTTCATCGATCACTATAATACGATAATAGGCAACGTTAATAATATGCTTGCATTTATAAAACGCTTCAGCTATAATTTTTGCGATCCTTACACGATTAAAACATTATATATTGCCTACGTAAGGTCTATACTTGAATATTGTAGCATTGTTTGGTCCCCATCCTCAATCACTCACAAGGAACGTATAGAATCAGTTCAAAAGCAATTCCTATTATTTGCACTCCGTAAGTTAGGTTGGGCAAGATTTCCTCTACCATCATACAAAGCTCGTTGCATGCTCATTGACATCCACACATTAGAAGAGCGTCGAGAACAATTAATGGTTTCATTCATACATAACATCGTTACACATCGGGTTGATTCATCTGGACTTCTGTCTAAACTTAATTTTTATATACCTTCCCGACAATTACGAAATCGAGCTATATTCTATATAAGTCATTATCGTACCAACTATGCTAAATTTGGCCCATTAAATCAAATGATGTCAACTTATAATAAGCATTGCGGAGCAATTGACTTTACAATGACAACAGCCCAGCTCAAACAATATTTTAATTCAATACGACCTAGGTCCTAGAAAATAATGCACATTAATGTTTATTAATTAATATCACACGTGTTAAAATGTAATCAATACAATGTAATGGTCTACTATAGTTTGACGACAAATAAATGTAGGGGCTGGGGTACCTATTATCTTTTTCGGGACAGTGCCAGCCTAGATGCCGTGTGGAATCCGGCGGAAAAAAATGAGCCAAGAATAGATCCACTAGGTTCCAACTTCCATGTTGTAAAAGGCGACAATTGCAGGAGTTCCTTTTTCCTTTCAGTTATTAGATATTTTCAACGTTTGACTTCTGGTTACTCTATTTTAATATATTTTTTTTATTATCTCTTCAATTAACTTTACAATTTGCGACTAACTTTGGATAGAAGTTTTATTTGATATGTTTTCTACTTCTATGTTATTGCTTGTCTTTCAAGATTATAAATTGAATGATGAAAATCAACTATTGCGCAAATTCGTTAATATTACAAAGCTAATAACAGAGACACCATATATCGGTATATTGAATAAATAGTGAAAAATACTTGTTTGTTTGATAAATTAATAATTTTCTCTCGGTAGCTGGCTGCCCAGATCAACCAATATAACCAATTAATAATTTTAATAAATAATTCAAATAATAAAGTTGAAATAATAAGAAATCAAGTCGCGCGTGAAATCTGTTGACCTTTGTTTGGTGATTTAAAAAGATTTTATAAAAAAGTTTAGAATATGTTACTACAATGAATCAACTATTTCGTCTAAATTCTATTCACTCGTTTATTCTGTAGCATGTATTTCCATTTGGAAAAAAGGGAAGTTTTTATTCGTTACGCGATAGTATTTAAAATTTTCCTTAAGTTTCTACGAATAAGAACTGTGAATCAAGACTCCTCGGGAATTCAGTATCGGATATTGTTGAAACTTTCATTCGGAAAGCCAGTGAGTTTAGTGGTGCATCCGAGCATCTTGAAATGAATTCTGGGATTACCAGAAGATGTATATTGAAGGATGATTTACCAGTCCCAGGTCGGATCATCTAGAAACTCCCTGTACAATTTCTGCTAATCCCGATCAGTAACGGAGTAGCAACCAGGGGTGGTCGCTCAAGCTCAAAGTTCGTCTTAGTAATGCCGTCTTGTAACAATACTTGATTTGAAATATGATCATATTCCTGCAATGCAATAGCTTTGACAGAGTTTAAATTGAAATTGTGGGCACTCCTAAGCCGTTTGATTTTCTGATGAACTGATGACACGACAACGAAATGTAAAAATAGGAAAATATTCATGTGAACTTAGCACAAACCGGTATCCATGAGGTACCAAAAAATCCCAAAATGATTCTTAAATATATTGGACATCAAGCTCACATCTTACTACTTACCTTTGAAATTCAGCTCATCGTTTGGAAGGTTGTTTTCCTCCCAAGCCGGTGTCAGTCGAACGGGCTCGGGAATAAATGGCGACTTTTCGGTTTCATGGTTGAGAGCTATGGATATTGAAAATAAAATATATGGAATCAATATTACGCGTTGATACCAAATCAGAAATGTGCATAAAACAATAGTCAACGGATTTTCAACAGATTAGAACACATAAGAAGAAGGACATATCTTTTGTTTTATTATTTAGAGTATGTGAAAATGATTTTAATATATTGAATTAAAACGCAATGAATGGTACAAGTTTTGTAATATTTGTAAAATTAATTTTTATTTTGACAATCGTTGATTATACGGCTCCTTCCCCAGTTTCATTCAAAAGATAGAGACCCAACAACAAATCAAAGACTTGTGTTACAAAAGTTGCAAAATTATGTCAGAAAAATATGTCACGTGAAAATTTTGACTAAGCCGAGCTTTTTGGAATCCCACGAAAAACAATACCAACAAAAAATGCAATCTCATTAACGACCAAAGACCAAACGACCTGTTGCGCTCCCCCGTTCAAAAAAAAATTACAGTGTCAAAAAACGCTAATGGAGTAGGTCGTCAAATGGTGAGATAACTAAGTCCTCACAAGTTCCTATCGCATGCCTCCCCGAGCGTCTATTATGGCATTTGGTCAATAGAACGGCGTCGACTGGCTGCTATCGCCTTTTGCGTTAGTAGCAGAATGAGAGGGTGCAAAAAGGCTTTTAGTTTGAAGCACATCCTAAAGTGCAATATTTATCATAGTATATTGCAACATGTGGTTCTGTTGTTTGTTGCATTATTTGTTATATATTGAATTGAATTATATTACATTGCATTATATATTGTTGTTATTATTATTATAATCAATATTATTGTTATTATTA
Source organism: Malaya genurostris (assembly GCF_030247185.1). Classification (NCBI taxonomy): domain Eukaryota; kingdom Metazoa; phylum Arthropoda; class Insecta; order Diptera; family Culicidae; genus Malaya; species Malaya genurostris. The sequence continues at coordinate 64,851,151 of NC_080570.1, read as the reverse complement.
TTGATATTATTATTATTATTATTATTATTATTATTATTATTATTATTATTATTATTATTATTATTATTATTATTATTATTATTTAAAATGAAATATTATATTTCCTGCAGTTCTGCGACGAAAGAAGAGCATAACTTACACTGCGACATCAACTGTTATACATTGTATCATAGCATATTATATTATATTATATTATATTATATTATATTATATTATATTATATTATATTATATTATATTATATTATATTATATTATATTATAAGTATATGTATTGTGTAATGGTATATTATATTGTGCTATATTATATTATATTATACTGTGTTATATTATATTAGGGTAACAGAGGTATTTTGGCCCACTTTGAATAAATATCCACCAAATGTTGTAATATCTTTGAAAAACCCTTCCGCAATGGGTAATTTAATGTGATTAGCTTCAAATGTATGCAACATCGGTTACTTAACATCGATAAAATCCGAAAAAATCGATAAAGTTTGTTAGGTGGGCCAAAATATATGAAGTGACCAAAATACCTCTGTTACCCTATATTATGTTATATAGAGTTATATCATATTATATTTAGTTATATTAAATTATATTATATTATATTATATTGTATTATGCTCAAGTATATCGACAACGGGGAGGGGCAGGGAGTGCATCAGGGTATCTTACAAGTGAATGACTGGATGATGGAGTGGATTGCCAACCTGAGTCACGCGGAGGAAGCTTTGTGTTTCTCCCTAAAGGTCTGAAATGAGTAAGACGCACCCTTCTTACAAACAAACCATCATGCGGGTTTAAGCTGGTACAGCGAAATTCTTTATTATATGGCCGGATGCTCTTGCTGGAAGGCGCCGGGTCCTGAAAACCCATTTTGGCCTTCTTAACAGCAATTATATGAAAGCTGATAATCAAACCCGGATCGACTGTGTCTACCCGCATACACTGGTAATGCCTTGAACTGATGGTGGCTTCACACATACATACATACATCAAAAAACGCTAATGGAGTACAATCCCTGGCCATACTATTAAACCCATACTGAAAAATCATTTCTGTCCGAGTAACTACATATCAAGTAGAATTGGAGGAGAGTTGGAATTACATGCGGTGCGCAATTGTTATCCCAATTTTTTTTAAGTCAACTCTCTGATACTTAAAAAATTTCCATTTTTGAATTACACCAGTTCTCGACTTTTCATGCATTTCTAAGACAAAACAACGTAATTTCGGAAGTCCGCATAAAAAACAGCGTAGCTTTGGAAATTTTCGAGTTCGGAAATCTCAAAATTCCGAAGTCGAATATTTCCAAATTTTTTTTTTGATATTATACCAGATGTGGACGTTTCATGCATTTCTAAGACATTTGCAAAAAAAAATTTCTCCGCGGATTCCTGAAGTAACGGGTCCTCAAATTCTCTAAATCCCAAAATCGCTTTTTAAAATAAATTTCTTTTTAAAATTATACCAGATTTGGACGTTTCATGAATTTATAAGACATTCGGCATCAACAAAAAAAATCATTTTGCGGTTTTTTCTAGGCGGATTTTCGAAGTTACGCCGTCTCGAATTCTCTCAGTCGAAATTTTCAGAAAAAAAAATTAGATTACACCAGATCTAGACGTTTCCTGCATTTCTAAGATATTCGGCATAAAAAATTTCTTTGGTTTTGTTGGTTTTTTTTTCGCGGGTTTCCGAAGTAACGCGGATTTCCGAAGTTACGTAGGTTTTTTCACGGTTTTTTTACGCGGTAAATTGTGATCATTGTACCGAGACAGTTTAATCTGAAAACAAAATCGATCGAATGTTTGGATTCTTGTAATTAGATAGTGTGTTTAGAATGTGGGAAAATTTGCATGTCAATCCTGTGATTTTGGTGGAGATTTTAAATTGTGTCTGTAGCAAACGGTTTTCAGTAGTGGTGTGTCATCTCGCGGTCACCATATTTTGTTTACAGCAATGCAAATAGGAAACAGGATACTGGTGAGATTGTTCTTTGAAGATATTTCATATTTTTCCGATGCCTCATCATATTTCACTTTATTAACAATCGTGATAGACTAAAGTCCGTCAATTATCCGGGGAATGTTTAATCAATGAATCTTTTTCCTTTTTTACAATTATTAGGGATTATTTTTTTCGAGTTGACCGCAAAGCCAAAGAAGCACGCGTGAATTTTATATCCGTGCAGATATTTCTTGTGACCATAGTAAACTAGGACGTATCTAGATATAATTTAAACTACGATGATGATCCGTTTGATATTTTATTATTTTGGTTAGGAAGTAGATATCGACGTTACTTCGTATCACATTAAGCATTATTGTTCGATTAATGGTGATCGAGTGATATCTTACAACATTACTACCAGGGGCGGCAAGTTCCATGAAATATTTGGGGGGCACCAAAAAATTTTACTACAGATCATTGAACTTTATTTTTATGAAGGAAACCGAGAGGTTAGAGCAAATAAAAAGCAACCAGGTCCTACTATTCCAGTAATAATAAAGTGGTAAAGTATAGCATATACCACATTATAGTAAATGAGTTTAAAAATTTTAGTAACTTAGTTAAGAAATATGAAGGATTACGGAGACGTATTACGGGGATAACAGAAAAAAGTGTTATATCATAAGATATTTCTAGCAAATTTTCTAATATTTATTGCAGTTGCAAAAATATTTCGAGGCATGGCATCTTTGGGGAAGGGGGGAGGGTGTCAAAAAGTGCCTTGCCCCCCCCCCCCCCTCCCCCCCAGGTTGCCGCGCCTGATTACTACTGTCATAGAGTTATGAGAAAGCATGTATTTCACTACAAATTTATTTCAAAAAGTAGTGATTTATGCATGCGTCAGTTTTAACTTATCACTACATTTGCTCTTATTTTGTGTAACGGTGTATTGATTTTCCAGTCGAATGCAGTACGATCGAATCCAATTTCTTCTTTGTTTTTGATCTCGCCGGTTATCTTCCAAATCAATTTCCAAAGAATGTCAGTGCTTTATTCTGCCTTACTCATGTGTAATTTTTACTGCAATTATCAAGCCAGTGATAATCGATTAACTGATCACAAAATAATCACGTAATTCGATGATTTTTTAAATTATGATTTTGCCAGCCCTGCTTTCACCATACCATTGGCGGCCCTAGAACATTTTCCCACGCTGGCTTATCTATAATATTCCTTTCATTGCGAATGCTATTAAAACTTTATTGACATCAACCATCTATATGGCCTCACTCAATTTACACTTCAATCATCAGTACCGTCTTGCGTTGAAAATACGTCTATACGGGAGGTTATTGCTGTATCTTGCCTCTTGCTCTACCCAACAACAACCAACGCCCGCATGGTGACTGATATCAAACCGTTGATGCACTAGAATGAATGATATGACAAGTTCCAAGTTCATTGATTAAATTAGATTTCATAAATTAGTCGTGATTTGATTAAGTCACACGCGAAACGCCTCATTGAATTACTAATATACCGAAACCGATATCGCACTCTGTAAGGCAATGGAGCAGACGGCAATCACAATCATCACCATCAGAAAGATGGTATGTATGCGAAAATTTATCCCGACGAGTGCCTTCTGATAGATTCATTCTATCTCTGATGGTTTTCTCCTTCGTCATTTGAGAATAAATCCTACACAACAATTGCATCGTTACATCTTGTTATTAGGTGTACGATAAACAAACGGCACTCACTTGTAAATCAATTGCGATGCCTATTTGTGAATCGACTGCATTTCAATTTGCATTTATTAGATCAATGATATGTGGAGTGCGATCATAGCATTTAAAATTGCTCTACAGCAAATTGAGTTGGTATTGGCGTTATAAATCTAACATACTTTAAGCAGAAATAATTATATATTGTTGCCATCGCCATTTTAGATCCAATGCAGTATTCTTTGGAAATTACAACACCTAAAAAGTGTGAATCGTTCTGTTGTTCTCATTTAGGGGCTTTGGTCTCTCATGGGAACCGGTTTGTGCTGAAAGTGCACATGACTAATTTCATTTCTTACATTTCGCCTTCGGTTTCTCATCAGTGCATAAGCAGTTTTTATTGAACTGCTAATGTCATCTAGCGGTTTAACATAATCCGCTAATTCAACATAATCCGCTGCAAAAGTCATTTTTATTGCAATAATCGAATAAAACTCTTCAAAGACAAAAAACGGAGTTCATTTGTTTTCATTCTATCGTTTAGATAAACGTTTATCTAATTTTTCAAAATCAAAATTTTTGGGTAGACTGTAGCTGCGAACAAAGCATGGTCTGCTTGTTTGTTAAGGGGAGTTTGATCCATGCTGCCTTTGGCAGCGACTGTCGAACCAATGCAAAAACCGGATAAAAAATGTCTTCTGGAAGTCATAAGCTGGTCTTTGCATTCAAAGTATTTTTGTCCTGTTCTTGCATAAAAATAATTTCAAATGATTTTTAAATTGCGAAATCTAATCGATTTTTGCATTCAATGTTTTTATTCGGTTAAACAATTATTCAGTCGGAGTTTCCAAACTAATTTGCACCCATCCGAGTTTTGCATTCATTTGTTTGTGATGCTGCCCTACTCGGGGTATTAGGATGTTCTTAGACAGTGTTTACGTGAGAAATACGCATCAAAACAATTACTGGCATTCAATCATATAATAACGTAACCTTTATCTATTATGCAATCAGTGAAAGCGTTCTTATCTTATGACTATAATGAGCTAAAAGATAAGTACCCCATTCATAAACGAGGGAAGATTCCACTACATACCGTAATTAGCTATATGGTTAGTGTTATGATTGATTATTGGCAATTGCGAAATATTGAGAAACGCATACACTCTAAAATGTTCCGGTAAAAAAATTGCCGAAACTGGTAAAATGCGTAATTTTCAAAAATTTCGACATTCTTAAATTTAGTAACAGACAATTGTAGTCGATATTGTTTGCAAAAACTTGTAGTAGGTAATGTTAGAGACATACACTGAAAAAAATTTACACGATCGATTCTAATGTAAAGTGCACTTCATTTTAATATGCTTTTTCATTTCAATATGGTTATATATTAAAATGAAAAAGCATATTAAGCGATTTGTTATAAGAAGTCATGTGAAATTTGACTAAGATGCAATATTAGATTATTTTTCATTTAGCTTTGATGTGTTTTTCCTTTAGATGTGATGTGTTTTGCTATTGACTTTTCTGATAGCTCACTTTTTTTCATCAGGAAACGCCTGCATTAAACACGACTCAGAAGATTTTATTCAATAATTTTATTAGCCGAATATTACTCACGTAACCGACGTCAGAATGTTCCGTGTACTTGACGTTGTGTTCCTTCATATGAATTGCTTACAATTAATGTTGTTGTTCTGTAATCGTTCCATGTTACGTGTTCACAAGGGTCGCCGTACATTTTCACCGGACATAGAAAATAATTGAATCGAAGAACATGTGTTGAACACTTCGTTTTTTTTGTGCAAAAGAGTACAGTTTTTACACGCATTTTATGAGTTACCTTATGATCAGAAAAGAACCGGAATTTTATAAAAAAAACCTGTTTTAATCCACCTAGTGGTGTAATGATGCCTTTCTCATATCAATCATACTATCATATGTAATACTGTGGTATTCCTCAAAATATTTTTTTTCGATTCTTAAAAGAATAACCAAAATCGGTTTGTTTGACCGTCTACTGATAAAAACTATCAATTGGAAAGAATTGAGGTCGATTTAGAAAACTTTTTATCATTTTTCGCTCTTTTCAGTGATGGTATAAAATTTTTAACACGCTTTACCCTATATTTCCGGATCCTGAAGTCGGATCCGGATGAAATTCAGGAATTACATATGGGACCACAGGACCTTTCATTTGAACCTAAGTTTGTGAAAATCGGTCGCGCCATCTATGAGAAAAGTTAGAACACATATTTTGATTTTTTTGCACATTTTACCCCATAACTCCGGAACCGGAAGTCGGATCCAAATAATATTCAGGAATTTTGTATGGGACCACAAGACCTTTCATTTGAATTTTAGTTTGTGAAAATCGGTTCAGCCATCTCCGAGAAAAGTTAGTGCACTTATTTTCACAATTTTTTGCACATTTTACCCCATAATTCCGGAACCGGAAGTCGGATCCAAATGATATTCAGGAATTTAGTATAGGACCACGAGACCTTTCATTTGAATCCGAGTTTGTGAAAATCGGTTAAGCCATCTCCGAGAAAAGTTAGTGCAAAAAAACGTTACATACACACATACGCACATACACACACACATACACACACATACACACACACACACACACACATACACACACAGACATTTTGCGTACTCGACGAACTGAGTCGAATGGTATATGACACTCGGCCCTCCGGGCCTCGGTTCAAAAGTCGGTTTTCACAGTGATTGCATAACCTTTCTATATGAGAAAGGCAAAAACCTGTTTTAATCCACCTAGTGGTGTAATGATGCCTTTCTCATGTACATATAATATTATGGCATTCTATTCAAAAATTTTATCTTCGATTTTTGAAAGAAACCAAGAGATTGTTTGTACATAACATACAGAATAAAACAGTGCTTTGATTGCGTAAGTCATCCTTAAGAAAACGAAGTGGGTTCACTATTATATGCACTTTCGGCACCGGAACCCGAGAACCGGTATAATCAAAGTCGGTTCGTACGGCCACAAACTAACATGACACACAAACTCTACTAGTACGCACTCTAAATTACGATTTAAATGTTTGTTGCATCCGAAAATATTTTAAGTGACGGTGTACAATATTGATCACACTTTACCCTATAACTCCGGAACCGGAAGTCGGATCCGGAGGAAATTCAGGAATTCCGTATGGGACCGGGAGACCTTTCATTTGAATCTAAGTTTGTTGAAATCGGTCGAACCATCACCGAGAAAAGTGAGTGAGATCCATTTTGGTACATATGATCACCATTTCCGGTACTTCCTGAACCGGATACCGGGAACCAGGAAAGCCGGAATCGGTTTGCTTAGTTGCCTACTGATAATAACTATTCATTTGTGTAGTTTTGAGACCAGTTTAGAAATTTTGTTACGTTTTTTGTTTCGCCGGTTTAAGTGACGGTGTACAATATTGATCACATTTTACCCTATAACTTCGGAACCGGAATTCGGATCCGGATGAAATTCAGAAATTCCGTATGAGACCGGGAAACCTTTCATTTGAATCTAAATTTGTGGCAATCGGTCAAACCATCGCCGAGAAAAGTGAGTGAGATCTATTTTTGTACATATGACCACCATTTTCGGTACTTCCGGAACCGGATACCGGGAACCAGGATAGCCGGAATCGGTTTGCTTAGTTGCCTACTGATAATAACTATTGATTTGTGTAGTTTTGAGACCAGCTTAGAATTTTTTTTTACGTTTTTTGTTTCACCGGTTTAAGTGACGGTGTACAATATTGAATACACTTTACCCTATAACTCCGGAACCGGAATTCGGATCTGGATGAAATTCAGGAATTCCGTATGGGACCGGGAGACCTTTCATTTGAATCTAAGTTTGTGGAAATCGGTCAAACCATCGCTGAGAAAAGTTCTCGGTGGATCAGTTTGTTTCAATCCATAGTTTGATAAAAATAACAAAAATTTTACTTGTGTATTCCTATCAATCTCTTGACAAACAATTTTACAATAAATTCAAATAAAAAGTAAGTTTCAAATGAAACTCTAGTTAAAGTCAAAAATTGTAACACTTTAAATTCACAGAACCTTTTAGTTGAAATAAATTTCCTTGAAATTAGTTGTTTCAACTAACGCTTACTGACTAACCATACATTTCTGTTTGATTTTAGGAATAATAATGATTTCTTTCAAACTAATTTACAAAGTAATTTTTGATACTACTTTTATTTGTTTTCAATTTCCTAATACACAATTTTTTTAAATTTTGCATTTTATCAAGACTTTTAGCAGTTTTGTCGCTAGACGATCGAATTATTTACATACAGCAATCAATCCCTGATTTTTATAGCTTCCAACGATTCGGTGCTCAATAAATCAAAATAGATCGTGCATGAAATATTTTTGGCAAAGAAAATGTATTATGAAATGTTATGCAATTCAAAATATTCCCAATTATCGATACATACGCTTGAATTATTGAAAATCCCCTAGGAAATTGAAGAAGCAGATAAACGTTACTTATAAAACTTGTAAAAAACTTTATCCGCGGGAGATAAAAAAATGGCCTGGATTATACTCGCAGATAAAATGCTCTTGTTTATTAGAAATAAAACTGTTACGGTTCATTTGAACAGTAAACTTAGTTATATCAGTACACAAATAAGAACATAGATAAATTGAACCTATTACTTTCTTGAAATAAAGATACAGTAGGATTGAGTCAACACGGATATTTCGATAACGTTAATCCAACTTTGGTTGACGTGCAATAGATAGTAAGTTTATTTTAACAAGAAAATTCATCGGGAGCTAAAAAATTTTTCATTTGGTTAAACCAAAGTTTAGATTCAAATGAAGCAGTGAGCATTTTTTTTTATATTTAAGGAAGAAATTGGTTCAAAACAATCATATTCTAGCTTGAAATGAACATAAATCATATTATAAATTCTACTAAGTGTTTTGTTATTTTAAACATGCTCCATTTCTCTACGTGTATAATATTTAGTGGCAAGATACGAATTTAAGATAAGAGTGTATGAAAGTCAGTTTTCTGACAACACTGTTCCGGAAATGCCAAAGAGATTTGAACATTCATGTAAATTGGTACACGCAGAGAAAAAAATTGTAAAAATAATTAAATTTGGGTTTATACAACGAATTTTTTTATTGAAATAGTGACAAAAGAATATCTGGATTGATATAGCAAATATTGCTGCTTGAAACTACAAAACATGATAATTCATTTTTCTCGATTGATAAGTTTGTGTCAATCAATACTTTGATAAAAATAACAAATATTTTACTTGTGCGTTCCTTTCAATTTCTTGACAAACAGTTTCACAGTAAATTCAATTTGAAAAACCAGTTTCAAATGAATGAACTCTAGTTAAAGGTTATAATTGTAGCGCTTGAAATTTACAAACATTTCAGTTGGATTAAATGAACTTAAGTTCAGCTATTTCAACTAACGATTTTGATTCTTATAATCATACATTTTAATTTGTTTTAAGAACAACATGATTTCTTTCAAAATAATTTGCAAGGTAATTTTCGATATTTAAATTTACATTCATTTTCAAATTCTCAAAAACAAAGCTTTTGATTGATGCATTTAGCCCTTTTGTCGAGACGACTGAATTATTCACATTCCACAATCATGCCCTGGTATCTTAATTAGTATTCAAGGATTTGGTGTTTTATCGGTTTTGTAAAGATCTCTGCATCAATTACGTAATGTTATACAATTTTCAGCAATATTATTAATTATCAATACATACGTTTAAGTTGTTGAAATCCCCTTACGAAATAGAAGAAGCAGATTTTACTCTTAACACATGCACAAACTTTTTCCGTGGAGAAAAAATGGTCTACTTTATTCGCGCGAGATAAAATTTCTCCGGTGTATAAGAAATAAACCTAATACGATTGATTTAAACAGTAAGCTTAGTTGTATCATTACTCTTACAGGATTGAATCAGCATAGACATTGCCGATAACATCAACTCAACTTCGGTTGACATGTAATAAATATTTAGTTTATTTCCACAATAAAGTCAACCGGAACATATATTTTTTGCATTTGACATGACCAAAATTTTTATTCAAATCAAACAGAGAACATTATTAATATTGACGGGAGAAATTAGTTCAAAACAATTATAATCTAGCTAGAAATTATCATAAATCGATTTTGAAAATCTACTAACAGTTTTGTTATTTTAAACATGCTCCATTTCTCTGTGTGTAGAAAACGATGATTGTATTATGAGCGCTTCTGAATTACATCAAAGACACCATGTTAACAAGATAACCAGCTATCACATTTCCCGAACAAATCTTTGGCGACATCCTTTTTTGCGAGCATGGCGCCCTCAGACGAGATCGCATCGAATCTAGTACATAGAAGAAGGGAAGAGAAATTTCAAATTCATGCGCGCCAAAATAGCAGCACTGCGCACCCATACAATTGACATGATATATTGAATGTGATGCCGTGCGATGGCGTTGCTGAACTGAAGATTGATTTCGCTCCAGCTGACAGGGTCTGATGACATATAACTTACTTCATTTTTGTTCTCTTTTTAAGTTCACTCTTAAGTGACAGATGTGATAACAACAGCGGGATCCTTAAATTTAAATTTTATCAAGTGTAAATTGTCATTAAATGACAATTGCATTTTGTGAGTCACCTAATGAAAAACAAAATTTACAATCTTTCGGTACTTCAGTAAAGACATGGCACTTCGATGAAAAACGTGTTTTGCAAACAGCATTAACTTTACGTCTGCTTAGCTTAGTTTTTACCAAAATTTTACTTTAATCATGATGTTATGCTTTTCTAAGCCATGTTGAAGTAAATGTTATTACTCCCCTCTCGAATGTATTGAATTAGTCGGTCAATGTTACAAAAAGTTTCGAATTACGCAATATTTCCAATCTTATGAGAAATCAGATACCATAATTCGAGAACTAAACGTCTTCACTAACTAAAAGATTGCCCAATGACACGGCCATGCGCATGTTTCACGCATCGTAGATCTTCCGGTAAATAATACTCAAATACGTATTCAGTATTAGGTATTACATCACAACGTTTTTATTATATTTGCGGCATAACGGGGATAGTCAGAAAAAGGAGCATTTGGTTTATAGAACAATCAGTAAAATTTTGTGTTACCGATCCAATTCGGCATTTGTTAGAAATGAGTCCGAGAAACGGTAATACAACTGCAATGCCGAATAATTAACAACCCAACCTATTATAGTTGACAAAAAACATTATTCATCTTAGTCAATCATATCAATCAATATAAGATGAGTGAAGTTACGTTAATTATAGAATCATGTTTTTCATGACACGAGGCAGAATTTGCTGAGGTGCTTGAAATCGTTCTGTTTTTATTTTTGGTTGGATCAAAGATAATAAATCATCTGAATAACCAGCACAGGCCAAGACTATTTTTCGTTCAATGTAAATTCCGATTATAAGTGCAATGGAGTCAAGGCGTCCTAATTCGAGTAGGATCTAAAACAGTGCAAAGAAGTGTTTATGAAAATGAATCTTTGCTTGAATCACTGAGGAATACAATTGCTTACAGAGATTGAGTTGAGCATCAAAAATATATTTTGTAGCATAATAAACCATCGAGATATCAAATAGCGACTGTAAACAAATCAATTGAAATTTTTACCGTTCTATCAAATCCAGATCCGTTTTTTTTTTCTTCTCCCAGAAGCTTGCCAAATACTTGAATGATGATTGTAGCATGCAATTAAATTTGAAATGTTGAAATCAAGTCACGAAAATCATTTATTTTTTTGGCAGCAATCTGGGAATTGCTTTCGATAATTATTACCGACTGCCTGCCTGTCTTAAATAAAATTAACACACCGCAAATCCGGGACCAGGTATGTATATTCAAAATGCATATTTCATTGCAATTGCTACTTACTATTCGTTTGATTTTTTAGCTGCTAGAACCAATGAATTGCATGTATTACTTTTTTTCAATTTTAGCTGCACTTCATCAACACGATAGATGCAAGGTGGGTGGCATGATGATTAATTACTTGAATTTATAAATGAATAAAAGTGGTTGAGATCGCTCTAGCTGAATTGTGTTTGGACAGAATATTCTGAACGTATCTTACAATGGATATTATGCATGCTGGTGTTCATCAAGGATCAATTAATTAATGAACTAAACTAGCTAATTTTCTCATTTGAATATTTGAATTGCTCTCAAAATTATAACGATTCATCAGAGCGTTAGCAGTTTATGCTGAAAAGCTAACGCGATTTAGAAGTTTAACATAACCAGTTAAAGCATTGATTAGCCCAAGGCGAAACGCAGAACAAAATGAAATTAGTTATTTGCACTTAACCCAAATATTGGTGTGACTTTTTAATCCATTAATGAAAACATGATTGTACATTGTTTGGCGGAATTTTTTGGGGATTTTATTATGAATTAAATAAAATAGTTTGATATTCAATACTTTTTATTAGATTATCCTCTGACATCATAATGAAATGACCAGCCCATCTGTTCAATATTTGCTGTACATACGGTAAGTGGTTCTCCGGACAGCTGTTGCAGATCTAATGATAAATTTTCTTATGCTAGTGTACTTTTCTCGACCGAAGAGTTTTTGTTAGTTGGAAGTAAAATTCGCTAGTCGTTGGAAACAAGGAGCCATCTACTCGGCTTTTAAATTATTTACATAGATTATTCAATAATATAAATAGATATCAGCAATAAAAATAAGCTCGGAAAGGAAAGAAAATTGATTTGAACGTGATTAGTACTACGTTTTATAGTGAGAACTAGAAAGAATGCGAATTGGGATAGATTAGTTTATTACGGACGAAAAATTTTTTAAATAGCAACCAATGTAATGTTGACATCTCATGTTTTACGATGTTTAGCGATCGATAGAAACTTTTTTATAATCAGAGACATACGGAGAGGAAGCCAAAATGAACCAAACGAACCATCAAACATTGAACCAAACGAGCAAAGTAAATAAACATTGTTGGTTGCTCAAAAAATTGAAGAGAAGTATTGCTATCAGAGCTAAAAAACTTAACCAAGGACTGAGTGGAAACATATATTGGAGAAGCCAAATGAATGAGAAACTCACAGAGAGATCATTTAGGGGTTAGCCAAATTTTGTGCTAGGGCACATAACCGTTTTCATTATTTTTACGTTTCGTCTTTGACTCATCAGTGCAGAGCAGTTCAAATTGAACTGCTTAGTACTAAACTCGGCAGTTCAATTTGAACCGCTAAGCAGACGTAAAGTTTCTGCTACTTACAGAACACTTTTTGTTTTGCAACGAAGTGCAATGTCTTTTCTGACGTGCCGAACGAAAACGTGTTTTCGACTATTTCTGGCCGATGCAGGTATGGTCATTTAGGGGTTAGCCAAATTTTGTGCTAGGGCACATAACCGTTTTCATTATTTTTACGTTTCGTCTTTGACTCAGAGAGATGATTTTTTGGGGAAAGATACGCTCAGAGACCATGTTCGATGTACGCTTTACCAGATCCGGTCGTGTGGTAGAGCCGTGTCTATCACATGCTTAGGGTGCCAGAATGGTAACGCGTATGCACGGATTGCATAACAACGCAGGTTCGAGTCCTGTCTCTGAGCGTATCATTCTTTTCTGTGGGTTTCTTATTCATTTGGCTTCTCCAATATATGTTTCCACTCAGTCATTGCAAAAACTGAACCTAGTTGTGGAATTTATTTAGCCAAGGAATTTAATTATTGGAATCTAAAAACAAAGAAATTTTACCTTTGTTAAAAATTCAATTGAATTTATTGTTTTAATAATCAAGAAATATGGATCATGGTACGTGTATGTGGTTGAAATTATTTCTATAGTGATAAGCTTCAACTAGGATTGATTTTAAATACTGGCCATAACTGGAGAGTTTGCCAAACGTTTGTTTAACTTTGCTCTATCGACCTGAAATCAGCGTGACATACGCGACCAATATTTTATGCGAGGGATAATACCGGTTAGAATATACCGCCATCTCTACTGTGACAAAAACATCTGCAGCCTAAAATTTTTCTGTTAATTCGCCGGAATGAAGTTTAAAAATTTTCACCCATTTATCTCTTGAGATTTGAATTTCGCAAAACTGAATTTCCGGTAGCGACATCTGACAATGAAAAATGGAACCAAGTAAAAGAGGGTCCTTCCGAAAATTTGCAACGATTTATTCGTTTATTCAACAATTAGATTTCAGCAATAAAAGTCAACTCGGAGTAAAAGAAAACCAATTTCAAAGTTATTACTACTACTTTTTTTAGTGTAAACTACGATTAAACATGGAAAATCTCCAGAAATGTATGAAATTGGGTAAGGTTAGGTTTTTTCGGACCAACTTTTCTTTTGAACAGAAACTAGTGTAATGTTGATCTCTCGAGTAGTAGAATGTTTAGTGATCGAGTACCATTTATTTTGGATACTTTATATGTTATTTTCTGGCATTTGAAAAATGGTATTGAACCAAGTATAATGCTCCATTCTAAATAAATGTTAGTTTTCGCACAATAAATTAAGATCAACATTACCACCTCAGATTAAAAAATTTTTCTTCCACTCCTACTATGATTTTTCAAATGAATTTGCCCATTTTTTATAAGAAATCGTTAAAAATGTGAAGTAATAAAAAATTTTCCTAACGATTTGATAACTCTTCCTAAACAAGCAGCGCCTCTGCTTTTCATATTAGCGTAATTTTGTCAATCTAATGTTTTCTAACTACAACATTTTTATTTCCATGTCGTTCCAATCACACACAAATTCAATCGGAACAAAATATAAATAAACTTGTGATTCTAACCAACAGCAAAACAAAAATTTAGCGTGAAGTAATTGCAAATCTCAAAACAGTGTCGATCGCGGTGACATCTGCAAGTATTCGCCACACTATTCATTCAAAATTTTACACACAGTTCATATATGCTAGCCTTTATATCTGTTTTAAGTGGTTTGAATGCTAGAGGAATGAATGAAACGGTTGCTAAAAACTGTAACTCTACTAAATATAGCACATTTAATTGAATTTGCGAATTGGTACGGTTTCATAAGTAAAATTTTTTATAGTTTGCCACCAATAACACCACTTTCATTCATTGTAAAACCGAAACTGGAAATTGCTATTGATTTAAGAGAAACTTGGTTTTGGACAAATAATAAGGATGGAATATGAATTTCTAAAACGAATATGATCTATTTACTTAAAAACATGATAGTGTAATTGATTTATAAATTTATAAATCATTAGTTGAAAGATCGTTTAGCTTTCTATTCAAGTTGAAATTCGTTTCGCATTTTATTTTGGCAAAGAAAAAAATGCAATTATGCAATTGTATGTCTATAAAATGTCCAACATTATAATTTTCATGGCAATCGATTCCATTCCGCAGTGGGACATTGAACTTTTGGTGAAAGCACTGATAACAGATATACAGACTCAAACAAAACTTTTCAATATTTTTTTGTAGATTTCAAATTTGCTATACGTTGGAAACACTACTGCCACATACTTGACTATTCGCTGTGATTTTTCAAAACGTTCCATTTCGTTCCGGAACGATAACAAAATTCTCCTGATATAGAAATATTCCAACTACAATAAATTGAACACTGTAAAAGTCAACTTAATTTTCTTGCCGTATAAATCGCACAAGAATTCGATCGGAATAACACAAAAAGAAATTTGTCATTTTAATCAACAGCAAAACAAAAATGTATCGTTTAGTGAATGTAGCACCCAAATAGTATCGTGATGTGAATGCTGCTCCCAGAATAGTGTTGATCACAGCGACATCTGCAAGTGTTCACCACGCTGAATGGTCAAATTTTACACACAGTTCATATGTGAGCCAGTATATATGTTTTCTGTGATGAACAGTGCGGTAAAATTTCATTTTCAATCGAATAATATAAGATGAAAATGAAATTTATGGCCACTGACCGTCAGCATATCCCTTCTAATTCATTTGACTTTTGCTACAAGATGCCAATATTGAAGGTCTATTCACACTTGGCCGATCAGACCGACCCGACATTCGTTTTCCCTCTTCGACTTTGACCGAGCTGCCAACGCGTGCATGTATTGGTAGACCGGAACCGACTAACAATTGAGATCGTTGGCAAAGATATTTCCTCTCCGACTTGAATACGTTCTCAATGGGCCACTGTCGATGAGACATCCCGATCAACATATCTCTCTTTTTGCTCTATGTTACATTTTGTTATTTCAACTACTAACGAGACCAGACCAGCACTTGTTACGAAAACTGATTTTTGTTATAAACTTGTTATGATTTGATGATTGGGAATACAATCTATTTTTGTTATTTGGTTTTAATTGCTGCATAATGTCTACTATATCGATTTTGATTGGTTCTTTTCGGCAAGCATTAACTGAGAGAGACGAAAGATATGAAATGAAAAGACGGATAGGTATTCTAGATTGAATCAGTTATAAATTTAGAACGGAAAAGTTAGCCTAGGCAGGCTCATATAGACATGATCAGAAGAAAGAAATGAATTCTATTTTACCTTCTACTTGAGGGGGGTCGAACACTAAATTCGAGTCCCCAAGTATGGTCGTGTAACAAGTGTAGTTCTTCACCACACTATGCTACTGACACCGGCAAAATAGAATTCAAATCTTCCCGCCTAGATCCGATCACGCGATTATTATTCTTTTACTACTGACACCGCAGCTGTGTCCAATGCTTTTTTAGGCACTAAGTTAAAAGTGCCAACCCCATACCTACGGAGGGCATATCGCATCAAATCGATATAGTAGACATTATGCGACAATTAAAACCAAATAACATATACATGAGTTGGTTAAAATGTAACAAAAAAAATCGATCTCTACTGAGTGTCAGGCCGTGTCGTTTGATGCGATATGCCCTCCGTTGTGTGCGGAACGAAAGGCTACGAGTAGTTCAA
The DNA here is from genome assembly GCF_030247185.1 of Malaya genurostris. Taxonomy (NCBI): domain Eukaryota; kingdom Metazoa; phylum Arthropoda; class Insecta; order Diptera; family Culicidae; genus Malaya; species Malaya genurostris. Next base: position 64,834,478 of record NC_080570.1, on the reverse strand, counting down.
ACACAATAGGTATGGGGTTGGCACTTTTAACTTAGTGCCTAAAAAAGCATTGGACACAGCTGCGGTGTCAGTAGTAAAAGAATAATAATCGCGTGATCGGATCTAGGCGGGAAGATTTGAATTCTATTTTGCCGGTGTCAGTAGCATAGTGTGGTGAAGAACTACACTTGTTACACGACCATACTTGGGGACTCGAATTTAGTGTTCGACCCCCCTCAAGTAGAAGGTAAAATAGAATTCATTTCTTTCTTCTGATCATGTCTATATGAGCCTGCCTAGGCTAACTTTTCCGTTCTAAATTTATAACTGATTCAATCTAGAATACCTATCCGTCTTTTCATTTCATATCTTTCGTCTCTCTCAGTTAATGCTTGCCGAAAAGAACCAATCAAAATCGATATAGTAGACAATCTATTTTTGCCTAAACTGGGCCTAAATTATCGAATACGCCCGCCACTGGTCACACATCCATGTGCAGACAATTTACTACTACTACGAACTGAAACGAATGCTATACGAAGTTGGCTTCGAATGCTATACGAAGAAGAAAAACTGAAAAACTATCATTCATTAGTTAATTTCTTCAAATTAATTTGTACCTGTAAGAAATATGTATCACTCAATTTAGTCATTTCCGATAATTTGTGAACTGTTCTTCAGCACCCAAAAAAAAGTTTGCTCATAGGGTAAGAGGTCCCTATTTCATCTGAGCTCCTATTTCCATCTCATCCCTTCACCTCATTACTTACTTTGAACATGAATAATATCTTACAACGTACCTGAACCAAACTGTGAAATGTTTAAAAATGAATATTTATGCTATTGTCACACTTTTCCATTGGAAAGTTTTTTTCATTTAAAACAAACTCACTTTTCGATTTAGGACACATTTTCGTCTCAAGATTTACAGTTCATCATGTTTCTGAATATCTACCAAACGATTCGTCTCAAAACATGATCACTGTTTCACACAATTACACTACTATTGAATGCTGGATGACTTCATAATTAGTTATGTTCACTTGTCACTTGTTTAATTAACGATTTTACTTCAAAAACTACCCGACAAGCAATAAAACTCTTCAAATATATGAGATGAAAGTTTTCCACTTACTTCACTTGATTGCGCTTTGTTTTTATCTCATTCGGTTTCGCAAAATTGCCAGGTTTTCTCATAATGTTTTTCTTCTTCAAATTATCATTAACAAGGTTATTTTTTGGTATCCGTGACATTAGTTTAATTGTATTACTAATATTTACATTTCAATAAAACTATTTCGGCTTCGAATACTACCAGAAATAGCGTGTTATGTCGTTTTCGTTTTTAAATTGCACTACACCGGTGTAGCGAAAGCTGCACTGAAACCGTTCGTTTTTGCCAATTGCACTACACCAGTGCTACACTTTTTCTGCACCGATACCACTGGTGTAGCACTCATCAAAAGTTTGGTGTAGCTCTGTGCAATGGAATCGTTTATGGTAGTCAATGGTTACTGTTTATGTTTTCGTCATTTTTGTTCGTTTATTCATGCATCCGTGTAGCCCTGCACCGGTGTAGTGCAAATTAAAAACGAAAACGCCATTAGATACTAATGAAATAACCATTGTGGCAAATCTAGTAGCACTGGTTTCATTCCGCTATATGCCAACATAACGCTGTGAAGTATGTGTGTGTGTTTCATCGGTTGTGCACAGAGATGCCAGATATTTTCATAGAAAATATGTATTGCTTTGCATAAAAAGTCTATATCTGTTTTCACTAATAAAATGATGTTAAAAGATAATTATTTATATCTGCGAAGATTTCCATCTAACATGCGATTTGTCCGATTTGATTAACAAACTTTCAAAGAATTACTGCAATCAACTACTAGTACATAGATACTCAGAGAAAAAAGTCTAAGTTTTTACTTCTCACTTTTTATGAACCTGTACAAATTTGTATTACATCTAGGAAAGCTGCATAAAATCTGTACTCTGATTTAAATCAACGCAAAAGTCTATACAACACAGGTAAATCTGTATAAATGGCATCTCTGTCTCTGCATTTTGTTTTTAGAAAAAGGCTAATGACTAAATAAAAACATTTTTTTTCTGATTTGTTGTTAAGTTTACCAAATTAACTGCTCAGTAAAATTTTAAATTTAAAACGAAAGGTAACGAAAACTATTCAAAAAAATTTAAACATCGAAATGATCCCAAACTGTTTCTAAAAATACCGTTTGTTGTCTCATAGTTGGCACTAGGCCATTTTAAGAGAAATTCGGACATTTTGAGCCTGAGAGTGTAATAGTGCAATGTTTTGTTTTGATTGCTGTCACCATCACTAATTAATAGGATGATTAAAGGACCAACGATAGGATGAATACAAATCCTTTGAGATGGAATTAGGAGCAGAGTAGTGAACATATCAGAAGTGTATTTAGCTGATTTTTTAAACATTATTCTAATTTCCAAGAAATGTGAATCAATTCTCCATAGTGATCATAGTGATTTTAGTGGCTAAATCAGGTTTTTAAGGTAACGTCCTTACAAATGAGATGAAATAGGGAGCCCTTACCCTAGTTCTCAAATAAATTTTCATGCTAATGCAGCATCAAGTTATTAAAAGTAAAATTTTCCGTCATTCCATTTTTTTTGTGTGCATGTACCGGAGGGCAGGATGCAAAGATAGATGGGAGGCGATAGAGATCATTTCAGTATTGATCCACTCTCAGTAGGCTCTCGTGTCCTGGTGCAAACGCAGCGTTAGCAATTCTAAAGTTGCAGGTTCGAAACCAGTTTTCGCTGGCGCATGACATTTTTATGTCATGTCAAATCATGTAGAAGTAGGTAAAACCATCTTTGCTAATAAAATTGTTATTATTGTAACCAACGTCAAATTAAGTTATTATTTGAAGACGAACATTAGAAAAGGTTCCAAGTGCAAATGACAGTTTCTCTTTGTTTACTTTCTCTTTCGAGTATCACGATCTAATTTACAATCCTTCCAACTAACACTTCACTTCGAACGACTAGTCGAGCTTCGATCTCAAACAAAATTCATGACAGTATATTTTAACCATATGTCACAGGAAATCAACCCTTCAAGATATATTCCTATCCGTGTCAGCCTCCTAAATGTCCCTGACTCAACTTTATTTTTCGATACATCCATGCAGCGCGAAGTGCGTGGAATCCCGGATCATCTACGTTCGACGGAAATCCCAAAAATATTTTCAAGTAAGTTCAGGCATATTGACTCTGAGAAAATGTTTTACACGGACGGATCGCGAATTGAAGAAGCGACAGGGTTTGGTATGTTCAACAATAATGTTTCGGCCTCATTTAGGCTTCAAGAACCTGCATCTGTTTATATAGCAGAGCTAGCAGCAGTTCATTATAGTTTGAGTGTAATCGTCACATTAATTCCAAACCATTATTTCCTCTTCACAGATAGTCTGAGTGCAATTGAAGCCATTCGCTCAAACATGACTGGCAAGACTGAACCGTTTTTCCTGGGCAAAATAAAACAGTGCCTGAACGACATATTGAACAATAATTATCTAATCACTATAGTCTGGGTCCCGGCTCATTGCTCCATTCCTGGCAATGAAAGAGCCGATATTTTAGCCAAACGTGGTGCTATTGAGGGTGAAATTTATGAGAGACCAATTGCTTTCAACGAATTCTATAGCTCGTCTCGCCAAAGAACACTTGCCAGCTGGCAAGCTTCTTGGGATAAAGATGATCTGGGTCGGTGGATGCACTCAATTATTCCGAAAATATCGACAAAGACATGGTTCAGGGGACTGGATGTGAGTAGAGATTTCATTCGTGTGATGTCCAGACTCATGTCCAATCACTACACGTTAGATGCACATCTCCTTCGAATTGGGCTCTCCGAGACTAATCATTGTGCTTGTGGCGAAGGTTATCGAGATATTGATCATGTCGTTTGGACATGCGTGGAGTATCGTGATGTCAGATCTCAACTAATAAATTCTTTGCGTACCCAAGGTAGACTATCCAATATCCCAGTTCGAGACATTCTTGCTTGTCGTGACCTTTCATACATGAAACTTATTTATCATTTCATAAAGAAAACTGGAGTTTCAATTTAATAAAGGCCCCTTTCAAGACTTAGTTCTGATCCCAGCTGCGTCCATGAGTTCAACCAATAGCTAAATTAGAATAAAAATAATGTAATGATACAAACAAACTCGAAACAGTTTATGAAATTATTAACAAAATGTCTGAAAATAACAGCTTATTTTATAATTTATAGAAGTTAATCGTTTGGTTCAAATAATATTTCCGAGTAGATTTCATAATTAATGACGAGTTACCTAAGATGATATTTAAGTAATAAGAGAATATGTTTTAATAAATGCAAAACGTTGTGACTATGTTAGAATTAAATTAGGATAAGAATATTATGTAAAAGTGATGCTACGGCGAAGAAAAACTTATGTAAACTGCCTTAAGAAATAAACGTATTTATGAAAAAAAAAAACTAACACTTCACGGATAATAACAAAACCCATCAACTTTGATATGCACTGTAGAATTTGTTGGAAATTACTGGAATTTGCCGTAATAATTGAAAGAGGAAGTAAACCAAGAGAAACTGTCCTTTGAACTTGGGACCTTTTCTAATGTTCATCGAGATTTTAGTTATTTTAACTATTAACGAGTTCAAGATTATGACTTATTTTTGTTAGAAAAAAGTTCTAACATAGGAGGAATATGTTCTAAAACATATAATGACAATTTTTTGAATTAGGTATTATTCGTGGGTCAGAATAATTTCGTCGGAAGCTATTCTACTGGAAGTATTATTGCCAAACATCATTAATCGAAGGGGTCTTCTCACCGAATAATACAAATTTCGTATTGAAATTGGGCTTTTATCAGTATCTAACTTCGGAAGTCGGATGGTACTTTCTATCCCTCCTAAAACAACTATTTTTTTTCTCAAATTAAAAGCATACAATTGCTTATGAATCACCGTTCATTTCCATAAGGTTATTGTAAGTCACATTAAATGGGGAATTTTACATTGTTTCTGCATGAGAACACTTAATCACGTGCTCATCGTATTGAGTTATATTTATTCGTCGTTTCTCAAGCGAAGCATTCGAAGCCATATTTATCAGAACTGAATGAAAATAATTTGCGCATTATTCTCAGTGGAATCGTGATGGTTAGGGTAGTGGTTTCATTGTTCGATCTACACCTGTCTGTATATGCATGATTATATGAAGTAAATAGGAAAGGTGAGAATACTTATTATTATCATATTAGAAGGAATATCAGATTTTGAATAATACATTTTACAAGAAATAATATATTTCTCAACGCAGATTCTTAAGTTGACTATTGTGAAGGATGTTTCGTGTGTAAATATCGAGATATGGCGGAATCCCTTAAAATCATAATCATTAATATTAAAAACTACCCTTCATAGCTACATGTACCGTAGCAAAACGAATTCTTATGATCACATTCGATGAGAGATGCAAATGTTCACACAGCATTTGTTTTTTGCATCATAAAAGCCTTGCATTGTAATATTAACGATGTAATGACCATAACAGAGATCAGTTCAAACGCAACTTTTGAAGATAGCACGAAGTGAAACATGGCGCGACTTTCGACCATTTTGGTTTCCTTATTGATTACATTGATTGTGCTTTCGTTTGATGGAACGCCGCACCAGGTGGAAGCTGGCATCGGTTACTACGATCACAGACCAGTGATAAAGGTCTACGGAAAGAGAGGTTACTGGTACTATTATCCCGGTTACAAGTACTACTACAAGAAACCGTGGGGCTACAGAAGAAGATACGGACGCAGTGTTGATAACCTGAATAGTTTACCAATCGAACAAAAACAAGTTGTTTAGATATCAGAGACGTAAAAAAATTTGTAATTCGACTGAGGCCAAGTGTTTATCAATATATGTTCGGTATAGGATTACATCATTCTGTAAATGAAAATAAAATGTAGAGCATGAGAATAAGTTTCTTCAATCCGAAAATGCCAATCAACTTGTGTATTTTCATTTCTGGTAGACCCAGTCACTTCCCAGAGTGAACATGCAGTCCTTCATTGAAAGAGGTCGAGAGCTATCGAACACAACACGCTATACATTTCATTTGTTCATGAGATTCTTTACCGGACCGAGCGCAGACAAGCAGAAGATCTATTTATAATTGATTTTATCGCTCTCCATCACTCTAACTTTTAGCTTGCAATTTTATACTGTTGTACTCTGCATTGAGACGACACCGTTTTTCCTGTTAATCAATTATTTTTAATTACTGTTCTCCAAAACCACTATAACTCTTTCTATTTTCATACTGCAGACTGTCAACTATTCGCAGGTTAACCTTTTCTCAGTAGAACGATTCAATGATTTAAGGCACGAATGTCGCTTGTGATTTGTCTGATATACTGAAAGATGCGAGTTTAGTCAAATTGGATGCGAGTGCTAGATTTAGCTCTTCTCCCAAGGTCTTGACTGTTATGAATATCACTCAAGAGATGAATGAAATATAAATAACTACATCAACATTGATTCGCTCATCGGGTTGATGGATCATTTGCAATACAAGTTATCAGTTTAATCTTATCAAAAATCATGGATTGGGATTTTTCGCCTTGTTATAATAACTTGGTTGACTTTTAAATCTATAGATTGGGTGAACAGAAGTTTAATGGGATAAGGTGATGGCAAAAATTCGACGAGAACAGAAAAAACAGGGAACGATTACATATTGTTGAATAGTTGTTTTCAAAATTCAGATCCATTGCATTGAAACAGGAAATTGCAATTTGGCAGTAATTTCCTTTACAATTTGCGCCACCCATGAAAGTGTTATTCGTACATGCAAGGTTATTCTCGGATTCTGAACAAATTAGAAATGGAATCTAAAATTGTTTCCTGTAGCCAATCTTTCGAGGTCGAATGAACAAAAAAAAACTAGGGTTACACTTACCTCTTCCTCCAACTATACTGATTGATCCATTTTTTCTGGACTCCAGTAAATTACGGTTATCTTGTGCAGCCATTTTGAATACCCTGATTCAGGTTTCGTCGAACAATGACAATATTCCTCGGGTAGCAATAGAGTAGTACGTATTATTCTGTACAATTTTTATTGTAGCACATCACTAGCTCTAGCGCTGATCCAGACACACCAATCTCACTGAAAATAATTTACACCACGCACCATAACTAAACTGTGACCATCATCTCAATCTTAGCCAGAGTAGAAACCGCACTATATATTTTGCCACTGTTCAGTAAACTTATCGCAGCACCATCGATTTTGTTTATTGTGGACGGCTGATGTTCTGTCACCACACACCGTTAGACTTCCTGCACAGATGACATGCTATCGTCAACTGCCGTCAGCCGGACGTTGCCGGAAGTTAGTACGCGTCTAGCGAAAACGTGGACCTCTGGAGCTGAAAATAGAAGGGTAAAATGGCATGAATAAAATTAGTTTTGTTCTTTATGACAGTTTTTTTTATTTCTATTTGAAATTTTAGTACGTTAATTTGTTCCATTTCAAACAATCATTAAACAGTATTAATTTCCATTTTAAATCATAAATTCATGAAATTCGTTTGTTTTACACTAGTTATGTTAACGTAGTACTACAAGAATAGATTATGTTTGATGCATGTTTTTGAAGATTTTGGTAGATTTTTGATGTACATAAAAGTCTAGTCGTTAGATTTACAGTATGTGCAGAAGATTTTTTTCACTTTTGAATAAATATGATATTTAACACAGTTTTGATGTGTGATTTTACTTTACTATGACCTTTTCAAAATTCGTCCTGTGGGAGAATGGTTAGAACTTAATCGTGAATATCTTTCGTAGTACTTAACGCATCAACATAATTCTTTCTTCATGCTATCAGAAAAATAATCAGCAATTTATGATAAAATTTTCAACAGTGTTAGATAATCATAAATTGCTGAAAAAATAAGTTTTCTCGAACTTTCGGAAACAATGAGCAATCCCCATTACGCTTATCAACCTTTATCGCACTCGGATGACGGTATTGAGGTAGTCGCGATGTTCAACTGTAATAAGAATAATGCTTGCTTCATTTAGAATTGGAACAAACTTTTGCTCATATTGTGGCGCTCCTGGTGGACGGATTTGGAAGTTCTAGGCGCCCACGTGTCGGGAATTTTGTCAGCTTCACGTATGATTTTTGACATTCCGCAAATCGACTGTACTTTGTAAACAATCAACATGGAAGCCGAAAGAAGGGAAAAAATCGTGCACAGTTATTTGGAAAATGCATTGTGGTCTGCATCTAGGCTAGCTAAACAGCTGAAATTGCCCAGAAATACCGTACGGCACGTTAACAAACGATATAAGGAAACATTGGCGACGATTCGGAAGCCTCAACCCAATCGTCGGAGTGGAACTGTCGACCGAAAACTGCGTGGTAAGATTTTGAAGACGATTAAGAGGAATCCTAATCTGTCGGACCGTGATTTGACCAGAAAATTCGGTGCTACCCATAGTACATAGTGAGGAGAATTCAACTCAGGGAAGGAATCAAGTCGTATTGAGCTATCAAACAACCAAATCGGACCATAAAACAGAATAGTGTTGTCAAAATTCGTGCTCGGAAACTATATGAGCAGGTGCTGACCAAGTTCGACGGGTGTCTTCTGATGGACGATGAAACCTATGTCACGGCTGACTTCGGGCGAATCCCAGGTCAAAAATTTTACTTGGCAACGGCTCGGGGGGATGTTCCAGCCAAATTTAAATTTGTTTTTGACGACAAATTTTCAAGAAAATTTATGATTTGGCAGGGCATTTGCAGCTGTGGCAAAAAACGAAAGTTTTCGTTACAAATAAGACAATGACATCGGAACTATACTAAAAGAGTGTCTCCAAAAACGAATTTTGCCGTTCATTCGATTCCACGACCATGATGTTTTGGCCAGATTTAGCAAGCTGCCATTACAGCAAAGTCGTTCAAGAATGGTATGGAGAGAAAGGGGTCCAGGTTGTTCCGAAAAACCTAATTGAGAAATACTGGGCAATCATGAAGAGGAGACTCAAGGCAAAGAGAAAGGTTGTCAAATACATCAATCAAATGACGACCTGGTGGAATAAGATAGCTAAAACGATGGACGAAGAAGGTGTGCGCCGCCTAATGAGCCGTGTTACAGGAAAATTTCGAGAATTCCTTCGAAACCGTGTGCAGCAGCCCTAATTTTTTCCAAAGAAATCTTTATCTAGTACAGACAGTAGACCAGTATAGTAATAACTGATAACGATGATGACAGTGTATCGATATTCATCAACTATACAGAAGTAATTCTTACATTCACTTACATTGTAACTGTAGCAGCTCTAATTTTTCCATAAAAATCTTTATCTAGCCAGTACAGGCAGTAGACCAGTTGAGCCATTGTAATGCCCACGGCTGGCTATTTCAATATATTGCATCAGCCAGAAGAAACCGATCGAATTAATTGATTATGTAAAGGGTGATTTTTTAAGAGCTTGAGAACTTTTTTAAACAATAAAACGCATAAAATTTGCAAAATCTCATCGGTTCTTTATTTTAAACGTTAGATTGGTACATGACATTTACTTTTTGAAGATAATTTCATTTAAATGTTGACCGCGGCTGCGTCTTAGGTGGTCCATTCGGAAAGTCCAATTTTGGGCAACTTTTTCGAGCTTTTCGGCCGGAATAGCCCGAATTTCTTCGGAAATGTTGTCTTCCAAAGCTGGAATAGTTACTGGCTTATTTCTGTAGACTTTAGACTTGACGTAGCCCCACAAAAAATAGTCTAAAGGCGTCAAATCGCATGATCTTGGTGGCCAACTTACCGGTCCATTTCTTGAGATGAATTGTTCTCCGAAGTTTTCCCTCAAAATGGCCATAGAATCGCGAGCTGTGTGGCATGTAGCGCCATCTTGTTGAAACCACATGTCAACCAAGTTCAGTTCTTCCATTTTTGGCAACAAAAAGTTTGTTAGCATCGAACGATAGCGATCGCCATTCACTGTAACGTTGCGTCCAACAGCATCTTTGAAAAAATACGGTCCAATGATTCCACCAGCGTACAAACCACACCAAACAGTGCATTTTTCGGGATGCATGGGCAGTTCTTGAACGGCTTCTGGTTGCTCTTCACTCCAAATGCGGCAATTTTGCTTATTTACGTAGCCATTCAACCAGAAATGAGCCTCATCGCTGAACAAAATTTGTCGATAAAAAAGCGGATTTTCCGAATGGACCACCTAAGACGCAGCCGCGGTCAACATTTAAATGAAATTATCTTCAAAAAGTAAATGTCATGTACCAATCTAACGTTTAAAATAAAGAACCGATGAGATTTTGCAAATTTTATGCGTTTTATTGTTTAAAAAAGTTCTCAAGCTCTTAAAAAATCACCCTTTACATATGCGACGCGATCGCAGGGAATTCATGTAGGTAGTTATAGGTGGTAGTTAGTCTACCAGATATATATATATATATATATATATATATATATATATATATATATATATATATATATATATATATATATATATATATATATATATATATATATATATATATATATATATATATATCAGTATAGGTTTTTGGTAGTTACATAGGTTGGAGTATAAAAGGGTCGGTTTTCGGTTTAGGCAGGGCTCTTTTCTTTAACCCTACTGAAGAGTAATGCTCCTTGTGCGACCGGGTAACACCGTAATCAAACTTGGATACCATTACTCAGGCCAAAGCAGTAGTTAAGAAAAGAATAGTTAGAAGTGATTACCGCAGAGATCAGGTCAGGCACCAAATTAGGTGCTGTAGGCAAGTTAAAACAGTAAAGTGAAAAAATTTTATTAGAAGGAAATAAAGGGAAAAAAAAGGAAATTTGTGTGTTATAAAGTGCTCCGAAAAACACTACCCCTCTCGCCGCTCGGGCAAAAGCTTTGCCGCACGTGACGAATAATTTTATCCGTATTATTTTCTTAAAAGTATGAAGAAAACGCTACGTTGGTATAAAAAAAGATCTTGAATTCAATAATAAATAACTGAAATACAGACAATTGTCTTTGTTTCAATTCTATCTGAAGCAAGCTTTAACGCGCATCAACATGATTCTTTCTTCATGCTATCAGAAAAATGATCAGCAATTTATAATAAAATTTTCAAATGTGTTAGATAATCATAAATAGCTGAAAAAATAAATTTTCTCAAACTTTTGGAAAAAATGAGCAATCCCCATTACGCTCATCAACCTTTACCGCACTCGGATGATGGTATTGAGGTAGTCGCGATGTTCAACTGTAAATAGGATATAGAAGGTAAACCATGGTCTAAAATTGATCACTTCTTGTGCGTTAGACGGGATTGGACGTCGTGGCAAGGACCTTCCACCAACAGTAACAACAACAGACCTTCTGCGTGGTATAAGCCTCTAACGCTCTAATTTTTGTTTTAGAAGAATTTAGTTTTAGAATTACATTTCAGAACTAGTTCCATAATACAGGTTCAGAATTTTAAACTAAAACCCTGGAACTGATTTCTAATTCTGGATTCTAGAACTAGATTTTTTAGTTTTCGAGCGAATGCATGTTGGATATTACATCCTCACAACCGATCAGCACGGTTTTGTCAAAAAACGATCAACTACTACAAGTCTAATGAGCTACGTTTCTACTCTGATTGACAAGCTTGAAAAACGACAACAAGTTGATGCGGTGTATTTCGATTTTTCTAAAGCTTTCGATTGTGTTCCTGAGCTGAGCTGAGCTGAAGTAGATCGCCCGTAGTTGCACTTCGTGATTGACCGAATGAGTGGAAATGTACAATGAACCAAGAAAATGAAGCTTGGGAGAAGCAAATCATTTTCACTGTACATACCCACTCACTCCTAACTTTTTAATAAATGATTAATAACGACGCTGGCTACGACCAAAGGCTGTGCTACTGAGGGAAAGGAAGGAATGTACTCATTGGCCAAATGATTAGTTTATTCAAATTGATGCGTTTTAGTAAATCTTGCACATTTCAGATTGTTCCAGAACTGTTCCCATATACATTTATAGTTTTTTAGATAGAATACCCCAAACGGCAAAGCCGACCTACCCCAAGGCGATCTGGACACCGGTGTTTTTGGACCATATCAACACCGATTAAGGCAGAATGAAATTAAAGAATACCCGGTTTTTCTGACACCAAATGCATCAAGATCGGTCAATTTATCCAGCAGTTAAAAATTTTTGAAAAAAAAATTGATGAAAATCCCAACCCGAGCGTTTGAGTGTTAATAAGTCTGTGCGATAGTTTTTACTCTGATCGAAGACAATAAATTAAATTAAATTAAATTAAATTTTTGGAACTGGTATTTTGACTAGATTTTGGAACTGAATTTAGCTTCTTAATTTATGCCGGAACTCGAATTGAGAATTCTGATTCAAAAATCCAATTTAAGAATTCTTGTACAAAATTCATAATGCGACTTTTAGATCTGAATTCTAAAACAAAATTTTAGATCTGAACTCGGAACCTGAATGTTGAAACTGACTTCTGATTCAGAACTTAATTACTGAATTCAGTTTCAGAATTTACTTAATTCAGTTTTGGGTTTTAATTCCAGAATTCAGTATTTAGAAGCTAAATTTTGGAACTGATTTCAGTTTCTCAATCATGGTTCGGAATTCAAGTTCAGAATTTCGTTCTTGAAGTAAAACGGAACCTGGCTTCAGAAAATGAGTTCAATTCCAGAATTCTGAAACTAAATTCATAAAATGAACGGTCGATCTGGATTCCAAACCTGAATTTTACAACTGAATTCAGAGCATGTTTCAGCAGGGAGAGTTGGCATCACTGGGAGTACGATGCGGTGCCTAAATGTTGCTCTCAAAAAAGTCTGATTTCAATTACCTATAACTTATAGTAAAGCAATTGACCGAAAAAGTTATTTTGAATGATATTGCAACTGAGGCAAGTGTGTATTGATTAGTGAAAAGTGTTATTTATTGAATAATGCTGAGTGGCGAAACTGAAAACTGTTTAAGTGACGGTTTCTGCGGATTTACCGCCCAAAATTATGTCAACCGATCGAAGCGCCATCTGCATATTATTGTGGACGTTAGCAGATTTAGATCATATTTGTGTGGGATGTGTGAATGTGTGAAAATTTACTACACTGAGGTCTCTTTTTACGCGGGGGAAACGTAGCGCGTTAAAAAACGTGCAAAAAAATGTGTAACGTCGGAAATTCGCGTAAAAAAATCGCAAAACTGTAGAGTTTTTTTATGCCGAAAACATTTTTTTAAATCGGCTTTGGGACCTGGATCTGGAATTGAATTGTGGACCTAGATTTTGAAACTAAACTCGTCCAAATTCATGTTAGGATTGCGGTTCAAAAATTCTCAGAATTTAGGTACAATAATCAGCTCCACAATTCAGGATCAGAATTAGATTAACAAAATTCTAGGTCTAGAATTCATTCCCAGTATACAGATTCCAGACTCATTTCAAAAATTCAGTCCCAGAATATAAGTTCAGGTCTCAGATTCTTGATGCTCTTCGGTTGGCAACCCGATGTGTGGGAGATTATGAAGTCCCAAGGAACAATACTCTCTAATCTCGACATAATCCTAAACTTTCCAATCTCTCATAAACTTTTCTAAATCCGTTAAAACTTTTTTTGAGTTCAGACCACGTTTGAAGGGTTTTGACTTCTGTCAGCTGATTTTATAATCAATTTTGGTAAATGAAAAATGAATTGAAAAAATGAATTACAGCAAATGAGAACTTCACTTAGATTGATTCATATTTCGATTATTGCAATACTATTTTTCAACTTTTCTTTTCTCGGTCTATCTAACTGGAAGCCGATGAGTTAGGTTAGAATTCTTCTATTCATATATGCCGGGTCCATAAGTATATGAACAAAATAGCAATATAACAACGCAGGGGAAAAGCAAGGCATACGAGCGATTGCAAAATGCGAAGGTCAAACAATCTAATCAGTTCTGTTGAAATTCAAGGTTAAACAGCTTAATCGGACAAGCTGTGCGTTCCGTCTGCGGTTGCACTTTTGTTGACCCTACACCGAATCTCTAGAATTGTTTGGAGAAGGAATTTAATCTTACAGAGCACATGATTTTTCAAAAAATAACCACGTGTTTCGTGTGCACACTTAGAAATAATCATTATTACATTTGAGGTATGTTATAACGAACCTATTTTGCTGTTTGATGAATGAATGTTTCATATTTTGATTTAAATTGTGAAATATTGAGTTATTTAAAAAAAATCTCGCACATACAGTACGCCTTTTCCAGGTATGTCTTTATCTTGCATTTATGAGTATCTGAAAAGCAGAGTGGCGGTTCTTTGTAACGCACTTGTTTTCGACACATTTTTTTTTGTATTCTAAAGTATAGTTTTCCCCGAACTTCTCCAAATTTTAAAATTTTGTGTGATTTACCGACGCAATATTTTTTTTTTCAAAAGTCTGCAACGTGATTTAGAAATTCCAGGAAAGAGAAAACACATACTACAATTGCAGGAAAGAGAAAACAATACATACCGTATTGCAATTCTCCGTGTATTTTTTTTTGATTTTTCAAAATTATCCATTCTTTTAATATGCTGACCATGAATCATTTTTGTTTTTTTCAGCTCCAATAATTGTCATAGTTAAGTGTCACAGTTTTTATAAATTGTTTGGTAATCGCATTGCAGTTTACAAAAATCATTGAATTACATAAACTGCAATAAGTACACACTAGGTTCTACAATCCTTCTGTTCAAAGATAGGACGAATACAATGTCTTTGACGTGACATACTCATTTCGCTATCTTTTTTAAGCCCACAATTAAACGTTTATAGCCAACACTGTTTTGATTGATGATGGCAATCAACACTCGTCAGGGTTGTCTCAGATTTACCTCCGCAATTAGTAAATGTTAAGACATGAGATCGAACCACAGACATAAGACTCACAACTGTATTGTTCAACCGTTTTAACGATCATTTCGAATATACCTTCGCATGGAACAGTACTCGCATGCGGTAAATTGACACCACTGGAGCTCTCAAAACTATATTGTTGCTTCAGTTAAGATCTGGAAACGCGATTTCTTTCTTGAAACGCACAGATTATAGGTTGCAATTATTGTACATCGGTTAAAAAAAAAATTTAAATGAATTAACCACTCGTTTTGTTGTTTTAAACAATATAGATATTTCTGCGTGTATAAGGTCGCTACTAGTTCGCAGAAAAGTGCGTAAGTACACGAATAAGGCGCAATACTTGCGACATTCCACGTTTATCGTTGGAAATATTTTCCAGTTTTGAACTTCAACGAGTGTACACGCTTGAAAATAGTTACTCAAAAATGAGTAAGATCAAACTCATCTATAGAAAAAGTGGAACAACTCTAATTTAGAGTAACTCCTTAGTTATTCAAATTTGAGTTCTTCCACTGGAAACGATTTTTGCGTAAAATCTACTCATTTACTGAGTAATGCTTTATTTGCTCATGTTACTCAAAAATAGAGTAATTAGTTAAATTCTGAATAACATTTTATTCCACATATACCAAATTTGCGTAAAATTGCTCTTTTTTTAATTGTATTGTATTAAAATATCAAGTAATTGACACGCAATACATAAAATAATCATACTGTGTTTATTTATTATTCCGTTTACAATTGATTTCTAACTTCGAGATATCATATCAAGTGGTGATCGCTTGGAGTGGAGTGGAGTGGAGTGTGTCAATCGTAGCTTAACATACATGTCAGTACTGCTCAGACACCAATCAGACACTTGTTCCTAATAAATGACACACTTGAGCATATTTGTTTCCATTCTGAAGCACAGTACGGATCCCTTCCATACACAATAACTGCGTCGATGCACAACCAAGAGGACAGTCTAAAACTTGTGGTTTTTGCAGACACAACACCGTGTGTGTTAAGCGACTCACTCTTGAAATACGCGATCTCACTAACAAAAAATAGAACCTGTTGCTACAAATGGTTATAACAACTTTTAGATTGATCTTGCGAATAGTAACATAAAAACGAGTTTTTGCGTTAAACTCAAATTTAGATTAAGTGTTACTCATTATTATTTATGGTAACTACTCAATTTTTGACGTTTCCATGTATCATTTGAAAACGAGTAACTAGTACTCAAACTCCCGAGTTATGAAAGTCGAGCGATGTTAATTGGAATTGACACACTGCATGTTCGACGTGATTTATCACGAGCAATGACAATATCTGATATTTTAACTGATAGGATCGATTGCCCCGCACTTCTTAGCGAAATCAACCTCAACGTTCGATCACGTGTTCTTCGTAACAGTTTGTTCCTTCGCTTACCATTTCGTCGCACTAATTATGGAATTAACGGTGCTATTACAGGAATGCAGCGGTTCTTCAACAGAGTTTCATCAGGATTTGATTTCCATCTGCCACGCCGTGCCATACGATCTAATTTTTTATATATACTAAGAAATAATCATTTGGACTAAATTATGTCTGTTGATTCAAATAAATAAATAAATAAATATTATTGTCAATCCAAAGTATTGTCAATACCATCAATCCAATTGGCTTGATTTTTTTTTTATTCAATAGTAACATATTTGAAGGCACACTGCTTAAGCTCTTAGATGCCAAGGGCATTTTCTTATTTTAAATTAAAACTAACTTAAAACTAGGGTATTATCATTAGGGTAGTGGCGAATTCCGGTCGCAATGGTCGATTCTGCAGATTCAGTCTGCAGCTGGCGATCGGCAATGGTCGGTGGATTAAATATGGCATTAGTTTCTTCCAGATAACGATTATACATTTCAATGGGTCCGCGGGAAACACCCCCAGGTCACAGAGACCCAGCGGGTAGCCCGCATGTTGTTCATCGATTGAAGCAGTTTTCCCGTGGGCGATGCCTTTGCCTAAGAGAATGAAAGAAGTATAGAGAAGTAATTTTGTGGAAAACGGGATGAAAAAGGGGGTATGAGAACGAATGACCAAACACGATAAAGATCTAATTAGTTGACATCGAGATGGTGGAGAAACGGAGAAAGGGGGAACGAAGAAGTTAGTGACAGCAAAAAGATCTTGTTATTTTATACAGAGATGGTGGACAGGCGAGGGATTTGGAGAATCGGGCGAATGTTAGTCTCGAACCTGTAGGTGAAGATTATTCTTAGCCTCGACAAGAGAGAGGAAACTACGGATTACACTTGTATATTAATGTGTTTAAGGTACTGGTATATGAGAAGCATATATAAACTATCCCGACTCGCCAACACATCCCGAACCGGAACATTGGACGGTCTACCTCGGGCCCTAAGGGATTCCAGTAGCTCCGACCTGACGTCGCGATACTCTACGCACGACCACACGACATGCTCGATGTCCTGATAACCGTCGCCACAGGTGCAGAGACCGCTCTCCGCGAGCCCAATACGCCGGAGATGTGCGTTGAAGGTGTAGTGATTTGACATGAGCCGCGACATAACACGAATGAAATCGCGACTCACGTTCATCCCCCTGAACCAAGGTTTCGTCGATACCTTAGGGATAATGGAGTGTAGCCATCGTCCCAGTTCGTCATTGCTCCATGAAGTTTGCCAACTTTCGAGAGTTTTCTGACGAGAGATTCTGAAAAATTCATTGAAGCATATTGGTCTTTCATAAATATCACCTTCTAATGCGCCCACTTTAGCCAATGAGTCTGCCTGTTCATTGCCTGGAATGGAACAATGCGATGGGACCCAGACTAAGGATATTAAATAAGACCGTCCAGATAAAGCTCTCAAGTGTTCCCATATTTTCCCCAGAAAATAGGGGGGATACTTTCCTGGCATCATTGCCTGGAGAGCTTCTATTGAACTTAGACTGTCCGTGACAATGAAGTAATGATCTTTGGGCAAGGTTTCAATGATCTTAAGAGTGTACTGAATGGCAGCTAGTTCTGCGACGTAAACTGAAGCTGGATCACTGAGTTTGTAAGAAGTGGTGATGTTTTGATTGAAGATGCCGAAGCCTGTGGACTCGTTGATGTATGATCCGTCAGTGTAGAATATCTTTTCACAGTTGACCGTTCTGAATTTGTTATGAAAAATATTGAGGGCCACTTGAGGGCGTACGTGATCCGGAATTCCACGAATCTCTTCTCTCATGGATGTGTCGAAAAATACAGTGGAATCAGAAGTATCCAAGAATAGGACACGGTTGGGCACAAACGAAGAAGGGTTAATATTCTAAGCCATGTAATCAAAATACAAGGACATAAAACGGGTCTGAGAATTGAGCTCGACAAGCCTTTCGAAGTTTTCAATCACCTTCGGATTCAAGATTTCGCATCGGATTAGCAATCGATATGAGAGATCCCAGAATCGGTTTTTCAACGGTAAGACGCCCGCCAACACTTCGAGACTCATCGTATGAGTTGACTGCATGCAACCTAAGGAAATACGCAAGCAACGATACTGGATTCTTTCCAGCTTGATGAAATGAGTGTTCGCCGCGGATCGGAAGCAAAAGCATCCATATTCCATAACGGACAATATCGTTGTTTGGTACAACCTGATCAGGTCTCCTGGATGGGCACCCCACCACGATCCGGTTATCGTACGAAGAAAGTTGATTCTCCGTTGGCATTTTTGTTTCAGATATCTAATGTGACATCCCCAGGTGCCTTTGGAGTCGAACCAGACCCCGAGATATTTAAATGTGAAGACCTGAGCTATGGTTTCACCCCCTAGTTGAAGCTGTAATTGTGCTGGTTCTCGCTTCCTTGAAAATACAACTAGCTCAGTTTTCTCCGTAGAGAACTCGATACCCATTTGAAGAGCCCATGTAGACAAGTTGTCGAGGGTATCTTGTAATGGTCCTTGGAGATCGGCAGCTTTGCGTCCTATAATAGACACAACGCTGTCGTCGGCAAGTTGTCTTAGCGTGCAAGATGTGTTGATACATTCATCAATATTGCTTACGTAAAAATTGTATAAAAGGGGGCTTAAACATGAGCCCTGAGGAAGACCCATGTAACTGAATCGTATTGTCGACAAATCACCATGCGCGAAATACATGTGTTTCTCGGACAATAGATTATACAAAAAGTTATTCAAAATTGGTGAAAGACCATGCTGATGCAACTTCTCAGATAGGATGTTTATGGAAACTGAGTCAAAGGCCCCCTTGATGTCGAGGAAAACTGACGCCATTTGTTCTTTACGAGCAAATGCCATTTGAATTTCTGTTGAGAGCAACGCAAGACAATCGTTCGTTCCTTTGCCCCTGCGGAAACCAAATTGTGTATCTGAAAGCAAGCCATTAGTCTCCACCCAATTGTCAAGATGAAAGAGAATCATTTTTTCGAACAATTTCCGGATGCAGGAAAGCATAGCAATCGGCCGATACGAATTGTGATCGGAGGCTGGTTTCCCTGGTTTTTGGATGGCGATCACTCGCACTTGTCTCCAGTCGTGTGGGACAATATTACCCGTAAGAAACTTGTTAAATAAATTCAACAAGCGCCTTTTCGCAGGGTCAGGGAGATTTTTCAACAAGTTGAATTTAATTCTGTCTAGCCCCGGGGCTTTATTGTTACACGACAAGAGTGCGAGTGAGAACTCTACCATCGAAAACGGTGTTTCGTTTGTATTTGATGTCGCGGCGCGGGTGGTCTTCTGTTCCGGAACAGAGTCTGGGCATACTTTTTTAGCGAAATCGAATATCCAGCGGTTGGAATATTCCTCGCTTTCATTCGTGGCGTTTTGGTTGCGCATTCGTCGGGCTGTGTTCCAAAGAGTGCTCATCGATGTTTCTTTTGATAATCCTTCAACAAACCATCGCCAATAACCAAGTTTCTTTGCTTTGACTAAGTTCTTCATTTGCTTGTCTAACGCCGCGTAATTCCGATAATTATCGGGTGTTCCATTTTTTCTGAACTTTTTGAACGCTAAAGATCTTTACGCGTTGAGTGATGAGCACTCTTTGTCCCACCACAGGTTAGGAGGACGGATGTTGGTTTTCGCGCCAGGTACACGTTTCGTCTGAGCTTGAGTCGCGGTGTCGAGAATCAAGCCAGCCAACAACGTGTACTCTTCCTCCGGAGGAAGTTCTTGTGTTGATTCTAGTTTCTCAGATATCGAATTTGCGTAGTATTTCCAATCAATATTTCGTGTGAGGTCATACGAAACATTGATTGTCTCCGATGGTCTTAATCCGTAGGCGATTGAAATTACGATAGGTAGATGGTCGCTACCGTGGGGATCGGGGATCACCTTCCACGTGCAATCCAACCGTAGCGAGGTCGAGCATAAGGATAAATCCAGCGCGCTTGGTCTTGCTGGTGGTGCGGGAATCCGTGTCATTTCTCCGGTATTCAAAATAGTCATATTGAAGTTATCGCAAAGATCATAGATCGCGGTTGATCTGTTGTCATCATGAAGACAACCCCATCCCGCACCGTGAGAGTTAAAGTCTCCTAAAACTAACGTCGGTGCGGGAAGAAGTTGCATGATACTGCTGAGCCAGTGGTACCCAACTGAGGCTCTAGGGGGAATGTAGATGGAAGCAATGCAAAGGTCCTTGCCTTTCATTGTGACATGACATGCGACAACTTCAATACCTGGTATCGATTTGAGGTTAATTCGATAGAAGGAATAGCACTTTTTGATCCCCAAAAGTACTCCTCCGTAGGGATCGTCTCGATCCAGGCGAATAATGTTAAAATCGTGGAAGTTCAGGGAAACATCAGAAGTTAGCCAAGTTTCGCACAATGCAAATGCGTCACATTTCAGATTATTCACAAGAATTTTAAAAGAATCTATTTTTGGGATGATACTTCTACAATTCCACTGTAAAACAGTGATTGAATCCGTGACCTCGGTGGATGAGTTAGCCATCGAAGGATACGATCGCTGAAAGAAGGGGCCATTTTGCAGTCAACTGCTTCAAAAAAGTTCTAACTGTAGGTATCAAAGCCATAAACAGGCTTTAAAGAGGATCAGAAATATTGAAGGTGTTAAAAATCCAGTCCACAACATCAGAGAATTTTATGAGCCCAGCACCCAGCTGGTTCTCTGTTGGGTTTTCAGGGGCACTTGAGGATTTTGGTGTCCCGGGAAGTGGTGGGAATTCCTTCTCAGAATTGAGTTTTCCGAGACCAGGAACTGTTTGCTTCGGAGCTTTGTCTCCACTACTTCTAAACATAAATGTTGGAGGCCCATCGGAAGACAACTTCGTACCCTTACTAGGAAGCTTAGGAGAGGATTTGTTTACTCTTTTCCTATAGCTATGAGGGGCCGCTGAAGATGTACCTTCTAATGGGTCGTCAAACTCGCTCTCGTCAGTTAACAAGCAGGTATAGATGTTCGTTGATTGCTTAGGGGGGGGGGTGGCACTCTTGAGCATGTCAGCAAAGGAACGCTTGGAGTGTTCCTTCAGGGAACGTTTCAAACCATCCTTGCGCACTTTGTACGCGGGACATGCCATCAGGTCATGCGAACCCTCCTTACAGTAAAGACACTTTGCAGTACCCTTACCGCAGGAGCCATCCGCATGAGCCTCCCCACAATTAGCACAACGGGGCTTATTGCTGCAATGGGACGCTGTGTGTCCCAGTTGCTTGCAGTTGGTGCAGTTCATGATACGTGGAACATAGAGACGAACAGGGAGGCGAACTCGGTCCAGGAGGACGTAGTTAGGTAAAGCCGAGCCAGCGAATGTCACCCGATACGAGCCTGATTGGGGGTATGGTTTGGTACCATCCCCCGCGATCGACACTGAATGCAATCGCTTGTAATCCAGTATCTTTACGTTCTTAAGTAGGGGGTTTTAAAGCAACCCATCCCGTACTTAAGAACGTCATCGCAAGTCAAACTGGCATCGGTGACAACGCCGTCAATTTCGACTTCACGAGCTGGGATGTACACACGGTATTCCCGCGTAAAAAGCTCACCCTGAACGATCTCGTTAGCCTGTTTTGAGCTGGTTAACGAGACCCTAAGCTTGTCCGGGCGTACTTTGTCAATACTCTTGACAGTAGAGTATCGCTTCGTCAGCTCTCGCGATATATGGAGACAATTTAATTTTTTTCCATTTAATTTGGGCCGGAAATAAACCGTGTACGGTCCGGCCGGGAGTGCAAGTCCGTCGGGATAGCTCTTAATGCGAGTTTTGCTATCGACAGTTGTCTCCATTTTATCATCTGGTGGGTCAGGGTTTTGTTTCACAGGGTTTGTCATGGCACGGAATTGTATCCGCACGGGTTAGAAATCTGGGATACCACCAGATAATTTCAAGGACAGAAAAAAAGGGAAAGAGAATGATACTTAGCTTAATAATGGATAGCCACCAATGCCTGGCCTTGGCTAATCGGTGTGCTACAAAACTCGGCCGCTGGGGCCACGCGTTGGTTGAATTGTTGTTGTATCTGTGTGCCAAAAACCTCTAAGAGGAAAAAAAGCACACAGCACCGGGTCACGACACTACTCCAAATGTTCACTATTCAAAGTCTATACACTGCACTATTGTATTATGTATGAAAACCTCTCAGCGGAACGAGCACCATTGTCTATTATACAATAACGGTACAATGTCGATTGTCCGATCGCTTTATCACACACGGCACTGGTTTTCAGCGTTTCGCAGTTAACAAAAGCACGTCTGTTCGCTCGGAAGGTTGAAACGGCAATGATGAATTGGCTTGATAACTTGAGTCCAAGTTTTTCGAGTAATTCAAGCGTTTGGCGTTTTAAATATTGGAAATGATAATTAAAATATTGAGAGAAGAGGTTGTTGCACACATTTAACGGTTTCTCTCTGGAGAGAAAGTATTGTCGGATTGATGAGCAGTTTTGATTTTTTGACAATATTTTCGTCAATCCATTGAAGTTTCCATTACACGATCAAAAGTATTGTCAATACTCCTTGTATTGACAATAATATTGTCTCGTGTAAGGGCCGCTTATGAAAACTTTCATATCTTATTAACAGAGTTGCCATTTATGTTGATTTATCTGTAGAAATTAGATTGTTTGACCCTTTCTTTTGGATATTTTAGAACATATGAAATTCATGAAAATACACACTTAACTCATAAAATGAGTCTAAAAACTGTTGATATTTAGTGGAAATCATACTACATGAAATGCACATCAAAACGATAAAATATATCGTTACCTCTAGATTCTATATGAATTGTATACGAATGTCACATTATTTTCCACATAGATTTTAATTGAAACGGAGTTGACCGAATCAAGTGTTTTGCACATACATTTGTACTGTATTTCTTTCCACTAGAAAAGAAGGTATTTAACACATGTAGTTTGATTCAATAGCAAAACACATCACATCCAAAGGAAAAACACATCAAAGCTTAGTGAAAAATAATCTAATCTAGCATTTTAGTGAATTTGCACATGAAATCTTGAAAGAAATCACATTGGTTATGTATTCAAATGAAAAAGCATATTAAATTTAGGTTCCGATTACATATGAATCGATCGTGCAAATTTTTATCAGTGTGGCAAGATTTGCGAGATTTGTACCCGAAACTCTACCCGAATCCAAACCCGACGGGTACTGATCGGGTTCGGGTCGGGTGCGGTTGACGATTTTTTTCATTTTTAACGGGTACGAGTCGGGTTCGGGATAAAAAATTTGATCGGGTTTCATGTTTTCAAATGCGAATACCCGAGTTTTTTTCGGGTTCGGGTCGGATATGAGCTGAAATTCATGTTTTTATCCGGTACGGGCTGGGTTTAGAAAAAAAACTCAGCTTGGTCTCGTATATTTTTGACAGGTTTATTGAGATTTTCTACAATTTACGCTTCGTCTCAAAGGGTGTGGAACGTTCTAAAGGTAAATTTAAAATGGAAAAAATAATTTAACGTACGATCTGTCGTATAAAAGCAGTGCAGTGAAAAACATCTTAGTGTACATATGTGAACTCATCGGGACGCAGTGTCCGTTTGTTAGTTGTGAAAAAAATGTTTAATACTGCTGCTATCACATCTCGTTTCTGTAAATCGCAATCGAACGTGTAATTTTTTTTTTTTGTAAAACTATTGAAAACATCGCATTCGTTTTATGTGCATTAGATTCACATGAATTGTTTTTTCACAAACAGAATTATCTCCAGATGAGTGTTTTGCGATTCATTCAATTACACAATATATCGGAAAGTTTAGAAGACTTCAATACTGCCAGCATGACAATATTGATAGTAAAAAAGTATTGGTAAAAAAGTGTCAGATTTGCGACCGACAAAAAACAATGAGAAGTACTTGAGCAAACTAGTTTTGCAAAAAAGGGTCGGAAAGTTTTTCTGACCTCAGAGGCGAGTGACCGTATGCTTTAGGGGCTGTGGAAGCCCTATTGGAAGTATACTGAGCTCTACACCTGGAAAACGTCTAGATATGGAATTTCACATCTGGAAATTAGATTATATTTGTCATGCAATTAATACCTTGTATACACAATAAGTGTCTCGGGTTGACGGTTCAATGCATAGGGCGCTGGTCTTACAAGCCAGTTGTCGTATGTTCGAGCCCCGACCTGGAAGGATTCTTAGTGTCAGTAGGATCTATAGTATTAGCCATGCAATGATTATGTACACTAAGAATCGGCTGCGAAGTCTGTTGAAACAGAAAGGCCAAATTCCACAAAAGGAATGTAATGCCAGGACTTTGCTTTTTACACAATAAGTTCTTTGCAAACAGTACCACAGATATACAGGCTTGAATAAAATTGTTCTTAATACTGTGTAAATTTCCATGAAAACGATGAAAACAAAAAGTTGACTATTGACACCTACTTGAGTATTGGTCACGCTCTTTTCGAACGTTCCAATTACGTTCCGGAACGTTTTGCTGTCTATTATAGAAATATTCCAACTACAAC
Organism: Malaya genurostris; assembly: GCF_030247185.1. Classification (NCBI taxonomy): domain Eukaryota; kingdom Metazoa; phylum Arthropoda; class Insecta; order Diptera; family Culicidae; genus Malaya; species Malaya genurostris. The sequence goes on along the minus strand of NC_080570.1, from coordinate 64,809,547 downwards.
CATTTAAACATTTCTTACATGAAGTATAAAATACAACTTTATTTCAACGTCGTTTAAATAACACGTGAATTAAATTAGAATAAAAAATGATCCGGTTATTTGAACAAATAGCAAAACAATAACTTTGGGTGAAGTGAATGTAGCATTCAAAATAGTGCCGATCGCGGTGAAATCTGCAAGTATTCGCCACGCTGTCCATTTCAAATTTTACACACAGTTCATGTGCGAGTCTGAATATCTGTTTTGTGTGACAGTACTAGGTCAAGAAAATTTTTCTTCAAAATCAACTCTATGGCGATAACCTGTTTTCAAATGAGCAACGTAACCTTGTTTGCCAAGTGTAGAATGCTTGTTTCTCGAAAATTTGGGCCGCTATAGCTCTTAGAAACAAAAAATCTAATGAAAAAAAAATCTTACCTTTTCTGCGTTTCCTTTACTGTTGATATATTTTCCGTACAACTAGAAACAATTCGGTTACACGATAAAAGGGGTACAGTAATAACAACTAATTTGAACTGTGTCTGTTTATCTAAGATGGAACTATAAAGTAGCAATTCATTCTGACTGACTGATAGTAGTAATTTTTTTTTTAAATTTTATTGCCCAATGATAACTGATCGATAACTAATCAGTAATTTATAAATCCATCATTTGGTATGACAATGGCTACCACTCGTCGACCTTAGTAACAAATAATTCGATAAGATGTTCATTTGCTATCAAAAGCCTTGTGCCAGTTTCAAACACTGATAGCAAAGACAAATGAATTCCAAAATGTTTCATACCGCCCACTAGTGCACAGTTGCCATCAACGCGACAATAACAATCAAGAAAAATACAGTACCATAGAATTGTAGATCGAAATTGGATTTTTTTTTGTGAAAAACCAATTAGAGGCTCAGCTACGTTCCCATCAGTAGTTCAATCGACAACATTATTAGAAATATTGGAAGATCACGAATGCCTAAACAGACACCAGTCAAAGTTACCAGACGAAACAGTCAAACAATTTGTTAAACTAGATGCAGAATTTGCGCGGAACCAGAACCACTACTAGTTAAATTCTGATATTAATTAACATGAATGCTAAGTCTCTTTAACCCTGGAACGCTCTCGTGACATCTTGCGAGTAAAATGTTGAATATAAATGATGCTATGAAAACACCATAAGTCAAGAAACCGTTTCGCGAATTATTTTAACCAATTTAATTAGTGCCTTTTTTGAGCATTCAAGACATTTCTAACAAAATCTTTATCACTAACACTATCATTTCTTCCATGATCTTCCTGCTTTACAAGTTTGCAGTTGTCGTCTGGCACAAAATATGAGTAAACTGAAAATATCATCAGGCGCCGATTGAAAAAGCATTTTATCCGTTTAAAACATCTAATGATCGGTTGCTACTTAGTAACTAACTTTTAGCAGTGCTAATGTCTCTATTTACGGAATAAACATGCAGAAAAACGAAGCCATTTCTTTGATATACTAAATTTTTCAAAACAACCACACTACACGGAAAGTCCGAAATAAGCATTTTGGCGAAAAAATTAGTTCTGTATGAAATGTTCAAAACGACGAATGTAACAATGAGATATTCTCTTTGTTTACTTTCTCTTTCGATTATTACGGCACTCTTAGCAATCCTTCACTAGAATTATTTACCGATAATAATAACTAAAGTTATCATCTTTGAATCTGCACTGAAGGAATTACCAAAAAAAGCAGGAATATTCCGCAATAATCGAAAGAGAAAGTAAACAAAGAGAATCTCTCATTGTCACATTCGTCGTTTTGAACATTTTATACAGAGTTGATTTTCTGATTTTAGTTAGTTATTTTTTGAGACAACTAAAAAATATTACTTTTGCTAATTTAGATTTTTTAATTCTCATTCCCTGAATAATAATAAAATATTTGTTGAAATGGCTATTTTTTAGTTGAATTCATCAATTAGACGTGCTGTCATTTCTTAGCTAAGGCACACTTCATTTCCATTCAACTATTTTTTCAATTGAATTAGAGAAATAAAACGTCGTTTTCAACCAACATAAATGGTTGCACTGGCTTCTGCAATTTGCAGCTACATGGCGCACTGTCACCGAAAAAACGTTCACACTGTAATGACTACTAACCACTAGATGTCACACTACTGTCGAAAAAAATTTTTCAGTCGCGGTTGTCTGTTCTATATTGCCAGGTATAAATACGATGTATTGGAGAAAAAGACATAAACCAAACATAAACTTCTTTTTGAAAATTTTCTCTTCTAAATCGCTGTTTTCTTTATTCCACTTCGCGAAATCGACTCTCTTACTGAAAACTTTGAGCACTCGGAAAACAAAAACCGAATACAAGTAGTACACCGGACGGCGTAGCCCGGAAGGTTGGAAGAACTTCATTTGACATATACAATTAGAGTGCAACATTCGAGACTCACTTCACTATTCCGCGTAAAAACATTATTACGCACAATCGCTTCAAATGCGCACCAATTCTGAATAAATACACTTTCCACTAAGAGTTTACGGCATTTTTACATATCGGTTTAGAAATTTAAATTTCTAAATATGGATATATTGTAACACATGCGAAAAACATCAAAACAATTTGCAAGCAGTTTCAACAAGACTGTCCTTTTTAGCTTTTTTATGTATTGTTTTGCTTTGACACTTCTCATGAGTTTTTGGCTAATAAACTTGTTAATAAAACCAATTTCATTTTTGTTTTCTTTGTGCTGTCCTTCAGAAATGATGGTGATAGATAAATAGAAACAAATTTTCTGATTTTAATAACAAAATTAGTTGTTAATGACAATTTCGTGTTGGATTGAAATATTGCTGGTTTCGTCAACTAAACACATTCTCTAAAAATAAGAGTGTTTTTCAGCAAAGTAAATTCTCAATTCTAACTAATTTAATAGATATATATTGGAAATTTTGTAGTTAAAATCAACTACAATTAGCTGATTAAGCAAATAATTTTTGTTCGAATTTTGAAGCGAGGCAGGCGTAGAGCCGAGTGTTATATACCTTTCGAATCAGTTTGTCGAGATCGCCTGTGCGTGTGTCACTTATACACAACGTTTTAGTTTTCTCAGAAAAGGCTGTACTAATTTTCACAAACTTAGGTTCAAACGAAAGGTCCCACAGAAAGTTCTTGTATTTTATTCGGATCCATCCCAAAATATTGAAAAAATATGCACTCATTTTTATCTGAAATGTCTGAACCGATTTTCATAAACTAAGATTCAAATAAAAGGTCTCATAGTCCCATAGACTGCTATTGAATTTCATTTTGGATCCGACTTCCGGTTCCGGAGTTACATGGTAATATGTGAAAATTAGAGAAAAAGTGTGCATTCAATTTTCTCTGAAACAGCTCAACCGATTTTCACAAACTAAGATTCAAATGAAAGGTCCTATAGTTTCCTAAAAAATTCTAGAACATTTTATCCAAATTCTTCTAGTTTGCAGAGCTTGTTAGTTTGTGGGCATAAAAACTTAATTCGGCACTACACTTATCTTGTTCCGGAAGCACCGAAAGTGGTGCAGAAAGTTACAGTTACAGGGCGGTGAGTGTCGAAGTTTACATATCGCCATATAGAATGACAATATGTACCACACCGAAAGAAGAAGTAAACACAAAACAAACGATGCGTGCTTTGCTCTATTTCGTACACGAAATCGAAACGGTTACGAATGTTTGCTACTATTATGTAATATTGGTAAAAGGTTCTGCGGTTGATAAAAATTATAGCTATTTTATAATCAGTACGACCGAAAGAATGAACGAATGTCATTGAATTCAAATTTATTTGAAAAAATATGAAATTTTCACATCCGCTAATGCAGTAATACCGTTTCAGTTGTATAATGATGTCAATAATATAAAAGTAATAATTCTACTACATGTTTTATGCTGCTGATTCATGCTGTTTAGCTTACATATGCAGAAGTAACAGAAACGCAGGTTCGCTTCGTTTGTTAGATTTAGTTTAATTGATTTAATCGAAATTGAGCATGGGACAGTATGTACATATAGGTTTAACTAGGTTCAAACTGTTCCAATTTGTAGGTCATATTTGTTGCTGGCAAACGAACCAACTTTGGCCATTCCGGTCATCCGAATCCTGTTTCGGAAGTATTGTAAAAAGTGATCAAAAACTGCAAAAAGGATCTTACTCACTGTTTTTAAGATAGCCAAACCGATTTTCGCAAACTTATCAATTCAAAGGAAAAGTCTTACAGTTTCATACGGAATTTCTTAATTTGTTGTGGATACTGATTTCGTATTTGTAGACTTTGTCAGATTAAGTCCGAACAAACCTTCCTATTTATATTCAATGAACAGTTTTTTTTCCTAATTCCACAGTAATATTTTTTATGTTATGAGTAATATGAGAAAGGCATCATTACGCTACTAGGTGTGTTAAAACAGGTTTTTTCAAATACAATAAAGACTAAAACCATTAACTTTCGATCCGCATTGAAGAAATCTTTGAAAAACACTGGAATATTTCGTAATAATTGCCGGAGAAAATAAATAAAGTGACCCTGTTGATTCCACTTATGACCTTTCCTAATATTCATTGAGAACTAACATTATAACTATATCCATCTCAGGATGACCAACACAGTCTACTCTTGTTTAACTTGTTTCCCGCATTCTGACTATAATAATTTTATGCTTACCTAAGTATACTATAGTGTATTTTTCGTATTCAGAAGATTTCTACGCACACAAAAAAATCTAGTTTAATTTAGTAAATAGACAGAAAAAATATAATGTAACTTTTACTTTGCAGCAAGCTTGACCTTACATCGCATTTTCACTTCACAATGTTTATTTATTAGCAACTGAATTGGGCTAATCACGATAAAACAAAATTCTGGATTTATATGATACCAAATGTTTTGTTGATTAACACAAACTCTCTATAATGTATGTGTTTTACATCAAACGGCACATTTTTTCACATATAAAGACATCAGTGTGTTTTAGCCAACCACACTTTCTTCAATAGTGTAGCGGTACTAGCCGTACGAAAATGGAGAACTATCGCTAGCGAGGTTATGAATGAAAACTTGAAGCAAACAGGACACCGGGGAACTACATTCTTACGTTTCGTTTGGGATGTTTTAGGAAGATGACGTGAATAAGGCAAGGAAAAATGATGATTAAAAATTAGTTTTGTTATGAAGTCGATACGAGCCGATCGGAGATATGTACCCATAGAGGAGATTCCAACTTTGTTTTCATGTCAGTGCATGTAGTTTCAATTTGACATTCAAACTTCTTTGTTATGACTATAAGCGTATGTTAAGACAGTTCGAATCGATCCGAACAATTATAAATCACATTGCATTCGTGTCACACCTCGTGTTTTATATTTGTCACTTGCAATCTAGCGGCAGTCAATGATGTGAATCAGCACCAATTTACTTTCTTGTTTCACACAATCACTTTAATTTGATCACTATTTCAGCATCACCTCTCCATTACCGATAAACAGTAATTCACACCGTGCTTTATGTATTAGCATATCACCATGTCGTAACAAGGTGATAACTCAAGATGTCTACGATGAGCACGTGATTTCGGGATATCCGTGCTATTTGGAAAACTCACAGCGCTGTTCCGTCTCTAGTGGCACACCGAATGAAATTCGACTTTTCCGCTTGCCGAACGACATGTAACACTGCACCAAACCGTTGGTGCTTGCTGTGCATGTATGTGTGTGCGTGCGTATTTACCACTTTTCAAAGCAGGCAGACCGTGGGATGAACAGCGGCAGCCTTCCTACGTTTGTTTGATCGAAGGCAACTGAATGGAAAAGAACTACCGCAACAAGCAAATTTCGAAAAATAACTCTCCGTGCACGCGGCTTGTTCACGCAGAAAAAAACTTTGTAGAAATACACAAACGAATTATTTTGGTAATATATAACGACTCTGGTTATATACCAACCATATTTTTTTTCTAAGCAACCAATATTTGTTCGAAACAGTGACGCTCTAAGGTTTAAAAGAAACAGATTCTGGTGTAATACAACTATTATTTTAGATTGATAGGCAACTAGCCGTATTGTTGTTTTGTACAATCGTGATTTTCCTGCGTGCTCATGGTTTCTGAGAGAGATTTTGCGGAGAAGGTTGTTCTTTCACCAATACTACTGAAACTATGGCCTTTGTAGCGTTATCATGGCGCCACCACTGTGTGAACAGTATGTAGTATCAAATCGTTTTTGCAATCATCACTCGTTGGATGTAAATAAAAAATATAGTGTTTAGAGGTGATATGCCTCTACCAATCCTACTACCAACATTCAAGATTCATATGCGACTAATTTGTTTTTTTTTTAACTAAAAATCTCTGTTTTATGACGTGTTCACAGTACAGATTTTTTTTGTGTTATTACACTATGTGTTCTTAAGGCTAATTATCAGAACTTTTTATAAATCTTTTGCGTAAACGTAGTATGAATGTTAGACAAAAAAGGACTAATTACTAACAGTAAAACGTACTTAATCCACATAGCAGTGAAATGAAACCTTCTTTATCATTTTTGAAAAACACTTGCAACAATGTTTTACTGTGTCGATCGTTCTTAATTGCATTCTGTAGACCGAAATGTTCGTGGTTACAAAGTCACCCGTTTGTGCGAAAATTTAAACCGCTAAGCTAAGTTAGACGAAGATGACAGTTCAATTTGAACTGCTTAAAGCACTGATGAGCCGAAGCTGAAATGCTAAGAAAGTTCATTTTTTTTATTTCAATAATACATTTCTTGAAGTATTTACTTAAGTATTTATATTTCAATAAAATATTTTCATAAATTTGATAATATCAAAATCAAAAGGTTAGAAATTGAGCGACTTCTGGGATGTTTCAATTATTCTTACTGCATTCTTCATATCTTTTATTTGTGATTCATACATTACCATATGTTTCAGATATAGAGAACATTTTCTACACTTCTCAAGAGGTTTTGTAAATACTGAGCATATTATCAAAAATTTAGTAACACTCCCGTCTCTGTTTTTCACGGGAAATACGCATCCTGCCAAATTCAAACCGGAAAAATGAGCCCATGTTAGTTAAAATGAAATCTATACAAATCCGTATTATTTCGTTTTGTTATTTGAAACCTGTACAAATCCGCGTTATAGTATGTTCACATTAGCGCTGATATCAAGTGATATACGGGTACTTGATATCCGATGATATCATGTCCGATATCACTTGATATCCCATACAATTTGATGTCAACGCGTATCACCATTTTGGCATGATATCCGGGATATCATGTACGATATTATGTCGCGTTGTCAGAAATCGCAACTAGCAACACGGATAATGGCATTGAACGCACTCATTTATGAACGTCACTTTGAGAGTGACAATAAACAATCATTATAATTTCAAATTTTTCAGCGAATACTGGCGTTCGGAGACAATTAATTGCAAGGCTTCAACTATTAATTGAATTGTATGAGAGAAAAGCAATATTATTGATCTTACTCCTAATGGGAACATTCAATATGACAATTTGATTGTCAAACGATATTATTTCGATCATATGTGAACACTCCCACGTGATATGGATATCGTCCCGGTATATTAAGTGATATAAGCGCTAATGTGAACATGGTGTTAGGTTCTTGCAAAAAAAATAGGAAATTCCGGCAAAAAATGTGCACAGGCCGTGTGAATTGGGGTTATGAAATTCGGTTCTTCCAGCAATTATAACAGTAAACAGTATGAATTCATCCAATTATGAAAATGTTTTCAATTCGGAAAATCGCGTCGCTCTAACAGCAAAATTAAACAGTTTTCGAACTATTTTTTCTACGATATTGCTTCTTAGAGCCAAAGCAAAGATATTTCTCTTGATTTTATCGAAATTCATTGATTGGAAGTCAAATAAAGACTGTCCCAGAAAGTATGAACGCAACCAAAAACCGCTGCCATTTCCTAATGGTTCAGAATCTGTCAATTTTTATTGCTGCGTCCTGTTGTTTACACTCTTCTCTAACCAATAAATTCGTTTTCATCAGTTTGTTTCGAAATGCGTGGACTTTCAGCAGAACAACGTCGAAAAATTGTGTACAAATGGTGCACAGAACGCGGACTGTCACTGAGTAAGATAGCAAAAATGGAAGGAGTAAGAGAAAAAGCCGTGCGAAATGCAATCAGAAAGTTCGGTGAGGATAACACCTTTGAGGATAAACCGAAAACGGGTCGAAAAAAAGGTCCTGCTTACCCTCAGTAAGATAAACGTATACTGAAGGCGTTCGAGCAAAAGAAGGAAGTTTCAGTTCGGGATGTGGCCAACAAAGTGGGCACTTCGAAGTCAAATGTTCTTCGTGCTAAAAAACGTTTGAATCTTCGAACCTATAAATAGCAGAAACAACCAAAACGTAGTCTAAACAAGTAGCATCGATCAGGCCGAGGGTTCGGAAGCTGTACAATACGATTCTTGCTGGAAACCATGATTATGGACGACGAAACCTACGTGAAACTCGATTACAAATCCTTGCCGGGACCACAATATTATACGGTGCGAGAAGGGCAAGTGTTAAACCAGTCCGAGACATTGATTAAAGTCGAAAAAATTGGTAAAAAACTATGGTCTGGCAAGCAATTTGTAGCTGCGGTAAGATTTCGAAATTCTTCATCACCACTGCTTCAATGAACAGCGAAATATACACTTATGTGTTTTGTTTCATCAATGTATTTAAAAAAAAACATTACACTTCGATTTACATGTGGTTCTTACGACCGAACTGTTTTACTTCTCAAATCGAACTGACTAGCCTGTCCTGCTGAATTTGCCCGCCGCGTACAAGCGGAAAAACTTTGCCGAGATTTGAACAGCCGAGTGCTCGGCAAACACTAAAACAACTGAAATTTCCGGGATTTTGCTTTCACCGAGATTTTAGATTTCGAGAAAACTACAAATTACCGAGATCTTCATCGCTTTTGAAAAACAAATTACCAAAATTATCGGTGTTCAAGCATGTGAACTAATGCAGAAATTTCAAAAAAATTATGCCCTTTGAAGAAAATATTGCCAAACATATACGCCGTAGAATGGATGTACTTCCATGTTATTTACAGTAGAGAACACAATTCGATTTTCCACAGAAAATCAGATTCCGCAACAACGAAATAAATGGCTCAATAAAACATTGTATATTTAAAGAAATATATCATACCGGAGTCCGATCAATTTCATGCAGTAGATTATCGTTGCGAAGATATTTATTCCGTAAGAATGCTCTGGAGGATTTTTTGTCTCGAATAATAGTCGAACATTGAACAAATTTGTTCTTAATATCACGAAACATATCGCTATATTCGGATTCAATTTTTATTTGCCACTAATTCCACATATGAACACATGCACTTATTTACATCACTTAGTTTTGCACTGAAGAGACATGGCTACTTCGATGAATCACCGAATTTCGGTTGTCTAAAAGTTGTTTACCCAGATTTCGGTAAGTTGATATCAATAATTTGCTGATTTCGGCAAAACGGCCAATTGCTGGTAAACACGATAATTTTCAAAACGAAATATTAGCAATTGCCGAGAAATAGTAAAAAATAAAAAGAGAATTTTGGAAAAACCTATTTAGCATTTTTTTCGCCGAAATCCAAATTAAGTTTTAAGTGTGTATAAATAGTGATGTATTTTTTTACTCGAATAATCAAAAGGATAAAGCAATCGATTAAAAGGATAAAGCAATCGAGTATTTGTAATCGATTGACGGCAGTGCCACTAATCGAGCTATTCGATTAATAGCAATCAATTAATCTGAATTTATATCAGTTTGTAGATAACGTTTAGCTTTAGGCTGCAGACAGAGTGGGCGCGAGAAGCTGAGTCGAGCTAGTGACTTACATTGACAAATCAAAAGTGGGAATGATACTAGCAGCAAATCAAAAGGACTCTTTCAGAGTACAAGAGAGAAATCGGCTCAGCTTTCAATCTGACAGGGTCCCTCTGTTTTGCTGTAAGTACGTTTCCTTTTTTGGTCAGCATCAAGCTCGGTTCAGCTTCTCGCGCTCACTCTGTCAGCAGCCTAAGGGCGAAGCCAGAGAGAAAGCGACGCGAAGCGAAACTTTACAGATCGCTCGGAGTTGCGCGGCAGAGCTCCGTCCATTCAAGTTCGGCAGCAAAAGGACAATTATGTCAGAGTGAACTTGATGCATTGCAAGGCGAATACTGCCGATCGCACCGCACTCACTCTGACATACATGTCATTTTTCTGCTGAACTTAAATGGACGGAGCTCTGCACGCAACTCCGTGCGATCTTTCAAATTTCGCATCACTTCGCTTCGCGTCGTGTGTCGCTTTCTCTCTGGCTTCACCCTAAGGCTAAACGTTGCTATGATGAGAGTTGCAGTTTCATCTGGCATAATTCAAGGAAATGCGAATTTCAATTTAAAAAATGATTCATGGTCCATTCTGCCACGGTAACAATGTTCATACATTTCTCCATCCGTTTGATCATAGATTTTATTGAATATTCCGAGAAACTGACAATTTTCAAGACATTTCAACCACATTTTCTCATATTTTTGCTTGTTGTATGATGCAATAATGGTAAAAATTCGTTATTCAACACAGTTTTTCATTTGGCAGCTCTGATTCTGTTTAGAATAATTTGATCGATTAATTCCATTAATCGATTAATGCTTAATAGTAATCGATTACACTAAGCGACTCCTTTTTTATTATCCGAAACCTAATAACATCACTATGTATAATTCCACAACCGAATTCGATAGTCCCACGACAAAAGGGCGTAACTGCAAATGAGAGCCTCTCTTTGTTTGCTTTCTCTAAAGTTTCCAATATAAATCGAAAGCTCTTAGTTTTACCTTGGAAGTATTGCGAAGAGTGAAGCGTCAAATATAAAATCAGTTCGGTAAATCGTAAAAGAAAAAGTAAACAAAGAGAAAATGTCATTTACAGTTAGGCCCTTTTGTTGTGAGACGGTCGAATTTATCTATTTTACACATTTTCAATCAATCAAGTTCGCTGCCTAAATTTTAAGTCATGGTAAGAAAACAAATCCTTATAAATTTTTCAGCAACAAAACAATATCTATTTAATTTGCACGATTGATGCCCCTTTGAAGATTCGATTGATTCTTTTTGGCTTCACTCTTAACGCGACTATCATTATTGGCACATTGTCGCAAAGCTGATTTACCGGTAGCAACACCTGCCAATGAAAAATGGAACCAAGAAAAGGAGGATTTTTTCGGAAATTTTCATATCGGCAGTAGTGATTTGCAACATTTTTATCGTTTATTCAATAGTACAAATATATATTAGCAATAAAAGTACACTCGGAGTAGAAGAAAATCGATTTCAAAGTGATTACTACTACTTTTTTTAGTGTAAACTATAATTAAACATGGAAAATCTTCAGGAATATGTGAAATTGGGTAAGGTTAGGTTTTTTTGGATCAACATTTTTTTAAACAGAAACCAGTGTAATATTGATTTCTCGAGTACTAGAATGTATAGCGATCGAGTATTTATTTTGGATACTTTATTTGTTATTTCCAGGCATTTGAAAAATGGTATCAAACCAAGTTTAATGCTCTATTCTGAATAAACAGTAGATTTCGCACAATGAACTAAGATCAACATTACCACCTCAGAGTAAAAACTTTTTCTTCAACTTTTACTATGATTTTTCAAATGAATTTGCACGTTTTCATAAGAAATCGTTGAAAAGGTGGAGTAATTTGAATTTTTCCTACCGATTTGACAGCTCTTGCTTAAAGTATCATCTCTAGACTAGCAGCGCCTCTACATTTCAGTTTTGCCACAATATGCCAATTGAATTTTCTTGCGTATGAATTTAGAGGAAAGTTTTAGAAATAGTCTAGCACCCCGCTTTCAGAAAACGAAAACAAACATTATTTTTAGTATTTCGGAGACGGCGTTTCTTGTACCTTTTTATATACCGCACGTAATTGAAAATGGATTGCGAGTAAATTTGAACTAACAATGGAAACTATTAAGTAAGTAAACATTGCAGTAGTTCATCCCAATGAAAATTCGATTTTATCATGATTGAATCATTTTTCGTGCAGGGAAAACGTAGCCAAATACGCTGCTGGCGGTCAAGAAGACAATTTTTGTCGGCTGTGCTTCGTAAAGGCCTTTAAACTGCGCACCGTGTTTCCGTATGGAGACAATCCGGACAACGAATTGTTTCGTAAAATTTCTAACCTAGCATTGGTTAGCCTAAATCACCGGGAAGAACCGGACTGTTGTATTTGTTCTCGTTGCGTCACTGCTCTAGAAGAATTTGATAAATTCCGACGTCAATGTGAAACACTCAATAACCTGTTGCTGGATGCACGTGGCCAGTCGGACACAAAAATTTTCAACGAAAGCTTCGCAATGGTAAACTTTTCACCGGTTTCAGCAGATCCACAATCCAATGAACCGTCAGTAAAACAGGACACGAGTAAAATTGATGATATTGATCCGTTCGAGGATCCAGTTTCCGGTAATGATGATAGGGATGATAGGGATAGCGAAACGAAACCCAGAACTAGATCTGTTGGGCGTAGCTCCGTGTCCGGTAAAACCGGTAAAAAGAGAGGACGACCATTGAAACGAACATTGAAACTGGAAGATGAGGAGGAAGAAGAGTTTGAGGAAGCGCTGTTTGAATCGGATGACAGTTTTAAACCAACACGAACTAGAGGTCGCCCTAGACGATACAAAAAGTTGACAACAGTTTCGAAACCGAAAAAGGAACGGCTAGAAAGGAAATCAATTGCCGATGATACCGACGAGACAGAGGAGAGGAGTAAGGTATAAGATTATAGTTCGAATTGCTAATTATTGTAAACATGAATATGTTTTCTGTTGCTTTTAGAGCGGCAGAGGCAGCTCGCGTGATTTCAAAGTTTATAACGCGGGACACGGATCGATCAATATCGCATTTCGCGGTTATCGTTATGTGAAATTTCGCTACTGTAAAACGGGTTTGTCCGTTCGTCATGGTTGGCAATGTATTGAGAAAGACTGTACCGCACAGCTTTATACGAAGAGTACGGCTAAAGACTACGTATTCTGGCAGAAGAATACTTATGAACACAACCATCCATCGGATAAGTTGGATGAAATGATGAATACGAAACTAGAGGATTTGGAACCAATGGACACCGAATCGGCAAACGATATAGCGGAAGTGCTTAAAAGTGGCCGTCAACTGTACAACTACAGCATCATACTTCTTACGACGGGAGAGATCGTCATGGTGTATGGTGATCATCGTCATCGTTTGTTGACAACTAGAGTGAGTTTTGACAGGTAGAATTCTCGATGATTGCAATAAACATTTTGAAATATATTTTGCAGAATGATGGAGCTAAAATCTACGGTTGCACCATAAGTTCTTGTCGAGCAGTAATCTACGTTACGCCGGATAACGAAATGAAGGTGTACAGCGGAAGTTGTACTGATACTGGAACAGCTTCCGAGCGTTCGTTCCGTCGATCCCACAAAGTTATTGCTTTCGATGGGTACTACTACACTTTCACCGGTCGACGACTGGAGAATAAATGTCTGGTGTGGCAGTGCTATTTAAGAAAGTCCCACAACTGTTCGACTTTAATCTATTCCACCGATGATGATGTAGTTGTTGCTGCCAAGCACCTGGTAAAGGTACCTCACAATCACGATACGGATGCGTACAAACTGGAGGAGGGTCATTTGATTGTCGAAGGTCGCAAAGGATCACTGTCGATGGAATCGACCGAGTATCATGTGGGTAAAAATCAAGCGGGGACGGATATTATCATCTTCGAAGGATTGCGGTACACGATTATGAACACTAAAATCGACGGTACACGTGCGTGCCGTTGCTTGGAGGACGATACGTGCTCGGCGTACATTTATCTCATTCCCAATGGCACGGTAATTAAGTTTGTCGGCCTGAACGAACACAGCCATTCGCTGCCGGAACAGGAGAAAGACATAGATGATTTTGATTTTATCATCGAAACGAAACACGTGGAAAAGTACGCTCCGATTTTCAAGTACTACAAGGGATACGAGTACCGAAGACAGGTGCGCCGGGAAAATGCCATTTATTACTATCGTTGCTCGGAGCGAAGAAACGGTTGCATGGCAGCGTTTTCGTGTAACGAAGATTTCAGTATGGTCAGAGAAAACAACGAACCGCACAACCACGAAATGACCAAACCGGAAGACGAACGTCGTAGGATCAGGCTGGAGCAGGACGGCACAATGGATTATCAAATGGGCACCTACGGCGATGACTACGAGGTTTTGCACTACCAAGAAAACCGGTACTGTCATTTTTACAACCATAAAGATGGTTGGCGCGTGTGGAGATGCTACTCCAGCTCGCGATGTAGGGCGACCTTGTTCCAGAGTTTGCCCGACAAGCGAGTTGTCGATTTGGAAAAAATACAACATTTGCACGATGGTGAAAAGCACCCCAGACAACGCCGCAAACCACAGCGTGAACCAACGAGCACGGCTGAGGAGAAACAGCAGTTCTACAGCGACTCCGACAGTCGGGAGAGTGCCGATTGGTTCTGAGTAATTTCTGATCTCTCGTTTAATATCCTGAAGTTTTAATCGAATGCTATATTTTTTCTTCGTTGTCCAAGACATACTATCAATACGAAACAAACAATTCATTCTCCAGTTACACAGTCTGTTAGTCCCTCTTCAATTTTAACGGAATTCGGAATTATCATTAAACACTTGTTGATTAACAATAGTAGCGTAGTTAATTCATTTTCCATTTCTGAAATTTCCTAATCATAAAACAATGAAACGGGTTGGATAGAGACCTGCAAATGTGGAGTTAACTTTTTTTTTCTGCGCGAATCAACGACAAGTCTAACCGGAATTCAGGAAACTCACTTCAAACTGCACGTGTTTTTTTTTCTTCCTGTCGATGAAATCGATATTCACCATTTTCCTTATGCTTTTACTGAATTTAGTAGAAGTCTAGTTAGTTGTGTGACTATCGGTAAGAATGATCGTCGGCATCATTATTAGAAAGATGGTAGTCGTGACGATGAGACCAATCGTGGAGTTTAAATTGAACAGATGGCCGTAGTGAAACCGACAGTACCAGCAGTAGGAGATGGTTGCCGATAAGATAAAAGTCCCAATGTATATAAAATATGTTCCGTAGCGTGTTCGGTTGTTGCGGTCATTGTTTTCAAAGCCAATTCCTCCCGAAATGCCGCCACCACTGCCCCCATCAGCGATTGTCCGATCTCCCCCAGAGTTGGCGCTGGCTCCATTGTCTTCGGTACCAGCCAGCTGAGATCTTGGATTGTGGATCAAACAGTGCACGACGCAGTTGTCAAATAATCCACAGGCTGCTAAAGTTTTTGAATCTGGTTGTAACACGTGTCCGTTAAAAACCAATCGTACAAGCTTTTTCGCCGCCAGTTCAATAGTGAAATTACGTCTGAAAACAGCCATACATTACGAGCAATCATTAAAAAAAATGTTTAGCAAATTTAGTTTTACTAACTTTTTGAAATCACCAACCCCTTCGTTCAGATCACCTTCGACTAGCTTTGAATCGTCATTCAAATATTTTAGCTTAATTCTTATTTGCTTCGCCTGTAGCTTTTCCTTCGTTTGCTGAGCATCGTTTAGCTCTCCCGCTCCTCGGCCGTCGTTAGCGTGACTAACTTCGGCTGTTTGTCCTTTCTGAGCATACCGCCGATGTCGAAGACCAACATCATCCGAAGAAATCGATAAATTTGCTCTTGTCGCCGCCGATGCTTCGAATGACCGCGGGCTGTTATCGTCCAGATCACGATCCATCTGGCGTATTATTTCCTCCGGTCCGGTATCAATTTCATCCAAACTGCTACGACCACCACCGGGAGCTGATGTACTGGGATATGTTTCCGAGTCACTGATGTCCAATCCGGTGGCCGATTCGGACGCTTCCGTTAGGATAGACTGTGTTATGTTGTCAATCGACGATGCGATGCTGTCGTTCTCCAGATCAAGTTCTTCTGTTTCGGTCACGTTGGAAATATTGGACTGCTGGGATGAACTGCGAACTGAGGTGACGGTACAAAAAACATGAATTTTGACGCCAAATATCTACTGTAAAATAAAAACAAAACAGTAACACTCACGAATGTTTATGGTGACCGGTTGTTGTGTAATACGATTTAATCGCCGCAGATTGTTTTCGATGATTAGAACGGCAGCCTGCGAGTTCGGACTGGTGCGATCTTCCCGCACGTATGTCGAGCGCCAGGCAAAGTAAACAATGATCAGAGCTAAAATACCCAGTGTCCACTGATTGATCACTTCGTCTGAACTTTCGAAAAATGGCAACATTTTCCACATAATACCAGGTAAACTGATCGGTAAACCACCGATTTCTCAACGCAGAACTATATTTGCGTAGCCTTATTTGTCACGGTTTACTTTATAGATGTCACCTTGTACAAGCATTCTGATCGTGATGAAAATGCGTAAAATGTTATAAAAAAGAAACGACTCATTTTAGGAAGATAATAAGGAATCAACAACAGAAGAACAAATTGATTTTTTTAATTTACATGTAGACGAATTGAGCCAATTTGCTGTATTTGCCTAACAAGTCGAATTTTTCGAAAACATACGACCGCTGAACAAAACAACAAATTTGCCAATCATTTGTGTATGAAATCTACTTACATAAGCTTGTTGTTTATGTAAATGGCAACTATGACACGAAATTTGGTCTGGTCGATCAAAACAAAGGATCGAATTAGAAGACAACGGCGCTTAATCGATTTGATATTTTTCAGTAATGATCGCACGATCACGAACTATTTTGTACAAATTTTCCTTTTTTGTAATGACGTATACGCCCCAGTGACGTTTTGCACTTATTACGAATGTCAGAGAACAACGCAAGCAGCGAGAATTGTCATTTTCATTGGTAGCAAAATTACACCACACTGCTAGAAATCAGCACTTGATTTCAATATTTTTTTCTAAAATTGTTATAAATTTCTAGGCACACACACTGAAAAGAAGAACTTGGTAGCACTAACTACGTGGTTATGGTGAAAATGAACAATGTTGAATAAATCTGTATAAAATGTTCAAAACAACGAATGTAACAATGAGAGATTCTCTTTGTTTACTTTCTCTTTCGATTATTGCGGAATATTCCTTCATTTCTCGGTAATTTCTTCAGTGCAGATTCAGAGATGATAACTTTATGTAATATTATCGGTAAATAATTGGAGTGAATGATTGCTAAGAGTACCGTAATAATCGAAAGAGAAAGTAAACAAAGAGAATCTCTCATTATTACATTCGTCGTTTTGAACATTTTATACAGAAATTGTCATTTGTCCGTTTTTGATAACGGCAATAAATTACCTGCTAACATTAACTTTGAGGAGGAATTTTGAAGGTACTTGCTTAGTCACAACTAGGGTTGCAGAGGTATTTTGGCCCACTTTGTAAAAGTATCCTTCAAATGTTGTAATATCTTTGAAAACCCCTTCCTCAACAGGTAATTTAATGTTATGGTCTAAACGATGAAAAAATAATCATTTTTGGGAATTTTATCCAGAACTATCGTTCAACAAAATAAAGTCCAATGTTTTGCATGATAAAAAGTATCATTCGAACAACATTTTGTAGTTTTTTTTATAGAAAAATATTAAGAACTAGGTCGGTGAAGAGGTATTTTGAGGACGCTTCTTAAAAATCATGATTTACGGTGTCCACTGTATCTCACCGCAGACTAATCAAAAGTGAACAAATCAAAGCTGCAAAGTTAGAGTAGAAGTTTTTCTAGACCCCAACGTTTGATTGATTTTTTTAATTTTTGGTGGTTGCTCAAAAGTGAAAACTACGATTTTTCACAAAAATATTCGCCATTTTGTAACTGTAAAACCTCCCCAAAGTAACAAACAACAAAAAGGAAAACGTCAAACCAGACCCCAGGTTTTTTGTATGTAGAAAGTGTGTCCAAAATTTGAAAAAAAATGGTGCAGTAGTTTTTGAATGACGATGGACACGGACTTTCAAAACCTTTTCGAGCTTTCGAGAAAAACGCGTTTAAAGTTTTTTGTCTATGAAATCAATGGAAACAATTTATTACTCAAGGGAGCCCGTAGGGTCTATCATTTTCAAAAAATCATAATTTTTTTTTAATAATTTTTTATAATGAAACATTTCAAGAATGTTTTGTCGAGTTTTGAAGTTAATCGAAGTAGAAATCTTGGGCCTGTGCGTCGAGCTCTTGCTTGTTCGCAGAATGAGATATCCATAGATAAAGTACTATAACTTCCAGAGTTTCGTTCCAATAGGCATGAAAATTTTACAGAATATTCTTAGAATGTTTTACTAGAAGAAAAATAAAGAAAATAATTAACTCCGCTTATTAACCGCTCCTTAACATCGATTAAATCCGTAAAGCTCGTTAGGTGGGCCAAAATATATGAAGTGGCCAAAATACTTCTGTTACCCTAGCTATGAATATTACCGTTATTACCAAAATATTAAAATTGTTTAAAATATTACCATGAACATTGTAATTTTTATACGTGAACTCAGTAGACTCCACGTTGTGAAAAATTCGTAAATTTGTCTTGCCGTGCGTGATTGAATGTATAGTAATTATTTAAAAAAACATTTAAATAACTGCGGATGATTTCGTATTAGATCTGCAATTCAATTTTTATGAGTAGTTTATGTGAAACATACTCAAAAACAGTATTTCAAATTTGGTGTAATTTGTTTTCTTCATACTCTACAAACTTACATATTTCAAAGCCCCATACGATCCATCGAAAAATGTTGGATCAGTAACCGTGATCCAGTGGACTTATAGTGTAATTTTATTGACTCTTTTTATTTTTATTTATTTGAAAATCAACAGACACAATGTGACCCCAATGATAATTTCTAATTCTAATACTAAGTAAAAAGTAAGGCATTTATTTTATTATGTGAAAGATTGAAGTCGAACTCAGATGACACTCGATTGAACGACCAGCACGGTTTATTCCGTAGTTGATGCAACATTCGTTAATAAGCGTCGATAACCATTTGAAAATGACTGTAAAATAGCCATACTATCCATCGAAAATGATTATAAAATACTATGGCAACAATGCACATTTGGAAGGGCTAATTATATGTAAACATGTCGCATACAATATTTTGTTACTTTCATAGCCTAGTAGGATGAAAAAATAACAAATTGAACAGATTCTTTGCAATAATTCAAATGGATTTATTTTTTATTTTTCAAGAACCATTCGATATTCAGTAAAATTCCGTAAGACTTTTTTTCATCTCTAGAACTTTTCGGACATTCATTCAACTCTGGTAGTTTCAAACTAACTACAATATGATGTTGAATATTCGATACGTCTAATTTCCTTTCCTTTAATTTTTCTTTGCTTCTGTTATAGAGATTTTATTCTTGAGGTCATTCGCCTCTTCAGGTCAGAAAAACTTTCTGATCCTATGTTCCCAGAGCCGCTGCATGAAAGGCATAGACTAACTAAATGTGCTATACTCGTCCCCCACCATCGATTCAAAATCACATCGAGAATGTCGCAAGTTCTGGACTATTTATTCACTATTTAATCATGTGGTATCAATTCATCGACAAAATCGTAAGCATTTTACCGGTTTTTCAGTGGTCACCCGGAGATAACTTTTGTCGTAGGAACAATTAGAAGGATTTTCAATAGGGTATAAGATATGTAAATGCTACCCATGTCAAAAGTCGGATTCTCTTCGTGTGTCATAATTTTCTATTCTTCTTTACGTTCCCTTTATGTGCCATGCACGATGTTTGGATGGGGATTGAGAAAGATGAGTGGCCGTCTCACTCAGTTCGATATTTTCAGTGTTGCGAAAAAGTTGTAAACAGTAGTGTCTCTTGGCATATATTTAGATTGTTTTTTGGATTATATCCAATCACTCTTCCTTCTCACCTGATCCGAAACAGTAAGTAGCGAGCATTATTTGATATTAATGCGAATCTCCTTGCGTTTTCGGTCCTCTTATCGCAAGTGGACAATAAAGTGAATGGTAATCTACGGCAAGACCTACGTATGACGGAACACAATACATTTACGTGCTAGGAATAGAAACATCACTATTTCAATGAAACCACAAATTTGCATTGATCCAACGATGTGATGGCATAGAAGTGTGGTTGACCGAAGGCAAGAAGTGGTTGCGTATTTCGGATTACGTAGAAGCAGTGAGACACATGGCGATGCAGAAATATCATAATTTTCTAGTTTTAGCACTTACGCATGACTCGACAGTATCTAAACAGGAACAGTTTATTCCAGTCTGCGCTGCTTGTGCATGAAATTACCGATGTTGAATACTATAAACAGTGTTTACTAAAGTGGAGCTCGCGTACTAGTGTTTCCATTCTGTGCTAGTATATAACATTTTATGTATACAATTCGTTTAAATGGAGTGGAATTCCCAAAACGAGATACTTTTTATTGACAATTACGATAGGGAAACTGCATCCTCATGCTTATTAGGTACTTGGTACTTGAAGATTCACTACCATTTTTATAAATACTTTTTTAAATGTTTATTCCGTCCGCATTCCATTAGCTACAATAATAAAAACTACTTTATTGGCAGTTGCACGACTCAAGTGGTAACGAGTAGTTTTGTATCAATGTAGAAATGATGCAGTGATATATTGATATATATTCTCCTTATAATATTAACACACATCATTCATGCTGAAATATTATTCTCATAAGTGCAGGGATTGCCGGCGGTGTGTTAATTTAGCATATAACATGTCCAAGGTTCATTAACGGACCAGGAATTTCACTCTCTCGTCATGAAACAAAGTGGTTTCAAAAGAATGAGAAATTGATTTATTTCGACAACGAAGGAAACGATGCTGTACATTTGATCGGATCAATAAGACGGGTAGCACGGAAAACGCCCAAGCACGTAGCAAAAGCGATTAAAAACATCATTTCTGAATTCAGATGGGAATTTTCGCCTCACACACCATACTCCCTCGACCTGACCCTTTCCGACTATAATTAGTTTTCATCAATGTCTCATGCACTTGCTGGGAATTACTACACCAGTTATGAAGATGTGGGAAAATGGCGTCATTGCTTGATCACTTCAAACGACGAACAGTTATTGCGACTCAGTTATTCGTGAGTTGGTGTAAAATTTCATGCTTTGATATTTTTGGAGGTTTTGTACTTTGTCATAAACCGGGTCGGTGGTTCAGAGTATAAAACGCAGATTTCTTATGTTCGAGTTCTAACGTACACTGGACATTTTCAGGAAGGTTCGGTTTTCGTTCATCGGAGAATGTTCGATAGTGAACTTTTCACAACTGATTTTTCGCCATGTTAAATAACTTGCAAAAATCAGTACTGACCTGTTCTGCAATGAGTTTTCTGATCGATAATTTTTTGTCTGAAAATCTCATGTGAATAATTTCAGTCGTGATTTTCGAAATTTTAATTTTTTCCCAACATTGCAATGGGATGAAATGCTATATTATGTCGTTTCCGCCTGAGAACCCTAAAACTGATCCGGGGTAAATTTTGAGTGCCCCAGATTATTTCTAATTTCAATAAGATGAAGTCGGTTTATAATGACAAAAAACTTTATTGCTTGGAACGAAATCTCCGTATGGTAGAACCATAAAGTGACACATTCGCAAAAAAAACTCAACGCTATACAAATAAAAGGTTGAATATTATGATCCGCAACACTATTATAATTGCATATATTTGAACTATTCACAATATTTCGTCTGATACAAGACAAATACAAATCAAGGCGAACAAAGTCTATGTTCTTGGATCACGTATTCAATGTTTTTTTTTTTTTCAAATTTTCACAAGAAAACTGAAAACTTTGTGTTGATAATGAAGACCAATTGCTAATAAGGATCGTTCACTTGGAGCTTTTATTGTCTTGCTACACATCAATAGCTCGAAGGTGGAATCATCGGTTCTTATTTCTTTAAAAATGAGGAAGGATGACGCGTTACCTTGAATGGAAAACGATACAGAACCGTGCTTAATGAATTTTTGTTGTTGCCAAATCTTTATGATATGGATGTGGTTTTAACAGGATAGTGCCGCTTGTCATACTGCTGACGAAACAATCGACTTATTGAAAAAAAACATTTTCACGATTACATTATTTCGAGAAATGGACCGGTGAATTTGCCTCCACGTTCGTGTTATTTGACGCCACTCGATTATTTTTTGCGGGGATTCGTGATGTCATTGGTTTTTGTGAACAAACCAGCAATGATTGATACTTTGGAAATCTATATTCAGCGTGCGTCATTGCTGAAATATGCCCTCAAAGTAGTCGAAAATGGTACCTCCAGAATGACCTTTGTGAAAAATAGTCGTGACAGCCATATGCCAGAATTCATATTTGAATGTTAAATGCCAAGAAATTATCTACCAAATAAAAAATATCATAATTTGGCATGTGTTTTATTTAAATTTCAAATCAGCAAGCTATTAAAACATCTTTTACAAACACAATGTAATACTCCTCGCTAATCAAGTCAACTAGTTGAACTGATTGAATAAATAATTTTGAATTTTATTCCCTCCGCATCTAGTTAATTTGAAGGGAAGGGTAATATGCGATACTTGAAAGCATCTACTGTTTGATTATTTAGTACAATCCCCATGATTGATAAAGGAATTATTCAAAAATATTCTTCTCAAAATTCAATTTAACTCTGAGTCAGATGAAGTATCATCGGTTACCAATCGGTTGCTGCACCCAATAATAAATTCAATCAGAAGACACAATAAATTATAAATTATTGATCTCCATATGGACTGAATGCTTTCAATCAGAGATGCCAGGTAAAAGTTTCAGGGTTTCAAAAATCTGTAAATGTGAAAAGAAAATCTGTAGTCAGCAAGCATGCCTCGCTGGCAGCAATTTCTCTATTAAGTATGACATGCAAAACTGACTTGGCGAGCAAAAAAAAAGGTCGCGGCAATTTCAAAAGTCAGTAAATTTGGATGAAAGTTTGCGAAAAACTCGATTTTCAAAAAATGTCTGCAGCACTATACCCAAAATCTGCAGATTTACAGACAAATCTGCAGATCTGGCATCTCTGTTTTCAATGTTCTACACGCTTAAAATTAGTTACTCAAAAATGAGTATGATCCCACTCATCTACAGAAAAAGTGGAACAACTCTAATTTAGAGTAACTCCTTAATTACTCAAATTTGAGTTCTTCCATTGAAAGCAATGTTTGGGTAAAATCTACTCATTTACTGAGTAATGCTTTATTTGTACATGTGCCAAAAATAGAGTAATTAGCACTCAAATTTTGAGTAAAATTTTATTTCAAATTGATTAAATTAAATTAAATTAATTGTAGCAATTACGCTAAATATAAGTACAGTATGTATAACTCAAGACGAACCGCAAATTGTGTTATTGCTACTAATAATTTACTTTTTTTATCTCTGGAAGCGTTTTCTACTTCTACCTCTGGATGTGAGTCATCCTTCCGTAAATTTGCAGCGAATTCACTTATTTTTTTAGTGATTTCTGCCAAGGAAAGTTATGATTTAAAAAACATTGGATTTGTTATTCACGATAAGTAATGATCTTCACGATAAGTAACGTTTCAGGCTTTTAAATCTTTGGTATAGTGAACCACACTCGGAGCACACGAAAGGTTGGTCTGATTTCCAGCTGGTATTCAAATTATGACTCTTTCAATTCTTTCGCTTGTCCATGAGTTATCATGCCACAACCTTTTTAATATGGCTCGAAAACCCTAAAAACTTACTCCTTATTCTAGATTTCAAAATTATTTCTTAATCTTTACCTCGCAATTTCCTCGCCGTTGTAGCGTCAACTTCATCCAATATTTTCTGCTTTGTATTATTGCAGCCATAGAAATTTCCACAAAATCACCAACGAAGTTAACCACAGATACGTAATATGAGCAATAGAAAATAGGGAATGATATCACAAAATTTTTCGTTCGGTTTTTCGACAGTTCGCTGAAATAGTACTTCTAAAATTCGATACGTAAAACTCAAATTTAGAGTAAAAATTACTCATAATAATCACGGGTAACTACTCAAATTTTGACGTTTCCATGCATCATTTGAAAATGAGTAACTAGTACTCAAACTCTGAGTAACTTTTTCTAAGCGTGTACACGTTCTACACGAACAATATGTCAAAATTTGAGTGAAGTAAACTCGTTGCCATGAGTTCTCTCGCATTTATTCATACATTAGAGTAAGCGTAGAGTTTTTGAATATTTGAGTGAAAAAAATACTTCATGCAGTTCAGAGCGTTTTCATTCTCGGAATATTCTTATCGAAATAAAGAATGCGAGAATACGTCGTTTTCCTTTGCCGTTTCTAGATCCGGTTTTTAAAACATGAATCAACGTCAATCATCGATGTTTTGTGGTTTCAATTATGCTTAGTGAAAGGCCAACATAGAGATATAAAAATAATTCGATTTCGACTCCAAACCGTTCAAAAGGAAACGGTTTTGAATCACTATTTTGCGCATTCAAAAGAAAGAAGAATAACTTTGTATATGAACATAACGAAGAAAAGTTTCTTCATTTTGAGAGCAAGGAACTCAAATTTTTAGTTAAACTTACTCAAATTTTGAACAAAATATTTTTTTCTTATTATGAGTAAAAATTGTTCAAGTTTTGATAATTTCGTCCCTTAACTCAAAAATGAGTAGATAGGTGGTAACTCAAGTCACTTTTAACTTTTAATAAATTTTGAGTTATGTTCAATAAGGGTGTACGGTGTAAACTAGAGATGGTCGGGTATCGGGTATTTTACCCGAAACCCGACCCGTACCCGTACCCGACGGGTTTTTGGTCGGGTACGGGTAAAAAATTTTATTTTCAATCGGGTACGGGTCGGGTACGGGTAAAAAATTTTACTGCTCACTCGGGTACGGGTCGGGTACGGGTAAAAAAATTTATCGCTCACTCGGGTACGGGTCGGGTACGGGTAAATTTTTTTTTCGGATCGATTACCCGACCATTTGTACTTCACATAAATATGTTTACACGTTGACGAGATTTTTTCATTGCAAAACAGTTCTTCCGAAAAATAATCAATTTGATTCAAGGGGTTTTGACATTCCCGCCTAGGACCAGACCTGTCAAACGGCATCTTTTTCCAGAAAAAAACATTTTTTTCTTCATAAAAAGTTATGTGAATATTTCCCGCCCTACTTTGTTTATAACATATTTAATAAGACACACTGCCTTAGCTCTATGATGTTGCGGTCGGAATCTACTTTTCACGTAGGATTTAATGGACTGCCATTTTAAAGCAGTTTAATGCACAATCCAGTAAAAATTATTTGATTCATATACTGCCCATACTCGCATATCAGTCTCATATCGATTTTCGCCAATTTTGAGTTAGCTTGAGGAATGGAGCCTTTCCTCAATAAACTCTCAGAAATTGCAATGAAAGTTGAGGGTTTGTTCAGTAAAATATAAAAAAATATCAACTCATTTCTGTGTCCCATATGCTAAAGTACCCGCATATCAGTCCCATTCAGTGCAAAATTTCAATAATTTCATTTGTTGCAATATTGGAACAGCAAAGGTGTATTACCGATATTTCATGTAATAACACCAAGATTTAGCATTAGGGAGCAAAGCAAAGTCTTGGCATTACATTCCTTTCGTGGAATTTGGCCTTTCTGTTTCAACAGACTTCGCAGCCGATTCTTAGTGTACAGAATCATTGCATGGCTAGTAATATGAATCCTACTGACACTAAGAATCCTTCCAGGTCGGGGTTCGAACATACGACAGCTGGCTTGTAAGACCAGCGTCCTATGCATTGAACCGCCAACCCGGGACCAGCATTAGGGAGCACAATAAATAAAAAAAATCGGAAATAAACTTTTGATCGTCTTTTTCTCAACATGCCGATTTCCCATATGGGACTGATATGCAAGTATGGGCAGTATATAAAATGTAGTGTAGTACTCATATCACATTCAGATACCAGAAAACTGTTATTTTAAATATTGGTTAGAGACTTTCAAAATTTTCATAAAAATCATTGGGATTCTTACCATAAAAACATGGACATTTATTTCAGAAAATCTGCATAGAAGTTCTTATTATTCTGCACTTCTGGGTGGTGTCACCTCACTTTAAATGACACCGATTGATGGCACAGCAAGTTGGGCTATATTGCTAGTTAATTTTCGTTTCTTTTCACTGGACTACAAGTGAAAATCTCGATGCGTGACAACGTGGAGTCGCAAAAGTAAGGGTGAAAATCTTTTCTCGTGAAATACTCAAATTTTCACCGTGTTCACTCGTGGAGGGTTCCACCGGTTCAATGGCTGTAAAAACCACCAGCTACCGATAACATCGTGGGTGTGGGTTTGTGAGGTTTACAAAACGGGCATAGTTGACAGATTAATTTAAATCAAAATCATAATTAATTTTGCTTTATAGTAAAAAATTGTAACCAAAAAAATTAGAGGGTTGTATTCAAGACACGACCGAGCACAATAACATTAAAAATGAAACGTTTCTAGGGTCTTTATAATAAATACAAAAATAAAGATGAAAATGATGATGATACACTAAACTTCACTACACTTCAAAGTTACTTGAAAGCTCAATTTTAGATACAAACAACCTAAAGATTTAAACCTGAACAAATGAAACTATTTCATTTTATGATGATAATTTTCGAGAAACGTACAAACTTATTAATTTGATTTGATTTATATCGTTTATTTACCTCCAGTTTTAACTTAATAATGGTCGTTCACTGGGTGGACTTATTAATTTTATAAACATTTAATCGATCCAAGAGAATGTTGTACCAGTAATCTCAGTAATGGTGTAATTTTATTAATCCTTCAAAATCGTCGATAATCTTTGGAAAGTGTCGGTAAATAATATGGCAACAATACGAGGAAAAAAATATGTGAAACAGTCCGCATAAAATATTGTCCGCCTGTGAAACTCAATTATACTACTAAACCGAGGAGACCGCTTTTAGATAAGTTTTAGAATTTAATTTTGAATCTTTTGAAGCGTTTAATTCCTGGTGGGACAACAACTTGTTCAGTCACATATAATGAAAAAGAAGTATCTATGATTATCATCACCACACAACTTTATACTGAATCCATTTGCGCGCCACCGTTTTGTTCGCATGAGAATTAAGATTTAAGTATGCAAACCGATCCATTGCCACATTTTTAAGCTTACAATATTGAAGCTTTGGAATCATTTGAATAAGGAAAATCCATTAACAAATCATCGAGGAACAAGCGCTGCAAATTAGATCCGAAAAATCTATCGCCGATAATTCTAAATTGGCCTGATAGTTACCAGAGAACCAAAATTAAATACTCAATTCAAACAAATTTTTCAATGGTATGCAACTGAAATATTCAAATGACGTCATCTCATAAGTTTAAGTTAAATATTTCCGAATCGATTGGTTGTTGAATTATATAAAACCATCAACAAATGACTAAGTTATAAGCGTTCAAAATTATGACAGAAAAATGTTACGCGATTAGTTTTGCATGTTTTAAATTGACACCCAGCCTCGGGAAGCGAAGTGTAAGGCATTTGTAATGCAAAATCGACCAAAAATTTGCTAAATACATGGGATATTTCAAAAGAATCGGTAACCACGCTGATTGGGTTTTTCAATAGCTAGATGATATATAAGATACTCAAGCGAACACGGTGACAGGAAATTTCACCAACACATAATGCAAAAAGCGACAATCCAGTCATCAGCTCACTGGACAAGCTACTTGTTTCATTCACAGTCAAACATCAACTAGGCAAAGAAATATTGTGCAGCCTATATTTATAGATTTCTCTTCATACTACACAGAACGATGCGGTGTTTTTTATGCATGACGCAAAGCCTCCTACGCCGAACAAGAAGTTGACGTCATTTTGTACAGCAGGGATTGGTGGATGAAAACATAGGTCGATTCCAACCATTTTTTCAATAGTATGCTATTGAAATACTGAAAAGACGTCGTCATACATGTTTAAGTTGAAAGTTTTCGAACCGATTGGTTGTTAAATTATAACAATCCATCAACAAATGACCGAGTTATTAACGTTCAAAATTATGACACAAAAAGGTTACGCGACTATTTTTGAAACTTTTAATTGACACCTGGCCCCATATAGTGAAGAGTAAGGCATTTTTAATGCCAAAAATTTCCTACGAATGTTCAAACTACTTACACTTGAAGGACTCACTGTTCACCATGTTCAAAATTGAATTTTTCACACCGGGAATACACGTACATTGTTTGATTCTTTGGTCGAACTGATAACACACTATTCATTTTAGGGGATGTTCGCATAACATTCATTTTCGTCACGTATAATATTCAATTTGACATTTGGAACTATTTTACGTGATTTTTCAAGTGATTCGAATGTGAATTTTTATTTGTGTGTCAAGATAATGAGCACGCTTACTTATAGTTCTAAAGAATTGGATCAAAAGTCGCACTGTTTCGTAAAAACCATACCTACCCAAAATTGAGTACAACGGGTATTACGATATATTGGGTAAATATGCTTTTTGAAAAATTTGAGTAGATATTACTCGCTTTTTTTTTTTTTTTTTTTTTTTATTTTATTTTTTTTTTAAATAACTATTTATTGGAATATGAGTTAAAATTAAATTATTAAGATTTAAATTGGGTGTTCAGCCACAAGTGGTGACTTTTCAGCCCTGTTATATATATATATATATATATATATATATATATATATATATATATATATATATATATATATATATATATATATATATATATATATATATATATATATATATATATATATATATATATATATATATATATATATATATATATATATATATATATATATATATATATATGATTTGGTTATTACCATGAAGACATCATTTGCTTCCGCAATTCTGAGATTTTTGTGTAGGGAAAATTCTAAACCTTGTATTGTGTAATGGGGAAAAGGAACTTATATACTAACTTACTAACTAATACAGAGAGCGAATCGATTCAATTGAAGATTGCATCGATTTTTGTCGGAATTTGCTTATAATATTATGTGACATTACATCTAATGGTTCTATATTTGTGAGTCTGTGTAACTCATTTGTACTAAACCAGGGAGGACGCTTCAGAATCATTTTCAGAATTTTATTCTGAATCCTTTGAAGCGTTTTCTTCCTGGTGGAACAACAACTTGACCAAATTGGTACCGCATAAAGCATGGCTGGTCTGAAAATTTGTTTATAAATTAACAGTTTGTTTTTTAGACAGAGCTTAGAATTTCTGTTTATAAGAGGGTATAAACATTTAATATATTTATTACACTTTGCCTGGATTCCTTCAATGTGATCCTTGAAAGTGAGTTTTTTGTCATACGTTAAACCTAAGTATTTAGCTTGATCAGACCATGTCAATTCCAAGTCATTCAATTTGAGAATGTGATTATTGTTTGGTTTAAGAAAAGAAGCTCTTGGCTTGTGAGGAAAGATAATTAATTGCGTTTTTGCTGCATTTGGTTTAATTTTCCATTTTGACAGATAATCACTGAAAATATTTAAACTTCTTTGTAGGCGACTGCAGATCACTCTTAGATTTCTACCTGTGGCTAACAGACTTGTGTCGTCACAGAATAGCGATTTCTGACAACCAACGGGTAGATTTGGAAGATCAGAAGTGAAAATATTATACAAGATTGGAGCTACACTCGAACCCTGCGGAACACCGGCTCGTACGGGTAGCAATTCAGATTTACAATTCTGATAGCTAACCTGAAGAGTACGATCAGTTAAATAATTTTGAATCATTTTGATCAAATAAATAGGAAACTGGAAATCAGACATTTTTGCTATTAAACCTTTGTGCCAAACACTGTCGAATGCTTTTTCTATGTCTAGAAGAGCAACTCCAGTGGATAACCCAGAAGATTTATTTGATTTTATCATGTTCGTTACTCTGACAAGTTGATGAGTAGTTGAATGTTCATGACGAAATCCAAACTGCTCTGGTAAAAAAATTGAATTCTCATTTATATGAGTCATCATTCTTAACAAGATAATTTTTTCAAAAAGTTTAGTGATAGAAGAAAGTAAGCTAATTGGGCGATAACTTGATGTTTCTGCTGGGTTTTTATCAGGTTTTAGGATAGGAATTACTTTAGCGTTTTTCCATCTTTTTGGGAAGTAAGCTAATGAAAAACACTTGTTGAAAATTTTAACCAGGAGTCTCAAGGCAACATCGGGAAGATTTTTAATAAGAATATTAAAAATTCCATCATTACCAGGAGCCTTCATGTTTTTGAGTTTCCTAATAATTGATTTAATTTCATCAAAATTCGTCTCAATAATGTCATCGTGTGATAACACTTGGGTTGAAATATGATCATACTTCAGTGAGACTTCATTTTCAATAGGACTCACAACGTTTAAATTAAAATTGTGGACACTCTCGAACTGCTGAGCTAGCTTTTGAGCTTTTTCACCATTTGTAAGAAGTATTTGATTTCCTTCCTTGAGAGCAGGAATTGGTTTCTGAGGTTTCTTAAGAACCTTAGAAAGTTTCCAGAAAGGTTTAGAATATGGTTTAATTTGTTCAACTTCTTTAGCGAAATTTTCATTTCGCAAAAGAGTAAATCTATGTTTAATTTCTTTTTGTAAATCCTTAACTATGTTTTTCATAGCAGGATCACGAGAACGTTGATATTGTCGTCGACGAACATTCTTCAACCGAATGAGCAGTTGAAGATTGTCATCGATGATAGGAGAATTTAATTTAGTTTGAGCTTTGGGAACTGAAAGATTTCTAGCTTCGATAATATAATGATTCAAATTATCAATTGCTGTGTCGATGTCCGCAGAATTTTCCAAAATAGTTTCATGATCCACATGATTTTCAATGTGAGATCTGTAATCCAACCAATTAGCTCTATGATAGTTGAAAATAGAACTAATTGGATTAATTATAGCTTCGTTGGAAAGTCTGAATGTTACAGGAAGATGATCTGAGTCAAAATCAGCATGAGTAATCGGTTCACTACAAATGTGACTTTGATCTGTTAGAACCAGATCAATTGTAGACGGGTTTTTCACGGAAGAGAAACAAGTAGGATTACTGGGATGAAGAACTGTAAAGTAACCAGCTGAGAGTTGATTATGAAGTATTTTACCATTACTGTTATTTTGCCTACAATTCCACTGGACATGCTTATCATTTAAGTCCCCTATTACGAAAAATTTCGATCGATATCTTGTAAGTTTTTGCAAATCGCCTTTAAAGAAATTTAATTGATCGCCGGTGCATTGGAATGGCAAATATGCTCCAGCGATGAAATAAATTCCATGAATGGTTTCAACTTCGATTCCCAAGCTTTCAATAACTTTAGTATTGAAAGAAGGTAAAATTCGATGTTTAATTTGCCGTTGGACAAAAATGGCAACTCCACCACCAATTCCAGTAAACCTGTCAAATCGATGAACCACATAATGTGGATTGCTTTTCAATTTTACATTTGGTTTAAGAAAAGTTTCTGTCACAATGGCAATATGAATTTTGTGAACTTTGAGAAAATTATAAAATTCATCTTCACTCGATTTCAAAGATCGAGCATTCCAATTTAAAATATTCAAATAATTATTTAACATCACTGTTAAATTTTAAATTCATTATAATATTATTTGCAAATTTCCATCCGATTTGAAATGCTTCAAAAAGTGATGAAGTCGAATTCATTTGGATGATCATTTGAAAAAGTTGATCTTGTAGGTAGATCATTTTATTTTCAGTTATATCGCCTAAATCGACTTCATTTAAAGAAGCGAATGGCATTGAAGGAATATTTGTAGGTAGACTGCCATTAGAAGAAGATGATTTGGCCGGTCTACCTATTAATAAATTGTTTTCGTTAGAAGAAGAACTGCAAGGCGGTCCTGTGTTTTGATTATTTACATTAGAAGAAATAGGAGATAGATTTCTACCTAATATACCAGCATAACTGACATTAGAAGAAGATGATGACGAGGTCGATCTACCTGTCAATAAATTGTTTTCGTTAGAAGACGAATTGGCAGGTGCCTTAGAAGAATTTTCAGGTATGTTCTGTAAATTTAAGGTCGTTGATTTGACTTGTTGTCTAAGCGAACGAGCGTTTAAAATTTTTTCCCTGACAGGACATTTCAAATAATTGGATTTATGATTTCCATTGCAATTTGAACATGAAAATTTATCAGTGGTTTCATTCATTGGACAAACGTCTTTCGAATGCGATTTACCACAATTCAAACACCGTATATCCATATGACAATTTTTGGTTCCATGGCCGAAGCCTTGGCAACGACGACATTGCGTTAAGTTTGCAATACGATTATGCCGTTTATAATGTTCCCAATGAATTTTAATGTGGGAAATGAAACGTACTTTTTCTAAAGTTTTCAAATTGTTTACATCACTTCGATTGAAGTGTATTAGGTAAAGTTCATGGGAAATTCCAGAGCGTGGTTTAGAAGTACCATTCGCTCTTTTTTTCATAAGTATTACTTGGGAAGGGGCAAAACCAAGCAATTCTTTTATTTCATTTTTAATTTCATCAATACTTTGATCATTTGATAATCCTTTCAAGACAGCCTTGAAGGGTCTGTCTGATTTTATATCATATGAATAAAATTTATGAAGTTTTTCGGACAAATATCGAATAAGACGTTCGTAATCTTCCAATCCATCCACCAAGACTCGACATTCTCCTCTTCGTCCGATTTGAAATGAGACTTTTACTTCCGGGAGAAAAGTAGAAAGCTCAGTACGGAATGCTTTGAAGTCGGAAATCATCACCGTCACTGGTGGCATAGATTGATGTTTCTTCCCAGAACGACAAGCGTCCATTTTGGGAATTTTTGAAGAATTTTCTTCTATGTCGCTACAATCGGATTCAGGAAGAATCTCGTAAATATTGTTAGACGGCATAGGATCAACGGAAGGGAAATCCGTCCGTTGTCTTTTATTTTTACATTCAGATTCTATAAGATCGTGAATGTTATTAGAAAAATGTTGAATAACGGATTGTGATTTATTCCGTATTGAATTATTTTTAGCCTTAGGCTTGTTGCCTTTCCGGTTGGACGCAGGCATTTTTGAAATTAATGAAATTTTAAATTAAATTAACTAGGCTAAATTAGTCTTCGATTAGACTCCTAGCTAGCCTTAAAAAAGGCTGATTAATTTCTTAGTCACTCTAATATCACTCTTTGTATCACTTAGTCACTCTAATATCACTCTTTGTATCACTTAGTCACTTAGTTAGTGATTCAGGTAGCCTTGAAAAAGACTGAAGCCTTGAATCAATGAAACTCTAGGTAGCCAGAAAAAAATTCCAGGAGCCAAGAGCTATACGCGTGCGGTGCGAACGACTGTTCAACACCGACTGATATTACTCGCTTTTGTTGACATTTGTAAATGAGTATAAAGTACCAAAGACATTGGAAATCTACAGGGTCCGCCATCTAACATTTATTTTTGAACTAGCGGTTATTTCGACATTGGTAACCTAAATGTCACTTCTGATTTGACAGAAACTTAGTTGTATCCTTCCGCTGAACGAAAATGGTTGTGTATACGCTTGAGGACCGCGTGAAAATAGTGCAGTTTTACTTTCAAAATCATGGTAATGTTGCGGAATGTGTGCAAAAAAAATCATCTTCTCGGATGAGGCACACTTTCATCTCGGCGGGTATGTTAATAAGCAAAATTGTCGCATCTGGGGACGGAAAACCCGCACGTCATCATGGAGAAGCCGATCTCAGAGAGTGACGGTTTGGTGCGGATTTTTGTCTGGCGGCATCATTGGGCCTTTTTTCTTAGAAAATGAGGCAGGAGCCGCCGCCACGGTCAATGGCGAGCGGTACCGCGTCATCATTAGCGATTGGTTCTTCCCGTTACTTGAAGAGGTAGACTTGGACACCTTTTGATTCCAACAAGACGGCGCTCCGTGCCACACAGCCAACGCTACGATCGATCATCTGTGCACAGTCTTCGGAGATCGAATTATCAGTCGAAATTCGGATGTCGTTTGGCCGCTTCGGAGCTGTGATTTGACACCGTTAGACTATTATCTTTGAGCGGCTGTCAAAGATAAGTGTTATGTGGACAAGCCAGAGACAATTCAAGCCTTGAAGGATAACATTCGTGCATCCATAGCTGAAATAAAGCTGCATACAATCGAAAATGTATTAAAAAGCTGGACCGACCGTATGGCGTACTGCAAGGCCAGCCGAGGCAGCCATTTGAATGAAATTATATTCCACAATTACCCGGAAGGATTGTACTTTAATATGAAAAAAAAAATTTTGAATTCGGATGAACCGTTTGTTTTTTTATGCATGTTTAAAACAAAGTTACATTACATTATTCATGCTTCACAGTGTATTTATATGTTTAAAAGTAAACAAGCATTTTAATGTATTTTTCTTACCAACTAGAGCCTGATACGGCTCGATATCTAAAACACATTTTTTTCCATACTGAATTTTGGTAAAATTTTTACTACTCATTCGGGTCGGGTACGGGTACAGGTAATTTTTAATCGGGTACGGGTCGGGTACGGGTCAAATTTTTTATTTTTTTTCGGGTACGGGTCGGGTACGGGTAATTTTTATTTATTATTGATCGGGTACGGGTCGGGTACGGGTAATTTTTTAAATTTTCAATCGGGTACGGGTCGGGTACGGGTAAATATTTTTGCTGATCACTCGGGTACGGGTCGGGTTCGGGTATAAGAATTTCTATACCCGACCATCTCTAGTGTAAACGTGTGAATTGATTCGCAAACCTTATCCGCCCCTGCGTTATATGACGAGACCAGAGATGCCAGGTTTGCAGATTTCTTATGAAGTGCTGAAGACATTTTATTGCAAATTTTATTCTATATGAATTTCATATGAATGTCACATTGTTTTCCATGCAGATTTCAATTGAAACACGGTTGACCGAATCAAGTGTTTTGCAAATAGATTTGTGCTGTACTCATTTCCACTAGAAAATAAATAAGTTCGATTCAATAGCAAAACACATTACATCCAGAGGAAAAACACATCAAAGCTGAGTGAAAAATAATTTAATCTTACATCTTAGTGAATTTTCTAAAAACAAATCGCTTTGGTTATGTAGTTATTGAAATGAAAAAATATGCTGTTTGCATATGAATCTATCGTGGAAAATTTTATCAGTGCACAATCCAAAGCCCCACCCCCACGATGGTAAATGGACAGGTGGCAATTTCTCATATTACTGGCAATGAGCAAGACCGCTAAGTTGATGATGTTTTACATGAAGTTCGTATGTTTAAGTATGTTTATGTAGTATACTTCCTTCGGTTTCAAGGTATCAAGATCCAGGATCCAATTTTTGTTGACTCATGGTTCGAACTCTAGAATGCATTTTTTTTTAAATGCAGCTTAAATATT
Organism: Malaya genurostris; assembly: GCF_030247185.1. Lineage (NCBI taxonomy): Eukaryota > Metazoa > Arthropoda > Insecta > Diptera > Culicidae > Malaya > Malaya genurostris. The sequence continues at coordinate 64,773,965 of NC_080570.1, read as the reverse complement.
AAGTACACTTTTTTTTGTTATGTCTCCATTTAGAAATCTGATGGTAACGCTTATGCGAAAACATTTAGCTCATTTGAAGATACAATTCATATATTTTGTGCATGCGATTATATCTTTGATCATGGGTAATGTAAGGCAAACTCATCGTGGGGTGAGCAGTGAATAATTATCATCGGATGCAAACTAAACCACCGACGTCACGAAGCGACGAAAAGAGCGCCTTACTGTCTAAATATATGTCCGATCAGGTTCTGTCGATGAGTGTGCTGTGTAGGTATTTAGTGGTTTGTGGCTGGCTTTTGCGGGCGTATTGCAACGGAGTACCAGCTCGATTACTTGCAAGTCATGCTAAAACACCAACACCCACCGGTTCGAATCTGTTCGGTACGCCTATGCTGCGCACTTGAAAATTAGCTTTGCATTCTGGTTTCGGTGCTGACGTTGGTTGATTGTCTTTAAGATAAAAAGAGCTTTTAGAACAGGCAGCTCTCGATTTACTGCTATGTCCATATGGGTTTTCATATGACATAATTAAAGTCTAGATTTTTTATAGCGGTAAATCAGTTATTTTTGCAATGCAGTGTTTTGTTCTATTACAATACATTAAACGATTCATACTACTCAAATTTAAGTGCATAACGCGCTGGTCTCGCAAGCCAGATATTTGTTCGAAGTTCAAGCCTCGACCAGGAAGGATTCTTAGTGTGAGTAGGACCGCGTATCACTACCCAGGCAATTGTTCTGTCCTGTATACTTACGGGATCGGCTCAAAGTCTGTTGGAAAAAAAGATCCAATTTCGTGTCGGGTTGTAGTATGCTGATTTTTCTTTTATTACTCACATAATTCTGTTGTTATCTATTCGTAGTAATTTTAGAATAAATTACAACGATTACAATGACAATACTTTCACTTCCGATTATTTCTGCGTTATCAAACAAAAGTTGGTTAGGCGTCATGAATAAGTTACGTCACACCAAATTAAAAAAAAACAAGACAAACTTTTGCTTTAGATTCCGAAAAGAATCGAAGGTTACAAGGTTGATAATTATTTCCACGAGCAAAATTCCGATCAAATCGGCCATCCTTCGTGTGGCGAACGGCGCAGAAAGTAAATCTGCCACTTGCGTGTGTGCCCTTCCCCACCGGGCTAACGTACCGTTACCGAGTGCAAATCGCAGCACCCAGATTGAAGTTGGAGGTTGTATGTATTAGTGGCGACAAATAATTTGACTAATTGATTATAGTACTCTCATTTAGGCCCTTAGAAATGTCGATTTGTAGATTCCTTCCGTTGTGTTCATACTTCGATGTACTTCTTGCACTTGCACGGAACGACCGAAATTAGCTCTGCGCCTAATTCGTATTACTGTTTTTGAATTAGTTGATTTTAACAACAAAATTTCCAAAATAACTATAAAATTAGTTAAAATTGAGAATTTACTTTGCTGAAAAAACTCTTATTTTTAGAGAATGTGTTTAGTTGGTGAATATCCTGGACACAAACCAGTAATATTTCAATCCAACACGAAATTCTCATTGACAACTAATTTTGTTATTAAAATCAGAAAATTTGTTTCTATTTATCTATCACCATCATTACTGAAGGGTAGCACAAAGAAAACAAAACTGAAATGGGTATTATTAACAAGTTTATTAGCCAAAAACTCATGAGAAGTGTCAAAGCAAAACAATCCATTAAAAAGCTAAAAAGGACAGTCTTATTGAAACTGCTTGAAAATTGTTTTGATGTTTTTCGCATGTGTTCGATATATCTTTATTTAAATTTCTAAACCGATATGTAAAAAAGTCGTAAACTGTTAGTGGAAATCTTATTTATTCAGAATTTGTGCGCACTTGAAGCGATTGTGCGTAATAATGTTTTTACGCGGAACAGTGAAGTGAATTTCGAATGTTTCACTCTAATTGTGATGAAGTTTTTTTGTATCTTCAAACCTTCCGAGCTGCGCCGTCCGGTGTACTACTTGTATTCGGTTTTTGTTTTCCGAGTGCTCAAAGTTTTCAGTGAGAATGAAGAAAACAGTGATTTAGAAGAAAAAAAATTCAAAAAGATGTTTATGTTTCGTTTATGTCTTTTTCTCCAATACAACATCGTATTTATACCTGCCAATATGGAAAAGACAACCGCGTCTGAAATTTTTTCGGCAGTAGTGTGCCATCTAGCGGCTAGTAGTCATTACGGTGTTACCGTTTCGGTGACAGGGCGCCATATAGCTGCAGATTGCAGAAGCCAATTCAACCATTCATATTGGTTGAAAACAACATTTTATTTCCTTGATTCAACTAAAAAATTAGTTGAATGGAAATGAAATGTGCCTTAGCTAAGAAATGACAGCACGTTTAATTTGTGAATTCAACTAAAAAAATAGTCATTTCAACAAATATTTTATTATTATTAAGGGAATGAGAATAAAAAATCTAAATTAACAAAAGTAAGAATTTTTTAGTTGTCTCAAAAAATAACTAACTAAAATCAGCAAATCAACTAAATTTTTCGCGAAAATGCTGATTTCGGTCGTTCCGTGTGTTTAAAGCGAACATCGCACTGCACTTAACAAATCCAACGGTGCGAACGATTAACATCGTAGATCAAAAGGTCAAAATAGTTGCGTTTTGCGCAGAAGGCTTCACTTTTTTTCGTCCGTTCTTCAGCAGAACTGCTCACAGAGCGAATTAATACTGACGCAATTTTTGTAAAAGGTTTTCTTTTCACGTAATGTCGTTTGCACATTTTGCCTAACGAGCGGTCGCATCGGCTACAAAATTTGCATTTTTCTCGACCACAAAACAACATTTGATTTATTTGTTTGATGAGAAGTTTGTATTGTGAATGGTGCGTTAAATTGCTAATGTTGAAATGGATTTGCACTAAATTAATCATTTTATTTCCAATTTACATACATATTGCATTGGTAGAATATCTTATATAGCTCTTTAGGAAAGTTTTGTGGCCCTTAGATGGACCAAGAAATCGAATTTTTCCATTTTCGTTAACTTTCCCGTGAATTTTACTCGAATGCAAACGACCAATAACTGAATGATGCTGTAATCGCCCTGAAGCGAAACTCACGCTGCGAACACTGCACTAAACGAATCCAACGCAAAGTTACCATATTCACAGATTTTTCTGTAAAACCACAGATTTTTTGCCTATTTTGCCACACAGATTCTGTGTCACAGAACACAGATTTGATGATAACACAGACAGATTTCAACAGATTTTTATAAATATTTCATAAAAATGGCAGATTTTCGATATGGTTTTCACAGATTATGAACGAAAATATGCAAGTACACAGATTTTTCAAGTTGAAACACAGATTTTAGAATGGCAACTCTGATCTAACGGTGCGAACGACAACGTTACCAGGTATACCGATTTCTCGGTATTTATACAGATTTTTGACCTCTATACCGCAATACAGATATGTACTCCCAAAATACCGATAATTCACGGATCATACAGATAAGTACCGATTTTGGTTTTTAGCTTGAATAGACATGAGAAAAGGTTGTCGTAGGACCTTATTTTTGCTTACCTCTTGGTGACATTTTCTACTACTTATGTAGCAGAGATTCTTATACCGATATGGTACAGAAAGATTTTATCGCCGAATACAGATTTTTGGAAAAATGACCTGGCAACGCAGGCGAGCGATGAACAAAGCAGATTCCAATCGTCCGTTTCCTACTAATGCAGTAGGACCGGGATGTGCTTGCAGTTTACTTTCCTCATCCATTCGGCAGCAGAACTACTCACAATACGGATTGATTCAATGCTGAAGCGATTTTGTGATGGGTTTTCTTTTTACTTGATTTCGTTTGTAGCTTACTGAAATTTGAGAAAATTGTATATTTCAATGAAAGAAACTATCATAATGCTGTAAAGCTTTATGGGATATTGAACACTGTTCGGTGCATTTTTCCTGAACGAAAATCAGTTGAATGTTTTAATTTCATTCATTTGATGCGTAGTTCGTACTAGGATGTATATTTTCACTTCTGATTTGCATATTTCAACCGCATATTTTTTTCAAATTTTTATAATTCATTATTAATTAATTATTTCGTTATTTAACATTTTTTGCCCTTTGAAAGGTCGATTTGTGAAATATGCTCGGTCGTTGCTCACTTTTCGTTATATCTTTCTCCAATGCAAACGACGGTGACGCAATCGGTCTTGTTCGAAGCGGAACTCGCAATGCGAACCTTCCGCAGCAGAACTGCTCACAGTGCGGGTTGATTCAATACTGAAGCAATTTTTGTGAAGGGTTTGCTATTCATGTGATTTCGATTGCAGCTTTTTAGCTGTTAGAACTAGCCTAGAAAAAGTTGTTGCTAGTTGTTGTTCTACGTTTAGCCTTAAGGAAAGGGGCTCATATTCGTCATTGACTGAAACAACAGATGAATGATACTGGGCGTAGTTCCACTGTCTTGGCGTTGACGATGGTTTGCGTATTTGATGTGTCTCCGTTCATGGATTATGCAACAGGATCCATTAGTAGATTCGATTGATATATATGTTTCGTGTTAGGACCCAGTGTTTACCATTTTAAAAACGATTTCGTAAGAAAATTGATATTCACATCAATCTTGCACCTTATTCCATTTGTTTAGTGTAAGAATTGAACAAAATACTCAAACAGAGGAAGACATATTAGGGAATCAAATCTGTAAAAAAATTCGTAACCCTACCGAAGTGTTAAATTTTTGATAATGGAATCAGAACAAATTGGCTCAAATGGCACGTTCCCCTTGATATTTGTAGATTTGTGCCTTGCCATCAATTTGTTTTTAGCATAATTTTCCCGATATATAAAAGGGAAGGATTGAAGGGAAATGGTAAGGGATCCTGAAAAATTTGCTGAGGATCACATTTAGTGGAAGCAGAAGTAAATTCTGAACCTCTACGTAAAACCTATTTAGATTTGTTACTATGTGCGTTCTTTCTGATGAACGATGCACAGTTAATAAAACCTCTAACCCCCGAGAGGATTTAGAGATTTTACAAAAGCGACACCATTCTGCACTCCCGGAAGAATGCAGAACGATTCGCAGTATGTACGAGCAGAACTAAGTTCGGTACCCCATAAAGGATGCCAAACAATCTGTTAAACCATATTCAAGGTGAATACAGAAAGGATTGACTTTCTGACTATAGCTCCTAATCACATTGGGTGAAAAACGAGAGAATATTCTTCTGTATGCATGTTTGGATGCAATCCAAGAACGAATCTTGTGCTTTATTCAACTAGTTGAGAGTGATAAAGCTGGTTCCGGACCAACGAAATCATCCCTTGCACCAGCTCTAGCCAACTCATCAGCCCATTTATTTCCAGTAATACCAGAATGGCCGGGTACCCATAAGAAGTAAACTGCATTTGAGATGCTAAGATCTTCAATTTGAGTTCGACATGCGATCACTAGATTCGACCGTGGATCATTCGAACTGAGTGCTTTTAAAGCTACCTGACTGTCGGAACAAACATAAATTCGTTTATTACAGATCCTCTGCTGAAGTGGCGATTGTATTCCACACAGAACCGCGTAGATTTTTGCTTCGAACACAGTACAGTATTTATCAACTGAATAAGACTGCTCTAGCCTCATTTCACGACAGTAGACACCAGTACCAGCACGACCATTCAACAGAGAACCGTCCGTATAACAAACTATGTGTACATCAAGTTGTCGTTCCAAATAACCAGACAACCATTCCTCACGAAAAGGATAGCTCACATTGAATGTTTTGAAAGGAAAACTGCATGTGAGAGTTAGGTCGCTAGGAGCGAGTAAAACTCATCCCAGGTAGCCATTTGAGACCACAAGCGAGTGTGGTTAGTAGCATAGTCTATAGGGTTACAGTTCCTAAGCCCTGTACCCTTAAACGGTATGCATAAGATAATTCTTCTTGTTTTAGGAACACGTGTAGTGGTTTAATGCACAGTAGCGCCTCTAGAGCAGTAGTAGGAGTTGTCGTGAATGTTTCTGTCATCGCTATTAGGACCATCCTTTGGAGATGATTTAGCTTTGACTGAACTGTCGCAACTTCTCCTTTTTGCCACCATACAAGACATCCGTATGCTGAAATTGGTATAACGATAGTTGTGCAGATCCAATGAATGTATCTGGATTTGAGTCCACATGACTTTCCAAAAGCTCGTCTGCATTGGCCGAAAGCCACGCAAGCTTTTTTAATCCTGAAGTCAATGTGAGCACACCAATTCAGTTTTGAATCAAGAATAACCCCGACGTATTTAACTTGATCAACCGCAGTGACCTCTGAACCGAAGAACTGTAACGGACGAGCTCCTGCGATTATCCTACGATAAGTGAAAAGCACCATTGATGTTTTGCCCGGATTTACAGATAATCCCACCTGACAACACCATTGTTGAACAGATCGCAGAGCTTGCTGCATTAAATCAAAGAGAGTGGTAATGCTTATACCGGTCATCAATATATGATAATCGTCGGCAAAACCATAAGTCGTAAATCCAAGGTTATTAAGTTTCGTTAACAAACCATCAGCGACTAGGTTCCAAGATATTCCATTGACGACTACATTGTTTAACCTCCTGCAGCCATTCAGTCCTCGGCACGGAAATACACCTTGACTTAGGAGTTCCTATTTTTGTGGCCTTTTACGACAAGGAACAGGAAACCAGTGGATCAATTCTTGGTAGAGAATATTTTCGCCAGATGCCACACGGCTTACCTTTTTGTGGATTTATACCACCGGTACAGGTGGACCGTAGCATTATTCTTAGCCAGTTGGGAAACCGCTACCGACACTACACGGCTATCTAGGCTGCTCCGAAAGGGAAGTTGACATTGATGGACAACTTCCATGGATGGCCGAGCAGCCTCGAAGTGTTAAATTTTTGAGAATGGACCCAGGTAGTAGTAGTAGTAGTATACAATAGAAAGACATAGTCCTATGTCAACCAAATTTCATGTGTTGACAGTTCTAAATGTAAAAAAATACTGTGCAAGTAAAGAAATGGCTTGATAAGCATTGTCCGCGCTCTGCTTCAAGTAATTCAACCATTCTTCACTATGCTATGCTGAATTTAAGCATGGTAAATGAGGTAGCCCGGGTTGGCGGCTCAATGCATAGAGCGGTGGTCTTGCAAGCCAGTTGTCGTATGTTCGAGCCCCAACCTGGAAGGATTCTGAGTGTCAGATCGTAGTACTAGCCATGCGAAGTTTGTTGAAACTGAATGATAATATTAAAAAACAAATCCATTCCATTGTTCTGCAAATAACCAATATAGCGTCACTCTTAGCACAATAACTCACAAACTAATGCATAGAATATTATGAAATTTTAACAGCTGTCTTTCAAAGGTATATTAAACTGCTGCATCTAAGTAGAAATTCAATCAGACACTAGAATCAAGAAATTGAATCAGAATTTATAAACGATCGTTCTCAGTATAATTTAATCGAGATCATCTCCCCAATTAACCGGAGGTGCGCATCTCAAGACTCATCAGTCGAAGAAACTGTCTGCTTCTATATAAGACTGTGCCAGAAAGTATGAACGCACTTTGATTTCGCTGTAAATAATTCACAAGTGTTAGATATTCAAATTTTATTCGATGTTCTGATAATATTAGACTACCACAACAGAATATTATTCTCAACATTTGCTACTTAGCCATTGTAGACTAGTTGGTGCACCTTCTTGCGAACGTTCCTTATTAAATTCCGTTCAGACTTCTTGGCGACAAGTTTTGACACTTTTTTGCAATCTTTTTCGAACTGTTGAATGGTTTCGGCTGCCGAGACATGTATCCTAAGATGTGCCTTCGTTAATGCTCAAAATTCCTCAATTGGTCGAAGTTGTGGGCAATTTGGTGGATTCATGTCTTTTGGGACGAAAGTGACATTTTTGATAGTATACCATTCTACCGTTGATTTCGAGTAGTGACAAGAAGCAAGATCTGGCCAGAAGACAACAGGATCCTTGTGGCTTCGAATCATGGGTAGAAGTCGTTTTTGTAAACATTCCTTGATGTATATTTCGCTGTTCATTGAAGCAGTGGTGATGAAGTGTTTCGAAATCTTACTGCAGCTACAAATTGCTTGCCAGACCATAGCTTTCTTACCAATTTTTTCGACTTCAATCGATGTCTCGGACTGGTTTAACACTTGCCCTTCTCGCACCGTATAATATTGTGGTCCCGGCAAGGATTTGTAATCAAGTTTCACGTAGGTTTCGTCGTCCATGATTATGCGGTTCAAATTTCCAGCAAGAATCGTATTGTACAGCTTTCGAACCCTCGGCCTGATCGATGCTTCTTGTTTTGGACTACGTTTTGGTTGTTTCTGCTTCTTATAGGTTCGAAGATTCAAACGTTCTTTAGCACGAAGAACATTTGACTTCGAAGTGCCCACTTTTTTGGCCACATCCCGAACTGAAACCTCCTTCTTTTGCTCGAACGCCTTCAGTATACGTTTATCCAACTGAGGGTTAGCAGGACCTTTTATGCGACTCGTTTTCGGTTTATCCTCAAAGATGTTATCCTCACCGAACTTCCTGATTGCATTTCGCACGACTTTTTCACTTACTCCTGCCATTTTTGCTATCTTTCTCAGTGACAGTCCGCATTCTGTGCACCATTTGTACACAATTTTTTGACGTTGTTCTACTGAAAGTCCACGCATTTCGAAACAAACTAATGAAAACGAATAAACAACTGCACAAGTGGTTAGAGCAGAGTGTAAACAACAGGACGCAGCAATGAAAATTGACAGATTCTGAACCATTGCGAAATGGCTGCGGTTTTTGGTTTTCGTCCATACTTTCTGGGACAGTTTATAAATAATAGAACACTAGCACATATCAATTGCTTGAAACGAAACCACTTTTGTGATAAGTTACGATTTCCAACATTGCACAAAGGGTTAGAAAGTTTTTCTGATACGAGAACACAAGGTTAGTAGCTCCGTAATAGAAGTTATATGAAAATAATAATAATCACAGTCATCAATTTATCCGTAATCACTTCATCAAATGAACCCACTAGCACACACTTCGTAACCAATGATGCCTATTTTCACTTGATTAATCATATTTATCGATCATGTGTATGTGTAAAACGAATCGAGTACAATTCATAATTGATTACTGGTAGAATGATCGAAGTAATTGGTTATAAAGAATCAGTTAATTGCAATTTGTAATAGATGCTTGAAAAAAAATTTGCTTTGCTCTAGCATGGGAAAGTATTTCAAAACTTTTCCGAATCTAAATCCGAATTATGGGCATTTTCAACACTTATATTACAAATTCATCCAAGCAGTAATTTTTTTTTCATTCGTTTATTTTTTTCCTAATAATTTTCTTTTGATCCAGGAAACGTGCCAGTTGAGCCAATTTGTTCCGATTGATGATGTATTAAGTTCACCTTCAAAATGAACAATTGGTGCAGTTTTGTTATAAATCTGTTGAATTGGATCTGTATAATCGTCCAAACTGTTCTGTTGCATTTTTCCGACTTTATCTACCGTAATCGCACCACAGACAGTCTGCAGTCAGCATGACTCGTCAAAATTATTATTGGTATATCGTAAATAGAGAAAGAGACGAGGAAACCATCCAAAACTGTCGGTGTGTCGGGCCGGTCTAAACAATAAATCAACCGGCAGCGGCAAACGTGAGGATGGGCACGATGGTTCGGTGCTTTCGTTGTGATTTTGTATAATACACGATAATGAACGCAGATTAGCTATTTGCATTAGATTGGAAGGTCTGGCAGCATTGATCTGTTAAATAAGGGTTATACGTGAATCATATTTCTAAATTTTCTACTGAGTAGAATTAATAGAACTTTTTCGGTGTCATGAAAAAAAAAATAACTCTGACTCACTCTTTCCAAATTGAGAACTGCAGAAATAGCTCGTACTATTTTTGTAATTCAGTAAAGCAACTCCAACGAAGAAATGTTTGTTTTTATAACCAAGGGTGACTTGCACAGTAGATTACATTATCATAATTGTTATCGTGCTGGACTGCGACGGTGGCAGTTTCGTGTGAAATGCGCGATAGGACAAATAATAGCCATAATACACAAATACTGACCTGGCCAATTCTGCCAACAGGAAACTGGCGTTCTGATCACTTCGATTCTGTCATGGTATAATATGATTCTAGTTCTGTCAAGCATTACAACGAGTTCGGCGTTCGCATAGTTCTTCAGTGTAACTAGAGATCTTGTTCGATTCTCGATTTGATGTTTTTTTATATGACATTTCAAATGCTAGGTTCTATACGAGCTACTAATTCGTTATTTGAACCAGTTGAGAGGTTCGTTTTTTGCTGTTCAGTGAAAGGCGAATAAAAAAAACGTCGATCAAATTTTATTTTTCTTCATTGAAATAATTCCACATCAGTAATCATAGGTTGATTACAGAACTGTGTGCGAATAGATACAATTAACGCGTATAACGATTACGGTGTCAACTCTAATTGACAGGTTAGTTTCAATTTGAAAGTACTGTATGAATCTGCATTCACCTATTACAACGTTCTACTTATTTACCTTTGCATACGGTTATTATACTGACTTGAAATTAACTGTTTGCTGTATACTCTTAGTGATCCACCGCTTGATTTAGATCAAATCCAATCAATTCAGAATCAGCAAAGTTATAAATTGGTTGCAAATCTGATTTCATATTAGTTTATCATTAAAAACCCCAAAAAATTAAATATTTCATAAGTGATTTTTGGTCCGTTTTCGGAACCATACTTTTTATTCGTGTGGTAAAGTATTTATCAGACATAAATGGAAGTTATTGATATTTTCCACTCAGGTATTCGACGGATAATAATTATTACGAATCTATTCGTTCGCGGAAGTGATCTACTAATATTTTTAGCATCAATATGCAATAAAATATCGAAGGGTTCATAGCAAATAATAAATAACTACTAAATAAAACAAACCGAGTTTTTTAACAAGTTATTGTAAAGGGTGATTTTTTAAGAGCTTGAGAACTTTTTTAAACAATAAAACGCATAAAATTTGCAAAATCTCATCGGTTCTTTATTTTAAACGTTAGATTGGTACATGACATTTACTTTTTGAAGATAATTTCATTTAAATGTTGACCGCGGCTGCGTCTTAGGTGGTCCATTCGGAAAATCCGCTTTTTTATCGACAAATTTTGTTCAGCGATGAGGCTCATTTCTGGTTGAATGGCTACGTAAATAAGCAAAATTGCCGCATTTGGAGTGAAGAGCAACCAGAAGCCGTTCAAGAACTGCCCATGCATCCCGAAAAATGCACTGTTTGGTGTGGTTTGTACGCTGGTGGAATCATTGGACCGTATTTTTTCAAAGATGCTGTTGGACGCAACGTTACAGTGAATGGCGATCGCTATCGTTCGATGCTAACAAACTTTTTGTTGCCAAAAATGGAAGAACTGAACTTGGTTGACATGTGGTTTCAACAAGATGGCGCTACATGCCACACAGCTCGCGATTCTATGGCCATTTTGAGGGAAAACTTCGGAGAACAATTCATCTCAAGAAATGGACCGGTAAGTTGGCCACCAAGATCATGCGATTTGACGCCTTTAGACTATTTTTTGTGGGGCTACGTCAAGTCTAAAGTCTACAGAAATAAGCCAGTAACTATTCCAGCTTTGGAAGACAACATTTCCGAAGAAATTCGGGCTATTCCGGCCGAAATGCTCGAAAAAGTTGCCCAAAATTGGACTTTCCGAATGGACCACCTAAGACGCAGCCGCGGTCAACATTTAAATGAAATTATCTTCAAAAAGTAAATGTCATGTACCAATCTAACGTTTAAAATAAAGAACCGATGAGATTTTGCAAATTTTATGCGTTTTATTGTTTAAAAAAGTTCTCAAGCTCTTAAAAAATCACCCTTTACATTCAATTACTGGGAGTACAATGCGGTGCCTAAGTGCTGCTCTCGAAAAAGTCTAATTACAATGTGTATTAAACAACTTATAGTAAAGTAATTGGTCGAAACAATTAGTTTGAGTGATAGTACAGCTGTGGCAAGTGTGTGTTGATTAGTGAAAAGTATTATTTATTGAATATTGCTGATTCGCGATAATAAAAAATGTTCAAGCCACGGAAACTGGAATTTACCGCCCAAAATTAAACGACGTCAACCGATCGAAGCACCATCTGCATTGTCATTGTTATCAAATTTATGTTATCAGACTTACATAGAATCTGTGAAAATTTACAAGCCAATCGTGTGATTCAAGCTGAAGGTCTAAAATTTGTCTGCAGCAAACCCATCCGCAAGTGTTTATTTTATTTTTTCAATAGTGTGTCATCTCGCGTTGTTTAAAGCGATGCAAATAGGATAACAGGATACTGGTGAGATTGTTTATTAGAGATATTTTTTCTTATTTACAATTTTTGTATATTACTCCTTACTAAAAATCGGGCTAGACGCGCGCGTGAAGTTTATAACCGTGCAGATATATTTTTTTGCGACCGTGCTTAACTAGGAGGTAAATATAGTGTAGACTGCGAGGAGGACTCATTTGGTATTTTTTTATTTTGAATAGAGAGTAGATATCGACATTACTTCGGATCGCGTAAGGCGTTGTTTGTCGATTGATGATGATCGAGTGATATCTTGCCAGTAACATGTTATGACGGTCTATTGCAAAAAATCTTCGAAGACTGTGCGCAGAAGATCGATCGTAGCGTTGGCTGTGTGGCACGGTGCGCCATCTTGTTGGAACCAAATGGTGTCCAAGTCTTCCTCTTCAAGTAACGAGAAGAACCAATCGCTAATCATGCCGTGGCGGCGGCTTCTGCCTCGTTTTCGAAAAAAATGGCCCAATGATGCCGCCAGACCAAAATCCGCACCAAACCGTCACTCTCTATGGATGCATCGGCTTTTCCATGATAACGTGCTGGTTTTCCGTTCCCCAGATGCGACAATTTTGCTAATTAACATACCCGCCGAGATGATAATGTGCCTCATCTGAGAAGATGATTTTTTGGCAAAAATCGGCGTCTTCTTCAAGCTGATTTTCAAAGTAAAACGTGCTTAATCCACCTAGCAGTGAGACGGTACCTTTTTTTTATTAATCCGCATGTGTTTTTTGCATGAATATTCTTCGGTGTTTCAGTTTTCATGACATTATTCTAATGTCCGTCGTTTTAAGTGGCAATTTGAGATTTTAATCACTCATTACTCTGTAATGTCAGAACTGCAAATCGGATCGAATTTGAATCTAAAAGTGTAACAATCGATTAAAAATTCCATGATATGTCGAAGTAATTTCCACTTTAGAGTTTAGGGTAATTTAAGGTACTTCCTTAAAATTCAATCACCCTGTATCTCCGAAACCGGAAGTTGGATCTGACTGAAAAATAAGATGTTTTATAGAATCTCAAAACTTTTCATTTGAATTTTAGATGATTCTTAGATTTCATTTGAATCTTAGATCGGTTCAGCCATCTACGAGAAATATGAGTTACACAGTTTTAATTTCGTTTCACATATCATACTGTACCATCCGGAACCAGAGGTCGGAACCAAGCATAATCAGGAACCTTGTTTGGGAGTATACGACTTTTCATTTGAATCTGAGTTTGTAGAAAACGGTTGAGTCATCTCCGAAAAAAATTGAGTGAAATTATTTGTCACACACGCATTTGCTGATCTCGACGAACTGATTCGAATGGTATATGGCTGTTATGTTCTTCCAGCATTTATTGCTGTAAGTAGTTTAAATCAAAATATAATTATGGAATTGCTTTCAACTCGAAAATTCTGCCATCATCTGGTTTACATATGGCATATTCGAACGATTATGTTGCCAAAAACGAACCGTGCTAAAATCGGTCCGAGGCAAAAATCATACTGTACACAGCCTTTTGGGTGCTTAGAAACAAATGTATGTATCAGTACAAAAAATAGTGTTTTATGTTGCTCCCAAGCGTTTCTTTGCCAGACAACGCTCAAAACTGCTACTGCTGGAATAGGGGAAAAAGTCGCCAACACAAAAATTTCGATATCTCCGTTAAAAATGGACGAATTTAACAATCTATGGCTTGTTGGACAGGTATTACCGTGCGGAATCTAAGTCTGAAAATATATTCTGTTTTCAATGTTAATTGTGACAGATACTGTCAAAAAACTGAAAATTTTGACATAAAACTTCGTATAACTCAAAAAGTAAACATCCGATCTCAAAACCATTCAATAGCGTTCAGGGTGACGGGGAGACCTTTCATTTGCGACTAGTTTGATCAAAATCGGTCCAGCCATCTCTGAGATCTCGACCTCTTAGCTGACAACACACATACAGACACACACCCATACACACACATACACACACGGACATTTGTTCAGTTCGTCGGGCTGAATCGATTGGTATATGAGATTCGGCCCTCCGGGCCTCGGAAAATTTTTCTAAAGTTTGAGCGAATTCTATACCTATTTTGTATATATATAAAAAAGGTAAAACTGCACTATTTTCACGCGTTCCTCAAGCGTATACACAACCATTTTCGTTCAGCGGAATACCGCTGACTTACTGATTCTACATGAATATTCCTCTCTTTAAACCTACAAAAAACCAAACATGTGACGTTCCGATCACCAAGGAAAGTTCTTCCAACTCTTCCCAACTTAATTATTGAAGTCAGTATTATAGAAAGAGTGGAAGTTTTTTAAAATTTGGGCATCTATCTCGATTGGTTGGCCATTCAATGCATAGGACGCTGGTCTTACAAGCCAGTTGTCGTATGTTCGAGCCCTGGCCTGGAAGGATTCTTAGTGTCAGTAGGATCCATAGTACTAGTCATTCAATGATTCTGTATGTTACACTAAGAATCGGATGCGAAGTCTGTTGAAACAGAAAGGCCAAATTCCACAAAAGGAATGTAATGCCAAGACTTTGCTATCTCGATTCTACGTTGTCATGGAAATCATGAGGAAATCGAAAGAAAATTTCATTATTATGTGGAATATCAAAACATGGGAGTCATTTTTTGCCACGGAAGAAACTATTTACGTTCTATTTTACCCACATTATTTCTTGCTTGAATTATTTATTTGCTGTTTGGGGGTGGAACGTGTATGTCAAAGTTGAAGGAATTGTAAATATCGCAAAACCGATGAATTAGAATAATATTCAATCTACCCCTTTCTATTTCTTTCAGTTCAGTTTTATACAAGTCTCCCTCATAAAATCTTGCCCGTTCAAGGTATCTGTGATGAACAAACAATAATTTTAATCGACAACATATTACATAAACCAGAGACTGTTCACGATATAAGTATAAATACAACACCTCGGATTTAGGACACAAGGCAATCTATAGCGCATTTTCGAATTTTGCTCAGAAACGAGTTACTTTTATAAGTCCAGCAATATATAATAAACTACCCAGAGATATACAGAACATTACAAATCATCATTGGTTCAAATCCAGCTACAAGAACTACTTAAGAACTCGTATACGCTAATTATTTTTTTTTTAATAATTATTTATTGGAATATGAGTTAAAATTAAATTATTAAGATTTAAATTGGGTGTTCAGCCACAAGTGGTGACTTTTCAGCCCTGTTATATATATATATATATATATATATATATATATATATATATATATATATATATATATATATATATATATATATATATATATATATATATATATATATATATATATATATATATATATATATATATATATATATATATATATATATATATATATATATATATATATATATATATATATATATATATATATATATATATATATATATATATATATATATATATATATATATATATATATATATATATATATGTGATTTGATTATTACCATGAAGACATCATTTGCTTCCGCAATTCTGAGATTTTTGTGTAGGGAAAATTCTAAACCTACTTGTATTGTGTAATGAAAAGGAACTTATATACTAACTTACTAACTAATACAGAGAGCGAATCGATTCAATTGAAGATTGCATCGACTTTTGTCGGAATTTGCTTATAATATTATGTGACATTACATCTAATGGTTCTATATTTGTGAGTCTGTGTAACTCATTTGTACTAAACCAGGGAGGACGCTTCAGAATCATTTTCAGAATTTTATTCTGAATCCTTTGAAGCGTTTTCTTCCTGGTGGAACAACAACTTGACCAAATTGGTACCGCATAAAGCATGGCTGGTCTGAAAATTTGTTTATAAATTAACAATTTGTTTTTTAGACAGAGCTTAGAATTTCTGTTTATAAGAGGATATAAACATTTAATATATTTATTACACTTTGCCTGGATTCCTTCAATGTGATCCTTGAAAGTGAGTTTTTCGTCATACGTTAAACCTAAGTATTTAGCTTGATCAGACCATGTCAATTCCAAGCCATTCAATTTGAGAATGTGATTATTGTTTCGTTTAAGAAAAGAAGCTCTTGGCTTGTGAGGAAAAATAATTAATTGCGTTTTTGCTGCATTTGGTTTAATTTTCCATTTTGACAGATAATCACTGAAAATATTTAAACTTCTTTGTAGGCGACTGCAGATCACTCTTAGATTTCTACCTGTGGCTAACAGACTTGTGTCGTCACAGAATAGCGATTTCCGACAACCAACGGGTAGATTTGGAAGATCAGAAGTGAAAATATTATACAAGATTGGAGCTACACTCGAACCCTGCGGAACACCGGCTCGTACGGGTAGCAATTCAGATTTACAATTCTGATAGCTAACCTGAAGAGTACGATCAGTTAAATAATTTTGAATCATTTTGATCAAATAAATAGGAAACTGGAAATCAGACATTTTTTCTATTAAACCTTTGTGCTGTCGAATGCTTTTTCTATGTCTAGAAGAGCAACTCCAGTGGATAACCCAGAAGATTTATTTGCTTTTATCATGTTCGTAACTCTGACAAGTTGATGAGTAGTTGAATGTTCATGACGAAATCCAAACTGCTCTGGTAAAAAAATTGAATTCTCATTTATATGAGACATCATTCTCAACAAAATAATTTTTTCAAAAAGTTTTCTGATAGAAGAAAGTAAGCTAATTGGGCGATAACTTGATGTTTCTGCTGGGTTTTTATCAGGTTTCAGGATAGGAATTACTTTAGCGTTTTTCCATCTTTTTGGGAAGTAAGCTAATGAAAAACACTTGTTGAAAATTTTAACCAGGAGTCTCAAGGCAACATCGGGAAGATTTTTAATAAGAATATTAAAAATTCCATCATTACCAGGAGCCTTCATGTTTTTGAGTTTCCTAATAATTGATTTAATTTCATCAAAATTCGTCTCAATAATGTCATCGTGTGATAACACTTGGGTTGAAATATGATCATATTTCAGTGAGACTTCATTTTCAATAGGACTCACAACGTTTAAATTAAAATTGTGGACACTCTCGAACTGCTGAGCAAGTTTTTGAGCTTTTTCACCATTTGTAAGAAGTATTTGATTTCCTTCCTTGAGAGCAGGAATTGGTTTCTGAGGTTTCTTAAGAACCTTAGAAAGTTTCCAGAAAGGTTTAGAATATGGTTTAATTTGTTCAACTTCTTTAGCGAAATTTTCATTTCGCAAAAGAGTAAATCTATGTTTAATTTCTTTTTGTAAATCCTTAACTATGTTTTTCATAGCAGGATCACGAGAACGTTGATATTGTCGTCGACGAACATTCTTCAACCGAATGAGTAGTTGAAGATTGTCATCGATGATAGGAGAATTTAATTTAGTTTGAGCTTTGGGAACTGAAAGATTTCTAGCTTCGATAATGTAATGATTCAAATTATCAATTGCTGTGTCGATGTCCGCAGAATTTTCTAAAATAGTTTCATGATCCACATGATTTTCAATGTGAGATCTGTAATCCAACCAATTAGCTCTATGATAGTTGAAAATAGAACTAATTGGATTAATTATAGCTTCGTTGGAAAGTCTGAATGTTACAGGAAGATGATCTGAGTCAAAGTCAGCATGTGTAATCGGTTCACTACAAATGTGACTTTGATCTGTTAGAACCAGATCAATTGTAGACGGGTTTTTCACGGAAGAGAAACAAGTAGGATTACTGGGATGAAGAACTGTGAAGTAACCAGCTGAGAGTTGATTATGAAGTATTTTACCATTACTGTTATTTTGCCTACAATTCCACTGGACATGCTTAGCATTTAAGTCCCCTATTACGAAAAATTTCGATCGATATCTTGTAAGTTTTTGCAAATCGCCTTTAAAGAAATTTAATTGTTCGCCGGTGCATTGGAATGGCAAATATGCTCCAGCGATGAAATAAATTCCATGAATGGTTTCAACTTCGATTCCCAAGCTTTCAATAACTTTAGTATTGAAAGAAGGTAAAATTCGATGTTTAATTTGCCGTTGGACAAAAATGGCAACTCCACCACCCATTCCAGTAAACCTGTCAAATCGATGAACCACATAATGTGGATTACTTTTCAATTTTACATTTGGTTTAAGAAAAGTTTCTGTCACAATGGCAATATGAATTTTGTGAACTTTGAGAAAATTATAAAATTCATCTTCACTCGATTTCAAAGATCGAGCATTCCAATTTAAAATATTCAAATAATTATTTAACATCACTGTTAAATTTTAAATTCATTATAATATTATTTGCAAATTTCCATCCGATTTGAAATGCTTCAAAAAGTGATGAAGTCGAATTCATTTGGATGATCATTTGAAAAAGTTGATCTTGTAGGTAGATCATTTTATTTTCAGTTATATCGCCTAAATCGACTTCATTTAAAGAAACGAATGGCATTGAAGGAATATTTGTAGGTAGACTGCCATTAGAAGAAGATGATTTGGCCGGTCTACCTATTAATAAATTGTTTTCGTTAGAAGAAGAACTGCAAGGCGGTCCTGTGTTTTGATTATTTACATTAGTAGAAATAGGTGATAGATTTCTACCTAATATACCAGCATAACTGACATTAGAAGAAGATGATGACGAGGTCGATCTACCTGTCAATAAATTGTTTTCGTTAGAAGACGAATTGGCAGGCGTACCTGTTTTTTGTTTCGAAGAAATCAGTGCCTTAGAAGAATTAGGCGTGGCATTTGTAACGGTTTTTTGATTTTCAGGTATGTTCTGTAAATTTAAGGTCGTTGATTTGACTTGTTGTCGAAGCGAACGAGCGTTTAAAATTTTTTCCCTGACAGGACATTTCAAATAATTGGATTTATGATTTCCATTGCAATTTGAACATGAAAATTTATCAGTGGTTTCATTCATTGGACAAACGTCTTTCGAATGCGATTTACCACAATTCAAACACCGTATATCCATATGACAATTTTTGGTTCCATGACCGAAGCCTTGGCAACGACGACATTGCGTTAAGTTTGCAATACGATTATGCCGTTTATAATGTTCCCAATGAGTTTTAATGTGGGAAACGAAACGTACTTTTTCTAAAGTTTTCAAATTGTTTACATCACTTCGATTGAAGTGTATTAGGTAAAGTTCATGGGAAATTCCAGAGCGTGGTTTAGAAGTACCATTCGCTCTTTTTTTCATAAGTATTACTTGGGAAGGGACAAAACCAAGCAATTCTTTTAGTTCATTTTTAATTTCATCAATACTTTGATCATTTGATAATCCTTTCAAGACAGCCTTGAAGGGTCTGTCTGATTTTATATCATATGAATAAAATTTATGAAGTTTCTCGGACAAATATCGAATAAGACGTTCGTAATCTTCCAATCCATCCACCAAGACTCGACATTCTCCTCTTCGTCCGATTTGAAATGAGACTTTTACTTCCGGGAGAAAAGTAGAAAGCTCAGTACGGAATGCTTTGAAGTCGGAAATCATCACCGTCACTGGTGGCATAGATTGATGTTTCTTCCCAGAACTACAAGCGTCCATTTTGGGAATTTTTGAAGAATTTTCTTCTATGTCGCTACAATCGGATTCAGGAAGAATCTCGTAAATATTGTTAGATGGCATAGGATCAACGGAAGGAAAATCCGTCCGTTGTCTTTTATTTTTACATTCAGAATCTATAAGATCGTGAA
The DNA here is from genome assembly GCF_030247185.1 of Malaya genurostris. Taxonomy (NCBI): domain Eukaryota; kingdom Metazoa; phylum Arthropoda; class Insecta; order Diptera; family Culicidae; genus Malaya; species Malaya genurostris. The sequence goes on along the minus strand of NC_080570.1, from coordinate 64,753,900 downwards.
TGTTATTAGAAAAATGTTGAATAACGGATTGTGATTTATTCCGTATTGAATTATTTTTAGCCTTAGGCTTGTTGCCTTTCCGGTTGGACGCAGGCATTTTTGAAATTAATGAAATTTTAAATTAAATTAACTAGGCTAAATTAGTCTTCGATTAGACTCCTAGCTAGCCTTAAAAAAGGCTGATTAATTTCTTAGTCACTCTAATATCACTCTTTGTATCACTTAGTCACTCTAATATCACTCTTTGTATCACTTAGTTAGTGATTCAGGTAGCCTTGAAAAAGACTGAAGCCTTGAATCAATGAAACTCTAGGTAGCCAGAAAAAAATTCCAGGAGCCAAGAGCTATACGCGTGCGGTGCGAACGACTGTTCAACACCGACTGATACGCTAATTATTCATTTTTCAATTTGGTCTTCGAACTTGATCAATAATCCAATAGAAACTTTCAAATTAACCTAAGCTTGTTGAAATCGACACAGCCATCTTCGGGAAAGTTGAGCGGTTAGAAAAATCACACATACACAGACATTTTCCGGTCTCGTCGAGCTGAGTCGAATGATATATAATACTTCGGGGTCTTCGGAGCTCCAATAAAAAGTTATGACCTTTCTAAAGACAAAAATACATGAACCTGTCATACGGAATGTGAAGAAGCACGCGCTAGCGGATACCACGATTAGTACTGTTCACACACGCAATTTTTGACAGGGATTCTGCAGATAAAAAAGATCGTTCCACTGAATGCCGCACATTCTGGCTTTGTATTAAAAACATGAACGCGAGTGCTCTTCAGAAGCGTGTTTGGCCATGACGATGAGGAGTCGGGTGGGCTTTTAGCTTCGATTGGCAACTGTTTAAAAAATCTGAATTCATCACACACACCACACATCCGAAAACAGAATGAGGCAATGAAATGAAGCCGAAACAAGTGCATCAAAGCAACCTTGGAATGCTCAATGAAAGTCGAATTCTGGTTTTTTTTTGGTCTTGGAAAGTTACTTTTCACCATGTCTAGTAGGTCTCGTTTGGGCACCTCAATAAAATCAAATCTTTCGAAGCTTCCATGATTTGGATGAACGGTAGAATTTATCAGGTGCACAGCTTTGCTTCCGCCGTTTTCCGATAGGTGGCTGTACCGGCCGAGGCTGGTCAAAATACATAGATGATAATGCCTTTAAAGTGAGTGTGTACAGTGCCTAACGAATTGTCATCGCCGTTTCAGTGACAGTTGTTCTTGTTTTCGTATTATTCACGCTCGAAAATGTCTGTTTATGTGCCCAATTCTCGCCATTTGCGGGAAGTTGTACTTTTCTGTTACAATTCGAAATAAAATGCAGCTGAAGCGCATCGAATGCTCTCAGAAACTTACGGTGATGCTGCTCTGAGTAAAAGAACGTGTCGGGAGTGGTTTAAACGTTTTAAAAATGGTGATTTCGATATCGAAGACAAACATGGTGGTGGAAGAGAAAAACCTTCAAAGATGAACGACTAGAAACCTTGCTTGATGAAGACTCGTGCCAAACCCAAGAAGAGCTTGCCGAATCGTTGTTAGTGAGTCAGCAAGCTATTTCAAAACGTCTCAAGGCTCTGGGCATGATTCAGAAAGAAGGAAAGTGGGTGCTGTACGAGTTGAAACCGAGTGACATCGAGCGCCGTCTATTTGTATGTGAGCAACTGCTTCAAAGACAAAATCGTAAGGGGTTTTTACATCGGATCGTAACCGGTGATGAAAAGTGGGTTGGATACGATAATGTTAAATGAAGCAAATCATGGGGAAAGCCCGGGCATACTACTTCGTCGAAGGCAAAACCGAATATTCACGGCGCCAAGGTCATGATTTGTATTTGGTGGGATCAGCTCGGTGTGATTTACTACGAGCTCTTCAAACCGGGTGAAACCATCACAGGAGCACATTGCTTCATGGATAGCGTCAAAAGAGGACTCCTTTTTTTCGAACCGGGATCCGAAAATTCCCGGAAAGATGGAAGAAAGTTGTCACTAACGACGGACAATACTTTGAATGTATATCTGTAAGCACTTTTTCGCAATAAAGCTTTTACTTTTGGAAAAAAACGGCTTAAGCAAAGTTGTACACCTGATAGAAAAATGTGCTATATGTTAATTATTTCAGTTTCTAGCGTCAGTGTTGTTTTTCGTTGCAGCAGACGTCATTTGTTATACAATTGGTTTCATTTGATGTCTTTCAGGGGTTTTGATACTTCAAGGGTACCGGTTCGTCCTAATGCTACCTCACGGTTCAACATAAACCACTAAGCAGACGTAAGCTGTTTGCAGCTTACTTATTTTGCATTTAGTTGCAATGCTATTACATAACCGAATTTTAATCTAGCTAACGGGCTACGAGAATAAAATTAAGGCACAGATTTTCAAATTTCCTACCACTCAGTAAGGTCTGACTTCAGCAAAGTCCGGAAATTCCAACAGTCTGCAAATTATAATATCCATTACAACGTCGACGTAGTGATATAAATTATGGTCCGACAAGGATTCACTGCAGTTCACAACCCTAGTGAATTTCTAGTACACCGGGACGATAAAAAGTGCACATGATATGGGTAATTTCCTTTTTTGACTTATAACGATGACGAGTTGTAATTTATTGAACCCAAATATCAATCTATAGCCATGACTACATATAAATGAAAAACACCTGAAATCTGCGGCCGACGAGTATGATATTGAATGATGTACTGAAACGCACGTCGTACGTTATTTTTGGTAATCAGAAGGCATGTCCTGGTATGTGGCAAATGTTTCTTAATACTGACTTAAGTCATATTTTCGACACAATCGTATCGTGGCCTTTACCCGTTTACGCACAGGTGAACTTTTTGACATGTTTGTTTGGTGTTCGAAGCTTTCGTTAGCCCGACAATATCTGCACTCTTCCTATCTGGGTGGGCTTGAGGCTTTCTTTATCCACAAAAGCAGCTGATTCATTCCGTAGCTCATACGCAGTTAGTTAGTGGTAGAAGATCGGTGACCCGTCGAAGTGTTCGTCACTGGTTTAAATGGAAAAGATTGCACAAGTAATGCTCAGTAGTCTTAAAACAATTTCAAATAAAAACGGTTACTTTTGATATTTCAGTGGTAGCCTACTATAGTAATGTATTGTTTGAAATGTGCCGATTTCTTTGTTACTTAGTGTAGGAATATGACAAAGAGTCGACTAAAGTGCTTAATCATTTGTACGTATTTGGAAGATGATAATTCATTAGGTACATATTTTACCAACATCCTAGAACCGGAACTAAATATTCGGAAGTAACAAAATATTAAATAACGTAAAACAACGCGTGTGAACCAGCAGATAAGGTGAGTTGGATATTATTCTTTTTTATCATTATTACTATATGCACCGGTCGTTCGCGTTTGTGTAGCTGGTAGATTTTGTTTCATAATAAAGAGTACCCAATTTTTTTCTTCTATTAAAATCATCTAGCAATTATGCCTTTCTCATCATCAAATATATCTGAAAGCGATTTGGTATTTATTTTTAAGTATTTTGCACAGATCTACGAACCACGTTAACTTCAAGACCAAAAACTTTTGAAATTTGGTGTGATCGTTACTTATAAAACGATCTGTAGACTTTAAGATTCATCAGGACACAATTCAATAACAGGTTATGCTGGCTATAAGACCTTTCATTCAAATTTAAGTTTGTGAAAAACTACTCAACCAACAATGTGAATTGCATTTCGTAATCTTTGAACCATTACCGGAACCTGGGTACCGGGTGCTGCTTTTTTACATCGTCATGTTTTAAAACACGCTCTTTGAATCGATTTTTTTCCTCTCCACCCTGTAGCCGGAAACGGAAGTTGAATCTCGATAAAATTGAATACCATTCTATGGAATCATAAGGCTTCTTATTTGAATCTCAGTTAGTAAGAAGTTAGGTTAAAAAGCTATCTCGGAGAAAATGGAGTTTTTATCACTTTTCACACATATTACTCAGCAATTTTAGAACCGAACGTTGGATCCGGTTGAAATCTAAAAGCATGCGATCTCGACAAACTGAATCGAATGGTGTTCGACACTAGGCGCTCTGGGTAGAAACATATGGAGTCAACAAAAAACTAATGTACATAAAACAAAATTTTACTTCAGCAAGCCAAGCAGCATAAAAAACACGTGTTTGCTTTCGTCATACCACTTGATCTCGCTTTCACTGAATCAAAGCATGTTTATTAGTCATGTATGTCGTCATACTGAAGCACCTTGCAATTGTTGGCAAAGTTTTGGTTTTCAACACCAGCAAGTCATTTGCTCTGTATCACCTATTTATATCACATTGCTTCGGATCTTGATTTTAAAGTCGAAATTCTCTCTGCGACTACCGCCGTATTATTTTCGCAGGAAATTTAACGAGAAAAAAAAACCTCCGAAAACAAAGGCTCATTATTTCATGAGCAATTCTAGGAATGAGTAGACGAAAAAGTGACAAAATCAGAATCGACCTTCTCCGATTTGGATGAAACTTTGCACATGGCTTCAGTATGACAAACCATAAGTTTTGAACCGATTGAGAGGTCAATCCGACTCACGACTGATTTTTAAAAAGGGCGTATGTATTTTGCCATTTTACAAGAATTGCCTTTTTCAAATCGTTGTAACTCGGAAACCGTTAATTGTACAAAAATGGCGTTCAAGAAGAAGTTGTAGGGAATCGATTGGGCACTCTAAAAAAATATACACTGAAAAATTTTTTCTCAATAATCACAAAATAATCCAAAAAAGTTATATAAAAAAGAGCATGGTTTTATTTTTTTTTAATAATTTTTATTTCAAAGCTGTTAGTAAAACCTACAGATTAATGGCTATCCCATCCGTGACTTTTAAAAAATGAAGAAGTTACAGCTAAAACAGTTTACGAGTCTCGTTGTAATTCGGAAACCGTTCATCGTACAAAAATGGCGTTCAGGAAGAAGTTGTATGGAATCAATAGGGCACTCTAAAAAAATATACACAATTTCAAAATGAACCAAAAACGGATTAACCCATGATTTTTTCCTGGGGCTTCTAAAAATGAATACATTTTTTAGCGCCAGTAACAATTCGATGCAAAACTGATTTGCTTCAAAGACACGAATTCGAAGCAATTTTTTTTCGTATTGCTGTTGTTCGGGACGCCTTTTTTTCGGGGTCAACTGCTCCGAACTTAAATTTAAATTTAGAACGAGAACCCACTCACTATGAAAACTTTGATAACCGACTTTTGAACCGGAGGGCCAAATGTCACATACCATTCGGCTCTGCTCGACGAACTGAGCAAATGTCTGTGGGCGTGACAAATATTGTCACTCAATTTTCTCGGAGATGGCTGAACAGATTTTCACAAACTTAGATTCAAATTAGCGATGGGCAATTCGCTCCTGAGCTATTCCAATGAATCGAATCACAAAAGAGACCTGACAGCTCACAGCTCTTTTTAAAAGAACCGCAGCTCACCAACACACTCATTTGCTACCCAGTTCGCCGCATTGTGAAAGGGGCTTCAGCTCTTGAAGAGCGAGTTCTAAACAAGAAGAAATGTTAGTATCAAGTTTCGTTATTTCTTCCATATCTGTATCTATCCTTTTTTAACGAATTGAATGAGATATCAGTGATAAATCTTATCTCTCACGGTGCAAGGAAAACGGTTCACGAAATTAACCATTGAAAATCGAATCGATTCATTTTGGTGAGCTGATCGGTTCGGAGCTGCTCACCAATATGAGCTATTTCGCACACCTCTAATTCAAATGAAAGGTCTCATGGTCATATCTAATCTGACGTGCCGAAAGTAACGAAACCGTAAAAAATTTGTAGGTCATATTAGTTTATGGTTGAAAGAACCGAATGTCGTCACTATGCCGGTTTCGGAAGTACCGACAATAGTAATCAAAAGAGTTTAAGCACACTTTCGTGGAAAATCGATGAGCTCTTTTTCTTCATTGCTAATTTGCCAATCATTTTATACAAGACGAAGATGTTTGTAAGCTATTTAATTTGAATAGCAGCAAACTCATTTCGGTTAAAGTTAACGCTCGTATATTTTTTTGACAAAAAAAACCGTACTTTGAATACAACAGTACATTTTACAGTATGCATTTTTCTAAAATTAGTGAATAAAAAACAAAAGCAAATAAATTTGATCAGTATCTTACGAGGAAAACAGATTGAAAAAAAGGACAACTATGAAAACCGCGAAAAAACCTCCTCAAAGACGGGATTCAAGTCCGTAGTTAGCTCCAATCCGGGTAAATCGTTTTACCAATTAAACTATCCTGCATGTGAAACACACGAAGAAACAGTCTAATTGAACAGAAGAATCGAGCGTCTTCAGCTTCATTCTTAGTCATTTCTCTATAGCATCAAGGGGCGGGTAGGGTCTAACACTTTTGAAAAATCATGTCTTATTTTCTTTCTATTTTCTGATAGTAAAACATTTCAAGAATATTCTGTGGAAGCCTATCGGAACAAAACTCAACAAGTTATGGGTCTTTATCTTTGCCGATCTTATAATACGAAGAAATAAGAGCTGCGCACACAGATCAAGATTTCTGCTTCGATTGACTTAAAAACTTGACAAAACATTCTCGAAATGTTTCATTATAACAAAATACAAAAGAAAAAGTATGTCTTTTTAAGAATATTAGAGCTTACGTGCTCCCTTGAGTAATAAATTGTTTCCTTCGATTTTATAGACAATAAACTTTAAACGCGTTTTTCTCGAAAGCAGGTTTTGAAGGTCCGTGTCCATCGTCATTCAAAAACTACTGAACCAATTTTTTTCAAACCTTACACACACTTTCTACATATAAAAAACCAGACCCCAACGTTTTCCTTTTCGTTGTTTGTTACTTTGGGGAGGTTTTACAGCTACAAATTGGCGGATTTTTTCGTGAAAAATTGAAGTTTTCACTTTGAGCAACCACTAAAAATTCAAAAAATTAAAAATAAATCAAACAAAGACGTTGGGGTCTAGAAAAACTTCTACTCTAACTGTGCTGCTTTGATTTGTTCATTTCTGATTAGTCTGCGCTGAGATACAGTGTACACCACAAATCAAAAATTTTTAGAAGCGTCCTCAAAAATGCCTCTCCACCGACTTATTTCTCAATATTTTTCCACGAAAAAATTACAAAATGTTGTTCGAATGATGCTTTTTATTATACAAAATATTTGAATTTATTTTGTTGAACGATAGTTCTGAAAAAAATCGCAAAAAGATGACCCCTCTTAATTGGAGAAATATTGGATATGAGGGGTTCGATTCCTGTCTCTGCGGTAGCTTGTTTTGCGGGTTTCACCACACAGTTGTATTCGCATATAATTTGTTAAATCTGTTTTCCTCGTTAGATACTGATCAAATGTAAAACTAGCCAAATACGGCTCTATGCCTTAACAAGACTAAACCAATCGTTAAAAGTAAATATTTATCAAATGATTCATTTTCATATAAATTTTTATATTTCTTCTTCATGGCATTTTTATGTTCGACAAAAATTAAAAAAATGCACGAATTATTCATCAAAGATTTTTTGAGAACCGTATGATTTTATCATTAAAATTTCGCTACATTGTTGTGACGCGCCCTGAACGCGAATGATTAATGAAAAATTGTTGTTTTCATGTACTTACTTTCACATTCGCTACGTGGTGTCACTGTCCTTTCTGACGTTTTGTACCACCAAAAATCGAAATTCGATGTTTCTACTTCTGTTTCTACTTTACCACTACAATCATTTTCATTGCGAGATTTGTGAGCTATCAGATGCCTCAAGGACTCAGTACTGAATACAGAATCGTTAGAACTTTGGCATCGATGGGTAGCTGTTAATATCTGAACTCACTATGCCTAACAAAGGACTGAATCCGGCTGAATGTCGTCCCCATCCACCGTATTTGCTCGATTTTGCTAGGAAGGCACAATCATGATGATGTTGGTTTTCTTGGCCTTCTTCTTTGGAACCGCTGTGTAATATCCTAAAATGCAGTTCTCACATGACAATGGGTTCCAATGTCGTCCCCATCCACCGTATTTGCTCGATTTTGCTCTTTCGTACTACTAACGGTTCCCAACTCTTAAAAATTGGCTTATCCATACAAAAAAAAATCAGACGTCAAGAGAGTTTCTGTTTCCGCAGGCAATGTATTTCATTATGCATAAATGAAACAACATTTCGGCACTACAACGGTAGTATTAAGTAGTTTTCGCGATACGTAAATCAAGTACTAATACATTTAATATGCAGCCCATCCTTTTCAAAACGAACCGTAATAAGCTCAAGAGGAATCAATTTAAACGTGAAATGTACAGAATTTCATTGAAAACTGATGGAATTGAAAGATCTTTTAATGGAAATGGATAAAAGTCTCGAAGATTTTGTACGTTTTCTATCCCCTGGTGCTCGTTCTTTTACGCAATTATCAACCCCTTGCTTCGAAATCCGAACTTAGATCGGGCTAATCTGGCCGTGGTTTTTTATTCGAATCTAAATTTATTGAATTCGACCCGGTTATCTCTGAGAAAAAATGAGTTACATTACATGCTACACCTACGCGCGTACTTACTCAGAAAGAGAGATTGTTTATCTTGATTAACTGAAATGAATAGAACTCATACTAATTTTTGAGTGCTTGAATAACCTTTTTCTATATGAGGAATGCAAAATGTGTTCAACCGGTACTGTTATCATCTCTCACGGTGTATTCTCGGAATTCGCTATAGCGACAATCAGCTGTTGCAGGTTGTGAATGAATGGTATATACAAATATAAATGTATTTCACAGGCACGGTTCGCATCACTGTTAGAGGATCACTAGTTTTCGGGGATGTTTCAAATATTAGATTATGACTCAAGTTGGTTATATTCATCTCATTAGACGAGCCAATACTTTACTGATTACTAAGCAGACAGTTTATGACAATTGTTTTGTTTTTAAAAATTATTATTATATGATTTAATGTACCCTGGTTCTAGCCTTCAAGTAGTTGCCATTATAAATAGGGGAATATCTCTATTGTCGAAACGTAAAAAATCGTCGCAAATGCTCATCCTATCCGGTAAGCTAATGCGTTCAATGGGAGTTATTGTTTGAATAGACGTATCTTGAATTATCTTAAAAAAAACGTTACGTAAAGTCATATGCATTCGTTCTTTCATAACACCACTAATGTTATACTAAAAACTGCGTTGTGAACTCAGAACTCCAATCGAAAGGCGTCATAGTGACTAAGCGAAAACTCATCGTACCGCGTCTACCGGTACGATAAGATTAGACCTTCAACCAATTAAAACTCTTGTTATTTTTTCAGTGAAAATGTTTCATTTTAAATAAATATCAACATCGCCGATAGTTTGCTTTAGAATGAAGCAAACTAAAAGTTGATGACATGACAGTAACAGAACAGGACATGACAGTTCCCACTTAAGTAGGAAAAGGAACATGCCATCATCGGCGGAATTAATTTTCCGTAAACAATTTGATAAGTGGTTTTAATTTCTCTTTCATTGCTCCACTACAGTGAGGGTGCCACTTACGTAGAACACCTTTAGCATAGTCGTAACGCGAATGCACGCACGAGCGTAATTGAAAACCTAAATATAGGTACAACAAAGTTAGTCAAAGATAAGATATTACAAACTTGCTTAATTGAGTACAACTTCAGATGAGACGCAAACAGACTTTGCGGCTCTATTTCCCATTAGTTCAATTATTGATCTGACTTTCCCAGAGCTCAATTGATGATCTGGCTTCCCGATTTTTACCTTTCTGTGTAGAAAGTATAAGAAATGTTGTAAAATCTAACTTTTTATCGGAGACTCATAGTGTTATATACCATTCGAATCAGTTTGATGCGATCGGAGAATGTCTGTGTTTGTATGTGTGTGCATCTTCAAAATTTTATTCTCTGAGATGTCTTAATCGATTTCAACAAGTTGATTCGCAAACTATTTTTGTGTTTTGAATTAAGCTCGAAAACATGTTGGCAACACTGTCGCGTAGTTTGACGCTCCTCTTCAGAACGAGACCAATCCGAGGTTAATGCGACGACACGACCAGGCACTCCGATGGAAAATCTGAACAAAAAGTGTTCGTGAGTGATTTACCGCCAGTTACCATAAATATAGCGACCCCTCGATAATCATGAAAATAATCTTCTTGAGCAACACTGTTTGAGTTGCTATGAAATAGTTACCAAGGAGCGCTATAATAAATAAACAAATCATTTGAGAAAGAGAACTTTTCTATAAATTCAAATTTTGTTACAACGTTCTTTTTAGATTTGCGCCGACCACAATAGTACAATAACCAAATCTGGTACTAGAAGTAGTGTTGCGACAGAAAGGCATCATCCTATATCATCCACAGCTACCCATTAGCTCTATCTGCACTGTAGTCATCTAACTCATCCATGATGACGGTCTTTCTTTTTAGAAATATCCAGTCGAGTTTCCGAAACGCATCACTTTTGCTTAATATACTGTCAACCAACCCGGAAGTTAGTACCAGTCTTCACGAAACGAAATTGAGACTTCATTGTTAAATTGTATCCTACACTCTTCACATTCGACTACTTCAACAAGTTCCAGCCGCCTTACGATAGACCGTAGTTACATCAAATACAAATATTTGTATTTGGTTACAGTCTGTTTTTTGTTTGAGACATAAACAATCTAATTATTTGAAGAAGACCTGTTTTTACTGGAGGCTTTCGATGTGCATTTCAAAACCTATAATTTCGATCATATCTAATATCCTGAGAAATTTGATTCCCGTGCTGTTCAAGTGTCTTTCATATTCATCAAAGTATACACGCTCTTAGCGAAGACCTCAAATCACTGAGAGTAGAAGTAGATAAGTTTCCAAAATATGACAGCGCATTTTTTCACAACATGTATGCTAATTAGCAACGAGGGCTGAACGATTTGGAACAAGTTGGGAATTGAAATGGTTTTACTTTAGAAAGACATTATAAAAGAACAAATATGCTTTCGATACTAAATTCTGTTGATCGGACTGATAAAAAGTTTCGCAATGACGGATAGAATGACTGCAAAACTTAACACCATTTAAAAACTCATTTACATAGCAGATAGTCATTATAGATCTAAGTATGGTTACGTTAAACTTTTTAACAAACATCCATAAATATTGAATTGTCTGGAAGTCATTTTTAATATGTTCGAACTCCAGCAAACCTTAACGAAGACCTCTATCCGATTAAACTAAATGATAATTATTCCACTCGAAGCAGTTTGTTTTGTTTACATTTTCTAAGTCTTCAATATGCAGTAACCAAGGTTATGGTAACTGTTATTTAAAATAAATAATCAGTTAACTTGTGTTGCCAGTTTCAATAGTTTTTCAGGCGATTTCGTTTTGACTAGAGTGACTATAATCAGAGTGGCGACAGCTGTTCGTTTGGAATGACAGCTCCCAGTTCCAAACGAGCAAACGACCTGTCAATTCAATGTAAAGCTAATGGAATGTTTTGAATTGTTGCCAAAATTACGGATGAGATGTCGTCACTCTGGTTATAGGCACTCTAGTTTTGACATTATCAGTTACTGAGGGGTAGTTAAATTTGCGATACAGTTTCGATAGACGAGTGGCAGGTCGTGTCGTCGGTTAATGTGTTGAAAACTCTCTCGCGAAAAATGTCGATCGTATCTCCCACCTCCGCATTTCTCTGACCTGGTAACTTAAGATTTCCATCTCTTCACTTCCCTTAAGGTGCACATGGGTGGGAGCAACAAGTTTTCAACAGAGGAAGGAGTGAAGGGGGTGATCGAAAGAGTTGGCAGGAAATTTCTTCGAGGAGGGCATCAAAAAATTGATCCCTCGATTCATCACTTGCCACTTACCTAAGGTTTCATACAATCTTCGATCCGTCTTGCAGTTCCAGAATTCCGGCCATTAACATAATTTCTTGAAAACTAAACACAACAAGGAATATTTACGCGAAAAACACATGCTGATTGATAAAAAAAGGTATCATCTTACTGCACGTTTTTACCGATATAAAACTAACTAGAAATTGTGAGAGGAGAAACGCTCACGGAACGACCGAAATTAGCTCTGCGCCTAATTCGTATTACTGTTTTTGAATTAGTTGATTTTAACAACATAATTTCCAAAATAACTATAAAATTAGTTAAAATTGAGAATTTATTTGCTGAAAAAAACTCTTATTTCTAGAGAATGTGTTTAGTTGACGAATATTCTGGACACAAACCAGCAATATCTCAATCCAACACGAAATTCTGATTGACAACTAATTTTGTTTTTAAAATCAGAAAATTTGTTTCTATTTATCTATCACCAGTTTATTAGCCACAAAATTCATGAGAAGTATCAAAACAAAACAATCCATTAAAAGGTTAAAAGGACAGTCTTGTTGAAACTGCTTGCAAATTGTTTAGATGTTTTACGCATGTGTTACGATATATCCATATAAAAATTTCTAAACCGGTATGTAAAAATGACGTAAACTGTTAGTGGAAAGTGTATTTATTCAGAATTTGTGCACATTTGAAGCAATTGTGCGTAATAATGTTTTTACGCGGAACAGTGAATTGAGTTTCGAATGTTGCACCCTAATTGTACATGTCAAATGATGTTTTTTGTATCTTCCAACCTTCCGGGCCACGCCGTTCGATGTACTACTTGTATTCGGTTTTTATTTTCAAAGTTTTCAGTGAGAGAGTCGATTTCGCGAAGTCGAATGAAGAAAACAGCGATTTAGAAGAAAAATGTTCAAAAAATAGTTTATGTTTCGCTAATGTCTTTTTCTCCAATACAACATCGTATTTATACCTGCCAATATAGAAAAGACAACCGCGACTGAAATTTTTTTCGGTAGTAGTGTGCCATTCAGTGGCTAGTAGTCATTACGGTGTTAGCGTTATTTCGGCGACAGAGCGCCATATAGCTGCAAATTGCAGAAACCAATTCAACCATTTATGTTGGTTGAAAACAACGTTTTATTTCTCTAATTCAACTAAAAAATTTGTTGAATGGATATGAAGTGTGCCTTAGCTAAGAAATGACAATTGGTGAATTCAACTAAAAAAATAGCCATTTCAATAAATATCTTATTATTATCAAGGAAATTAGAATTAAAAAATCTAAATTAGCAAAAGTAAGATTTTTTTAGTTGTCTCAAAAACTAACTAACTAAAATCAGAAAATCAACTAATTTTTTCGCCAAAATGCTGATATCGGTCTTTCCGTGCTGAAATGCCAAAAACTTTTCGTAGAATAACAACAAATTTTCTTTCTAATGGCGTTTTCGTTTTTAATTTGCACTACACCGGTGCAGGGCTACACGGAGGCATGAATAAACGAACAAAAATGACGAAAACATAAACAGTAACCATTGACTACCATAAACGATTCCATTGCACAGAGCTACACCAAACTTTTGATGAGTGCTACACCAGTGGTATCGGCGCAGAAAAAGTGTAGCACTGGTGTAGTGCAATTGGCAAAAACGAACGGTTTCAGTGCAGCTTTCGCTACACCGGTGTAGTGCAATTTAAAAACGAAAACGACATAAGTAAAGGTAACCCTTGATTTTTACACTACTTTTGCAAGAGAAAAAACAACAACAAACCGTTCCAGCAAATTGAACGAAGATTTCGTATAATATGTCGTTCAACAAGCGCTCAAAGACCAAAAAAAATAGAACGGCCTGCTGAGATGGTACTTAAATTACCCTTGTCACGTCTCACTTTTCCGCACAAAACAATCTCTAGTTAAAGACTGTCCCAGAAAGTATGGACGCACTTTGATTTCGCTGTAAATTATTCACAAGTGTTAGATATTCAAGTTTTATTCGATATACTGATAATATTAGACTACAACAACAGAATATTATTCTCAACATTTGCTACTTAGCCATTGTAGACTAGCTGGTGCACCTTCTTGCGAACGTTCCTCATTAAATTCCGTACAGAATTCTTGGCGACAAGTTTTGACACTTTTTTCCAATCTTTTTCGAACTGTTGAATGGTTTCGGCTGCCGAGACATGTTTCCTAAGATGTGCCTTCGTTAATGCCCAAAATTCCTCAATTGGTCGAAGTTGTGGGCAATTTGGTGGATTCAAGTGTGTAACTCATTTGTACTAAACCAGGAAGGACGCTTCAAAATCATTTTCAGAATTTTATTCTGAATCCTTTGAAGCGTTTTCTTCCTGGTGGAACAACAACTTGACCAAATTGGTACTGCATAAAGCATGGCTGGTCTGAAAATTTGTTTATAAATTAACAATTTGTTTTTTAGACAGAGCTTAGAATTTCTGTTTATAAGAGGATATAAACATTTAATATATTTATTACACTTTGCCTGGATTCCTTCAATGTGATCCTTGAAAGTGAGTTTTTTGTCATACGTTAAACCTAAGTATTTAGCTTGATCAGACCATGTCGATTCCAAGCCATTCAATTTGAGAATGTGATTATTGTTTGGTTTAAGAAAAGAAGCTCTTGGCTTATGAGGAAAGATAATTAATTGCGTTTCTGCTGCATTTGGTTTAATTTTCCATTTTGACAGATAATCACTGAAAATATTTAAACTTCTTTGTAGGCGACTGCAGATCGCTCTTAGATTTCTACCTGTGGCTAACAGACTGGTGTCGTCACAGAATAGCGATTTCTGACAACCACCGGGTAGATTTGGAAGATCAGAAGTGAAAATATTATACAAGATTGGAGCTACGCTCGAACCCTGCGGAACACCGGCTCGTACGGGTAGCAATTCTGATAGCTAACCTGAAGAGTACGATCAATTAAATAATTTTGAATCATTTTGATCAAATAAATAGGGAACTGGAAATCAGACATTTTTGCTATGAAACCTTTGTGCCAAACACTGTCGAATGCTTTTTCTATGTCTAGAAGAGCAACTCCAGTGGATAACCCAGAAGATTTATTTGCTTTTATCATGTTCGTTACTCTGACAAGTTGATGAGTAGTTGAATGTTCATGACGAAATCCAAACTGCTCTGGTAAAAAAATTGAATTCTCATTTATATGAGACATCATTCTCAACAAAATATTTTTTTTCAAAAAGTTTACTGATAGAAGAAAGTAAGCTAATTGGTCGATAACTCGATGTTTCTGCTGGATTTTTATCAGGTTTCAGGATAGGAATTACTTTAGCGTTTTTCCCTTTTTTTGGGAAGTAAGCTAATGAAAAACACTTGTTGAAAATTTTAACCAGGAGTCTCAAGGCAACATCGGGAAGATTTTTAATAAGAATATTAAAAATTCCATCATTACCAGGAGCCTTTATGTTTTTGAGTTTCCTAATAATTGATTTAATTTCATCAAAATTTATCTCAATAATGTCATCTTGTGATAACACTTGGGTTGAAATATGATCATATTTCAGTGAGACTTCATTTTCAATAGGACTCACAATGTTCAAATTAAAATTGTGGACACTCTCGAACTGCTGAGCAAGTTTTTGAGCTTTTTCGCCATTTGTAAGAAGCTATTTGATTTCCTTCCTTGAGAGCTGGAATTGGTTTCTAAGGTTTCTTAAGAACCTTAGAAAGTTTCCAGAAAGGTTTAGAATATGGTTTAATTTGTTCAACTTCTTTAGCGAAATTTTCATTTCGCAAAAGTGTAAATCTATGTTTAATTTCTTTTTGTAAATCCTTAACTATGTTTTTCATAGCAGGATCACGAGAACGTTGATATTGTCGTCGACGAACATTCTTCAACCGAATGAGCAGTTGAAGATTGTCATCGATGATAGGAGAATTTAATTTAGTTGGAGCTTTGGGAACTGAAAGATTTCTAGCTTCGATAATGTAATGATTCAAATTATCAATTGCTGTGTCGATGTCCGCAGAATTTTCTAAAATAGTTTCATGATCCACATGATTTTCAATGTGAGATCTGTAATCCAACCAATTAGCTCTATGATAGTTGAATATAGAATTAATAGGATTAATTATAGCTTCGTTGGAAAGTCTGAATGTTACAGGAAGATGATCTGAGTCAAAGTCAGCATGTGTAATCGGTTCACTACAAATGTGACTTTGATCCGTTAGAACCAGATCAATTGTAGACGGGTTTTTCATGGAAGAGAAACAAGTCGGATTACTGGTATGAAGAACTGCGAAGTAACCAGCTGAGAGTTGATTATGAAGTATTTTACCATTACTGTTACTTTGCCTACAATTCCATTGGACATGCTTAGCATTTAAGTCCCCTATTTCGAAAAATTTCGGTCGATATCTTGTAAGTTTTTGCAAATCGCCTTTAAAGAAATTTAGTTGTTCGCCGGTGCATTGGAAGGGCAAATATGCTCCAGCGATGAAATAAATTCCATTAATGGTTTCAACTTCGATTCCCAAGCTTTCAATAACTTTAGTATTGAAAGAAGATAAAATTAGATGTTTAATTTGCCGTTGCCCATTCCAGTAGACCTGTCAAATCGATGAACCACATAATATGGATTACTTTTCAATTTGACATTTGGTTTAAGAAAAGTTTCTGTCACAATGGCAATATGGATTTTGTGAACTTTGAGAAAATTATAAAATTCATCTTCACTCGATTTCAAAGATCGAGCATTCCAATTTAAAATATTCAAATAATTATTTAACATCACTGTTAAATTTTAAATTCATTATAATATTATTTGCCAATTGCCATCCGATTTGAAATACTTCAAAAATTGATGAAGTCGAATTCATTCGGATGATCATTTGAAAAAGTTGGTCTTGTAGGTATCATTTTATTTTCAGTTATATCGCCTAAATCAACTTCATTTAAAGAAGCGAATAGCATTGAAGGAATATTTGTAGGTAGACTGCCATTAGAAGAAGATGACAGTCCACGTTTTTATTGATTCGAACCACTGTGCGATGGTCTAGAGCAAGTATGTCGCGATTTCCCAGAAAATCGATATAGCTCAGTGGCTTAGGTTGTTATCATAGTGAAAGATATACAGTGAGATAAGCTTGAAGTTGAAACTAGCATGTATAAAACGAGAAACTTTCTAACATCAAGTGAATTCATTAGCTGTTAATATGAATATCTTCCTGCGATTTATCCAGCTAATCGACCTCAATCCTAAATACTTTCAACTCAGAGTTATATCGATAGTATTTTTTTATGTGTAAAATCCGCCATTGGTACTCAACACTCCATTTCAGCGATCCTTTAGAATCATGGCTATTCGCTATGTTCGAAGTTCCAAAGAAATCATATTCTCGCATTTATAGCCTTCTTGCTCTAGGTTTTAACGCTGGAATATATAAAAGGCGTCTAAGGGCATATACAGTAGTGTTACAAATGCATAATTTATGTTAGTTTCAAAATTTAAATCTGGCTTTAAGGACAAATCCAGTAGCTGGAAGTTTTATATGGGTGATCTATAATAGAACTGAAATTGAAACCGTTCTAGTTTTATATATTCGAACAGTTCTACTGTCAAATTTAAAACTGGTATACGCTGCCGTTCTATTTTTTGTATTTTTCAAACACTAGTAAAACGGTGCTGGGGCTGCTAGTTTTTCTTGTTATAATTTCCAGATTTAAATTTTAAAACTGACATACATTATGCATCTAGAACTGAAACACTCCTGAACACGCCCTAAATGGGCTCATCTTGCAAGCTTACGAACATTCTCTAGTAAAACAAATTTTCGATCTCGTGCATCTTAAGCCCATTCCTTTCCTTTTTTAAATACAGTATCGACACAGAGAACAGACGTCCAAGTAGATATCTCAATATGTGTGTTAGAAATTTAACGGTTATTTGACAAAGTGATCATCAAGTAGCAATTCACCTATAGAGGCGCTGCAAGCTGCGAACAATTCATGCGAGCAAAATCGTACGAATGTATGCTTTACACAGGTTTTTTTAGGTTTATACGAGCTTTAATGTACGTTCTCTGTGATAACGATTCGCTTCACATAACTTTGCCTTGAGATTAAATTAATTGTAACATTATTAAATTGTGTGTGACGTGGTTAGGACTACAGACTTTACAAATAATCTTACATTTATAAGAAATTGAGTAGAAAAAATCGAGCTGATTGATATCTTTTGCTTACAGAGTTCGGTGCCTGAGCCAGTGGCCATGGAAACCGCAGCGGATTTTATTACCCATTTGGACGGTAGCAGTGGGAGTGGAGCCCAAGCGAAGGAAGAGCTGGGCGACATGACGTTTTTCATGTCGAACTATGCCAAAGAAGTACTCAAAATGATGTTCATGATGCGTTCCCACCACATGTTGACCGACGTGACACTCGAAGTAGAACAGGAAACATTCCAAGCTCACAAGGTCGTCCTCTCGGCAGCGAGTCCCTACTTCAAGGCCATGTTTACCGGAGGACTGAAAGAGTGCGAGATGTCTCGGGTACGACTTCAAGGGGTGAGTAAAAACTAACAGTTTTCGATACCAGCTAGCATAATTCTAAAAGTTCATACAATTTTGTGCCAATTCGTAGGTATGCCCAACGGCGATGGCCCGAATCTTGTTTTTCATGTACACTGGCCACATTCGAGTGACAGAGGTAACGGTTTGTCAATTATTACCAGCTGCTACCATGTTCCAAGTGCCGGACGTAGTTGAAGCATGCTGTGCCTTCCTGGAGCGCCAGCTTGATCCAACAAACGCGATAGGAATTGCCAGTTTTGCTGAGCAACACGGCTGTGAAACACTCCATCAAAAGGCAAATCAATTTATCGAACGTAATTTCACGAAAGTACGAACTACAATACATAACTGGTTTTTTATGGCCCGTTTTAGTGAAGAGATTATTTTTTTTAGATCTGTCAAGAAGAAGAATTCCTACAACTATCTGCGTTCCAACTAATTTGCCTGATACGAAAAGACGAACTGAATGTGCAAGGTGAACGAGACGTGTACGATGCCGTGTTGAAGTGGGTTAAGTTTGACGAGGATAATCGCTATCCTAAGATGGAAAAGATTCTTTACGCAGTACGCTGTCAACTGCTTACGCCAAACTTCCTGAAAGAGCAGATGAAAAACTGCGATGTTTTGCGAAAGGCACCAGCATGTCGCCAATATTTGGCCAAAATCTTCGAAGATCTCACGCTGCACAAGCGACCGGCAGTCAAAGAGCGGAAGCCAAACACTACGCGAATGATCTTCGTTGCCGGTGGCTATTTTAAACATTCCCTGGATATGCTCGAAAGTTACAACGTGGATGATAAGGTATGGATCACGCTACCGAAATTGACGGTACCTCGATCCGGGCTAGGAGCAGCATTTTTGAAGGGTACATTCTACGCCGTCGGTGGACGGAACAACGCACCCGGGTCTTCGTACGATTCCGATTGGGTTGATCGATACAATCCGATATCCGAAACGTGGCGGCCTTGTTCACCGATGTCAGTGCCCCGCAATCGAGTAGGTGTTTCGGTGATGGATGAGCTGCTGTATGCTGTCGGTGGCTCAGCCGGAACGGAATATCACAACACGGTCGAATAGTAAGTATTGATGAATTGAATATCGACTAGGGACGGTTCTAATGTGACATTATTCAACAGCTACGATCCAGAGCTTGACCGATGGACACTGGTTCAACCGATGCACTCAAAACGACTTGGAGTAGGAGTAGCGGTTATAAACCGACTTCTATATGCGATTGGCGGTTTTGATGGACGTGAACGGTTGGCGTCAGTCGAATGCTATCATCCCGAGAACAACGAATGGTCAATGGTACCATCTATGAAATATGAGCGATCTGGTGCCGGGGTAGCAGCTCTGCAACAGTACATTTATGTAGTTGGTGGTTTCGATGGTACGCGGCAGTTGGATTCGGTCGAAAGATACGACACCGAGTTGCAAACCTGGGAGTTAGTTGCACCTATCAAAATTGCCAGAAGTGCCTTATCGTTGACGGTTTTGGATGGCAAACTTTACGCTATGGGTGGATATGACGGGCAAAACTTTTTGGCCTATGTAGAGGTGTATGATCCGGTTAAAAATGAATGGGAAGAAGGAACACCCCTTACTTCCGGTAGAAGCGGACATGCGTCGGCAGTAATTTATACACCATCGTGCATATCAAGCTGCATGGAAAACTTGAACATATGTGAAGAGGCAAAGGGTAGCGGGGGCGAACGAGGTGGCAGTGGGGATGATTGTTACTTCCAACCCCGTGGTGATTCGTGGATGGATTGTGCACCATCGTCTTCCAGGGGAGACAATTGTGGTGATTCGGGAGGTAGTGGTTACCGGAATCATTACGCCAATGAGATGATCTCACCTATGGATGTTAATAACGGTCCGGCAGATCATCAGAATGCTCAACCAGAAACCTATCCAGTCATTGATCGCAACAAATCAAACAGTTCGTGCACGGGTAGTGAAAAATTCATCGATAGTGGGAATGAATTCGATATGGAAACTGATACTAGTCAAGTGGAAGAAAGTGGGTGTGAGTCCAACGTTATTATTCCCATACAGGCAGCACAACCATCCTCTTCCGTGTCGAGACCTTGTCGCCTAAAGAAATTGTGTTCTCAAAGCAAAGCTATTCTTGGATCATCGAGCTCGTCCTGCTCAAAAGAAATCAGCAATTCTAGCAAACCAGATTCGAACTGCAAAATCAAACGAAAAGCTTCTAATTGTTGGAATGAAGATACCTGCCCTCTCATTCGTTTGAAGAAACAAATTACTTGCTTCGTATCATCAATTGTCTATCCATCTACGTCAGGACATTGTCCAGGGAGCAGTAATGAGACGAATGTACTTTCCAACGTAGAATCTACTGCTGGTCTTTCCGATGATTCACATGAAGCAGAAAAGCATTTAAAATCATACGAACAGCACTCTAGTGACAGTTCAGAGCATGAACCTAGTTAGCAAACCCCCTTTTCAATTGTACACTTTGTTCAAATTAGATGGTTCAAGATCGCGGCAAACGATTTTTGGAAAGGGAATATCAAGTTATCCAAATACGCGTCTTTTAGTTACGCTGTACCTTCTCATGTCCCAATATTGAGGTTTATTCGTGCTTGCAGTATCTCTAACTGTTTGAAGTCGTCGATGTTTCGCGGAGAGATGGGTCTAATTTCATTAGCAATTTGGTACAAAATTTACAGAAGTTTTGTTATCATAACGGCCATTTAGCATAATGGTTATTTGGTAGGGTTTCGTCATTTGGCGTAGTAAATATTGAAAAGAAACCCGAATACTCGTTCAAAATAGGAATTGAATGTTTTTTAAAACGAGCGGGTTTTTTCGCTGAAAGTCATTTTTTAGATTTCGTCGGAAGCGGCGATCACTGGCAAGCAAAACTGAAATTCCCTCGTTTGTCCGACCTACTCAACGCGAGTTTCTTTGCGTTAGGTAAATCCGAATACCCGAATATTATTTACAACGAAAACTTGATTTCATTGCGAGGACACGAGACGTAATCCGAGTCACCCGATGACCAGTCGAAAACGGTGCTCTCTTGCATACGAACATGCAACCGCCTCGTTCGTCCGATTTGTCCGAGGCTATTTGCATTGCCTTAGTTGGATCCAAACGAACCGCAGTACACGAATCAGAACGATACGGCGAAACCGTATTAGTCGATTTCCACCCGCCTAACCGATACGCACCAAAAAATCTCGCTTTTGTTCCAACAGACAAGGGATCTTCATTTATAGTTTCTTTGACTTAGTTAGATCTGAACGAACGGTAGCGAGTTCGGATATCACAAATTCACCCGAGATACGATTCGATGAAATTTATTTTTCAGCGAAATGACCATTTCGGCGAAACGACCACTTCGGCGAAACGACCCCTTCGGCGAAATATCCCCTTCTGCGAAATGACCCTAATCTGTTGTTTGGTACGATTGTCATTTGGCAAAATAATTATTGAAAAATACTCGTTCAAAAACAGAATTCGATGTATTTTAAAATCTTATAGCATAATATTTGGAATCATTTGGTAACATATCATTTTGCCAAAAAGTGTTCTTCTTCCGAACCCTGGGTCTGAATGTTCTCCTAATCCGAGAGGTGAATAACCATAAGAATTAAACCTCTATGATGAAAAAGTACGGGTGTGTAATGTCAGAGACATAACTAGATGTCGTGAATACGAATAAAACTGACACTCTTTCTTCGTACTTTCGAATATCAATTAGTTGATCGATTGTGTGCATTGTGCAAGCTTTCCTCTTGTTCACTACTAGAATTTGAAACGATACTGCTGAACTAAAGTACAGATTAGTTACATTAAACATTCTGACACACAATTAAATATTACGAAATAACCAGTATAGTTCTTTATGATAAAATAATGGTGGTTCTGAAAGAAACCTTTCATTAATGGCTTCTAAGTCGGTGCTATGCATTTTATATAGCAAATCAGCAGAAAGTTCTACTACAAACTACAAGTGGTATCAAAATGGGCCGTATACAGTATAGTGAAGAAAATTTCGTATAATTCTTTGGGTATACAATTATTGTTCTAAATAGAACTATACAGAATTTTGGTGTCAATCATTTCGTTTCGGATTTAAATATTTCAGTGAAAAAAGTTATCAAAATGCCGTACGAGATAAATTTGTGGCATTCAGAAGGGCCAAATTGTGTAATTCTCTAAGATATTAAACACTGTTGCGAATTTTGCACTGCGAAAATCAAATTATCTTGAAAACTGGCTCTGTGACCTGAGCGTTTAAGGCTTTACACCACGCAGAAGGTCTACTTTCATTGCCGACTGCTCCTGCTGACGACCGAAGTCCAAATGAGACTTTCACGCTTTATACTTCGTTTGTTCTTACTGATGTTGGTGGGAGAACCTCACCTCGACATCCAGTTTCGTCTGCAGCAATGAAATGAACAGTTTTTATTCAAAAATTCCCCTTTCTATTTGTTCAGTAGATTCTGATATGTGCCTGACTACCTCAAAACCGTCGACCGCGAAAAAGGCAAGCAAGCGTGATGATTTTTTTTCAAAAGAAAATTTGGTTTTTCAATTATTTTTAGGGCTTTTTTTTACGCTGTTGAAAATTTAATCACGAATTCCTAATCACATTACCAACAGCTTGTAGAAAAAAATATGTTGGTGGGTTAAGTACATCAAAAGATATTCGTGGTAAAGTTCTGCCCATTCTTGTACAGGGTAAATTTTGAAAAAGCGCCCCATAGTAAAGTAAGTCATATTCAGGACAAAATAACCGATTCGAAGAATTCTGGAATTAGGAACTGGACCTAAGCTCAAGAACTAGATTCAAAACTAAGAACAGACTCAGAATTCAGTTGGATTTTAGTGGACTACAATTTCGAAACTGAAATCAGTTCCGGAATCTTTTTCCAGAATCCAGTTCAACACGCAGGCTCTGAATTCTAAACCCATGTTCCGGAACTAAGCTCTGAAGCTTGAAGACGATTTCTCACCCCGTCTACCAAAATAAGTTGCCTAGAGTACAGTAAAATGTCCCATAATTCTTTGGGAGTATTATTATGATTCTAGAAAGAATCGAACCGAAGAATTCTAGAAAATGGAACTGGACTTGAGTTCAAGAACTAAGAGCAGACTCAGAGTCTCGGTTTGATGACCGGAAAGCGAATGAGAGTTGCTACCTGAGCGTTTGAAGTTTTAACCACGCAAAAGGTGCGCTCTTCGTCGCTTCTGGTGGAATGTTTCCTCTAGACTCGAAGACCGGAAGCGAATGAGACTTGCTACCTGAGCGTTTGAGGTTTTAACCACACAGAAGGTGCACTCTCCGTCGCTGTTGGTTGATGATATCGCTCCCTCGACGACCGGAAAGCAAATGATAAATCATTCTCACGACGTCTGCTTCCATCCAACACACAAGAAGAAATGATCGATTTTCAACCACGGTTCCCTTTTTATACGCATTCAGATGAAGATATGTGCCTGACTACCTCAAAATCGTCGTCCTTGCGCGAAAAACCCAAGCAAAAGTAAAGAGTTTTCCGCGTTGTTCTCAAAGTTTTAGAAAACTTAATTTTTGAGTAGTTTGTGGTTATCTCACACTGTTCAAAAAAATATCCTAAATTCCTGATCATATTTTTGATGAAATGGTGAAAGAATTATGTTGTTGCCCTTAATACAAGTCGAGATATTCACGATTAAGTTCTGTCCATTTTTCCATATGGCTAATTTTGAAATGGCACCCCATAATAAAGTAAGTCGTATGCACGACAAAAATTGCCATATTCTTTCGTTGGCTGCCTTACTATTATTTGTTTAGGTTATCGAACTTCCGAGTTCACTAAAGTAGCATTGTTTTTACTCGTATACTGTTCAATCAGTGCTCTTAACTTTTAATTGCTAAATCTCCATCGTACCAAATAACATTTTACCAACCCCGCTCAGGTATAGCACTTTGTACCCATATGAATTTGTTGAACCGGTAATCAATCATGGTGCAGGATGCTACTCGTTTCATCACTGGTAAAAAAAATTTGCGAGCGCTAATTCATACTCGACATTTAGTTTTCATTCTTCAAACCAAAAATTTGAAAAAAAAAAACTATTCTTCAAATTTGCTGACTTCAAAACTTTTGTAGCACTAAGTCTCTTTCAATGCGACTTGTTTTGCGCGAATTTTCGGAGTTATTCGGTATTTTTTGCGAACTCCTTGTTTCGTTTTTGTGTTACTTCGAAAAAAAAATTAAGTCTCTCTGAGACAGAGAATTTTTTTTCGTGGTAACACCAGATCATTCCTGCATTATCGACAATTTTAAAGTCGATATTTTCCGATTAATATTGATTCAATAATTGATAAACATACTTTGTCAGATATTATGCCCTTAAGTTATTAAAATCGGTATTAACAGTGTTGTTTCTCGTAGTGTACGGTGAATCAGTTTTTGAAGAAAATACGCATGAAATGCAAGAAATTAAAATTTTTCACATCATCACCGGTAAAGGGGTTGTTCACTTCTTACTATTGTTGAATCCAAAATGCAAATTAATAACAAATGTTTGACAAATTTGCGCCATTCAAAAAATTCCAAAACAGGACTCAAATGCGTTTAAAATTTACACTTATTACACTAAAACACACCGGCTCTACGCCAAATTATACAATGCGCTTCATATAACACAATTTTTCGTCAGTTGACGCACTAGAATCGACTATGCCTGCTGCTAGACCCAGAAACATGTAGATCAAAATTGCTTCCTGTATTACATTGTACATTAGACACATCTCCTTCGATAGACTGAATTTGAGTACAGTAAACGGATATTGCATTCTTTATCTATCGAGAAACCCTCTATGAATACCAATTGGAATACTAACTTGAGTGCCATGAAACTTATTATCCTATTTGTGACTAAGAAGTGCTTCTAGACCAGCCTCGGAAGGTTCTATACCGTTATATGCAGGAATTGTCATATAACGAAAAAATGTGTTAGGTTGTCAGTTATTCCGAACAAAGTCGACTTTCTTCATTGGAAATTCTTTGCATTCCTTCCTGGTGTATATAGAGATCAGTCTACCAATTCACGAGCTATAGAATAATTATAGAAATACCCAAAAAAATAACGACAACATGAAAGATATACCTAGTAAAGTAATACTTTCATACTGTAAAAAAAAATTATATTCATACTATGTATGAATACATACAGTGTAGGCAACATGAAGAATATTCAAACAAATCTGAAAGAAGACAGCTTGTAAATAGAAATAAAACAAAAAATTGTATACCTAAACCCTGCTCGACTATGTAAATAAAATCGTATTTAATGTTTTAGAAAGCTGATTGTTTTATTTACACCATGTTTTTGTGATATCACTATACCTTATGATCAAAAAAGAACCAGAATTTTCATTTTAAAATTCCCGCGCTTGTCCAATCGGTAAACTTTTATTCTCTCAACGTTGGCAACACTTTTATACACATTCTGTCAAATTTTGACGCATATCATACGATTAGTTTTTGTTTGGCGTCTATACAAAGAAGTTGAAAAAATTTCGTGTGGCGATTTTTATAATGGATGAAAATTTAGAACAACGTGCGTGCATCAAATTTTGTGTTGCAAATGGATTTAAGTGTTCCGAAACGTTGAAAATGTTAGAAAAGGCCTTTGGTGAATCGTGTCTAGGAAAAACACAGGCATACGAGTAGTATAAACGCTTCAAAGGTGGTCGTACAAGCTTGGATCATGATGAGATCCCTGGCCGCCCAACAACATCTGTTACTGAAGAAAACATTGAATCGGCGAAGCAAATCGTGTTGCAAAATCGTTCTGTACCGATTAGAGAGATTGCTGTGTTGTTGGGCATCTTTTATGGATCAGCCGAACACATTTTAACTGATGTTTTGGGTTTTAAACGCGTCGCTTCTCGGCTGGTGCCAAAAAAGTTGAATTTCATTCAAAAACAGCGTCGTGTTAATGTGGCCAAAGAGATGATTTCCAACGCAGATAGTGACCCCACATTCATCGAATGCATCATAACTGGTGATGAGGTGTGGATCTATGAATATGACGTCGAAACCGCACAACAATCGACCGAATGGCACTTCCAAGGCGAGCCGTTTTTCTAAATTTTCATCCATTATAAAAATCGCCACACGAAAATTTTTCAACTTCTTTGTATAGACGCCAAACAAAAACTAATCGTGCGATATGCGTCAAAATTTGACAGAATGTGTATAAAAGTGTTGCCAACGTTGAAAGAATAGAAGTTTACCGATTGGACAAGTGCGGGAATTTTAAAATGAAAATTCCGGTTCTTTTTTGATCATAAGGTATATGTCTCTTATTTCAAACTCCTAGCCAGAGCCTTAAATTGTCACACATTCTCAATGAAAGAGTCCAATCCAACCGCCTCATATCCGTTTTTACTGTCTCATTCGTAGATGACCACATCCAAAACAAACGAAGAGAGACGAAGCTTTTTCGTCTCTCATTGCAAAAAAAAGAGAGTATCAATGTTACCGTCACTCGTTCCTCTATGATAAGATGAAACCAAACTAATGTATGCAGGTAGAATCAAAAGAATTTCAGTTCTCATTATTTCATCGATTTAATGAAAATCAGTGGCGCTCGGCTATAAAAAGTGACTAAAATATGATAAATCGAAGTAACTACACCCCAGAACCAATGGAAACCAAACTACTACAGATTCGAACACCAACAGATAAAAGTCATTTTAAAACCTTTTTCTGTTATTTTCGATTCTCAAAACTTTGGTTGAATATCGACACTACACAGTATACGATTTTCATTGAAAACCGAAAATGACTGAAAGGGCAAATGAAAGAAAGAACACAATTCGGGAACTACTGTTCCGCTTATGTCATTGACTGGACATGGATCTCGTTCTCATAATCGTTAATTTTGAATCAATTGAAAATTACTTTTTTAAGCTCTGCTTCTAGTACTAACAATAATCCCGATTCACTATAGATTGTATTCAAATTATGCAACTTGTTTTGCCTTTTATATAGAACTTTCGAATATAGAACTACTTTCGATCGAAGACAACTAGCGTTGTATACCATTTGACTCAACTCGCAAGATCGGAAAATGTCTTTGTATAGAATTTATTATTTACGTTCAATGTCCGGTTTGGCGAATCTATGCATACGGCGGATAGCCCAACCGATTTCAAAAAGCTTAAGCTCATTGACAAACTACTATTACTTTTCTTTACGTTTAGTCAAATTGAACTACTTTGTGAAAACTTAAACAATTTAACTTGAACCGCTGAGCAGACGTAAAGTTAGCTGTTTAAGTTTGCATTAAGCAGCTCAATTTGAACTGCTCTGCACTGATAGACCCTAAATAAAGCTACTATTACATTATTGATCAAGTTCGATGATCATATGAGTAAGATTTTCGGTTCTGGCGATATAATCGTATAAGTGACGCAACCAACAAATAGCATTTTTTTTCTATCAGATATAATATATGATATGATCAAGTTCAAATGTATTATTTTCAATATATTTGGTTTGAGGAATGTTGTCGAAGATGTGTCGTACACGCTGAAGCAAACTTTTAGTATCTACTCGAATCAATATAAATGACGTTGTATCAAATATGGGCAGACGTAGACACCCATTTTGTTTAGGCGATCGAGTCTTACTGCGACAGCAATGCCACAGTTTGTTGGGTCCCTGGCCATAGTAGGACCCTGGGGAACGAAAGAGCCGACGGAAAGAAACAACACATGGTAAACCTCCAAAGTGCCCGCTGCTGATGTTTTGTCAGACTTTAAAGGCAAATTCATCAACCATTTCGTCTATGACTATGACTATGACTGGCGTGCGTCATACGATCACCTGCAGAAAATAAAGGGTGAACTGGCAGAGAATCTTGTCTGAATCGACTGAAGACTGGACATACCAGGCTGTCCCACGAACACTGCGTATCTAACCGCCAGGCTCCGATGTGTTCCAGTTGCAACTCCTGACTGACCATGGAGCATGTAGTCATCAACTGCTCGGAATAGCAAGACCTCAGGAACACTAATAAAATCCCGTCCTCCATCCGGGATGCACTGTCGAACGATCCTGTGACCGAAACAATAATCCTTCTTAAAGATGTCGGAATCTACCAAAAAATATAATATTAGGACTTTACATGGAGCCAGACCAATAATGTTCCGATTCCCACGGGCTCTCCGCCATACCCAGCACGGGGTGATGGGGTGTTTCACCGCGGCCTATATCTACAGAACCCGTGTCCAGCTCCGACACTCATACTCTCCTCCCTGAAACCTCCACCTGGCTGCTAGCTGGTTGCTCTAAGGATCTTCTCTTCTGCTTCGTAATGCTCTTCACTTCCACTTTTTTCCCCCTAAACATATCTATTTTTTGGTATTTTTGTTTCTCACTTGCTTTTTTACATATGAACCTTTGCGGGCCATCCGTCGGAGTAATTTAACTCCGGGGATGTTCTCCTGTGGTCCTTCCTCGATCAATTGAACCAGCAAACGACCTAGAAAACTAGCTCGTTGGCTATCCGTTGTAATCCGCGGTACCTAGAAAAAAATGTCATACCAGTCGAGAAACTAAATCGATCGATCGAAACAAAAATAAATTGAAAAAATTGCTTTAAAACCGGGGTGAAATTAAATAACATTAATAATAATTATTATTATACATAATAACCGTCAAGCTTTGCAATGTCAACTACTTGAAAAGGTGCAACGGTAATTGAACTCCAATTCGAACGCTTTTTTGGAAACATGTGAACGAGCAGAGGCAAGAATTTGAGTTTCGGAAAAATTTTCTTGTGCCTCTCTTGAGCTATCAACAAATTACACTCGCTGCTCTCAGGAAGGCAGGATGGTTTCTACCACTGCTGGCGTTAACGGTATACCGGCAGTTATCTTGAAAAAATGCTCGACTGGTCGACTATTTCGGAAGTCACTCTCTAAAAATGTATTTCCCAACTCATGGAAAGCTTATTTTATGTTTCCCATTCTATTTCATAACTTATGACGAAAAGAATGTTCCCGATTTTTCCGAGGCCCAAAATATGACAAAAATCAAATATTTATAGAAACTTTTTTTTTAATCCACCTAGTGGTGTAATGATGCCTTTCTCATATTACTTATGTTTTTTATCAATAGAAGATTCTGTCAAGATTTTCTTTTTTAAACTTGAATAAAATTTCTTTGGCGTAAACTACCATCACCCATTAAATTTGTAAACAGTTATGTCAAGTTAATACAGATTTAAATGTGACAATCCAGCACGCTATACAAAATTGAACAAAGCACGCTACACTGAAAATAATTTGCACGCTAGCATCATGTGCAAAACATTTGATCTATCACTGCTTGTAGAACACATGAAATTCAGGAAATATACACTTGACTCATAAAATGAGTGTAAAAACTGTTGTTATATAGTGGAAATCATGCTACGTTTATATGAAATGCACTTAAAAATGATCAGATATTCGATGTCAACATTTCATAAGGGCACATAAACCAATGAGAGTTTCTCTTTGTTTATTTTCTCTTTTGTGAATATTTCCTTAATTTTCACGTGTACCTACAAAGTATTCGTGTAGAATGAAAGACAATATACCCATGTTTCCAACAGTACCAAATATGTAACGAACGTTTGTATAATAACGCAGATATAGTCGAAAGAGAATCTGTCAATTGTTTTTAGGCCCTTTTGAAATGTTGACGTCGATATATCGTTACCTCTAGATTCTATATGCATTTCATGTGAATGTCACATAGTTTTCCACACAGATTTCAATTGAAACAGGAGTCAATCCTGATGCAAGTGTTTTGCACATACAATTGTGCTGTACTCATTCCCACTAGAAAATGAAGTGTTTAACATATCTCGGTTAATTTGTCAAAAGGGCCTATAAGCAAGTGACAGTTTCTCTTTGTTTACTTTCTCTTCTATTATTTACCAAGCGGTTCCCACGTTTATCATTCAACTCTTTGCATGAAATGATACTCGAAACTTTCGACTTTCAAACAGAATAGTGATATCAAAGAAAATCTTTTTAATCACACCGCAATCATCAAAAGAGAGAGTGATTAAAGAGAAACTGTCAGATATGTAGTTCGATTCAATAGCAAAACACATCACACCCAAAGGAAAAACACATCAAAACTAGTGAAAAATAATTTAATCTCGCATCTTAGTGAATTTGTACATGAAATATTGAAAAAAAATCGCTTTGGTTATGTATTAAAATGGAAAAGCATTAGAAATTGAAGTGGTGTTTACATATCAATAGCGGCCCTTACACGAGCATTATTATTGTCATTTTTAATGATGTCTAAGTAATGATGTATTTCAAATTTGATAGAAATCTCGTCATTACTGCACTCATTACACGTTCATAAAAATGACATTATTTTTTAGTAATGATACTTTTAATGATAGTGTAAGGTCCGCTAATCGATCGGGCAAATTTTTATCAGTGTAGGTGGTTGCGTTTCTTCTTCTTCCGTACGAGCACGTACTGATACGCACCTATTTTGCATCATTTTGTATAAAAGTTTGAAAGTTTTGACACTCATTGTCCTATAATTTCGGAACCGGTAGTCGGATCTGGATGAAATTGCACAGTATTTTTTAAGACACTAAGAGCTTTAATTTGAATTATGATTTGTGAAAAACCGGTTTAACCGTTGCTGAGAAATCGAAGTGAATTCCGTTTTTAGAGCTTTTCTTTACTATTACCGGTGCGTTTGGAAGCGGAAACCGGGCACTAGTAGTCCCAAAATAGATTTATATATGCACCAACTAACAAGATCTGTCAATTAGGTGAATTTACCAAAAATTTGATAAAAATTTGCACCTCGTATCGCCATCGCTTGTGGAAAAATACTTACGAAATTGAAAATTTTTACTACTCGCACTGTGATACCGGAGCCGGAAGTCAGATCTTAATCAACTTTTCGGAGACTTTTTAAAGAATTTCAAGACCTTTCATTTGCATCTTAGTTTGTAAAAATCGGGCAAGAAATTCCCGAGCAAATTGAGTGCGCATTTTCTCATATATTTGGATATTTTGACTAGTAATTCCGGAATCAGAAGTCGGATTGGGATAAAATTCTATAACAATCTATGGTACCGTAAGATCTTCCATTTGAATCAGAGTTTTTTGAAAATCTGTGACATTTTTTATCACATACACAAACTCTGAGCAAATCTAGTGACATTTTTTGTCATACACACACGCACACACACACACACACACAGAGAGAGAGAGAGAGAGAGAGAGAGAGAGAGAAACTTTTGCTCAGTTCGTCGAGCTGAGTCGAATGGTATATGATATTCGGCCCTCCGAGCCTCGGTTAAAAAGTCGATTTTCACAGTGATTGTATAGCCTTTCTATATGAGAAAGGCAAAAATGTATAACATAAATATGATAGCAAATATTTTTATATAAGTTCAAGTTTATTGTATTATCTGTGTTATGTCGAATTATCATTCAAATATGTGTATTTGTTGAATGATTGTACAGTTTGGTGAAAAATGAACAAAAACATTCATTTTACAATAATTTTTTGAAAACAATTTTTTTTAGCTATGTTTAGTGGGAATCAGCTTCATTCAAAATATAATGCAAAAATTGACAAATCTGTATAAAATGTTCAAAAAGACGAATGTAACAATGAGAGATTCTCTTTGATTAGTTTCTCTTTCGATTATTGCCAAATATTCCTGCGTTTTCGGTAATCGTAATAATCGAAGGAGAAAGTAAACAAAGAGAATCTCTCATTGTTACATTTGTCGTTTTGAACATTTTATACAGAAAAATCAAATTGATCGTTTATAGAAAATACATACTGATCAATATAATAAGCAATAGAAACCAAGTTCTGACCCAATATTATCGATTTGGTTGAACGACTTAGTTTCTTGTATTTACTCTACATCATTCGGCTTTCGAACTGTTTCAGATTTCATAAATAGTTGGCTCTTTAAGTTCATCTATGAACCATGTTCTTTTTGTTACAACCTTATGAAACAACTGACATACGTACCTCAAAATAAAGCTTTCTACAATTTTCGCTGTTTTCTTGGTCGTGGTGGGTTCCAGGAAACGTGGGTAGTATCAGTTACAGATACAATATTCATTCCAGCCATTTCCAATCCTTTGATTGCCGACTAAATAAGAGGTTGCTAATAAATTCAAAACGTAAAATAAATATATTTATTCTTTGTACCATTCTACCAGGTCCAAGTCCACGAATGGTCACACGCACAGTTTTGTACCCCCGCTCGATTGCCTTCTATTTATTATTAGAAAGAATTAATGAGTAAACTATTTTACCCTATTTGAGACATCTAAATCTTACCGAGCAGATGCTGATGGCGGTAGCCTGTGCCGCTATATTAGTACCTTTTCTCGTGTTTTTAAAGCCTTCTATTCCACAAGACCGAATAAATTGAGGTGTCCCTTTGGCATCACATATTGTAATTATGGTATTATTCGGTGAAACGCGAATGTTGCAGATGGGAATCTCATTGAACGGAATACCGTTGAATAACTTGGTAGGTGTGTTAGCGTCCGGAAAGAGCTGCGACTTTCTGAAATATTTAACAAATCAGAGTCTACCGCAAATAATTCCATGTACATTGTTTACTTGTGCATCAATGAGTCGATATCGATGGAACGTTCACCAACAGTGCCTTCGTCTTTGCTGGGCAACGAAGCCTGCATTGCTTTCCGATCTTCAGACTTCAGAGCGGCTAAGCTCTGGTGTATATTTCGCTTAGGAAATGCGCGGAATATATTCAGAAGTGAGGAACAACGAGTGAGCAGAACCATTTTCAAGGGTTTTTTTGTTTCGCAGCTAGTTTTTCGGCGGACGGCAGCTTTTACACAACGAAATAAACAAAAGAGTAAAATTTTAAGAGATGTGAACATTAATCACATAACATTAGGCTCTCTGACAGCTCACTTACAACCACAAATGCAAATGAGATTGGTTTGTTTTCATCAGGAATTTGACGTCTCTGTTACTCACACCGATGTAGAGTGCGCAGATCTATTCATATACGAAATTAGAATGTGTGCGAGCCGAAGTCAAAGTTTGTTGTGGGCAGAGATGCCAGATATTTTCATAGAAAATCTGTATTACTCTAAATGAAAAATCTGTATTTATCTGTATTCGCTATAAAACCGACATTTTCAAATGAAAATGTGTTGAGGTAATGTTTTTCCAATATTTTATTGTTTTATGATGAGAAATTGAAGGAGCGTTCAATATTTATATCTCATTCTACAACGACGAAATGAAATGTTTTCAAATTTTCAACAATCAGAATCAATAAAACAGTTTCATTTTCAAATACATTCAAAATGTTGACTTGGTTAGTTGATGTGGGATCACAGACTAACAGACAGGACACTCAAATTAGATTCTTCAATCATTTTAACGGTCTTTTCGAATATTCCTTTATTTGGGACAGTACTCACATGTGTCATGATGGCGCCACGTTACCCTATCAAAAACATCCTGTCTGTCATCTAGACTGTGTTTATTTTTTTCATTTACCAACAGAGTTGCCATTCATACAGAATTACCTGTAATGTATTGATTTGTATACGTCCATGCGAATTTCATGCAGGATACAGATTTAATACATATGGCCAAAACTATATACATAATTGTGTCTATTTCTCATCCTCCAACGCAAGACAAAATCGAACCCGTTTTGTTACAATATTTACTTGCTTCTGGTCTGCCGCCACTTAATTTCTGGTGAAAACTACCGACACAATAAAAAATAGTCTAGATGAACAACGTTGAGTCAAATAAATGGTTACCTTCCAACATCGCGAAAAAGTTAAATATATTATCAACGTAATCCAATAATTTATTGTGACGATTCATTTTCAAATATTTTGATGAAATCAGGCATCCCTGCAAGCAGCTGATCGGTGTTGACAAACGAGGGGAAACCAACTAGTAAAAAAACTTTTACATAACACAAGGGGTGTACAGATAGTAAATAGTTCGCGCAGTACAATATAGGTGGAGCTAGTGCATCACGAAAAATTATTTTTTATAAGAATTTACTCATACTGTCATGTCTGTTAGTCTGTGGTTTCACCTCATGCTGCTCGAACTTCAGTATGTGGAATTTATTACCACAGACTAACAGACAGGACACTCAAATTAGATTCTCTAACCAAATAAACAGTCATTTCGAATATTCCTTTAGTTGGGACAGTACTCGCATATGTCATGATGGCGCCACGTTACCCTATCAAATACATCCTGTCTGTCATCTAGACTGTGTTTATTTTTTTCATTTACCAACCGAGTTGCCATTCATACAGAATTACCTGTAATGTATTGATTTGTATACCTCCATGCGTATTTCATGCAGGATATAGATTAATTACATATTGCCAAAACTATATACAGAATTGTGCCTACTTTTCATCCTACAACGCAATACAAAATCGAACCCGTTTTGTTATAATATTTACTTGCTTCTGGTCTGCCGTCACTTAATTTCGGGTGAAAATTACCAACACAATCAAAAATAGTCTAGAAGAACAACGTCGAGTAAAATAAATGTTTACCTTCCAACATCGCTAAAAAAGTTAAATATATTATCAACGTAATCCAACAATTTATTGTGACGATTCATTATCAAATATTTTGATGAAATCAGGCAACCCTGCAAGCAGCTGATCGTTGTTGACAAACGAGGGGAACCCAACTAGTAAAAAAACTTTTACGTAACACAAGGGGTGTACCGATAGTAAATAGTTCGCGCAGTACAATATAGGTGGAACTAGTGCATCACTAAAAATGATTTTTATAAGAATTCACTCATGCTGTCATGTCTGTTAGTCTGTGGTGGGATCTCAGTGTTCAACTTCAAATACTAACAACATTTTAAGATATTCAATACCAATTAAGAATCATTTATATCGTCACTAGTAGCAAATGTGGCCTTCACACGAGGCCATACTATTGTCAATACAAGGAGTATTGATAATACTATTGACCGTGTAGTGGAAACTAATATCGGATTGTTGAAAATATTGTCAAAAAATCAAAACTCAAAGCTCATCAATCCAACAATATTTTCTCTCCAGAGTGGAAACTGTTTGATGTGTGCAATGAACTCTTTTCTCAAGATTTCAGTATTCGGTACAATATTTAAAGCTCCAAACTCTAGATTTTTTCGAAAAATGCGAACAGAAATTACCAATCCAGTTGGATTGACGGTATTCCCGTAAAAAAATAAACCATTGATTTTACATCATGTGGGGCTCGTTCTTTCTTTAAAAAATACAGTTTAACCTTTGAGTTGCTACTACCATTTTAATTAACAAATTTTGCTTATATACTACAAGTTAGAACAGACTTACGTCTAATGTTAATTCTTAATTTATTCCGCGCTTGCGCATAAGCCTGAATTTCGTGTTTCTTACCTCCCTAGGCTTGTGCGCATGCGTGGTTATGCTATAAGGAAGAGAGAGAACACAGGCATTCAACGACCCCTTATTTCCTTCTTTTCCTTACATTGCCCAGCTTGCGATCCCAACTATGACAAGTTAAATCCAGCTGTTTCTCCTCCCTTCAAGGAGGTCATTCACTTGTCTCGAGGCATGTGTTTTATGCTATTCCTTCCTTCTTCGAGGAGGTCATAGCCCTGCTCGAGATAAGTGCTTACATTATTTTATTTTAGCCCTTTAAACGACGACATCGGTCGTTGCTCTTATTTCTAACGGATTTTATGATTCGATGTCGTAACCCGGGAGCTCGACGATGCGGGAGATTTCATTTCTCGCTAGCTTAAATTTAGAATCCTAGTATGGGATTTAAATCTAGGCACGCTGGTGAAACTGTCAGCCACATTTCCAACCCCCGTAAATCCACCACATCGATTTACAAAATACCGTGGCTGATATTAATCGTTTCTCGTTAATGTAGGATATAATGGTGCAGTTCTTCTTTCCTCTATTTGAACGCTTTCACATTCGCCTGAGTTATTTATTTCGTTCCTATCTGCCTCTTGTTGAGACCTTCGCAACGAGTTTCTATGAGACAAGAAAGTAGTCAGTGAATCCCAAAATGAAGCAATTAACTGCCACCCTAATCCATAAATATCGTACAATATACGCCCATGCATTATTGTGTCTACCACAAACTTCAATATTCTCCCTATCATGTAAATTCCTAAGAATGTAGAAGTTAAATTTCCCAGCCATGTCGTCCAAGATATTAATTTTTCCCAATATCTATTCAGAGCGTTCTCTATCACTCTTTCCGATACTAAGGCGTCAAAATTATATCCTTGTAGGTTTGGTTGTTGACTCGCTAAAATTTTATGAAGTACATTTGAGCGATTCTTTTTTCTCCTTGACCATAAATCATATTACGCATCTTTTCAATGCTATCGGCATCATAAACTCCGCTTTGCATTAGGCTTGGTAGCGGCGTATACGTCCACGTCGTGACTATGTCAGTAGTTAATTTATTTGGCGACGTCGTTTCTCTCAAACGACCATCTGTAGTATACCATCTTCCGCCAAACATATACTTCGCAGGAAGGATTGGTGTACAATCTATTTCGGTTCCCCTCATTTGAAGGATTCTTGAAACTGGAGCTAAATACATTTCAGTCCCGTTATACTTTACTGGGATTTCCTGATAACGCTGTTCTATGCGTGACATAGACAGGTTTGCATTCCAGAATGTGTAAAACCTCTCCTGCTACAACAGCTGTGTATCCAGATCGCTTCACTATCCCTGAAACGAACTCCGTTGGATTGAGCCGAGCTAGAGTCAGTTTTGTCTCCATTATTGTCTTGTCAACCTTGCACATTTCTGTCATAATTGTATTATAGATTTCCTCAAACTTTTGCCCAATGTAGCTCTCTACTAGCGTGATTTTTGAGTTAAAGTAAGTAAACAAGTCATAATTTTTTCCATTCGGACGTCTTTTGAATGGCGATTTGAATTCTGTTTCTTCTAGGATCAATATTCTCGGATGATCGGTTTTGTAACCATTGTATCCACATATACGAGTTGGATCTCTGGTTCTGACGGAAAATACATGTGAGTCTGAAATAGCGCTATACACGGCTTGCGTATTTCTTTTCTTACCAGCATCCACAGTTTTATTTACCATTCCTTGATAAATTACTTCGAATTCATCGTCTTCGCAACGTTTATCGCCGTTTATATCCCATGTCATATATCCTTGTTCCCCGTCTAAACATTTCCCTTGGGAGTATGTACAAACTATTCCGTTGCGTAGTGTTATCTGATCATTTTCATAATCCACAGAACTTGTATAGTCGTACAATGAAATTGCATACTCATAGTAAACCAATGCGTCTACCCAGGTGTAAAATGGTGTTCGGTAAATTCCACCCTTACACGAGCTTCCTTGTACATGACCGATTATTAGTACTTCTCCATGAGTCGTTCCGT
The DNA here is from genome assembly GCF_030247185.1 of Malaya genurostris. Classification (NCBI taxonomy): domain Eukaryota; kingdom Metazoa; phylum Arthropoda; class Insecta; order Diptera; family Culicidae; genus Malaya; species Malaya genurostris. The sequence continues at coordinate 64,715,998 of NC_080570.1, read as the reverse complement.
TTCTCTTGACCTCGTTAATTCTAGTCTCTTGAGTCAAACGTACTGAATTCAGTAAGTGAGTTATTCTGCACTCTTCATTCGTGAATTCCTTAACCGAATGAGAATAGCCATATTGATAGTCCGACGTGTGAGAATGCATCCCACAATGTCGTATAGATCTTTTCAAGATGACTTTACATTGATACGCATGAGCAGATCCTTTTGCATTTTTTTGTAAAACTTGTATTGGAACTTCTATTGTCGTTAAATTATTTGTCGGTGGAAAACATGGTGCTACGTCCAGCAACGAATATGTAGTTATATTTATCTCCGGATTCGCACAATCGTATGCAATCAATCCAGGAGCAATGGTTCCAAATGCTTGACATATTATCATCATCAAAGCTAAGGCTGCCAAACAAATATTTTTCAATTTTGTATTCTGTCTTCGGGTTGGTCTTTTGTTACTAGACTCGATGGCAATTTTCTGTTGGTTGTTTCCTTCCATTTGTGAGACCTCCACTTCATCTTGAGTGTCGGTACTTATTTTTGGTTCACTAGACTTTACGTCTAGCACCGATAATTTAACTGTAGGTTTTACTACTGTTCCTTTTTGTGTTTTTATGACGGCGGACCTAATTATACCGTCTTTAGCGCGTCGTACTTCAACCACGAGACCCTTTATCCATTTTCCTTTTCTCTCTTCATCCGGAAAAATTACTATGTCTCCTAGCTTTAGAGAGGTCGATGACTCTTGCCATTTTGGTCTCCTAGCGAGGTTTGGTAAATATTCTCTTACCCATCGGCACCAATATTCTTTCGTAATTTGCTGCACTCTTTTCCATTGCTGTCGAGTAGCTTCTGCCTTTGAGACGTCGTTTAAATTTGGTTCGGCCTCCCCTGAGCATCCCAATAAAAAATGATTTGGCGTCAACGCTTCATCATCTTCTGATTCGATAGGAATATGCGTTAACGGTCGGCTGTTGATGATAAACTCAATTTCTATTAACACACTTCGTAATATATCTTCAGGCATAGTTGTTTGAAGTGAAGGCATTATACTTTTAACTTCTTTTATCATTCTTTCCCATACTCCACCAAAATGCGGAGCGGATGGCGGGTTGAAAAACCATTCTATTCCATCACCTGCCAGCCTTTCTTGAATCTTTTTTAATTCGTTATTTGCACCTATGAAATTGGTACCATTGTCGCTGTAAAGTTGTGAAATTTTTCCTCTTCTGTGTATTACATTTTTCAGACACACAAAAAAGGCGTCAGTGCTTAAGTTATTCGCTACTTCAATATGAACAGCACGTGTTGATAAACAAGTAAACAACGCACCCCATCTTTTTTCCGTTCTTCTTCCAATCGAAACTGTCATTGGACCGAAGTAATCAACTCCGGTGAAGGTAAACGGTTTTACGTTCGCATTCAGCCGACATATTGGTAATGATGCCATTCTGGGTAGATTAGGTCGAGCTCTTTCGTTCCTGCACCTTTGACATGCACCTTTTGTCCTTTTCATCGAGGCTCGAATGTCAACTACCCAGTACCTTTGTCTAACTGCAGCAATTGCTGCGTCCATTTTTTTGTGAAAAAATTTCTCGTGATAAAATTGTAATATCAAATAAGTTGCATGATGCTTCTTCGGTAATATAATAGGATATCTAGTACCGTACGGAAGCATAGTTGCATTTTCGATCCTGCTTTTCGACTTCATTAATCCATCTGTATCTAAGAATGGCGTTAAGTTTATTATTTTACTTGATTTATCTATCGGAAAGTCCGAGTGTAATTTTCTCATTTCATCCGGATACGCTTCCCACTGTGCCTTTCGTAGTATAATATTTTCTGCTCGATCTAAAACTTCTTTTGTAACGATCCGTTCGTAAGATTCATTTTTAATTTTTGATCTCAATATGTCGACATAAATCAGGATTCTTCCTACGGCTCGTTTAGCACGTTTCCAGTTCGAACACCAATCGATGTTTATAAATTCAAATTTCGTGAAATTAGTTTCTTTGACTAAGTTCACTACTTTTATATCTTCCTTGGTATTCAACTTGATCGGTCTAAGAGGCCACAATTTTTCATCTTCTTTCAAAAATGTTGGACCATTCTTCCATATGGATTCTCTTTCTGTTGATTTTGTAGCTTCATCGGCTGGATTATTCTTCGAGTTCACCCATCTCCATTGCGTCATCGATGTGCATTCTAGAATCTCGCTAATTCTTAGGCCGACAAACTGCTTGTATTCTCTGGGATCAGATTGAATCCAGGACAAGACTACCGTCGAGTCTGTCCAATATATTACCTTTTCTACCTTAAGTCGCAGACTCTTTAAAACGGTTTCAGTTAACCTAGTTCCTAAGACCGCGGCCTGTAGTTCCAGTCTGGGAATTGATAAGAGTTTAGTTGGCGCGACTCTGGCCTTCGCAGCTATTATGGTTACGTCGACTCGGTCATCAAATATTGTTCGCATATAAACAACCGCTGCAAATGCTCTATCCGAAGCGTCAACAAACGTATGTATCTCTCTTTTTACTCCTTCTGAGAGATAAGAATAACATCTTGGAAATTTGATTCCTTTTAGACTGTCAATTCGCTTTTCCCATTTGCTCCATTCCATATACATTGGTTCGGGGATTTTATCGTCCCAGCCGATCCCTAATTTCCATAAGTCTTGGATCAATATTCGGCTTTTAATTGTTACATTAGATATCAAACCTAATGGGTCATAAACGCTCATGCTGGCGGATAGTAATTGTCTCTTAGTAGGCCATTCAGGAAAGTCTGACATCTTTACTCGATATCTTATGGTGTCATCGACGACGTTCCAATAGACACCTAAAACCTTTTCATAAGATTGCTCGTCATCGCCTAGCACGATTTCTTCCTTATGCATAATTTTGTCCTCAGACAATGAGTTTTTCAAATCTTTGGAATTTGTTACAAAATTCCTTATATTAAAATGTCCGTGTGCGTGAATCTTTATTACATTTCCCACAGTTTCCTTAGCCTCATCTATTGAATCGAAACTGTCGAGATAATCATCCACATAGTGGTTTTCAATTATCGCAGTTACCGCCTTTGGATAATCGATTTGGAATTTAATGGCATTTTGGTTTTTAACGTATTGTGCACACGACGGTGAGCACGTTGCACCAAAAGTCATTACTTGCATGACGTACACACACATATCCTCTTCTTCTGCAAATCTATACAGAAAACGTTGAGAGTTTTGATCGTCCTTTTTAATTTTAACTTGGTGAAACATTTCCTGAATATCACCAGTGACCGCAAGTTTCCCTTCCCTGAATCTAATTAAAATACTTAATAAAGACGTAGTTGCGTCAGGCCCTGAAAGTAGTTTGGAATTCAAGGATTGTCCTTTTATAATTGCGGCTGCGTCAAACACTAGCCTCGGTTTTCGAGGAATTTTATTTGGATTTGTAACTGAAAAATGCGGTATGTAGAATGTTCGTCTCGAATCTTGCATTAACTCTTCTCGGTTTAATTTTCTTACGTATGCCTTTGATTCATACTCCAATATTTTATCATTATACCACCTTCGCAACTCAGGATTTTCACGCATCCTTTTCTCTTGTCCCTTTAGTCTGCTTAAGGCAACTTGATAACTATCTGGGAGCGACACGTTATCTTCTTTCCATAATAGTCCTATTTCATATTGACCATTTGTATAATTAATCGTGTCTTTCATAATTTGTAAAGCTCTTTCGTCTTGCTTAGACATGAGAGGCTTACTCGGTACCATAACGCCAAATTCTTCAGTCGAGAAATATTACCCATCCAATTTTAGTTTTCTGAGCTATCGGCTCATTAAATCTTCCTGAACGAGTATCGATAGCACGCATGATATTAGAATGCGGTAATCCTATCAGAAGTTTTGGTTTCTCGTTTCCGTAATCACTAAATTCAACATCTGAGAGGTAAGGATAACTTTTTACCAGTTGCTTCTTCCGAATGGATTGCGTAGGCAGAGACATTTCCTTTAATGTTCGTACCTTTTCTAACAGATACGTCTTCCCCTTGTAGCCCTTAATTCGAACTGATATTTCCTCGCTACCTTTGTCTACTTGCTCTTCGCCATTTGTCCAAGACAACGTTAACGGTTTCTGTTTTCCGCTTATTCCAAGCTGTCTGGCAACTTCCTCTAAAATTAATGTTGTTGACGAACCTGGGTCTAAAAACGCTAGTACGTCAACCTGTTTATCATTATTTTTCAATGTTACTGGTATAATCTGATACAAAACCTTTCCCTTCTCCTCATGATAATGAACTTTTTCGGCCTCCTTCTCTTTTTTCTCAGAGACCAGGATTGAGTTCTCTGAATTTTGATGTATCAGTGTATGATGTTTACCTGTACATCCTTTTACCTCACACCTTTTCTTGAAAAGGCACGTTTTCAATCGATGATTGGCATAGTTGCAGCAATTGAAGCATGCTTTATGCTTTATGAGTATGGCTTTTCTTTCTTCTACATTTGACTTCAAGAACGTAGGGCATTCTGTTGTTTTGTGTTGTTTATTACAGGCAAAACAAGATACCTTTCTTTTGTTAGTATCGAAACTTTGATGCGTATAAACCTTATCTTTAGGTTTCATTTGTTTATCAGTTCTCAATTTCGACTCTGTTAGTTCCTGTGCAATTCTTTGTTGAGGCCTCAACCATTGGAGAAGATCCTCTAGTGTTGGAATTTCATAAGGATGTGCTTCTGATGCAGTATCCTTACGATCAATTTCCTTTCGAGCCCAGTCTTGTCTTAGATTAAATGGCAATTTGTCTAAGATTTCATCTATCAGGGCTTGATCTTGCATATATCCTAAAGAGTTCGTTATCTTTATGTTTGTAACGAGATTATCAATCGTCGTTACAAACTCTATGACACTTTTTGGAACTTCCATTCTAGGATTCTTCAGTTCCTTTACTTCGTTTCTGAAAAGTTTATATATTTTCTGTTGGTTACCAAAGTTTTCCTTTAAGGTAGCCATTATCTTTGGAACATTTTTGCTATCTAGCAATAGAGGTTCCACAATTTTTAATGCATCACCCTTAAGATGCTTCTGGAGACGAGTCAAATTTTCTAAGTTAGAAAACTCGCCTTCTTTTGTTGTCTCCTTAAACGTGTTCTCGAATTTGGACCAAACTTTAAATGATCCATCGAAATAGGGCAACTCCATCAGAGATTGCCTTGCAAACATCCTTACCATTTTTGCGGTCGCGTCGTCGGAACCGCCCTTGGACACACCTGGCTTGGATGATGATGCACCTTTCATGTTATTTGCTAGATCGGCAAAAAACTCTCTTTGGCATCGAAACATCTCTTCTGACTGTCTCAGGAGACCCTTGCTCGATTCTTCTGATGATCGTCTTAAATTGGCGACCTCACCTTCAAGCGCTTTTATTTGCGCCTTTATTATCGTACATTTTGGGCAAGCCCAAAACTCAGCCTTAGTTGGAATATGATCCAACCGCACACAGACGATATGAAACCATCTGTCGCAGTCGTCACAACAGACCATATTGTCTGCTGAGTCGGGGTTATCGCACAGCTGGCAATGTCCCTTTTTATTCTGTTTGTATTTAATCCCTCCCGACGCCATGTTCTCTCTCTTACCTTGTTTTCTTTTAACAATTAAGATGATCTAGTAGTGCGATGGCTTCCGTTTTCCGGCTGCTCGGCGACTGCTTCTGAATCCGGGTGTGCGATTTTAGTGCGCCTGTCTTAGGCCGCACTACACTTTATACGCTAACTTGCGTATTGACTTGGAACAAATGTTCGATTTTAGTGCGCCTGACTTAGGCCGCACTACACTTTATACGCTAATTTGCGTATTGACTTGGAACAAATGTTCGATTTTAGTGCGCCTGACTTAGGCCGCACTACACTTTATACGCTAACTTGCGTATTCACTTGGAACAAATGTTCGCTTTTTAGTGCGCCTGGCTTAGGCCGCACTACACTTTATACGCTAACTTGCGTATTCACTTGGAACAAATGTTCGCTTTTTAGTGCGCCTGACTTAGGCCGCACTACACTTTATACGCTAACTTGCGTATCACTTAGAACAAATGTTCGCTTTTTAGTGCGCCTGACTTAGGCCGCACTACACTTTATACGCTAACTTGCGTATCACTTAGAACGAATGTTCGATTTTTAGTGCGCCTGACTTAGGCCGCACTACACTTTATACGCTAACTTGCGTATCACTTAGAACAAATGTTCGCTTTTTAGTGCGCCTGACTTAGGCCGCACTACACTTTATACGCTAACTTGCGTATTCACTTGGAACAAATGTTCGCTTTTTTAGTGCGCCTGACTTAGGCCGCACTACACTTTATACGCTAACTTGCGTATCACTTAGAACGAATGTTCGATTTTTAGTGCGCCTGACTTAGGCCGCACTACACTTTATACGCTAACTTGCGTATCACTTAGAACAAATGTTCGCTTTTTAGTGCGCCTGACTTAGGCCGCACTACACTTTATACGCTAACTTGCGTATCACTTAGAACAAATGTTCGCTTTTTAGTGCGCCTGACTTAGGCCGCACTACACTTTATACGCTAACTTGCGTATTCACTTGGAACAAATGTTCGCTTTTTTAGTGCGCCTGACTTAGGCCGCACTACACTTTATACGCTAACTTGCGTATCACTTAGAACGAATGTTCGATTTTTAGTGCGCCTGACTTAGGCCGCACTACACTTTATACGCTAACTTGCGTATCACTTAGAACAAATGTTCGCTTTTTAGTGCGCCTGACTTAGGCCGCACTACACTTTATACGCTAACTTGCGTATTCACTTGGAACAAATGTTCGCTTTTTTAGTGCGCCTGACTTAGGCCGCACTACACTTTATACGCTAACTTGCGTATTCACTTGGAACAAATGTTCGCTTTTTAGTGCGCCTGACTTAGGCCGCACTACACTTTATACGCTAACTTGCGTATCACTTAGAACAAATGTTCGCTTTTTAGTGCGCCTGACTTAGGCCGCATTACACTTTTACTGGTAAACTCTTTTTTGGCTTGTCCTCTCTGGAGCCACCAAACAATGTGGGGCTCGTTCTTTCTTTAAAAAATACAGTTTAACCTTTGAGTTGCTACTACCATTTTAATTAACAAATTTTGCTTATATACTACAAGTTAGAACAGACTTACGTCTAATGTTAATTCTTAATTTATTCCGCGCTTGCGCATAAGCCTGAATTTCGTGTTTCTTACCTCCCTAGGCTTGTGCGCATGCGTGGTTATGCTATAAGGAAGAGAGAGAACACAGGCATTCAACGACCCCTTATTTCCTTCTTTTCCTTACATTGCCCAGCTTGCGATCCCAACTATGACAAGTTAAATCCAGCTGTTTCTCCTCCCTTCAAGGAGGTCATTCACTTGTCTCGAGGCATGTGTTTTATGCTATTCCTTCCTTCTTCGAGGAGGTCATAGCCCTGCTCGAGATAAGTGCTTACATTATTTTATTTTAGCCCTTTAAACGACGACATCGGTCGTTGCTCTTATTTCTAACGGATTTTATGATTCGATGTCGTAACCCGGGAGCTCGACGATGCGGGAGATTTCATTTCTCGCTAGCTTAAGTTTAGAATCCTAGTATGGGATTTAAATCTAGGCACGCTGGTGAAACTGTCAGCCACACATCATAAACAATTGATTCACAATTAAATCTATTGGTTACAATACATTTTATTGTATCTTGACAAGATAGTTGTCATTTCCAACCATTCAATGTATTGTTTCGACGATTCTACAATTGAACAATTCAAACAATATGCAAACTGTACATTTGATTGTTTTCCAAGAAAACATGTATGAGAAAATTTTATGATTTGAATTGTTACGATACTTACCAACCTATACATTCCATTGTAAAAAGCATGTTCACAATTAATTGAATAGTGTATAACAATACATTTAAATATTTTTCAATGGTCAAAGCAAAATTGTGGATGGTTTTGTAACAGCAAATCGTATTGTTTTTCTACAATATTTTTTATTCGGGTTGACAATACTTTGGATTGACAATAATATTGTCACGTATAAGGGCCGCAAAGAGAGCTCAGTCGAAAAAAATTAATTTGTTCTTTCCAATTTTTTGTGAAATCTGTATTAATCTGTATTGAGTAAAGGAAATCTGTACAAAATCTGTATTCTGTATGAAATCTGTATGCGCATGTAAAAATCTGTATAATACAGATAAATCTGTATAAATGGCATCTCTGGTTGTGGGTTCAATTTTACACTGAGGTAAAACATTTTTGACTCATAATCATACACTGCGAAAAATGCATATAGAATTTCGTAAGCTATGAACTAATGAACCAAGTAGAAGACAGTTCCATTACGTGATATAGAGTTTCATGAATGATTTTATGTCTTTCTTATCTGTTCTCTTGGCATTGCAGTGTTTTTTATTGCATATATGTCTTCAATAATTGACACGATGCGGCTCGACAAAATTCACTGGGTTATTGCAACATACTCACACAAGCATTAACCTTTCAACTGCTGAGAATAGCCACACCAACACATTCGCACGTGGATTGGTCTATTATGGTATACACTCTTACCAGCCGCTACCTAATTTTGGGTCAAAACTTACCCAATTAGGTTTTACATGATGACGACATAAATGAACAGCTGGTAAATCAAGTTAATCTTTGACATCTACCGGTGGTTTATTTTGTTTTGTGACTGCAAATTAAAAAATGAAAAATGACGAAAAACTGCCTGGTAAAAACATGTTCACGACTTTTCATGTAACTATGATATGATTATTTCTTTGAGAGTACATTATTCAGTCCAGCTACTGTAATAAACTGAACGTATTGTTTCGATTTGATATGATGTCATTTCTTTGCCATATTTTTCGAAAACAAAAATATATTGTGTTTGATGTTTAATAAGTTCGAATTACTTTTACATCGAATGAGAATCACGTCGATGTTGTTACACTAAAATAAATCGTCACGTTTGTTTCGTTTGAAAAATCACGAAAAATCGTTTCAAATCAGCTATTTTTCACAGAAAGGGCTAATCTAACATTGACAGCAAATGGATAAAAACGTCGACGAATGTTTCAACTTTGGTTTCAAATCCAAGTTAGAAATTATCGTATATTCTCAGATCAATTTTTTATTAGTCAATGAACTGTTTGTTTATCGTTGAAAGACACGCAAAGACACTTCTTTCCTTCTATATATACTGATTAAATCCACATAAAAAGAGCTTCGCCTTTTTTAGATTTGTTTACTTTTATGCTTCCTGGTGTGAATTTTGAAGTTGCGCCCTTGCGCATTTTTCGTGAAATTGTTTGATTTTCGCCACTAAGATGAATCTGTGGGTAATTCTATCGTCTCATTTACTGTTTCCAGTAGTAAAAGGCTCAGAAACAATAAATAGTTTCGCCCTTACTTACTAACACATGGATCAATAAGTCCCGAGACTAACAATGGAAACAACATTTTTTAGCAAAATTTTTTTTTTAATTCATCAACACAATCACCTTTTAGGGTGATACAATGGTTCCAACGTTTTTCCAATTTTTCAATACCATGTTTAGAAAAAAAAATATCTTTCGCTTCAAAATAAGCTTCAGTTTCAGCGATGACCTCCTCATTTGAGCCAAATCTTTTTCCCTGGAGCATTTTTTTAAGATCGGCAAAGAGCCAGTAGTCACTGGGGGCTAAATCTGGCGAGTATGGGAGGTGGGGAAGCAGATCAAAGCCCAATTCGTTCAATTTCGCCATTGTTTTCATCGACTTGTTTTTGTTCCATCGAAAGCAATCGCGGCACCCATTTGGAAAAAACCTTTTTCATGCTGAATTTTTCATGAAGGATAGTAAATACACTTCCTTATGATATCTGTGTCATCTCAGCAATCTCACGGAGCTTCACTTTACGATCTTTCATTATAATTTTTGTCACATCACTCACATTTTCCGGTGTAACGGCTTCCACAGGTCTACCCGAGCGTTCCGCGTCATTTGTGTCGGTACGACCACGTTTAAACTCGGCGAACCACCGACAAATCGTTGCTTTTGATGGACAAGAGTCCGGATAACATTGTTCAATCCATTGTTTCGCTTGCACGGTGTTTTTACCCATTAAAAAACAATGTTTTATCAAAACACGAAACTCGGTTTTTTTTCCATTTTTTAAACAAACTACAAAACGACTTTACTCCAACCTCGATAACTCAGCTGTTTCTGGTCGGATCGACTTAAAATTTTGACCCGTTTCAAGCAAAGGTTAGTACTCTAGAAAAACGTGGTTACTGATTTACTACGAGCGCCATCTCTGCTTTAGTCTCGGGACTTATTGATCTATGTGTTAGCAATTGAAGTATCGCCCTGTTTGTTGGCATGGAACACGGAGGGCGAAACTTACGTAAACAAATGGTATGAAAGTTTTGCCCTTTATAGTTCTTCGTAATACTAAGATTGTAATTTTTATGGAATCCGAATTTTAGGCAAAATTGCAGGATTTTGATGAAATTTTTGGTAGGTGAGAAAAACTCGATTTGTTTACTTTTGTAAGATTCGCTCATCTTTGAAAAACAGCTGAAATGTCAAATTGATATTTTACGTGACGAAATTGAATGTTATACGAACATCCTCTAAAATGAATAGAGTCATCACATAAGGTTTACGTGAATTGTCCAAACGATCTACGTGAATTTCCGGTGTGAAAAACTCGATTTGGAAAATGGCGAACAGTGGCCCTCGAAGTGTAAGTAGTGTAAATGTTTGCGAGAAATGATTTTTAATTACATTTTTTTAATACATCGACCGGACCATTCCAATATGAAAGTTTCCATGTTTTCGACTGGACCGAGTGCCTGCGTGAGGTCGGAAGTGTGTCCGCTCCTGCCGAATGCTTCAAACAGGCTGTTGGTCCACAAAAAACGAGTTCAAAATCGGTATGAAACTAGAGACACTGGACCCATCTAATGCGACATCAACCTGCATCGGTACCCAAGCAACCAGAAGTTCCACAATTACTTAAAAAGTCCACTTTCTTGCTGCTTAAAAGTACAAGCGGAACTTTTGAGAACTTGAAAGTACAGATCAAGTTCCGCGTGAACTTTCTAGCTGCTTAAGAAAACACGTGGCAATTTTTGACAGTTCGAAGTACAGAACAAGTTCCGCGTGAACTTTCTCGCTGCTTAAGAGTGCACGTGATACTTTTAGCAACTTGAAAGTAAAGAACAAGTTCCGCGTGAACTTTTTCGCTGCATAGAAGCAGCTTAGAAGTTCGTTCCGCTGCGTCGCGCGAACTTTCAAGTGTGGATAATTACTTAAAAAATAGGCTGCTTAGAATGCTATTAATTAACTTTGAGAGCTGCTTAAGCCAAATCAGTACCTTTTATCCGAACTTTTGGTTAGTTGGGTAGTGTTGTGGGAGCTCTCGGATCTCGACTTCGGCTTCGATTGGACAGTGGCAGTGACAACAAAAACGATCTCTGGAGGCTTGTCGATTCGAGATCCCACGACGTTATTAGTTGCTCTTTATTTTCGGCCATTGAAATTCTATGCTAATTTTCTGAAATAAATGTTTCATTTTTCATGGTATTTTTCATTTCATAGATTTATATAAAAATGTGAAATATCTCACTTTTGACTTCAACCGATATATAAAATAGTAATTCTCTAGTATCTAAATTTGATATGAACTGATAGGTAGGGTAACAGAGGTATTTTGGCCCACTTTAGGATTGATTTTATTTTGGCCCACTTTATAAAAATTTCCACCAAATATTGTAATATCTTGAAAAACCCCTTTCGCAGTAGGTAATTTAATGTGATTAGCTTCAAATTGATGCAAAATGAGTTACTTAACATCGATAAAATCCGATGAAATCGATAAAGTTTGTTAGGTGGGCCAAAATATATGAAGTGGCCAAAATACCTCTGTTACCCTAAATGTGATATGAATATACTAGGGTAACAGAGGTATTTTGGCCCACTTTAGGATTGATTTTATTTTGGCCCACTGTATAAAAATTTCCACCAAATATTGTAATATCTTGAAAAACCCCTTTCGCAGTAGGTAATTTAATGTGATTAGCTTCAAATTGATGCAAAATGAGTTACTTAACATCGATAAAATCCGATGAAACCGATAAAGTTTGTTAGGTGGGCCAAAATATATGAAGTGGCCAAAATACCTCTGTTACCCTACATTCTACCTATGAAACACGTAACTTTTACTGGATTATGCATTAAACAGTTTTTAAATGAGAGAGAAAAAATCGCAGCATTGATTATTTTTCTTGCAGCGTGTATTTTAAATATATTTTTTTAGTGTTTGTTTTTGACAGTGTTGAGTAGTTGATCCTTTTCACGAAGCGCAATTTTTCGGTTGCAGGAATGAATTCTTGTGTTTCGAAATAGCTTTTAAATAATTTAATAAAACACTACAATATACGAAGTAGGTTTCTGTCCTTAATTCGAAATGTTTCATTGAATCAAATTTGTTTTTTGCAGTATGGAAACGATCAAACCCCCAACGGCTCACTTGGCAGCATTGGAATCTCATTTTGGTCATTCCAATTTTAGACCGATGCAGTGGACTATCATTCGCTCTATCATAGAGGATCGGCAAGACAATTGCGTCATAATGGCAACAGGATATGGAAAATCACTTACCTACCAATATCCATCGGTTTTTCTCCAAAAGCTAACAATCGTAATTTCACCGTTAATCAGTTTGATGGAAGATCAGGTTCTGTCTTTAAATTTAAGCAACATACCGGCTTGTCTGCTAGGTTCCGCACAAAGAGCGAATCCCATTCCAGATATCAAGGCTGGCTTGTTTCGGATAGTTTACTTGACTCCAGAGTACGTCACTGGGGATGCGGGAAAATATCTGCTAGAGCAAGTTAATGATCAGCTGGTGTTGATTGCGATTGACGAAGCTCATTGCCTAAGCAAGTGGGGTCACGATTTTCGACCGGCATACAGACATCTGGGTCTAATTCGTAGGATTTGTCCGCGGGTTCCTATTCTAGCCGTAACTGCGACTGCAACACCGAACGTCCGAGAAGATATTGTTTCCAGTCTAGGATTGCGCAACCCGCAAGTTCTATGCACTGGGTTCGATCGGCCCAATCTGACTTTTCACGTCAAAATGAAGGGTACTCTTGGTGTGTGGGAGGATTTACGAACGTTGCTTAGCAAAAACACAGAAGGTAGTGTTATTATTTACTGCTTAACCCGGAAACAAACGGAAGAGATTGTAGAACTGTTGAAAAGTAAAAATATTGACTGTGAGCCATATCACGCAGGACTTTCACTGAAACAGAGACAACAGGTGCACGAAAGTTTTGTCCGGGATCGCATTCAGATTATTGTAGCTACGATAGCTTTTGGAATGGGAATCGATAAACCGGACGTAAGATTGGTTATCCATTTCGGCGCTTCGAAAGACTTGGAAAGTTACTATCAGGAAGCAGGCCGAGCTGGTAGAGATGGACAACCGTCGAAATGTGTTATGTTTTGGAGTCGTGCTGATTTCAAAACTCACGAGTTTTTAAGAGAACACAGCCAAGGTGGGGTTCAGAAAAACCTTGAAGCATTGTCTAAGAAAATGCACGAATATTTGGACACTAGAGATTGCAGACGGCTATTCATTTTGCGATATTTCGAGGGAAACAACGTAAAAATTGATCCTCGAAAGCAATGCTGTGATAACTGTGACCGAACGGTTGGTGGAGTCAAAGACAGTGATCGATATGAGGGAATCGACGAAAATGGAAATTACGATTTTAGTAAAGACACGGAACATTTACTAAAGGCTATCGAAGCCTTCGGCGGGGGAACAGGTGTGGCGCTGCCAATTGCATTGCTGCGTGGTTCTAAAAGTAAGAAATTGAACGATCACTATCTGAAAAATCCACTACACGGAGTCGGGAAGTCACGGGATGAAGACTGGTGGAAAGCTTTGGCAACTTTACTTGAAAGAGAGGGCTTTCTAAATAAGATTAAATTACCCAACAATTATAACAAGTTTGCGGTAATTTACAAGGTTCAGCTAACTCCGACGGCCAGGAAATGGCTTGAAACGTCGAATCGGAAACTGCCAATGAAGCCAACGGCCGAAATGTTCAAATCTCTTCGATTGGTGAGTATATTTGAGAATAAGTGGATAATTGCTGAAAAAATGTTATGCAATGTGGACGTGCTGATTTCTAATGATCGTGACTTGAACAATTAAATCGCCTAATATTAGTTCACATGCCCCTTAGCAATCCTAATAGTTTCACTTTTCGTAGGTACGAGCGCAACCGTTGTTCGATACATTCGTAGATTTCCAAAGCCAACCAAAGGCGACCTTTAAACTGTTACCGCCACCTGGCAGCAGTAGTACTTCTCAAGTGCTCGACCAGTCGTCTATGCCAAAGCAGGACCTTGTTCAGGACATGGTGAAGAGTCTACTGAAGAAACGGTCCGAGCTTGCCACCACATACGAGTGTATGCCTTACATGATTGCCTCGAATCAAGCTCTTCACCAGATGGCTACTGCCAGGCCATTGAATTTGGATGAGATGAAACGTGCCAAACTGGATGGATTCTCCGATATTAAAATCCAAAAGTTTGGAAAAGAGTTTTTGGCTTGTATTCAACAAAAGTTGAACTTACCCACGAAAAGCGATGGCACAGATGGTTTATCTACCATCCAACAAGCCCTGCAGCATTATCCTCTAGCGAAAGGTAAATTTTCACCCACACATCAGACAACGTGGAACCTGTGGTTAGAAGGCCGCTCAGTTGCGGATATTGCCAAGTTTCGAAGTCTGGCTGAAGCGACGGTTACAAGCCATTTATGCGAAGCAATTAAACATGGTTTTTTTTTCGGTTGGAAAGATTTCTCTCGAGTGGACGTTGATCGGAAAATGTTTGAGCACATCAAATCGACCCTTCCACCGAATCTGGATGGAGTCAAGTTAACTGACATTAAAAATCGTTGCCTCCCTCACGTTACATTCGATCAAATAAAACTAGTCCTGACATACGTTCAGTTGAGGAACCATCTAAAATCACATAATATCCAGGTTGAAAATGATGCGGCTGCTCCAGCTGCTCCGAAAATGATGCCAGTTCCATCCGCGGATAACCTTTGGGGTGATGAAGATGAGGATGAGCTAACCGTTGCAGACAGCAGCTTTGATGAAATTGATCGTATGTGTGAAAAAGCAACTAACAGTCAGAAAGGGAATGAAAAAGTGCCAATTCCCGGAAGCATCACTATTGATGACGATGAGGAGGATATCGATTTGGATGAAATTGCTGCACTAGAACAGGCCGTCATTAATGGAGATGATGCTTCTTTTGATGGGGCTAAGAGCTCTCAAGCAAACGCTGCTACCACAAAACAACTTTCCAATTCAAGACGTATCATCTACGATGATAGTGATGATGACGCTGAACAACCACCAAAGGGTCCCAGTCCACGTAAACAGGCTAAGCTTGAACCTGTGGTAGATGTAGCGAAACCCACATTCCAATTTAAAACGGCTAGCAGTGCGGCAGTACCGTGCAGTAGGTTGTCTAACAGAAAAATAATCTACGACGATAGTGATGACGATGATGAAGATATTGCAAAAACGGAAGCAATGCCTTTACCGAGGAGAAGGATTTCTTGAGCAATTTCTGCGATTAAATGCAACTGTTAAATCAAGTTAATAATAAATGTTTTATTCGTGAAAAATCAATTTGTTTCCTCTTTCTCAGTTGAAAGTCATACGAATAAGAAACCAGAGAAACCAATTATTGTACTCGTTCTTTCGTCTAAAAGGCAACTGTTATTCCAGGGAACAGACATTCATGTAGTGATTTCAACGTGTGTAAGAAATTAAGCGGTTGAGTTGCGTTGTGACGATTATCTTGGCGGATTGCACACTGATATCATCATATTTTCTGCAGATTGACCAATGAGAGTTGCTTAGGAAATGATATTGTGAATTTATAGGGGAAGGTGTTCGGTTGCCGGCACCCCACCGTAACTTTTGACAGAAAGCAGAAAGCATTATTCCGACAAATGTCATGTGTGTGTAATAAGAGTACGTTCTTTTTTGTGCCGAATTGCGAAGCAAACACTTTTTGCTGCGCTTAAAACAAATTTTAATTACGTGAAAATCAACACAAAAGTTTTTTCGGACTATTTTATAGTATCATAAATTGAAGAGCATCAATCGGAAAGATGAGTGGTTTATATGTGTATGAGGTGAAATCGATCAATTTCGTGATTTTATACCGGATGCTATTAAAATTTTCGCAATTAAAGATTTGTTTTGTCATTTTCAAACTGTCTACCGTTTTCTGTTACTGGCACCCCAAGATGTTCAGTAGCCGTCACCCCATTTTTTCGACAAATCGTGAAAATTGCAGGCTGCTGTCGAGATAAAGCAAGCCAAAGTTTTGGCCAATCATCTAGCTGCATCTGCGGGCTCCGGCTAAAATCGGCCAAATCAACACCAAAGCAAAGGCGCCACCATCCAAATCATCGGCCAAGAGAACCAAGGCGAAGTCACCATCAGACAGTGAAGACTTTTGTCCAAAACGCCTCAGAAAAGAATGAATTCCGGTTTTCTTTTGAATAATTGCATTCTTTACTTATATTTTTCCGAAATTTCTTGGGGTTCCGGTAACCGAACACCTTTTTTAAATGGCAAAAATTATTACTTTACTAAATTGATAATAAAATTTTTCAATCAAATGAATCAGCTTAGTTTCTTCATCAGTTGTTAGCTAGGGACTTTGGCTTTCCATTATATAGATGTCCGCATTATGTCAGAAGTTATGAGCCTCAAATAAAAGGGTACCGATAACCGAACACTCTCCCCTACCGTTCCCTAAAATTGAGCAACGTGACATCCACCATTACCGGCCTCTCCATCTCTATGGTTCACCTACTTACCGGAAGGACGACGACTCATCATTCTCTTCCATAGAGGTCGCGGAGTTTGAGATATGGGTAGACAAGAGGTCTAGGATTCGCTTTAAGCTAGCAATGGAACCATATAAAAATATTTACCTTCTTTTATATATTCAAACTTCGAGTTTAAATATATAAAAGCATTCATACACACAAGAGTGAAGAATAATGAAACAATCTAGCCGATATCCGACATGCTTGATGGCAGCGTTTGTGTATACGTATTGTACTGGATCAGCTTTTGATGCCACGAAGCAAGAGACCGATATGCGGATCGACCCTTAACACAGTTTCCCCGTCGAGTTCCCATGCGCAAAAACACCGTGCGCGGCCGGATGCTGCGAACCGAAAATGATTCTTACCTTCTTTTTTTTTCTCTCTCTCTCTTTTGGCTCAGACCTATCGGTCCATAAAGCCAGGTCTTGTGATGTATTTCCATTGCGTTGCTAAATTAATCGTATCGAACTAATGCTATAGTGTTTATGGTGTACTTTTTAAATTTTATAGCGGCTGTAATCTAGTTGGCATTGCTTTATTTTTCATTTTTATCTTTTTTCTCAAACATGTTTGTTGATTGTTTTTAGATACCTGACTATTTCCAGATATTCGCTAGGATTTCTTTCAGTTAGAATTTCTGTCAGTTTTTTTTTATTATGTAATGCAGGGAAAGTGTTTCTGATTTGATCAAATTGAGTGCAGTAGTAGAGAATATGATCTATGTCTTCGGTTATTTTACAGTAGTCGCAACGATCATTTGGGTAGTAATTCCATTGTGCAAGTTTTTGTTTAGTTGATGTGTGACCTGTTCTGATTCTGGATAGTACTATTGCTTCTGTGGTGTTAATGTGTTGATGTTTAATCCATGTTTGTTTGAACCATGGTTTTTGTGTTACCGTTTTGGAGTGTTCAAAGTGAAATTTTCCTTTTTCTTCAGATATACAGTTGTATTTGTCCTGCCATATTTGCCAAAGTTCATCTTGAATTACTATTTGTAGGTCTCCTAATGTGAGGTTATTATTGTCTGTTATATTTCTTGTTGTACCTAATTTAGCTGCGTGATCTGCTCTGTCGTTTTCCAGTAGGTCTATGTGACTCGGGATCCATTGTACATGTATTTTTTTAATTTTGTGGGCTAATACTGTGTTCTTAAATTCTGTGATGAGATAGTTATTGCTGTTATCTAACTTTTCAAGAGATTGACAAGCGCTTTTAGAGTCTGTGAAAATTACTAAATTGTTTGTTTGTTGGTTTGTTGCATATTCTAGTGCTCTTATCATAGCAACTATTTCTGCATTCATTATCGCGAAACCGGATTGAAGTCTTCCACTAAATGATAGTTTTTTCTGAGGATCGTAGTATCCATATCCTACTTGGTTTTGGATTTTGGAACCATCTGTGTATAAATGATAGTAGTTTTTGTATTCGTTAATTATCATGCATTTAACCAGGTCTCTTTGTGTTTTTATTGGCAGATTTTTCTTTTTCAGATCTTTTATTTCGTTACAGATTATTAGTTTACTTTGCAACTCATTTTTATTGTTAAGAGGATTAATTTGTTTGTTTAATTGATATAGGTGGTAGTTATTGAGTGCTGCTATTTTTTCAAGGTAAGATGTATGTTTTGGTAATTGTTCTAATCCTATTATATAATAAAGTGAATGAAGAATCGAGCTATTTTTGTAGTACATTGTTTTTGCTATTTCTTTTAATGTGATGTATTCCGCTCTTAATTTGAGTGGTAGTTCACCTGCTTCAAAGAGGACTACGTGGTTAGGCGTGGATGGGAGTAATCTCATGGAAGTACGGATTGCTAGGTGTTGTATCGATTCTAGTTTGGAGAATATAGTTTTTGGAGCTGCTGCGGTGATTGATAATCCATAATCGAGGTGTGGACGGACTATTGCATTTGAGATCTTTAACGCTTGTTCTGGGTGAGCGCCATTTCGTCTTTTGGTGATCATTTTAATTATGTTTATTTTATTTTTTGCTTTTGCTACGGTAGTTATTATGTGATTTTTGAAAGTGAGCTTGTGATCAATTTGTACACCTAAGATTCTGTGGTGTGTTACAACTGGAACCATGCTATTTTCAATTTTTATTATAATTTCAGGATCATATTTTCTTGTAAAGATTATTGAAGCTGATTTTGCTGGGTTTATCTTCATGCCAATTTTTTTGAATGCAATCGACAGTTTAGTGAGAAATCTTGACATTTTATTTGCTGTTGATGCTACGTTGAGTCCAGCCGTGATTGCAGTAAAGTCATCTGCAAACTGCATTATTTCTTCATCGTCTTCAGCTATTGTATGAATTATTTTTGTATATATATTGAACAGTGTAGGGGAAAGAGGACATCCTTGAGGCAAACCTTTATTTGTGTTTTTTCAATTTCCGTTCCATCCGATAGAGTTATAATCATGTTTCTTTTTTTGAGATATTGATATATCCAATTAGTTATGTCGTTTGGTATATTTTCTTTTTCCAATGTTTTTAACAGTATCTCAATGTCTACATTATCAAAAGCTTTACTGAGGTCTAAGAATGTTGCAATTACCACTGATCCTTCTCTTTTTGCTTGATAAATTTTTGAAACTATTGCATTTACACAATTGATAGCTGATGTGTGTTTTCTGAAGCCAAACGAGTTGATTGGTATAATATTATTTTCTGTTAAAATCTCTGTTAGTCTTATTTTAACTGTGCTGTTAATAATTTTCAATAGTATACTGATCATTGATAATGGTCTATAAGAAGAGGCTTGAAATCGGTCTTTTCCTGGTTTCAATAGCGGTATGATTCTAATCGATCTCCATTCTTCCGGTATTTTGCATGTAATTAGGACTTTGTTTAGGAGCTCAAGGAAGTGTATTTGTAGAGATAGGTTAAGGTTTTTAAACATATAAAATGAAAAGTTGTCTGTACCTGGCGTTGAGTGATCTTTCTTTGCGTTAATGATTTTGCGGGTTTCGAAGAAGTTAATGCTCATTTCGTTGGTTGTTGGTTTTGGGTTGTATTCTATTTCGTTGATAATGGGTGGGAAGTTAAGATTCATGAAATCATTTGCTATCTGTTTGTTGTTTAATAAAGTGAGGTTGTTTTTGGTAGGTCTGCCACCGTTGATCATTTTTACTGTATTCCATAGTTGTTTTTGGTTCATTTCCGGGTTGATTGAATTTATAAGTGAATTCCAGCTTTTTCGTTTTTCAGTGCGTATTGTTTTTTTTAATATTGCTCGTGCTTTTTTGAACGAAATAAGATTTTCATAGGTTTTGTTTTGGAAAAATTCTTTTAATTTGTCATTTTTGTGTTGTAGTAGATGTTTTATTTCCGTGGTCCACCATGGCTTTGGATTTTTTTGTGTGTTTTTGTTTGAATAGTATTTTGATGGTTCTATTTTTTCATTTATTATTGGTTGAATATCTTCTGGTGTGTGGATCATTTGAGGTTGCAATTGATTTAAGTTGTTGATCGCTTGTTTTTTATTTATATGCATTATTGAATGGGACTTCGGTATTGTGTTTTCTATTTCTATTTTTATGATTCTATGATTACTATTGAAATCTTCGTTTATTATGGACCATTCAATTTTTCCTGCTATACTAGATGTAGCAAACGTTAGGTCTATTGTCGATGGTGTGGTATTCGGTGGTTTTATCAGAGTACTTGAATCATCATTCAATAGTATAAGGTCTCTGTTTTCGATCAGGTGCTCTATCATTTCTCCCCTGGGACAGTTTTGTTGATGTGGATTCCATATTTGATTGTGTGCATTAAAATCTCCTGCTAGTATTGTATGTCCTTTGAAATTATCTATTATATCTAAGAGTCTTATGAAGGGTGACCTTATTTCATTGGCAGTGATAGGTAACGGTGGTATGTATATAGAAATTATGTGTAGTTGTGGGGTGGTGTTTTTGGTTTCTATACCTATTATTTCTATTGGGTGCAGATTCGGTAATGGTAGTTTTTTAGCGACTATATCGTTTTTGATAAGAAGACCTACTCCTCCATATCCTAGCGGCCTAACTTCCGTAAGGAAATTATATCCAGTGAACTTGAATGTTTCATTTGGTTTTAACCATATTTCACTAAACATCGCTATGCCTATGTTTCCCCTATTCAGATATTCTTTTACCAATTCTCTAGTGTCTGCGGGTCTAATGCTAGTAACATTATTTTGTAATATTGTTAGATTTCTGTTTATTTGTACTGACATTATCTAATTTTAAGAATTAATTTTGTGGGGATGTCGTAAGTTAATATTTGCAAAGCGTTTATTGATCGATTTCTGAGATTTGTTAATTTTTTGATATTGGTTGATTTGGGTTTAAAATGTCATTTAGATGATTGCTTATATTTATCAGTAATAGATCTTGTTCTATGGTTTCTGTTTTGTTAATATTTTGCATTATTATATTTTGTATATATTTCACTTTAGTCATTATGTTATTAAGGTTGAATTGTCTAATTAAATCTTCTTTAATTTGATTCACAATAGCTTCTGTGTCTGAAACTTTGTATGGATTTGGTATAAAGTTATGTGGGATATCTATGATCTTATCTGGCATAGGGAATGTATTTGGTTGTGTTATGTTTTTCGTTTTCTTTTGTATATCTGGTTTATTATTCGGTTCACCATTTGGGGGTTGTTCTAGTGGAGGGAAGTCTCGTACTGACTCCATTCTATACTGTACTTTTGTATTTTTGGGGTATTTTTTGGAGGCTTCGAAAAAGCTGGTTTTATTCACTGCCATGTCCATTCTGATTTTGTCCTGTCTGTGTCTTTCGGGACAGTTTTTATCTGATGCTTTGTGAGAACCTTTACAGTTTACACAGTTTAAGTCGTTTGTCAAACATTGATCTTCTTTGTGTTCAAGACCACATTTACAGCATCTTGGTTCTTTTGATTTGCAGAAGTTGCTTCTGTGTCCATATCTCCAACAATTGGTACAGGTTTTAAGGGGGAAAATGTATGGTTCACAATGTGAATTAATACCGTATATTTTCACAGATTTTGGTAATTCTTGACCTTGAACAAAAATTTTGACTGAGTAAGTCGGTTTAAAAGAATTTTCAGTAACTTTTTTGTTGATTCTTTCTATTTTTGATATTGTAATATTTTCACATTTTATATTATTGAGAATTTCATCTACTGATAATGTGGGGGGAACATTTCGTATTACACCGATGGTTTCTTTGAAACGAGTCGGTACAAAAAAAGTGTATCCAAAGTTCTCTTTTAGTATTTTAGAATTTACAAGTTGTTCTGCGTCTCTCGGTTTTTCGAATGTGATCTGCATTCGCCCTCTACCGACTGATTTAAGTTCAACGTATTTCTTTATTCCTATGTTTTGTAGCATTTTGGCCACTTCCATAGGATGTGGAAATTTTTCTTTTTCGTCTTTGTCCCTTGAAATTACGGTGCCTTCTGGTTTGATTCGTTCGATTATGAATGTCGTGAATATTGTGTTTTTTTGCCATTCATCATTGGTAATTTTGTCTTTGTCTTTTTGTTTCTTGTTTTTCTTTCCAGAACATTCCGGAATGTCGTTTGGTATCTCTGGCTTTGGCGTAGGACTCAGTAATTTCCGATTGGAATCTGCTTCTATTTGTCTTTTCATTATGCTACGTGAGTTATATTGATTTGTCACCGGTTTATTTATTTTAATACGCTTTTCGTCAAAATTATCTTCATATTTTGGATCGTTTTCACTTTGGGTAAGCTTACGTTTTTCTTTTAAGATGGCTTCTGTTCCTACCAATTCAGGACCATCGCCATCTAAATCCTCTTCATCTACTATCATATATTTCAGTTTCCCCTGCACTACGTAATATATTCCAACGAATAATAATTAATCTAGAAACTTGCCTTAATATCTAATAAAAAACAATGTTATGGAGATTCAGTCTTTTCACTAATATATTCCTTATTACAGCCACTATTTTACACCTTCAACTACACTGAAAATAATTTGCACGCTAGCATGATGTGCAAAGCATTTGAGCTATCACTACTTGTGGAACACATGAAACTCATGAAAACATACATTCAACTCCTAAAATGAATGTAAAACCTGTTGATATTTAGTGGAAATCATGTTACATTTATCTAAAATGCACATAAAAATGATAAGATATATCGTTACCTCCAGATTCTATATGTATTTCATATGAATGTCACATTGTTTTTCATATAGATTTCAATTGAAACACGGTTGACCGAATCAAGTGTTTTGCACATACATTTGTGCTGTATTCATTTCCACTTGAAAATGAAGTGTTTCACACATGTAGTTCAATTCAATAGCAAAACACATCACATCCAAAGGAAAAACACATCAATGGTATATAGAAAATAATCTGATCTTGCATCTTAGTGAATTTGCACATGAAATCTTGAAACAAATGGCATTGGTTTTGTATTGAAATGAAAAAGCACATTAAATTGAATTGCTGTTTACATATGAATCGATCGTACAAATTTTTATCAGTGTACTAATGCATCAGTGAACAACAAAAAGAAAAAATCTTCCGCGTTCGCGCTCAAATTCACAAGCCTGTTTTACTTCCCGGTCTGAACACTTTGGCGGTTGGCGAGAGGGATTCTTACCTTGTGTACTGCCTTTTCGACAGAGACAGTTCAGCGATGCCAGATAGTAGTAGTGTCATTTCCGTAGATTGGAATTTTTCTCGGAAGCGCTCACGGTGAAAAAGCTTTTTTTTTTTTGCTCGTCAGACTAAACTTTTTTCCGTAGTTCTCCGTTGATAAATTTTAATTTCCGTAGATTTCCGTAGAAAAAATCCAATTCCCGTAGATTTTGTCTACGGATTCGTAGATCCGTAGAAAATGTTCGAATCCGTAGATCTACGGAGATTTCCGTAGATCTGACATCGCTGGAGACAGTCTTGCTGTTCCATGGAAGAATTTTCCACTCGGCTCGGGTTCGGGTTTAAGAAATTGCTTGCCCGACCAACTCTACTACCCAGTAAACCCGAACATCGGACGCAAAGCTTTTGATTGCTTTTCGAGCAAGATCAAAGCTTACACAAGAGTAGATACACAAAACAAAAAAGAAGCAAGACGAATGCCTGATACTCAGGGGACGATATATATCGGGGTTGGATTTCCAACCCCGAACATAGGGCCAGAACCGATAATAACCGTGGGCACTTGTATGCGGCGGGCAGATTTCCCCTCAGACGGCTGGCTATGTCTGCCAGCCGTTTTTGCCGGAATTCTGCCAGAATTCCGGCAAAAATGCAACAACCGTTTCCGGCAGAGAATTTCGCCTAGCGGTTATTATCTGTTCTGTTTCTGTCGGATTCTTGCCATACAAGATTGGTAAAACCGTTTTGAATCGGTTCTACATTTTAGCGTCTTGGTTTTATTTTTTCAAAAAAAAAGTACATATGAAAGGCAATAAGTTATTGCCCTTCATATATACTAATTATGGAAAATGTTATTGCCAATAACATTGCTTTCTCACTAGCAAACATCCATATTTCAATCTCATGTATCTCGTCTCAAGATTCGTTTTTTGTATGGACATGCGGGATTGACGAATATCAACTGAAGTCGAATAAAAAAGAAGGAAGAGAGAAATAAACAAGACACGTGCGGCGAGATAATGACGTAATTTCGTCTGACCAATATTGACAGCTGCCAGAATTCCTCACAAGCGGGTTCCCACATTATCAGATCCGAATGGATTCCGAATCAATTCCGAATCGGCGAGAAATTTTCATTCGGAATTTCATGTGGAAATCATAATGGATTCCGAATCAATTCCAACTCCAGTGCAACAACCGATTCCGAATGAACCGGTTCGCCTACAACCGGTTGATTCGGAAATCATTCGGAATTGAGTGAGAAGATGCGGACTGAATTGTCAATTCGTCTTCTTCTTCTTCTTTCCGGATTTTGCACGTTTTCGTGCTGATTTTCAGTTTATTTTTAAACGAAAACATTATATAACTGAATATACAAATTTAAATCTTCATGTTTTTCGGATATACAGAACTAGTAAATAACCAGTTCTTCTTAGAATCCCAACATGAACTATTGAAATTCGCTGGAAATTAACAAAAATTAACAGCCTACCTTAGTCAGCATCATCCATTCCTCTAGCTGGAGTGTAGTGAAATGACTTAAGTCGCTTAAATTTCACACTAACACATTCATAAAATGAGCGAATATTCAATGACATTTATAATGTCACTGTCAATCAGGTTGATCGAGCAGCCAACTCAGGCGAAAATTCTAGCACTGAACCGATCGAGCACTAAAAAATCATGCAGTCGAGTAAGAATTCATTGCTCATTCCGTCATTTCGATAATGTGGGTTAGAGCTTGCATACACTCAGAAAAATAAAATGGTAGCAGTTACCATATCTCGGTTGATTTTCCAGAAGGCCGTAACAGCAAGTGACAGTTTCTCTTTGTTTACTTTCTCTTCCATTAATTACCAAGCGGTTTACACGTTTATCACTTAACTCTTTGCATAGAATGATGCTCGAAACGTTCGACTTCCAAACAGAACTGTGAAATCCAAGAAAATCTTTTTAGATCACATCACAATAATCGAAAGAGAGAGTGAACAAAGAGAAACTGTCACTTGCTGTTACGGCCTTCTGGAAAATCAACCGAGATATGGGAGGTTAGTTTATCCATACCCTCTCAGCAGGCCGTTCAATTTTGTTGGTTTGTTGAACGACATATTGCACGAAATATTCGTTCAATTTACTGGAACGGTTTGTTGTTGTTTTTTCTCTTGCAAAAATAGTGTGAAAATTAAGTGTTACCTTTACATAGAAAGAAAATTTGTTGTTATTCTACGTGAAGTAGAAGTATTGTGTAGGTATGTATTGTTAGTTTAAACAAATAAGTGGAGAAAACTTCAGAAATTCTGCAGTAAAACTAGTCCAACGGGGCTCCAACTCCTCATGTTAAAAATGGCTCAACAATGGACCTCTGTCTGCCGGGTTTGTTGAACGAAAAAAATGGCATTCGGTTCAACGGTCTGTTTCAAAATCGGCAAACGAAGGTCCCGTGTTGGCCTCCCGTTGAACGATTGATTGGACTTTCATTGGACCAATGATCCAACGTATTGGACCAATGAAGGACCACCGTTGAACGTTTTTTTTCTAAGTGGGTACTATAGTATACTGTTCAAAGACCTTATATTAACAAGATATCCAGCTCTCAAATTTCCGGAACAAATTATCCAACAAATCCAGCTCTCAAATTTCCGGAACATGCAACATTCTTTTTTGTTAGCATGGCGCCCTAAGGCGAGTCCGCATCGAATCTCGTACATATAGAAGCAGTGAAGAGAAATGTCAAATTCATGCGCGCCAAAATAGCACTGCGCATCCATACAATACATGATGTGTTGAATATGATGCTGTGCGATGGCGTTGCTGAACTGAAGATTGATTTTGCTCCAAACTGACAGGGTCTGATACCACAGACTAACAGACAGGACACTCAAATTAGATTCTTCAATCATTTTAACGGTCATTTCGATTAATCCTTTAGTTGGGACAGTACTCGCATATGTCATGATGGCGCTACGTTACCCTATCAAAAACATTCTGTCTGTCATCTAGACTGTGTTTATTTTTTTCACTTACCAACAGAGTTGCCATTCATACAAAATTACCTGTAATTTATTGATTTGTTTACGTCCATGCGAATTTCATGCAGGGTACCGATTTAATACGTAGTGCCAAAACTATATACAGAATTGAGCCTACTTCTCATCGTATTCAACGCAATAAAGGATATTCCAACGCAATAAAGGATCGAACCCGTTTTGTTACAATATTCACTAGCTTCTGATCTACCGCCACTTAATTTCAGGTTAAAATTACCAACACAATCAAAAATAGTCTAGATGAACAACGTAGAGAAAAATAAAATCTTCCAACATCGCTAAAAAAGTTAAATATATTATCAACGTAATCCAATAATGTATTGTGACGATTCATTTTCAAATATTATGATGAAATCAAGCATCCCTGCAAGCAGCTGATCGGTGTTCACAAACGAGGGAAAACCAACTAGTAAAAAAACTTTTACATCACACAAGGGGTGTACCGATAGTAAATAGTTCGCGCAGTACAATATAGGTGGAACTAGTGCATCACGAAAAATTATTTTTATAAGAATTTACTCATACTGTCATGGCTGTTAGTCTGTGCTAATACAATGGTAATTCATGCATGCAAAGTCGAACGTCCCAGTGAATTTTGTCAGTTGGATCATCCACTCGATTGAGCACGACATCGGTCCGATCGTACCTAAAAGCTTTCAACCAAGATTGACGTTTACATTGTGTATCGCTAGCGAAAAAGAACATGCAGGAAGTACAGAAACGAGTACAGAAAGTACACGAATAAGAACAGGGAATGTGGGATCGGGTACGAAGAATACTTGTGTAAATTAAGAATTTTCGGTTACTTCTAATTGCTGCAAATATCTCTTTTGTTCTAGCATCATTTTACATTTTGAAACAATATCTACTGTTTTTATTTTTCAATTTTGGTATTACACATTGCTCCCGGTTGGCGGTTCAATGCACAGGGTACTGGTCTTATAAGCCAGTTGTTGAACCCCGACCTGGAAGGATTCTTATGTCGTTTTTCATTGATTCCACTCGCTCGGTGCCAGTGTTTTGCCCTGACAGCCGATCAATGAAACGGTTTTGTAAAGTTTGGTTTGCACGCATGCTGCTCGGAAAAGAAAACGGGTGCAAAATAGTTGCCCGCGAATTGCCCCGAAAGTGCATTTTTTTCGTGCGGTGCAAGTCAATGAAACACAGTCCCACATTATCGAAATGACGGAATGAGCAATGAATTCTTACTCGACTGCATGACTGCAGTGCTCGATCGGTTTAGTTCTAGAATTTTCGCCTGAGTTGGCTGCTCGATCAACCTGATTGACAGTGACATTATAAATGTCATTGAATATTCGCTCATTTTATGAATGTGTTAGTGTGAAATTTAAGCGACTTAAGCCATTTTACTACACTCCAGCTAGAGGAATGGATGATGCTGACTAAGGTAGGCCGTTTTGTTAATTTCCAGCGAATTTCAATAGTTTATGTTGGGATTCTAAGAAGAACTGGTTATTTACTAGTTCTGTATATCCGAAAAACATGAAGATTTAAATTTGTATATTCAGTTATATAATGTTTTCGTTTAAAAATAAACTGAAAATCAGCACGAAAACGTGCAAAATCAGGAAAGAAGAAGAAGAAGACAAATTGACAATTCAGTCCGCATCTTCTCACTCAATTCCGAATGATTTCCGAATCAACCGGTTGTCGGCGAACCGGTTCATTCGGAATCGGTTGGTGCACTGGAGTTGGAATTGATTCGGAATCCATTATGATTTCCACATGAAATTCCGAATGAAAATTTCTCGCCGATTCGGAATCCATTCGGATCTGATAATGTGGGGTGCACCTGTTAACTTTGATTGCCCGACTGCACGAAAAGTGCACGAATCGAGTAAAACACTCCACGAGTGTTCTCAATGAAAAACGACATTACCCTCTCAGCAGGCCGTTCAATTTTGTTGATTTTTGATCGCTTGTTGAACGATATTGAAGAATCCAACCAACTCTTTTGCGATCGCTGCGCTGCCCGAGTGGCGAGCTTTGAACTAAGCGATGGTGATAATTTTCAAATTTTTCTTGAAGATTCGAACAAAATGCTGGGTTTTTATTTTTTTTTTCTTATGAATCGAATACTAACATACAAAAACGTGTGAAAATTTGGTAAAAAAATCGATCATTAATGATTCAGTAACTTTCCGTGGTATGTTTGATTGATATTTATGGAGAAATTGTAACATGAAATACCAAATTTGAAGAAGTGAGGTTGGGTACTGTTTTCATATCTGGGATATTCTTTGTTTTTTGGGTTGGGTTTTGAGATTTTTTGATAAATTATGATTACAAGTTTTATGGCTAGTCTATTTACTCATGTTTTATCATCTAAATCAAATCTGTATGTGAACTGAAAATTTCAAATTTCATTCGAGATTGTCAAGAGTATAGGACAATTTGAAATCATATGTTTGATGACAACACGTGAATAATCGTTTTTCTTACCCATATTAGTAAGGTTTTGCCGTCTGCATTCTTTCAAACTCAAGTAAATTGAAAAATTCGCCAAAAATGTTTCTAAATGCATGGGATATGTCAAAACACTCACCATAACGCTATCTCGTGGTGACCACGCTGATTGGATTGTTCAATATTGCACGAAATATTCGTTCAATTTGCTGGAAAGGTTTGTTGTTGTTTTTTCTCTTGCAAAAATAGTGTGAAAATTAAGTTTTACCTTTACATAGAAAGAAAATTTGTTGTTATTCTACGTGAAGTAGAAGTATTGTGCAGGTATGTGTTGTTAGTTTAAACAAATGAGTGGAGAAAACTTCAGAAATTCTGCAGTAAAACTAGTCCAACGGGGCTCCAACTCCTCATGTTAAAAATGGCTCAACAATGGACCTCTGTCTGCCGGGTTTGTTGAACGAAAAAAATGGCATTCGGTTCAACGGTCTGTTTCAAAATCGGCAAACGAAGGACCCGTGTTGGCCTCCCGTTGAACGATTGATTGGACTTTCATTGGACCAATGATACAACGTATTGGACCAATGAAGGACCACCGTTGAACGTTTTTTTCTAAGTGGGTAGTGTCAGTAGGATCCTAGCATCATAAATCAAATAAACATAGATTTCTCACTGTACGGTGACAGTAACAGCACCTCTAGTGACAAACGGGTGTACTTTTTTCCATTAGCTACTGTGGTTGTGTTAAATGCACAGGCAACTTTTTGCATGCATTTTAGGAGCATTTACGCACCCATTCTCCACCAGACGGTGCTTTTGGTGTCACGGGTTTCTCAACTACATTACTATTACACTGGGAAATCTATGTTTATTTGATTTATGCTAGCATCAACCATACAATGGTTATGTGCCCAGTAATCGCTTATGGGCTCTTGTGATTGTTAGAGAATTTTGATTTGTATGTTTTACACAGTTTTTTTTTAAAGTTTGTTCTAGCATGGATGTCTGTTCTCTATGCCCAAAGATCAAGAAGAAGAAATAAACAAACGTAACGTTTTTAAGTAAAAATATATTTTTCCTCTACGTATTGAATTGACTAAATTTAAAATATCTGCTAATGTCATAGTTATTGTTTATAGTACTACTGGATACGTATAGCTCAAAACAACTCTTCTGAACGTCGATAGTAAGAACTGCTCACTATAGAGTAACCGGTCTAGTGATGAACTGTTTTCAACCGTTACAAGAATAAAATCACAATGAGAGAATATAAACGTGCTATCCTGTTCGCAGTACAGTACGAGGTTTTAACAGAGATAATTCGCTGCCTGTCAAATTTCTAGATCTGCAGATAACAGCATAACCACTTTCAAATACCTCTACGTCGTCGTAGCATCCATCAGTTTGGTTGGTCCGGATTAGGAATACCGCAGCCAGGCCCAGCTGCGCCTGCGGCCGCTGATTGGTTCAGGAACGCAACATTGAACGGTTTCAGTCTAGCTACGGTGGCTACTCCCACTGAGGCTGCAGAAGGACATGGCGACATGCACGGTGTCGAGCAGTGACTGTTGCTCAGGTCACACTGGTCCAGCAATCGAATCAATTCATCTGCTGTAGGTCCTCCCACCAGTTTTTTGTGTTGATCTTTCTTTTTGAAAATTTCCAGTGCTGTCGTAAGATCCCACATCTGAATGGCGCCATTGCAGTGCCCTGAAAGAATGAATCGGCGCGGTCTCGAACCCATCCGGGATGATCCTTCGCACTCGTGAACACAGAACGACGTAATCGTGGTTCCATCAACCGATCGAATCAGACAGACACGTTCTCCGTTTGATGCAAGTCTCACATACAGCTGGTCCGTATCCGGAACAACTTTCTGTACAAAGATTTGCTCGTCATCCTGCTCACCGAAGGGTCCAAAATCGTTGCCGGCGGAATAACTGTAGGTAGAATCAACAGCCTCTAGGGATACGATCTGGAATGAAAAAAGTACTCAATAAGTATAACAATGACGACCTAGTACCTAGTGATAAGGAGAACTGGGATCTTCAAAAAGTCCATGCAAAAACGATATTGACATAATTGAACAAAACTTTGAGGTGATGCCGGAAACGTGCATCAGACTGAAAGCAGATGCCAGCAGGATTGGACTTACATTCAACGCTTCGGCGATGAAATACATGAGAGGAAGAGGCGCAAGAGAGATAAGGTTCGAATCGATGGTGAATAGTCGTGACATTGGGTGGTAAATGGTCATATGGTACAAAAGATAAAGAGGTTTTATGCCTGTTAGAGAAAGAGACCAAGAGAGTTTCAGTTCCAGTGGGCTTTTACCTGCTCTAACATAAAAAATTTTGGTTTCGATTGTGATAAAATGGTCTTCAAATATGTTGGTGGTCTTAGTGTTCAATACCCGAAGTCGGATATCGTAGTTAGAAACAAAGTAAGCATATCGCAGTCGGTGTTGAACAGTCGTTCGCACCGCACGCGTATAGCTCTTGGCTCCTGGAATTTTTTTCTGGCTACCTAGAGTTTCATTGATTCAAGGCTTCAGTCTTTTTCAAGGCTACCTGAATCACTAACTAAGTGATACAAAGAGTGATATTAGAGTGACTAAGTGATACAAAGAGTGATATTAGAGTGACTAAGAAATTAATCAGCCTTTTTTAAGGCTAGCTAGGAGTCTAATCGAAGACTAATTTAGCCTAGTTAATTTAATTTAAAATTTCATTAATTTCAAAAATGCCTGCGTCCAACCGGAAAGGCAACAAGCCTAAGGCTAAAAATAATTCAATACGGAATAAATCACAATCCGTTATTCAACATTTTTCTAATAACATTCACGATCTTATAGAATCTGAATGTAAAAATAAAAGACAACGGACGGATTGCCCTTCCGTTGATCCTATGCCGTCTAACAATATTTACGAGATTCTTCCTGAATCCGATTGTAGCGACATAGAAGAAAATTCTTCAAAAATTCCCAAAATGGACGCTTGTCGTTCTGGGAAGAAACATCAATCTATGCCACCAGTGACGGTGATGATTTCCGACTTCAAAGCATTCCGTACTGAGCTTTCTACTTTTCTCCCGGAAGTAAAAGTCTCATTTCAAATCGGACGAAGAGGAGAATGTCGAGTCTTGGTGGATGGATTGGAAGATTACGAACGTCTTATTCGATATTTGTCCGAAAAACTTCATAAATTTTATTCATATGATATAAAATCAGACAGACCCTTCAAGGCTGTCTTGAAAGGATTATCAAATGATCAAAGTATTGATGAAATTAAAAATGAAATAAAAGAATTGCTTGGTTTTGCCCCTTCCCAAGTAATACTTATGAAAAAAAGAGCTAATGGTACTTCTAAACCACGCTCTGGAATTTCCCATGAACTTTACCTAATACACTTCAATCGAAGTGATGTAAACAATTTGAAAACTTTAGAAAAAGTACGTTTCATTTCCCACATTAAAATTCATTGGGAACATTATAAACGGCATAATCGTATTGCAAACTTAACGCAATGTCGTCGTTGCCAAGGCTTCGGCCATGGAACCAAAAATTGTCATATGGATATACGGTGTTTGAATTGTGGTAAATCGCATTCGAAAGACGTTTGTCCAATGAATGAAACCACTGATAAATTTTCATGTTCAAATTGCAATGGAAATCATAAATCCAATTATTTGAAATGTCCTGTCAGGGAAAAAATTTTAAACGCTCGTTCGCTTAGACAACAAGTCAAATCAACGACCTTAAATTTACAGAACATACCTGAAAATTCTTCTAAGGCACCTGCCAATTCGTCTTCTAACGAAAACAATTTATTGACAGGTAGATCGACCTCGTCATCATCTTCTTCTAATGTCAGTTATGCTGGTATATTAGGTAGAAATCTATCTCCTATTTCTTCTAATGTAAATAATCAAAACACAGGACCGCCTTGCAGTTCTTCTTCTAACGAAAACAATTTATTAATAGGTAGACCGGCCAAATCATCTTCTTCTAATGGCAGTCTACCTACAAATATTCCTTCAATGCCATTCGCTTCTTTAAATGAAGTCGATTTAGGCGATATAACTGAAAATAAAATGATCTACCTACAAGATCAACTTTTTCAAATGATCATCCAAATGAATTCGACTTCATCACTTTTTGAAGCATTTCAAATCGGATGGAAATTTGCAAATAATATTATAATGAATTTAAAATTTAACAGTGATGTTAAATAATTATTTGAATATTTTAAATTGGAATGCTCGATCTTTGAAATCGAGTGAAGATGAATTTTATAATTTTCTCAAAGTTCACAAAATTCATATTGCCATTGTGACAGAAACTTTTCTTAAACCAAATGTAAAATTGAAAAGTAATCCACATTATGTGGTTCATCGATTTGACAGGTTTACTGGAATTGGTGGTGGAGTTGCCATTTTTGTCCAACGGCAAATTAAACATCGAATTTTACCTTCTTTCAATACTAAAGTTATTGAAAGCTTGGGAATCGAAGTTGAAACCATTCATGGAATTTATTTCATCGCTGGAGCATATTTGCCATTCCAATGCACCGGCGAACAATTAAATTTCTTTAAAGGCGATTTGCAAAAACTTACAAGATATCGATCGAAATTTTTCGTAATAGGGGACTTAAATGCTAAGCATGTCCAGTGGAATTGTAGGCAAAATAACAGTAATGGTAAAATACTTCATAATCAACTCTCAGCTGGTTACTTTACAGTTCTTCATCCCAGTAATCCTACTTGTTTCTCTTCCGTGAAAAACCCGTCTACAATTGATCTGGTTCTAACAGATCAAAGTCACATTTGTAGTGAACCGATTACTCATGCTGATTTTGACTCAGATCATCTTCCTGTAACATTCAGACTTTCCAACGAAGCTATAATTAATCCAATTAGTTCTATTTTCAACTATCATAGAGCTAATTGGTTGGATTACAGATCTCACATTGAAAATCATGTGGACCATGAAACTATTTTAGAAAATTCTGCGGACATCGACACAGCAATTGATAATTTGAATCATTATATTATCGAAGCTAGAAATCTTTCAGTACCCAAAGCTCAAACTAAATTAAATTCTCCTATCATCGATGACAATCTTCAACTGCTCATTCGGTTGAAGAATGTTCGTCGACGACAATATCAACGTTCTCGTGATCCTGCTATGAAAAACATAGTTAAGGATTTACAAAAAGAAATTAAACATAGATTTACTCTTTTGCGAAATGAAAATTTCGCTAAAGAAGTTGAACAAATTAAACCATATTCTAAACCTTTCTGGAAACTTTCTAAGGTTCTTAAGAAACCTCAGAAACCAATTCCTGCTCTCAAGGAAGGAAATCAAATACTTCTTACAAATGGTGAAAAAGCTCAAAAGCTAGCTCAGCAGTTCGAGAGTGTCCACAATTTTAATTTAAACGTTGTGAGTCCTATTGAAAATGAAGTCTCACTGAAGTATGATCATATTTCAACCCAAGTGTTATCACACGATGACATTATTGAGACGAATTTTGATGAAATTAAATCAATTATTAGGAAACTCAAAAACATGAAGGCTCCTGGTAATGATGGAATTTTTAATATTCTTATTAAAAATCTTCCCGATGTTGCCTTGAGACTCCTGGTTAAAATTTTCAACAAGTGTTTTTCATTAGCTTACTTCCCAAAAAGATGGAAAAACGCTAAAGTAATTCCTATCCTAAAACCTGATAAAAACCCAGCAGAAACATCAAGTTATCGCCCAATTAGCTTACTTTCTTCTATCAGTAAACTTTTTGAAAAAATTATCTTGTTAAGAATGATGACTCATATAAATGAGAATTCAATTTTTTTACCAGAGCAGTTTGGATTTCGTCATGAACATTCAACTACTCATCAACTTGTCAGAGTAACGAACATGATAAAATCAAATAAATCTTCTGGGTTATCCACTGGAGTTGCTCTTCTAGACATAGAAAAAGCATTCGACAGTGTTTGGCACAAAGGTTTAATAGCAAAAATGTCTGATTTCCAGTTTCCTATTTATTTGATCAAAATGATTCAAAATTATTTAACTGATCGTACTCTTCAGGTTAGCTATCAGAATTGTAAATCTGAATTGCTACCCGTACGAGCCGGTGTTCCGCAGGGTTCGAGCGTAGCTCCAATCTTGTATAATATTTTCACTTCTGATCTTCCAAATCTACCCGTTGGTTGTCAGAAATCGCTATTCTGTGACGACACAAGTCTGTTAGCCACAGGTAGAAATCTAAGAGTGATCTGCAGTCGCCTACAAAGAAGTTTAAATATTTTCAGTGATTATCTGTCAAAATGGAAAATTAAACCAAATGCAGCAAAAACGCAATTAAATATCTTTCCTCACAAGCCAAGAGCTTCTTTTCTTAAACCAAACAATAATCACATTCTCAAATTGAATGGCTTGGAATTGACATGGTCTGATCAAGCTAAATACTTAGGTTTAACGTATGACAAAAAACTCACTTTCAAGGATCACATTGAAGGAATCCAGGCAAAGTGTAATAAATATATTAAATGTTTATATCCTCTTATAAACAGAAATTCTAAGCTCTGTCTAAAAAACAAATTGTTAATTTATAAACAAATTTTCAGACCAGCCATGCTTTATGCGGTACCAATTTGGTCAAGCTGTTGTTCCACCAGGAAGAAAACGCTTCAAAGGATTCAGAATAAAATTCTGAAAATGATTCTGAAGCGTCCTCCCTGGTTTAGTACAAATGAGTTACACAGACTCACAAATATAGAACCATTAGATGTAATGTCACATAATATTATAAGCAAATTCCGACAAAAATCGATGCAATCTTCAATTGAATCGATTCGCTCTCTGTATTAGTTAGTAAGTTAGTATATAAGTTCCTTTTCCGCATTACACAATACAAGTAGGTTTAGAATTTTCCCTACACAAAAATCTCAGAATTGCGGAAGCAAATGATGTCTTCATGGTAATAACCAAATCATATATATATATAACAGGGCTGAAAAGTCACCACTTGTGGCTGAACACCCAATTTAAATCTTAATAATTTAATTTTAACTCATATTCCAATAAATAGTTATTTAAAAAAAAAAAAAAAAGTAAGCATATCGGAAGGCTGCCCACATCCACAAATCAACCGTGCAACTCATCGACAGGTTTCTTACCTTGAAAGAAGCCTCCGGCGTTGAACCCGGCTGGGTTGAGATCATGCCGCGGAACCGTGTGACCTGCCAGGTACGTACGTGGTTGTACTCACTGCACACCGAGATAAGAAATTTCTCCGACAGTGTCACCTTCGTCACGGAGCTTTGGTGTACGGTGAACGTCTGGAACAGCTGGGGCCCATGGCCTACCGTTTCCGGATGCTGCACGATCACTCGTACGGAACCCGATTTGGTACCGTAAGCGATCTCGATCCAATTACCTGACAGACCTGATTGGGAAAATATAGATTATAAAAAAACATCGTAACAACGTGCGATCGACATTTACGAAAAGCCAGCGCAAACAATTATTGAAAAAGTGAATCAAAACACATGCCAGCACCACTACTTGAAGTTTATTTTGAAAGTGTATTTTTTCCAGTAATGTTGCGTTTCGTGTTTTACCGAAAAGTTGCAGAAACAGACAAAATTTTTAACATAAAACAACGCTGATAGCGAAAATGGAAATTTCACACGTGATGTGCCAAGCCGGAAACGGACGTAACAGATATGAAACATTGGAAGAGGTGGTCTACGACCGTTCTCAGATGACGAATGTGAAACAGCAAAATGAAAAGAGACAAAACTTAAACTATTTGGAAAAAGGCGTAAGGCGTGATACAAACCAGTATGATTTTTTTCGTAGGAAATATTTAATTGATTACCTTCTTTATCTCCTGGTACTAACACAGTTCAAATTATAGTAAGATCGCGGAAAAGAAACAACGAAGGATTTGAAATAAGACCAATCTTTCTGGTGAAATTCGGTGCTTCGTTTATTCATGTTGTAGATCGATTCGAGTTTTTTTTTTTTTGAAAGTGTTGTGGAATTGAATTGAATTCACGGTGGGAGTGTCATATGCAAGTAGTGGTGTTGATGTGCTTGGCATGTACGAAAAAGGTGATGGAAACCGAATTTGAACCCAAAATGTGCAGTTGTAACCAAATAATTGATTGTTGAAACATTTGGTAATTTTGGAATACTCATATCACTTGCTGAAAACCATACGTTTTGACATATAAATAGCTTATCATTTGCATTTGCCGAGTTATATTTAGATGCCCTAATCAACGCGTAAAAAGTATACCAAATGTTTCTCATGTCTAGAGAGGCTGATACAAATGTGATTGATTTATTGCCTGTAGTAAATTATTAACGTGCTTTGATTATAATCATATTTACTTACTCGTAGTCTTGGGTGTCAGATATACTGAAATAGCCGTAATTGAATCGTTTGATGGATCTTTATACAGTTCAGTAACTAACAGATCATTATCCTTCATACGAAGTGGAAACTTTTGCATATCTAAAAGAACAAACAATTAATCAAAAATGTATCCCGCTTTCATGCACTCTAACTTACCAATGTAGTAAATCGAACCATTGTTGCAGCCCAGTAGCAGAAACGAACCGGCAGTGTCGAATGAGAGAATCGGTACAAGATCCTGTATTTGCCAGTGCTGGGTCATTGCATGCCAGACACCGATTTTTCCGGATGACGAAAGGGCCACCAGTTGGCTGCCGATGAAGAACAGATACTCAACCCGGACGTTCAAATTGAAGACGCCCACGTCGCTCTTGCTGCCATCGTCCGAGATTCCCCACAGTCGGATTTGACTGCCGTACGAGATTGCTACCATTTTACTGTGTGACTGCTCGCCGGCCGAAGTGGCCAGGCCCATTTTTGCATTGATTGCGATTCGTTCGATCGTTTGCTCGACATAAGGAGAAACGAATATCTGCTGCCATCCACAGGAGTCCTTCAAACGGTAACAAGTAACAAAATGAGCATAGGCTACCAATATCCAGTTGTGGTGAGCTTTGATAATTTGAACACGCATTGGATCCGTCCAGCCGGACGATTGGCTTGGACCGAACACCAGACCGACATCGTTTCGAATGTATTTATTCAGATCAACAGAAGAGTTTCGAGAATGGTGCCGCATCATATCCAACGAAGCGGTTCGTGAATGTCCTGGGACCCACTGAGAATTTCTTCCGTTACCATTATAGGACACACGCAGGTCCCACGACGAATTCCGGGAATGGCCAGTGTGTCGTGAACCACTTGCTCCTCCAGCGCTACTTCCAGAGGATCCGGAACTTTGCGAGAATTCCGGAACACGTACCATCGATCCTGGGCGTGGATTCGAAGACGGATGACATAAAGTTCCAATTGGATTTGCTGTAGATGGCCCTGGTACATTTGGTTGAGTTGCAGATGGGGCAGGATTCGAGGCGATTGATGGAAACGAATCAGTTGGTTGTTTCGTGACACCTGCCGATTGTGTTGATCCGTTAGATCCAGTTGAGGTATTGCAAGCTGTAACGCAACTGACGGAACTGGTCGACGAAGACGGCAGTACAACTTCCTGGATGGGAATGTCTACAACGATGAATAAGACAAAAAAACAACGGTAATAATCGAAACAAAACAAAGAAATCAATACTAACTCGGTGCTGGGAGATAACCGTAGAATAGCACGTCTCCACAACTAGACTGATCCATTTCTTCGCACAACATTAGTCGCTTAATTAGTGGAGATATGTTGTAAAATTCTGCTTCGTGGCGTAACACTCGGATGTCACAAGATTTGATGTCGATTTCCTTGGTTCTCAAGTAGTTAAGGATTATGGAGAATAGTTTTGGGTCCCGATCGATGAAAATGGCATCGGTTTCATCACGTAAGCTAGAAAGTTTTCGTTGAGTTTATTACTGCAAGCTACTGCTAGATGCACTAATTTACCTTGAAATACGGCCATTACGTTCGGAATTGAGTAGTGATGTGAAGAACGTATCCGGAACCCATGTAAGTGTTTGACGGGATGTGGAAAACCTAACATAAAATACATAAATTACAACTGCTCACCGATGAAATTGTAACGTTTTTCTACTCTGTACCTGGTCCCACCAACGTTAAGATTGACAATATCGCTGATGTGGCTAGAATAGGCCATCTTATTTTTCAGCAATTTTTTTGAACTGCACTCTTTTACAATAAAACGTTACTTCTAATAGATGCATCAATGATTTTTGCATGGAAATAAATTAAACATCGTTTTCAAAGCCCACTTAGTATGTTTTCACTAGATTACAGGTAATATTTCACTATTTTCTTAAGTGAAAACAAGACATGATTTCGAATCAACCTCAGGATTTTTCACAACAAGAATAATGAACACCTGGGAATGAACTTTGTATTTGACGTTAGACGTCATACACGCTCAGTAAAATCCATTAGGTTTTGCACGAACATGACATAACCTCACAAAAATGAACAGAATGAACTTTTTTTGACAGTCGACGTGTACTTGTTTACAGTTTAAAATTTCATCAGAACTTCATCGTTCGAATGTAAAAATTGCAAGTCGCCTCACACTCAACAGATTCATACATAAATCGCTCCTTGATGCTGGAAACACACACAGGGCAATCTTTTTAGTTATTTTCACTGTGGAATACGTTTTTAACAGGCACTTTTTCGTCATTTTTTCAATTTTTAACTTACAGTCGCAAAACAAAACAAGTACACGGCAACTGTCAAAGATGAACTTGATTCATCGGCAGTTCATTTGTGTCGTCATCGTGCAAAACCTAATTAGGTTTTTTATCGTGACGACACAAATGAACAAGTATTCATCCTTGACAGATCAGCGGTACTGTTTACAAACAAGCTTAAACAAAAATCGAAGAGCGCATCTAAAACAATCATCTTTACACTTTGCAACTAGTCACTTTTATTTAATAAATATCAAAAACGAATCGTATTCAATCGTGAACAAATGTTTTAAAACTTTATTTAGGTGATACGGACCGTAAATGGTCTGATTCAATTTGTCAATAAACAAACAAAAGAAATTTCTGTTTACAAACAGTACTGCTGGACTGTCAAAATGTGTTCATCCGATTGAGGTTAGCAGTGACGGTAAAAAACCTAATAGTTACCCTCTAAAATTACACTGAGACAAATAAATACTATTATAGTAACTGTAATCTGTTTTACATTGTCATTTCAACTAAACGCTTAATATGTACAGCTGCAATTGGCTAGTTGGAATATTTTGCATTCCATCTGGCGAATCGTGTTTGCTAATCGGAATGAGTGACAGCTGGTTGATATTTTCAGAAGGGAAACAGATTATTTGTTTGTTCATGATTCGGAAAATAAATTTATCTCGAAGTATGCAGAATAAATATTTCTTTCGCTTCTTTGAAACTAAGGATTGATTAAAATTGCACTTCAATTGATTAAGTCCATTATTACAACCTAGGAAATGAATCAACAACCGACCGGGAAGCAAGCCAACTAAATTAAATGAGTCTATTCGATAGCAGGAAAGATACATAAAAGAAATACACATTTAATTTCGATCGGTAATTCTTGCCTCATTTGACGAGTTTTGAACAGCCGAACTACCGAATATTTCCATTCTACTGATATACCAGAACAAATGAACATTTGTTGACAGCAGTACCTCAAGGTACCGCAGTGATAAAACGTGAATTTTATTGATAAAATCACCTACCGAGATTTGAATAGCTGAGGTCGGTAATCCAATTTAAGTGTGTAGGCCGGGCCACAGTCTGATAATCTGTAAAAATAAACAGAATTCAATACTGTTGGCTTAAGAGTAGGAGAAGTTTTTAATCTTTCTTGTGTTTCAGGATCTTAATAATTTGTATAGTTTTTAATCCTATTGAGAAGATCGTCCACCAGATCAAAAATTCCTGCTACTATATAAGGATTGCATTTGTAAATAAAAGTTAAGATAAATGACTTGAAAATCGCGTGTCCTGACACTATTGTACGTAGTCTTAAGATTTGTAAATAAAAGATGAGTTTTTTAAGGCTAAATAAGCCTTACTGCTAACAGAGCTAAAAGAAAATTTCTGAGATAAAAATAATAATGTTGGTTAATTTGAGAAATCTTCGGTAAATTTGAAAGCTTTCGTTTGAAAATAAAAACAAAAGTTTCATAACAAAAACGGTAAATGTATTTCATGCTACTAGTGCACAATTTTTTGTACCCTCTCCACAATGTTAAACGTAGACAATATTGAAGTCATTTTTTGTTTCATTGATGGAAAACATAATATTTTAGTAAAAAATAATAGTTGTGTTGGGATCGTTGTGATAGAAAGTCTTTTTAGCAAACACGCAGCATTCATATGTGTATAATCTTGCTAAAAGCTAATGAGTTTTATTAATATTTTTGTGTATAATTCAATGAAATGAAAACTTACATTTAAGCTAACCTCACTTTACCGCGAATTCCCAACAATCGTAATTATAACTGCACTTATTTTACTGTAAATATATGTATATAAATTCATTTATTCTTGTTCACTTTAATAACCTTACTTGCAATCGAAAAGTTGTGATACTTATACGCCTAAATATCTTCAAATTTATTTAAATAATTTCGTTTTTTTTATT
Organism: Malaya genurostris; assembly: GCF_030247185.1. Taxonomy (NCBI): domain Eukaryota; kingdom Metazoa; phylum Arthropoda; class Insecta; order Diptera; family Culicidae; genus Malaya; species Malaya genurostris. Next base: position 64,674,304 of record NC_080570.1, on the reverse strand, counting down.
ATCAACAAATAATCGCGCGAGCACTTCACATGTCTACCATTTACGTTTGACCTTTCAGATTTGCCTTCAACGGAAGTATTCATCATAACAGGTTGTGTCGAGAGGGGATCTCCGATGGTTGTATTACTTCGCAACATTCCCCGGGGCGTAACACTGGTCTAGAGATCCTGACCCAGTTTTACCGGCTTTACTTCCAAGTCCAGTTTCGCCAGTTTTGCTATTGGTCTACGCAACACACCGGTTGAAGTCTGTACAACCGCTCGCCGTGATCTGCCATCTTGCCCAGTGACCAGTTCCAAAATTCGTCCTCTTATCCAGCCATTGCGCCGATTATCTTCTACTACCATAACCAGATCGCCTACTTTCAACGGTGCGACGTCTGTGAACCACTTGGTACGGCGGGTAAGAGTTGGAAGGTACTCACGTACCCATCTCTTCCAAAACTGATCTACCATAACACGAATAAGATTCCAATTTCCACGAAGACTCTTTTGCGATTCCTCCAACGATCTCGATGGTTGTGTGACTCCACTCGAACTCATCATCAGAAAATGATTGGGGGTAATTGCTTCTTGTTCTGAAGACTCCATGGAAACGAACGTAAGCGGACGAGAGTTCACTATACTTTCCGCTTCCAGTAGTATAGTAGCAAATGTCTCTTCATCTGGATTTCGACAGGTATACATTGAATCTAGAGCCGTTTTCACCGATCTCACGAGTCGCTCCCATGAGCCACCCATGTGGGGAGCAGAGGGCGGATTAAATTTCCACTGCGTATTAGTGTTGGTAAAAACTGCTGCCATATCACGATCAATTTTTCCAAGCTCCCACCGTAGATCATTGCTGGCGCCGACGAAATTCGTGCCGTTGTCGCTATAAATCTCAACCGGCGATCCTCGTCTGGCTATAAATCGTCTAATCGCCATTTTGCAGGATTCCGACGACAGAGAGTGTACCACCTCCAGGTGCACGGCTCGTATGGTAAGGCACGTAAACAATGCGACCCATCTCTTCACCACACTTCTTCCAATACGTACTGGGAGCGGACCAAAATAATCCAGACCTATATAGGAAAACGGTCTGACGAAAGCCTTCATTCTAGCAGCTGGCAATGGTGCCATACGGGGTACTGTTGGCTGCGTCTTTCTGACTCGGCAAACGAAACATGATTTTGAAATTTGTCGCACCAGAGAACGAAGATGAGAAATATGAAAGCGCTGTTTGATTTCATTAATTACCGTCTCATTGTTGGCGTGTAGGTAGCGATAATGGTACCACTCGACTAGGAGTCTAGTAGCGTGATGATTTTTGGGAATTATAATCGGATTTCTTGTATCAAAAGAAACGAAAACAGCGCCCGCGATACGGCTCTCCATCCGGACTATTCCATCTGGATCTTTGAAGGCCGACAAACCCAGGAGCTTTGTATTTTTATATCGCTTCGTAGACGATTTCGGAATCGGTGTCGCTAAAGTTGATAATTCTGCAGAGTACACTTCTTCCTGTACAAGTCGCCAAATAATTGTTTCAGCCTTTGACCGTTCTTCCTGAGTCAGACAATCTAATAGCAATGGTGATCCTTTTGATTTCCGTTGCATGTTTCGAACGGCTCGATTTACATAAGCTACTGTGTTTAACAATCGGTTCCACTTTGAAAAACGCTCCCATAGAACTAGATTTTCACATTTGACTTCTGCATGTGTAAAACAAGATTGAAGTTCCTCCGTTGTTTCGGTAAAAGTCCGTTGATTGGTTGGCCACTGATCTTCAGAAAGGTACAAAAAACTTGGGCCCCAGAACCAGCGACTGTCAGGAGATAGATGTGAGCCTTTGCCCCATTTGGTTGCATCGTCCGCCACATTATCCTTAGATGGAACCCATCGCCAGTCTTCAGGATTAGTTAAGGTGAGAATTTCTCCTACTCTACAGGAAACAAATTGTCTAAATTTACGGTGGTTTGGATTTATCCAAGCTAATACGGTTTGCGAATCGCTCCAGTAAATACTCTCGGTAATTGGTAAACTATGGGTACTGCGAATAGTTTTTTGTAGACGGGTGCCAAGCACAGCGGCTTGAAGCTCAAGCTTAGGAATAGAAAGCGTTTTCAAGGGCGCAACCTTTGATTTAGCTGCAACTAGCGCTACTTGGACTCCATCGTATACCTCGGCTCGCAAGTACGCTACGCATGCATATGCCTCCTCGCTGGCATCCACGAACATATGCAGTTGAAGCTGCTTTATCTTCCGCTCCGGAACCGTGGGAAAGTAACATCGATTTACCCGTACACATGACAATTTCTCGAACTCGCTTGTCCATCTCAGCCACCTAGAGTGCTGTCGACATGGAATTAAGTCGTCCCATCCAATTTGTACACGCCAGAGGTCCTGAATAAGGATTTTACCGTGAATTATAAAATGCGATAGAAGACCCAAGGGATCGAACAGAGACATAACTGTTCGTAACACTTGTCGTTTGGTAGGATGCTGAGTATTCGTGGCCATTGTTGTAGAAAAGGTAAAAACGTCTTGCTTGGGGTCCCACAGCATTCCCAGAACTCGTTCGGTGATACATTTGTCGTGTAAATCTAAACGTTTTCCTGCGGTCACCTTTTTCTCCCCAATGCGGCGTAAAACATTCGAAGAGTTGGAGATCCAATTTCTTAAATGAAATCCCGCGCGTGAATGTATATATTTAACATCCAAAGCCATGTGAACCGCTTTATCCTCATCGTCGAAACTATCGAGGTAGTCATCTACATAGTGCTTCTTAGTAATCGCTACCACCGCTTCTGGGTATGCCCCGGCGAACTCAGCTGCGTTAAGGTCCTTAACGTAGTGCGCTAGGCATGGTGAGCATGAAGCACCGAATGTCGCCACGTTCATAAGATACACGTCCGGAACTCGATCAGCAGCATCTCGCCAAAGCAACCTTTGGGATTGACGGTCTTCTTTCCGAATGAATATCTGGTGGAACATCTCTTGGATGTCAGCACAGATGGCCACCCTTCGTTCACGAAATCCAAACAACACAGTCGGTAATGAGCTGAGCAGATCGGGTCCCTTCAGCAGCATTGTGTTTAGCGATACGGAATCTACTTCCGCTGCGGCGTCACAAAAGATCCGCACTTTTTCCGGTTTTTTCGGGTTTATCGTCACTCCCAGTGGCAGGTACCAAATTCTCCGGGGATCTGCCGCTCTCAGTTGTTCAGCGGTGGCTTTACTGATGTATCCTTTCTCTATATATTCACGGATCTGACGCTTTACACTTGCACCTATTCTTGAATCATTTTCCATTCGTCGTTCCAAACAGACCATTCGGCGAATAGCCATTGCGTAGCTGTCCGGCAGCTCAAACGCATCGAACTTCCATAAAAGGCCGACTTCGAAATTGTTTCCAATACGCTTAGTAGTATCACGAAGAATACGATTCGCTCGGCGGCTTTCGTCAGAATCTGGCGGCACGGCAATTGCTACCCCTATATTATCAACCAAGAAATTATCTCTCACCAGATCATGAAGTTGCCGATTACACTGACAGATATGATAACTATGTGAATGGTGACTTTCTTCGTCTTTACCGGCACCGTAAATGGTCCATCCCAATCGGGTTTTAGCAGCGATTGGTTCGAATGTCATACCTTCCCTAATTTTTAGTACGGCACCCAAGTGAGAATTATCATTTCCGATTAGTATCTGGGGTACCGCGTCATCATAATCTTCGATAGGTAATCCTTTTAGGTAGGCATATTGCTTAGATAGTTTGGAATACTGCATTGATTGGCGAGGTAGGTTTAAATTTTTTACAGTTCGCACGTTCGAGAGTGGATATACTTGTTCGTTATAACTACCGGTGATTTCCAACGAGACGCGTTTAGAATGCTTCTCGGATCTGGTCACGTTCGCTGTCCACTGCAGGCACAGCGGAGCCTGTGCTCCTTCTAATGCAAGCTGGTTTGCGATTGTTTCTTCTATTAAAGTCATCGATGATCCATCATCCAAAAAAGCAAATGTCTTTACCGTACGATTGTTTCCGTGTAATGTAACAGGAACGATTCGGAACAACGTCGTGCTAGTGGAGTGGTGATAGTTTGTTAGCGCTTCCGAAGGTGTGGCTTTCGAGCTACTTTCATGCTTCCGCGAACTAGAGTGTAAAAGTGGATTATGTTTCAGCTGACAATCACCGACACCACACAATTTCATTGTTTTACATGGTCGCCTACCATGGGCCCCCAAACAGGTACGACAGAGACTGTATTCACTAACAGCTTTCCAGCGGTGGTCTACAGTCATCTTGGCAAATACGGGACAATTTTTCACTCTGTGATCGGGTTTCTTGCATACATAACATTCCGGAGTGCGGATTCGTTCTCGATCGGATCGTTCTTCGACCATGATATTGGAAGCATCTTCCGACGAATGTGCTCCACAAAAACTTTGCTTTCCTTTTTCTGTTTTGCCTCCTCGCTGTAGCTTGCGGTCGACAGGAAGAGTCACTTGGGAAGCCGCTGACGTAAGTATCGCCATGTATTGGGCGAAAGTTTGCAAATTTACTGTATCATAACGTTGTTTGTGCAACGCCCAATCCAACTTCAGGTTTCCTGGCAATTTTTCTACCAATTCAAACAGTAGTGAGGGATTATTTAAATGGGTCTCCTGCCCTGCTGCCTGCAGGTGGTCGCAAAGAGTCTGTACAGTCATCCCAAATCCAATTAACGTATCTAACTTGTCGGATCTCGGCGGTGAAACCTCGCGCACCTTTTGAAGCAACATGTGGATGAGTAATTCTGGTCTTCCATACAGCGTTTGTAGCGTCTTTATAACGTGCGGTACCGATGCAGGTAACATAAGTCTGCTTCGAACAGCTTCCAGCGCTGGGCCTCTTAAACAACGCTGTAGCCTAATTAAATTTTCTGCTTCTGTATAACCACAGATTTCAGTAGACGTATTATAAGAGCTTATAAACAGGGGCCATTCTTCGGGATTCCCGGTAAAACTAGGTAGTTCTCTTGGTATTACCTGTCGCGTTGCCAACTGTTGAGATGTTGGTCCCCGTTCATGCGCCCGCACGGAATTTGCCGTACTCGGCCCCGCTGCGGGTAACATCGATTGTCCGTGTATCCCTGGAATCGGAACACTTTCACAGGCAGTGTTGTACAGGTCGGCATTCGGTGCCCATCCCTGAGTCAGTACTGAACTGGTTTGACCTAAACCTGCTGTGGATAGTGTCATCGACGGCACTTGTGCGTCTGGATTCGGGACACCTCTACTTGCTGTGCTGAGCTGGTCTACGTGCTGTTGCGTTGTCAACCCGGGTGGTTGGTCCATGAGTGCATTAACATGGCCTCGCCATTGCATAACTTTATTAAAGGTGCCTTGCAATGAACGTACACTTGTACTACTTACATCCTCGTCGAGCAAATCTTCTTCTATTAAACGAAATTTTTCATCGAGAAACTTCTGGTCCAATTGCAACTGTTTCTTCTCGATCTCCGACACCTTTTGCAATTTCTGCTGCTCTAACTTGCGATCTTGATCTCGACGTTCTAGCTCCAATTGTCTGTCCATCAGAGCTTTTTGTGCCTCGAGTTTCTGAAGATTCAAACGAGTCTTTGCTTTGGTGCTGGATGAGATAACGCTACCAGCTTGATCAAAATTCCTTTCGCTCGGCGTATTTGCTTTCGTAGATTTCCCTGCCGACTCTGTCGCGGGCGAGTTGTTTTTACTACCTTTTGAGTCTTCTTGAGGGTGCGGGTTTTCTGAAGGAGAAGGTGCACACTTCGGACACTTGAATTCTCTCTCGCTGACGCTGTCTCCGACTCCCACACACGTATAGTGCCACCAACTATGACAATAGTCGCACTGAACCATTTCATCATCGTCCGGCGAATTGCATGCGGGGCAGCTGACTGAAGGCGTTTTCTGGTTTTGCTTTGACGGCATCCTTATCTTAAATCTTTTAGTTTGTTGGGATCGTTGTGATAGAAAGTCTTTTTAGCAAACACGCAGCATTCATATGTGTATAATCTTGCTAAAAGCTAATGAGTTTTATTAATATTTTTGTGTATAATTCAATGAAATGAAAACTTACATTTAAGCTAACCTCACTTTACCGCGAATTCCCAACAATCGTAATTATAACTGCACTTATTTTACTGTAAATATATGTATATAAATTCATTTATTCTTGTTCACTTTAATAACCTTACTTGCAATCGAAAAGTTGTGATACTTATACGCCTAAATATCTTCAAATTTATTTAAATAATTTCGTTTTTTTTATTATCAACAAATAATCGCGCGAGCACTTCACATGTCTACCATTTACGTTTGACCTTTCAGATTTGCCTTCAACGGAAGTATTCATCATAACAGGTTGTGTCGAGAGGGGATCTCCGATGGTTGTATTACTTCGCAACAAGTTGCTTTATACTTTTGTTTAGGTAGGATTAGGATCAGCCCCAAGGGGTTGTTCGAGCCATTGATGTGGAACAAGGCAACCAAAATTTCTAATGTTCGACATTTTCAATTAATCGTCATACTTTTGAATCCGCAAATGCACGAGGAGTCTGCCTAGTCTTTATTATGAACCAACACCGAACAAGCGAACCCAAAATATAGACTATATTTGTCATGATTTGTATATTTTTTTAACCGACGAAATTACATCAACAGCCCAAATGTATGCAATTATATGTTTGTACATGATTGCGATACAGATATCGATATTTCAGCTTCTTTTCGCCAAACTTGTGCTCAAGTTTTGTATGCAAGTAGTTCTTTTTATAGCGTTTCTCTACCATTACTACCATTCTGCGTTCTCGGTTGAAGCGATAAACTTTTTCTCATTATCAATCGAGTTCATCTTATATAAATAAGAAATTAGTCTTATGTACTCAAAATTTACCCTGGGGTAAATTTCTCAGGCGAAACGACATAACATGGGATTCCATCACATCTTTCATGACACAAGATCAGGGCATAGCAATTAAAGCTTCAAATCGTTTTATGGCACTTTCTGTCTTGCTGTCTAGCAACTACCTACCTCTAGCAAGCTACGTGTAGGACTGAAACCTTAGCTATAATTTTGCTTCTATTTATAGCTTCGCGTGCTTCTAACAGCTACGCTTTTGCATCGTTTGGTCAATCAGAGCGCTGCTTTTCCTTTGATATATCGCTTACTCCTTCAAAACCGTCGACTATGGCAGAGAAATCCGGTATGCCGGAGATTTTTTGCAGACAAAATAGGACACTGCTAGCTATTAACCAACATTTCAATGATATACACTTAAAAATACATGGCTATGAACATTCAAATCAATGCGTAGAAATATTTCCAATCAAATGGTGACATGATATTAATAATTGATACAAAATAGATTGAGCTGTAATTGTTCAAAACCTGACCACATTTCTACGTTTCTTTTTCTTGGGTTTCTGGTTTGCGTTCATATATAGAAAACAAAAATGTGTTCCACATTAAAATAATAGTTGCTTTATACTTTTGTTTAGGTATTATTGTCGCAATTATTCTTTCTTTGTAACTGCTATGGTATGGACAGTATTGATGAGGAGAGTTATATTCAAATGAAAGGTCTTTGGGTCCCATACGAAATTCCTGAATTTCACAAGGTGATGAGTGTTGAAAATTTTTCAAACAGTTCAATTAGCGACGACTTAGAAAAGTAATGAAATTTTCCAATCTGATATTGAAACTCTTTAGAAATTTCAGTTTTTTGAAAAACTTCCATATGGTTGATGATGCCAAAACAGGGACGGTATCATCAAGATTGATATCAACATTATTCCGATTTGTTGGTCTGGTTAGTTGATGATCAAAGTCATTTATTAATTAATAAATAAGATAAGTCTAAAAACGCTCAGATGCGTCACGATGATATTTTCGAAATTTTCTTTGGGGCCACTGAGTGCGCCATAAAAAGCCCTGCATATATCTACATATTATACGGCTCGACCACTATCGGTCTCTCGCCCAAGTAGCAAACATTGTTCTAGTACTGAATTTATTAACTCTTCTCGCAACGATTATGCGATTGGAAAAGTGCACTTTTTTGTATGATGTTCAACAAGTTTTTTGTTTCATATGTTTCACAACAGTAATATTTTCTAAGTGGAAATCGGAATTGAAACTGCTCAAATGATCTTGCCGTACAGTGAGTTGAAAAACCGGATGTGGAACTTAATCCATTCAGGTTTTTGAGTTGGTTTCACAAGCCGTAATATGAATGAATTTTACATCCCTTACAAAAACGTGTTGAATCAGTCTAACATATCTAACAAAAATAACCGATCTGAATCAATTGTGAAACATGCCAATTATAACAAGTTTTAATGGGGTGGTGATATAAGCAAAAAACAATATTGTGCATATTAAAATGACCAACTTCACTTTCAAAAGTCTTCAAAAAAATCATAAATTTCTCCAGAAAAACTTTTAAATAAATGGAAAAATTTTCATTTGAAAGTTTTTCTAATTTCGATACAATTGCATTTAAAAGAATAAACTTTCGAAATAACAGTGATAGAACATTTGAACAACCAAGCAAGCATTTATGCGTTCTTTTCGAATAACTTATTGTTTTGACGTCAAACGATGAAAATAAAAGTTTTTCAGCGCATAAGTTAATAGTTTTTACTCTCTGCAAAAAAGAACTAACGAAAGCTCTTGAATTTACCAACGATCTTCTCAAATTAACAAACGTTATTTTTTGTAGGTAATGTTATGCAATTTTCAAAAATAATTTTAATTATCAATACATACGTTTTAATTGTTTAAAACTTACACCACAGACTAACAGACAGGACACTCAAATTAGATTCTTCAATCATTTTAACGGTCATTTCGAATATTCCTTTATTTGGGACAGTACTCACATGTGTCATGATGGCGCCACGCTACCCTATCAAAAACATCCTGTCTGTCATCTAGACTGTGTTTATTTTTTCATTTACCAACAGAGTTGCCATACATACAGAATTACCTGTATTGTATTGATTTGTTTACGTCCATGCGAATTTCATGCAGGATACAGATTTAATACATATTGCCAAAACTATATACATAATTGTGCCTACTTCTCATCCTCCAACGGAATACAAAATCGAACCCGTTTTGTTACAATATTTACTTACTTCTGGTGTGCCGCCACTTAATTTCGGGTGAAAACTACCAACACAATAAAAAATTGTCTTTATGAACAACGTTGAGTCAAATAAATGGTTATCTTCGCGAAAAAGTTAAATGTATTATCAACGTAATCCAATAATTTATTGTGTCGATTCATTCTCAAATATGTTGATGAAATCAGGCATCCCTGCAAGCAGCTGATCGGTGTTGACAAACGAGGGGAAACCAACTAGTAAAAAAACTTTTACATAACACAAGGGGTGTACAGATAGTAAATAGTTCGCGCAGTACAATATAGGTGGAACTAGTGCATCACGAAAAATTATTTTTAAAAGAATTTACTCATACTGTCATGTCTGTTAGTCTGTGCTTACACTTTCCCACTTGAACGCGGCGGGCAGATTTCCTCCCAGACGGCTGCCAGAATTCCGGCAAAAGTCTGGCAACAATGCAACAACCGTTTCCGGCAGAGAATTTCGCCTAGCGGTTTTTAACGGTTCTTTTCTGTCGGATTTTTGCCATACAAGATTGGCAGAACCGTTTTGAATCGGTTCTACATTTTAAGGGCATATTCAGTAGTGTTCTAGTTCTAGATGCATAATTTATGCCAGTTACAAAATTTAAATCTGAATTTTATAACATGAAAAACTAGCAGCCCCAGTAGTGTTTTACTCGTGTTTCAAATATACAAAAAATAGAACGACATCGTAGACCAGTTTTAAATTTGACAGAAGAACTGGTCGAATAAACGAAACTAGAACGGCTTGCTGGGGATACGTTTGTTCCAGTTTCTGCTCTATTATTGATCTTCCATATAGAACTTCTAGCTGCTGAATTTGCTCTAAGCGTCTTGGTTTTATTTTTTCAATAACAGATACTTATGAAAGGCAATAAGTTATTGCCCTTCATATATACTATTAATGGAAAATGTTATTGTTACCCATATTTCAATCTCATTTACCTCGTCTCAAGATTCGTTTTTTGTGCGTACATGCGGGATTGACGAATATCAAATGAAGTCGAATAAAACAAAAAAGAAAAAAGAAAGAGGAGGGAAATAAACAAGACACGTACGGCGAGATAATGACGCAATTTCGCCTGGACAATTTTGACAGCAGCCATAATGCAGCCAGCCTTCTGACGGTTGCCAGAATTCCTCACAAGCGGGTTAGAGTGTATTCAGCAAACAAATCAGCGCTGCGAGCAAAACTGCTGGGTTTTTACAATTTTTCTAATAAATGAACTAATTCACTCTTTCACACTTCAAACTGACTGGACGTATTTCAATCAATTGGATCAGACCATTTACGGTCCGTATCGCCTAAATAAAGTTTTAAAACATTCGTTCACGATTGAATACGGTTCGTTTTTGATATTTATTAAATAAAAGTGACTAGTTGCAAAGTGTAAAGACGATTGTTTTAGATGTGCTCTTCGATTTTTGTTTAAGCTTGTTTGTAAACAGTACCGCTGAACTGTCAAGGATGAATACGACGACACGACCAGGCACTCCGAAGAAAACTCGGAATAAATATGATTCGTGAGCGATTTACCGTCAGTTACCAAAAATATAGCGACCCCTTGATAACGATAAAAAAAATTTCTTCAGCTACACTGTTTGAGTTGCTATGAACTAGTCACCAAGGAGCTCCATAATAAATAAACAAACCATTGCAGGAAGTTTTCGAAACTTTACTATAGAAGTTTTCGAAACTTTACTATAAATAGTTAAACTATTTAACAAGCTTCGACGGATATTTAAACGATACGTGATACCGACAACGCATTAAAAGTACTCAATACAAAAGATGAGGAAATATGGAAACCTGATTCTGCTGTTCTTAATAGCCATTTTTTGTATGTTCGAGCTCCAGCCAGCCTCAACAAAAGCCTCTATCTAACAGTTTAACCGAATGATCGCTCTGGCATGTGATGCTGTAGAACTTTCAACTTACTGCTAAATAATTTAAGGATCTTCCATTCGAGGCAGTTCGTTTTGTTTACATTTTTAAGTCTTTAATATGCAGTAACCAAGGTTATGATAATTGTTATTCAAAATCAATAATTCATCGACTTCTGTTGCCAGTTTCAATAGTTTTCCAGCCGAATTCGTTTTGACATTTCCAGTTACTGAGGGGTAGTTAAATTTGCGATACAGTTTCGATAGACGAGTGGCAGGTCGTGTCGTCGATGAATACTTGTTCATTTGTGTCGTCACGATAAAAAACCTAATTGAAGAATCCAACCAACTCTTTTGTGATTGGTGCGCTGCCCGAGTGGCGAGCTTTGAACTAAGCGATGGTGATAATTTTCAGATTTTACTTGAAGATTCGAACAAAGGGGGTTTTTATTTTTTTTCTTATGAATCGAAAACTAACATACAAAAACGTGTGAAAATTTGGTAAAAAAATCGATCATTAATGATTCAGAAACTTTTCGTGGTATGTTTGATTGATATTTATGGAGAAATCGTAAGATTAAATATCAAATTCGAAGAAGTGAAGTTGTGTAATGTTTTCATATTTGGGATATTCTTTGTTTTTTGAGTTGGATTTTGAGATTAATTGATAAATTATTATCAAAAGTTTTATGACTAGTCTATTTACTCATGTTTTATCATCTAAATCAAATCTTTATGTGAACGGAAAATTTCAAATTTCATCAGAGATTGTCAAGAGTATAGGACAATTTGAAATCATATGTTTGATGACAACACGTGGATAATCGTTTTTCTTACCCATATTTGTAAGGTTTTGCCATCTGCATTCTTTCAAACTCAAGTAAATTGAAAAATTCGTCCAAAATTTTTCTAAATACATGGGATATGTCAAAACAATCACCATAACGCTATCTCGCGGTGACCACGCTGATTGGATTGTTCTATTAACCATCCGAATTTAAGAAAATTCGATCTGGCAACCCTGAGTCAAATTGCCGCTTTAACGGAATGGTTTTGAAACATTGTTTTTATTGAATTTCAAAAATATTCGCGTAAATATTTAGCTTACTTGACTGAATAAATAAATCAATTCAAACTAAATTATGTTCAATTCCGTCAAAGTTGCTGCAGAAGAAATTGATGCTAAACTTAGCACCACTCGTAGAAAGGTGGCTGCATATGCCTGTGGTTATCGCGAAGAGAATAACAGCAATGCGGAATCTGTTAGACAGTTTCTTGGAAACACTCGCGATTCATTGCTTCAAATAGAATCTGTTGCCTCCAATACTGTTCAGCAAGTGCAAACTTTAGACCGATTGCTGCAGGAGGCTTCTGAAAACGGAGCAGGCTTATCAGCATGGTTGGAAAAGTGTTATGCGGAGTTAAGCATAGAAATGCCTACGATTGATAGCAACGATCTTCCTCCGAGCATTCCACTGAAAACCCTGGCCGTCCAAGAAGAAAAAGATGAAAGTGTGATAGCAACCAATGTTAGTTTAGACTCGATGAGTGCTACGAGCCTTCAAGAGGAATGTTCGTCATCAAGTGAATGGGAAGGAGCCTATGAGTCTAATGTTTTTATAAGCCGTCCGACTGTCGATGGTGGTGGAGCGATTACGTGTACTCCGATGATCAAAACCAGAAAGCAGCGACTTCAATGACATTGGTCTTAGAATATATATTTTGTAAGAATATGTTACATACTTTTATATATGATTTAATCGTACATCAAAATACAAAACTGGGAAATTTAGATGTATTCGCAATTTTCTGCGAAGGATCCTTGAAGTTTTTCTCATCGTTGGAAATCAGGAATAGACGGTTTTGATAATGTAATTTATTCACGAGCTACAGCTCAAAAATGTAAAGTGATCGCAGATCGCAAACATGCTAAATTGTCAGATGTCTTATAATAAACTAAGATTATTTGTATGTATTGTAAATCATGTTGCTGCTAAAATAGTCTGCTCCAACGAAACTTTTTGTTCAGATCCACTCTCTCACATCATCTTCGCCCAGTGGTCCGGCAATACCCTCCTGGAGCTGTTGTTGGAGCACTTCCGCTGTCTGCACACTAATAAACGCCATTGATGCTAGAATGCACTGGGTTATGGTTAGTTCGATTCTGGATTCGTCGCCGCGGGTTGTCGCTGGTTGTGATCTTTTCCGCTTCCAACCGGCCGGACAGAAAGACTGCTAAACGTTCCTAGCGGGGACAGATAAGTAGAAATATATCAACTAAGAATTCTATAGAATTCAAATGCAGTATTGGTTAGGAAATGTGCCAATTATAAGATCGGAAACAAATGACGTTTGGTTGAAATTGATGTTTTCTTGCATTTTTAGAAGTTAGCTAATCTATTGACGAAAAATATGTAATCAACTACAGAACATACAACTCATTTACCAATTTCAAAAGCATCCAATGAAAGAAATCGTGATGGGTATGAGCAAATGATAACTGGCCCTGCTGATGGAATGGAAAAGTAAAATTCCGATCATTTTGATTTCGTGATTGCAATTGTGGTCTGATGGTTCTAGTGATGCCTTACCAAAGCCAGATTAGTTTGAGTTTGCAGCTCGTCATAGGTATGTTGAATTTTGTGAACTAAGCCTGTTGCTTCAGTAAGTGTAGCGTTTTTGGCCTTCTCCAGATGCACCGCCTGTAAGCAATTGATTTTATTGTTCTCATCAGTTTTAAATTCATCCCTATTCTGCATTTCGATCGAATCGGAATATTTCGATCGACTGCGAAATTTTGCATTCTGTATCTCGATAGAGTTTTCCATTCAAATAATCAAATCGTCCGGAATACGAATGTAAATTTTCTTATTCGGTCGAATACAGAATAGATGTGATTATTTGCTTTAAATCAAACAACACTGAACGTATACAAATTATATACTGGCTGTGTGATGAACTAAATCTACATTAACCTTAACCTTTACGGACCAATTTTTGAATGGCCAACTCGTTAAACTCGCAACGTGAAATGTATTACTGAGGCTCGATTAGTTAGAAAATTAAAACAAAACGATGCATGCTTTTTGCAGTTAGGAACTAACCTTGATAAGTCGATCAGTGGCAAACAGAAAGTGATGCAGTAGTTCTCGGGTTTGTGAGCGAACCGTTCTAGGAATTTTGGTAACCGAAGTGGTAGCAAAATTAATTAAATGCACCAATTTGCGGGCTGATTCGCGCGTAAGGAGTACTACAAGGTGTTCTAGGGTTTCCGGTCGCTCTTGATTTTCCGGTTCGTCAGCACTTAGATATTTCCACAGCTCGACGCCTTTCTGTAATGCCAGTCGTGGGTTTGTGGCCACCAGCTCGGCTACGTAGAATACAACATGCACGGCTTCAGTGCTTTGCTTTTTTAGAGCGCTTAGTTCTTGTCGAGTCCGAAATGTAAGGCGACGTTTCAGTTTTCGTGAGATCCGTTGACCTCGGTGAATTGTTTGGATGACGTGAGTTTCGTTGGAGTCATCTGCTACCTTTCCGCCTGAAAACAAATCATGGTTCAACGAAAAAAAAATTGTAAAAAGCTTTGCTACCGCATTTGAATGGCATTATTTTTGTTAGGAAGTGCACCGGAATTGCTCAAATATTTAAAAATGAAAATTAATCTAAACCTGTTCTGAAGTCATCTCGTAGCAACCGCACTGAATTGATAACGCGATTCCTGTGCACTATCAGTATCACGTCTTACGAAAATACATCGAACTGAAAGGTCAGCGCAGACAAGCCGGAATAAACGAAAATGTAAACTAACTTTATCAGCTGACTGCGCAGTTACTGTTGACTTATGAAAAGGAGGAAGCCTACCACTTCCTTTCAATAACACTACTCACCATCCGGTTGATCTTCGGCTGGTTCGGCCGGCAAAAATCTATCCACGTACTTGTCACAAACGCTCAACGCGCCGTCCAATCTACCAGCGGCATAGTTAGAAACGCGAGAATCCAACACTGCATGACCAATACGCTTCATAGAATTAGTCCGGCTCAACACCGGCTTCACTAGATGATCTGACATGTACTCTCTGGTGTTCCAATACATCTGTAAATATATACTTTGGTTGGGGCATTCCGCGACGACCAAGTAGCTTCAGAATTGCTATGCACACTCACCATCTCCGGCGGCAGGTACATCGATGGTACTTTCTGCTCTACAAAATCCAGACTTCGACACATCAGACCGTCCAGATGATGTAGTGGACCTTCTATCAGCTTGGCGGCTGGTCGCAGTGAGTCGACCAGAGCGTACGTAACAGCCTCGGCTGTTTCCAATCCCCAGTTGAACAGTCCATTGCTGGTCTGTAAAGGCCAAAATTTGAACATCAGCGCTCGTTACGAACGGGAAAAATTTACCATTACCTTAACTCTGTTGTAAACGGTTCCAGCGGTTTTTATTCCAGTTTCGACCACCGGGATACTGCCAAAACGCGAAATTGACTCCATTCGCGGGAGTCCCGAGTTCTGGCGCTTCAATTGTTGATGCACTGAGGTGATAATTTTAATGGAGAAATAGTAAGCCGTTGTTTGGAATAAAATCATTATGGGAGAAGAGGTACCAAAACAGGTAAAAATTTTAGCTTGTTGAAACTTGACACTAATACCAACATAGAATTAATTCAGTTGACTCTGTAGCTTGACTCGGGCTTCGAGGATACAGTTTTAAAAGGACGTAAGAAGTAATGAAATAAGTCAGCTGTTTTCCAAAGAACGGCGAATCTAACATTGACAGCAAATGGAGAAAAACATCGATGAATGTTTCAACTTTGGTTTCAAATCGTATTTAGAAATCATCGTCTATTCTCAGATCAATTTTTGATTAGTCGATGATCTGTTCGTTTATCTTTAAAAAGTATGCAAATTTTACCACTTTCCTTCTATATCTACTGAATAAATCAACATAAAAAGAGTTTCGCCCTTTTTCGATTTGTTTACTTTTATGCTTTCTGTGTGAATGATGAAGTTACGCCCTTGCGCATTTTTTGTGAAATTAGTTGGTTTTCGTGACTAAGATAAATATTCGGGTAATTTTATCGTCTCATTTATTATTTCCAGTAGTAAAAGGTTCGGAAACTATCAAAAATAAAGAAAACAAATAGTTTCGCCCTTCCTTATTAGGAATTGAAGTATCGCCCTGTTTGTTTGCATGGAACACGGAGGGCGAAACTTTCGTAAACAAATGGAATGACAGTTTCGCCCTTTATAGTTCTTTGTATTACTAAGATTGAGATTTTTGTAGAATCCGATTTTTTAGGCAAAATTGTAGGATTTTGAAGAATTTATTGGTAGGAGAGAGAAACTCGATTTGTTTACTTTTGTAAGATTCGTCCTTCTTTGAAAAAACAGCTGAAGTTTCCTCAACGGGCCGCTAAGGAAACTTATTTCATTACTTCTTACGAAATTATATTATTCATATTGTTGTCATTACAAAAAGTATTGATAATACTTTCGATCGTGTATTGCAGGTCAAAAACGATTTAATATATGGCATCTGATTTCTTAATGATGTTCCAAAGCTTTAGTAGCAATGTTAAAGAAAGATTGGTTTTCTTTATTTTATTACTTTTTTGTGATGAAACACAGAAAAGGAGCAGATAGTTGCGCTTGAAGGTTAACAATAGCCCCTAAATGCGCTTTTGTCTAAACAATTAAGGAAAATATGCCAATTGGATTGATGTATTGAAGCCACATTGAGTATATTATCACCACAAAAAATTTGATATCACACGATATGTTTATTTACCACCGGATACAGGCGTTTAATTTTCGACAGTTTTAAACTTTAAAGGACTATTCACACATATCCGGTCCGGTTCAGTGCCGGCACGACACCGTGCACGGATACTGATATTATTTCATTCGTTTTCTATGCGCGCATTTACACCTATCCGGCACCGTGCCGTTTCAGTGCAGCTCGCCGTCAGTGTAGCGTCCGTCCGGCAAACTCAAATTCGTCGTCACCGATATTTTTTTATTTTCACTGAAGTCGGTATGTCATTCCATTGGCTGTGTCGGAACGGAAACAGCATGGAAACGGAACGGAAGGGTTCCGATAAAAAAAGAACACTGACGGCGCACTGAAGGCACTTTCACTGAACCGTCACGGAACCGAAATTTGCTACCCGTACGAGCCGGTGTTCCGCAGGGTTCGAGCGTAGCTCCAATCTTGTATAATATTTTCACTTCTGATCTTCCAAATCTACCCGTTGGTTGTAAGAAACCGCTATTCTGTGACGACACAAGTCTGTTGGCCACAGGTAGAAATCTAAGAGTGATCTGCAGTCGCCAACAAAGAAGTTTAAATATTTTCAGTGATTATCTGTCCAAATGGAAAATTAAACCAAATGCGGCAAAAACTCAATTAATTATCTTTCCTCATTAGCCAAGAGCTTCTTTTCTCAAACCAAACAATAATCACATTCTCAAATTGAATGGTTTGGAATTGACATGGTCTGATCAAGCTAAATACTTAGGATTAACCAGACTCTGTCAGCTTGGAGCGAAATCAATCTTCAGTTCAGCAACGCCATCGCACGGCATCACATTCAACATATCCTGTCAATTGTATGGGTGCGCAGCCCTGCTATTTTGGCGCGCACGAATTTGACATTTTTCTCCCCTGCTTCTATGTATGAGATTCGATGCGGACTCGCTTGGGGGCGACATGCTCGTAAAAATGATGTTGCCAATGATTTGTTCGGAAATTGTGAGAGCTGGATATCTTGTTAATATGATGTCTTTGGTTTAACGTATGACAAAAAACTCACCTTCAAGGATCACATTGAAGGAATCCAGGCAAAGTGTAATAAATATGTTAAATGTTTATATCCTCTTATAAACAGAAATTCTAAGCTCTGTCTAAAAAACAAATTGTTAATTTATAAACAAATTTTCAGACCAGCCATGCTTTATGCAGTACCAATTTGGTCAAGTTGTTGTTCCACCAGGAAGAAAAAGCTTCAAAGGATTCAGAATAAAATTCTGAAAATGATTTTGAAACGTCCTCCCTGGTTTAGTACAAATGAGTTACACAGACTCACAAATATAGAGCCATTAGATGTAATGTCACATAATATTATAAGCAATTTTCGTCAAAAATCGATGCAATCTTCAATTGAATCGATTCGCTCTCTGTATTAGTTAGTAAGTTAATATATAAGTTCCTTTTCCCCATTACACAATACAAGTAGGTTTAGAATTTTCCCTACACAAAAATCTCAGAATTGCGGAAGCAAATGATGTCCTCATGGTAACAACCAAATATCCTAATAATTTAATTTTAACTCAGATTCCAATAAATAGTTATTTAAAAAAAATATCTTAGAATTTGATATTTCTTTTCAAAACGTTCTATATTATTAATGAAATAACTTTTTTAACCAATTTTAGGTATGTTCTTGAAGATTGGTATTCAACCTTTAAAAGAATAATGTTAAAAACTCTAAAACCAACAATATATGCTGAAATTTTCACTGATTTGTAAACAGCAGCTAACTTCACTTCTTAGAATTTTATCTTTCTTTTCAAAACGTTCTGAATTATTAATGAAATATCTTTTTTTACGAAATTTGGGTATGTTCACAGTTGGCAGGATTCGTCAATATTGATTTGAAAGTTTACATTTTTTTGGCACGAAAAAATATTCTAACTTGGACAGATGTCGAAGTTTTCTATGACTAAAGCTAATTCGTGAGTTCAAAAATTCGTGAATTTTTTCCATAGAAAACATTAAATGATCTTTTATTAATTGCAATAGTTTTGCTTTTAGTTTAGATGACTGAATACGAAGATTGAAACTGTAAAATATTTTTGTTCCAGAGAGATATTACGATCCTATGGTTACAAGACCTAATAAACACCATTTTTTATATTATTCAACATATCTGTACAAATAGAAAAACCTTGTGTTCAGTTTGTCCGGTAATATCTTCGTATATAAAACTGATTTTTATCTTTTCACAATTATAACTGGACATAAGCTTCATAAGAATAATAATCACTGAAATTCAAAAGAAATCGTAAATGTTGAAAACCTGCTTCAGATAGCAGAAGGTCATCTGTGTTTTTTCACTAGTTTTCCAAAAAAATTTTTGTAAAATACTGTAGAATATCTTTTAATGTTCTGCACACAAAACTAAAATACATGATTTTTTTTAACTGACCCATAATAGTCGATTTGAGTTATAACCCTGTCTCGAGAATATCACTCAGTTCAGTGCAATCCTTCACAAGGCTTAACACCTTCTTTACAGTTTTGCACTGGTTCCGGATTAGTTTAGCAAACTATACTCCAACTGGATCGACAGCAGCTTTTAAACTGATCGCTTTCACATCCCGCTGGGAGATTGAAGAAATTTTTGATATTACCTCTAGTAATTGTTTAGTGCTATGATGATTGCTTATCAGTTCTCTGTTGCAGTCGAACGCGCTTTCAAGCTACCGGCACGGCCCGCGTGTTATCGATCAGTCATCGTAGGTCATACGCTGTCTAAGATGCTGTCAATGGTGAGATTGTGAAATGCAGTGAAATTGTGACCTTTGGACGGATGTACCACGTGAAACTCGACTAAGAACCCTGTCTATGAAAATGACCTGAATTCTATAATCTTATTAATCTGTTTTTTTGTGTGTGTGGAAAGAGCAATGCTTCTTCAAAAATAAATAAATAAACAATTAATGACAGCTGGCCGAGTACTTCTCTATCGGTGGACTTCTCCGTGATGGAGTCATCAAACAAAACGCTCATTTACGTAGGACTATGTTTATGTTCTCTGTGCAGTTGAAAACTGTAAAATTCTTCCAGCGACAATCATTATCTCGTTTGACGTGGAATATGCGGTGTTTCGAGTATCGCGCACTACTCGTGTAGCAAATGGGATTTCTATCCGGATCTCTAAAACTTCATATTGTTGCTTTGAATCTCTACAACTAATTTTAAGTTGATTTGGAATCATCGTTGCACATGTACATTTAAGGAAGTAAAAAAAGATTCGTTCAAAATGGAAAAACTAGAGTTTTGGAATTAACAATTCCATAAAAAATATCTCCACTGATTTCACTTGAAAATATGAGTTCCAATGCAATGGAAATATTTCCCTTAAAATAACAAAGTGAAAAAAAAAGAAAATTTCACTTAAAATAACAAACTTAAATGAAATCGATGGATGTAGCCCTAACGAAATAGGCTCGGTTCCTTCTCCGGGGAAACTCGATGAAACAGCTTGCCGTACATGTATGCTGAGCACGGTTAGATAAGTTCTATTTTTATTTCCCATGTTGTAGTCTCACATCGCAAACAACATGCATAATAGTATACTTTGTAAGCTGCTTCAGTCATAGCACAAACATAATTTACATAGAATTACTCATTGACAAAGTGATCGCGATATCTGTCTCTCCTTGGGCGATAAAGGGTCGATCTCACTTCATCAATTGAAGCTCAAATGGTTGAGTGCATCGTAATAATTTCAAATTGTATTACCGGGTTACAACATGAATCGAAACGAGAACATCGAAAAAAAGTGTAAGATAATTTTGAACCCTACTTCTCTTTGTTTTGTTTATCGATTCTCATTCGATATTAGCATGAAAAACAAGTTCAAAATTTTTTCGATGGATTTTTTCTTAAAATATCAATGTTTCACTAATCTAAAGAAAATATGAAGTGTATTGCAATAAATAATAGTTCGAAATTATTACAAATTGAGCGACCCGCTACGGCTCAAACAAATTTTTTATTCAAGGAAATATTTGCTTTCTCGAATAGAAATCGGGTTTTGGGCCGGCGAAAAAATTCAAGACCAAATTTGATTTTCAATAACAAAAGAAGAGAAATTCAAACGCGGCAAATTGTTTCGATTCGTAGATCTTGACGATTGGTGATAGACTGACAATCTATTGGTTCTCTCAAATGATCCGAAATTTATGATGAATTCCAAATTCTGAACTATATGCTGCAATGGTATCTGTTGTTGAGCCTGGAATCAATTTGGAAATCATAATTAATTTTAAGGCGGTGAACCATTTCGCGGTTAATTTTAACTTTTGGTTAAAATCTGACACTCGAGCGGTTAATTTGATGCTGTCAAAAATAACCCTGCTCGAGAGCATGGGACTGTACTTTGTAAACAATCAAATTGTGCACAGTTATTTGGAAAATCCATTGTGGTCAGCATCTAGGCTAGCTAAACAGCTGAAATTGCCCAGAATTACCGTATGGCGCGTTATCAAACGGTATAAGGAAACATTGGCGACGATTCGGAAGCCTCAAGCCAATCGTCGGAGTAGAACTGTCGATCGGAAACTGCGTGGTAAGATTTTGAAGACGATTAAGAGGAATCCTATTCTGTCGAACCGTGATTTGGCCAGAAAATTCGGTGCTGCCAAAAGTACCGTGAGGAGAACTCAAATCCGGGAAGGAATCAAGTCGTATCAAGCTAGCAAACAGCCAAATCGGACCATAAAACAGAATAGTGTGGTCAAAATTCGTGCTCGGAAACTGTATGACAAGGTGCTGACCAAGTTCGACGGGTGTCTTCTGATGGACGATGAAACCTATGTCAAGGCTGACTTCGGGCAAATCCCAGGTCAAAAATTTTATGACATCGGTACTATACCATAAAGAGTGTCTCCAAAAACGAATTTTGCCGTTCATTCGATCCCATGACCATCCTGTAATGTTTTGGCCAGATTTGGCAAGCTGTCATTACAGCAAAGTCGATCAAGAATGGTATGCAGAGAAAGGGGTCCAGTTTGTTCCGAAAAACCTTAACCCACCCAACTGGCCCAAGTTCCGCCCTATTGAGAAATACTCGGCAATCATGAAGAGGAGACTCAAGGTAAAGGGAAAGGTTGTCAAAGACATCAATCAGATGACGACCTGGTGGAATAAGATAGGCTAAAACGATGGACGAAGAAGGTGTGCGTCACCTAATGAGCCGTGTTACAGGAAAAAATCGAGAATTCATTCGAAACCGTGACGAATAATTTTATTCGTATTTTTTATTAAAAGTACGAAAAAAAAACGCTACATTTGTATAAAAAAGATCTTGAATTCAATAGCAAATAACTGAAATACAGCCAATTGTCTTTGTTCCAATTCTATCTTAAGCAAGCTTTAGCTTAAGCCTAATCAATCCGTGTAGTACCTTAATTTAGGCTGTGAAGCATTTCGGGGTTAATTTTAACTTTTGGTTAAAATCTGACACTTGAGTGTGTCGAGTAGTTAAATTTAACTAAAACTGCGGCCCATTTCAAAATTTGACGGACGGAATGTTATTTGGCTTTATTTTCCACTGGAAATAATTTCAACTAAAGAATTAGTATTAGAATTTTCATTGAAATTTGCGGAATGTCAAAAATCATACGTGAAGATGACAAAATTCCCGAATTGGGCGCCAAGAACTTCCAAATCCGTCCACCAGAAGCGCCACGATATGAGCAAAAGTTTGTTCCAATTCTAAATGAAGCAAGCTTTAATGGCGAGATTTCAACAATAGTATTGAAAGTTTGATGGAAAATGATCGTGAGATTTCAAATGGAATTGACATATCGATGAAGGATTGATAGTACCAAATAATGACAATAATGGTTCTTTGTACCGGTGATAATCAAGTGAAGTGATTATGACCCTTATTATCGTTATCACTTTCCGGTGAAAATCAAATGAAGTGAATGTGGGTCCTTATTACGGAAGTCGCTCCAGAGAAGGTAATAGATAAAATCTGATGAAGGGAAATGTAAGTGAAGTTGAAGTGAAAGTGAGAACGGTGATAAGGGCCATCATTCATAGTTCAATGCACTTGACCTCCAAAGATATCCTCACGGTGTCGCAATCCGAAAGAATACTTTTCATTTTTCATGACTTACGTGTTCACATATTCTTATGGCAAGTGGTATCGATCTTGGGATGAATATAAAAACACAAGTGAAGGTATTATTTGGTTTTATTTTTCACAGTGTACCAAAACGAATCGAAGTAGGTTTACTGTTGAGGACTCTAGTGTCTTTTTTTGTAAACTGTAGCATATATCATCCTGATTTCGAATTGTTTAATATGAGTAGATCGATACTACTAGTTTCAGTTAGTTGTTTCAAAGGTAAAACACAATGTCTTTCATTTACATAAATTATATTCGTCTTTGACGAGAAATCTCCTAAAATTTGTTAATAGCTGCGTAACTTAAACCTATATCAACATTCACAGTTAACATAAATTCCCAACTTGTGGTGATTGGCTGATGGGTATAACTAAACATAACAAGTGCAACAGTAATGATGTAAAAACAAACCAAATTGATGTACCCTGTGGTTCGTTGACACCAACAGTAAGTGTCACTATTCTTTCTTCATTTAGTTTGGAGCAACTGTGGCACCATCTATAAAGTGTCTGCTTCCTTACGATCGTAAAGAATGCCATTTGATGTCATTGATTATTTTATTGTGGCGTTCGAGTCGGGAAACCATTGGTTTGTGATATGCATGGATGCACATCACCGATCTTAACAGATTAGAGTTTAAAATTAGGATCACATGATTTTTTCCTAAATTATCGACCACGATCACGATCTATTTAATTCTTTGAATATCTGCGATGAGAAAAAAGAAGAAAAAAAAACATTATTGTCATGAATTAATTAGTTGAAATTGTTTGTCATGCAGGTTACATAAATAACATTTTTACATTGTACAATTGTAACGAATTAATGATTTATTGGATCGTATGAAGGGTGTGCGTCCAGCACCAAGAGTGTTTTTTGAGATACTGAATTTTGAATCCAGACAAATATTCTTCTGGTTAGAATTCTATTATTCTAATAACAACATTTTCATAGTTGTTTAAGATTGATTTTGGCGATTTTGGTTGGTTAAGTCACAAGCGTTAGTATTGTCACACTACTTTGTAACTGCCATCCACAATGATTTTCAGAGGAAAAAATTGAAACTAAAAATTCCCCTAACATGCTCAATATGTCCAAAATTGTTTTCCTAACGGACTGAATCATGAATTCTTTCTACTCTTTGTGAATTTACAGCACTTACAGCATAGCGGCAGGT
The DNA here is from genome assembly GCF_030247185.1 of Malaya genurostris. Taxonomy (NCBI): domain Eukaryota; kingdom Metazoa; phylum Arthropoda; class Insecta; order Diptera; family Culicidae; genus Malaya; species Malaya genurostris. The sequence goes on along the minus strand of NC_080570.1, from coordinate 64,650,154 downwards.
GACATACTCCATTTGATCACACTTCAGCCAGAGAAAAAAAATGGTATAAGCCGCTTGAAATTTTTACTAACATTTTCCTTAGAAAGTGAAAACTCAATGACATTTATAATGTCACTGTTAGTCGGATTGATCGAACACTCAAACCTGTCCATTTTGGAGACAATGTGGGTTTGTATGAGAAAAGAAAATTTGGAGTAAAACGGGATTGTTGTTATCTTTTTTGTGAACATTATAACAATATATCCTTCCTTATTTGAAGTGTGGTGTGTGAAGTGATAAAACAATAAAACATCATGGTGCCACGAATAATGAGATTAATATAGGTGCAACTTATCTATAAATTGTTTCAAATCTGTATAATAGCTAGTTTGAATTGGAACGAAGTGGGAACTCTTGGATTGCTAATGTAATTTTTTGCCGGTGTTGATGAATATGTTACAAATGGTAGAATAAAATATGGTAGTGTTTTTTCAATACTTTTCAGCCCGGGGCATCACCATTTGTTACGTCAAGAACTAGAATGACTGTTACTATGTAATTTGTAACACATTCATGCTTCTAGCAGTAGTGGGAATGTTATAATATTCAATTTATTAAGCCATTAAGCTGTGTCTTCTATGTACCTTCCTAGTGTTCCCAGCACAGTACGACCAACCATTACACCTTCACCTTTAGTTTTTGAATGCATGTAAGTTAATTTTCGGATGCATTTGTGTGGATAATGTGCCAAATTTGGCAGTGAATGAATTGTGTTAAAATTTCGCTAAGAGAGTGCGATGATATGCGGGTACTTGAAAGTGTGTGGGCTCGTTTGGTTCACAGAACCGGTATAACTGATCTAAGAAATGTGTAATAAAACACTACTGTTGAGCGCCGCCGTGGCTGTGTGAGTTGTTGTTGCCACCACCGTTGCTATTGTTGTTGTTGTTAGTGTTAATGCCGGTAGTAGTAGTAGTAGTGCTATTCTTGGCATTTGTAAACCTGATGTGGTCTAGTTCAATATCGGAACAATTGTCCGAATTGGAAAGTGCCGAGTCCATTGACGTGATGGTATTATTTACTTTTTTGTCGCTATAATTATCGCTGGCTCCCTTCGGTAAGAGTGGGTCTTCTGATGATGGGTTGTTCTGTTCAGACTCTGAAAAAAGGCAAGGACAAACACAAAACAGTGTTAGATTGTAAGAATTATAAACTTTAGAACACTAACTTTTTGCGTTGGTTAACCGACATAACTAGATTGTGTGTTTCGCATTCAGATTATCAGTGCGTCAGTAGTTTATGTTGAACTGCTAATGCCACCTAACGGTTCAACATAAACCGCTGAGCAGACGTAAAGTATTTGCTACTTACAAATCACTTTTTGGCACCGAAGTGCCATGTCTATCCTGACGTGCCGAGAGAAAAACAAATTGAAGGCATACTAGCCGCCAACAGATTGTAGTCATTTAGGTGTTTGGTGCGTCACTGATGAGCCGAATGCGAAACGTAAAAAAAACTAGTCATGTGAACTTTAGCACAAAACGATACACATGAGGTACCAAACCCCTAAATGACTAGTGACCAAAATTTGTCGAGCACATTAAGCAAAACCTATGCCGCCTCATTTACCTGGATCTTAATTAGTACCGATTTTGTTATGTATGGAGTAAAATTGAGTAAGTGATCATAAAACATCGCTATAACACTGTTGTCATAGACTAATAGCTTTAATTTGCACTACACCGGTGCAGTGCTACACTGAGGCATCAATAAATGAACAAAAATGACGAAAACATAAACAGTAACCATTAACTACAATAAACGTTTCCATTGCACGATTCCATTGCACAGTGGAGCACTGGTGTAGTGCAATTGGTAAAAACGAACGGTTTCAGTGCAGCTTTCGCTACACCAGTGTAGTGCAATTTAAAAACGAAAACGACATAACAGACATGATACTATGAGTCAATTCTTCTAAAAATAAATTTTTGTGGTGCACTAGTTCCACCTATATTGAACTGCGCGAACTATTTATCAGGTGTACAACTCGCCTTTTTTTTCAAAATTAAGAGCCAAATTGCAAAAAAGTGCTTACAGATGTATTATTCAAAGTATTGTCCGTCGCTAGCGACAACTTTCTCCCAGCTTTCCGGCAATTTTCGGAACCCGGGTCGAAAAAATGAGTCCTGTTTTGACGCTTTCCATGAAGCAATCCATTTGTCCAACTCTTCGAAGGATTGAAAATGTTGATCTGCCAGGCCGTGTGCCATCGAACGGATTAGGTGGAAGTCAGAAGAAGCGACATCTGGGGAATACGGCGGGTGGGGCAAGTCTTCTCATTTCAGTTTTTCCAGGTACTTTTTGACCACTTTTGCGACGTGAGGCCGAGCATTGTCGTGTTGGAGGATGACTTCAACTCGTACGGCACCCAGTTTCCTTCTTTCTGAATCATGCCCAGGGCCTTGAGACGTTTTGAAATGGCTTGCTGACTCACTCCCAACGATTCGGTAAGCTCTTCTTGGGTTTGGCTCGAGTCTTCATCAAGCAATGCTTCTAGTTGTTCATCTTTGAAGGTTTTTTCTCTTCCACCACCATGTTTGTCTTCGACATCGAAATCACCATTTTTAAAACGTTGAAATCACTCACGACACGTTCTTTTACTCAGAGCAGCATCACCGTAAGTTTCTGAGAGCATTCGATGCGCTTCAGCTGCATTTTTTTTCGAATTGCAACAGAACAGTAAAACTTCCCGCAAATGGCGAGAATTGGGCACATAAACAGACATTTTCGAGCGTGAATAATACGAAAACAAGAACAAGTGTCACTGAAACGGCGATGACAATTCGTTAGGCACTGTACACACTCACTTTAAAGGCATTATCATCTATGTATTTTGACCAGACTCTGCAGGTACAGCCACCTATCGGAAAACGGCGGAAGCAAAGTTGTACACCTGACATGATTTTTTTAGTTGTCTCAAAAAATAACTAACTAAAATCAGAAAATCAACTAATTTTTTCGCCAAAATGCTGATTTCGGTCTTTCCGTGAAGCTTCGGAATTGTCTCTTATATTTTATATTTAATTGCTCTGAAATACTGTCTACCCTTAGTATTATCGTGTGTTACAGTTAAAACTAGGACGGCCGCATTGGTAGCCATGTTGAATTTAGCTATATGAGATACAGCATTTAGTATTCAGTCCAGCGTTGTCAGGTCATTTTTCCAAAAATCTGTATTCGGCGCAAAAATCTATCTGTACCATATCGGTATCAAAATCCCGTAACATAAGTACACTAAGGTCTCTTTTTACACGGGGGTTACGTACCGTGTTAAAAAAATTCGTGTAAAAGAAAAACGTGTTAATTGCGGAAACCGTGCGAAAAAACCGTGGAAAATTTGACGTAATAATTCCAAAAACCGTAGATTTGATTATTTGTTTGTTTTATTTTGGATAAAATGTAACTTTTGATAACTCCCAAATTTATACAAGGTACACATAACTGTGAAAATGTAACCGTTGTTTCACAATAAAAACGGAAATCTAAAAAACAGCCAGAGGTTACGAGAAGGGTCCAGTCATACTTGATAAAACACATTGGATGATAAATTAAAATTAGAAAACTTAGAAAACGCGTTGTACGACAAGCAAATTAATCTAAATGGCTCATGTATTCTGTATAATGCATTCAGTTTTCAAAAAAATGATAATACTTTCAAATTAGATCGTTCGACTAAAGTGCTAGTAATACCACCAATAAACACTTTCACTACAAATCAAGCTTGAGAATCAGTTCTTTTCAATTCCGAAGGTGCGATGTGTAGTAAACACTAACGATCTTAACAGTCATTTTCAACTAAACTGAGGAAAAGACATGGGTATTGGATGAAGATCTATGCACGCAAAGACAGAATTAAAGGGGAAGAATTCATAGAGATGAATATAAATCAATTTGGAAAGGTATTACTATGTGTAACGCTCGTATATTTTTTAACGAAAAACAGTACATTTGGCGTAAAAATCAAGGAAATACAGTACATCGACTTTTAAAATACAGTACATTTTACAGTACGCTTTTTTCTAAAAATAGTGAATAAAAAACAAAAGCAAATAAATTTGATCAGCATCTTACGAGGATAACAGATTGAAAAAATGGCATGCAAATACAACTATGTAATGAAAACCGTGAAAAAGCCACCGCAGAAATGGGACTCTAACCCGTAGCAAGCCAAATACGGGTAAATCGTTTTGCCTATTAAACTATCCTGCATGTGAGATACACATACAAACAGTCTAACTGAACATAAGAACCGAGCATGTTCAGCTGTGCTCGGGCCCTACGGCGTTCGTTTGTAGTCATTTCTCAATAACAATCCCTCCGCAAGGTGTTTCAGCCCTCAATTAGTCCGATTTTTTTATATGTTTCACATGCAGGATAGCTTAATTGGAAAAACGATTTAGGAGGATAGGAACTATTTTCGGGCTCGAGTACAGTCTCTGCGGTAGCTTTTTCGCGGTTTTCATCACACAGTTGTATTCGCATATCATGTAAAGCTTACTCAATACGGCTCTACGTCTTAAGAATACTAAACAAATCGATCAAAGCAAATTCATAAACTCAATTAAAATTTTAAAATTCGTCAAAAACTGAAAAATGTGCGTAAATCATAATACTACTAGAGCTATATCATTCAAATGGGTATGAAATACTGTACTGCTCGATATGATGAAGAGTTGAAGTAAATTTGACTAGTTCTTCAACGCTCCGAAATTCTCGATGATATCAATATGATAACAACTCGATGATGCTGACATCATACACCACAACTGAGCGGAAGAGACGTTGTCGTGTAATTTACGACAGGGGTTCAAGATCTGAAGACTGATCTGACTGATATGGAACGACAGTCAATACTCCCGTGAATTGTTGAATGAATGATTTTAGTTAACTTTCAAACTTAAAATTAACTCTCATAATCGTTTTCTTACAGACAACCTGCTCCCTTTTTTAAAATTTTCCTCAAAAAAACAAATGACAGTTCTTTTTAAATTCTCATCAGAAACCGTGTTAATTGCGAAAACCGTGTAAATAAAAACGGTGTTAATTCCGGAATCCGTGTAAAAAAACCGTGTATAAAAAAGCCGTGCGAAAAAAACCGTGTAAAGAGAGACCTTAGTGTACCAGGAAAATGGCACCAAAGCTTTTGGCGAGCAAAAAAAGTTCCCACAGCAACCTTTTCTTATGTCTATCCAAGCTAAAACCGAAAATCGGTATTTATCTGTACGATCCGTGAATTATCGGTATTTTGAGAGTACAAATCTGTAATGCGGTATACAGGTCAAATATCTGTATAAATACCGAGAGATCGGTATACCTGGCAACGTTGATTCAGCCACTGGATACTAGAACAGACGCTTATTTGTACACTCAGCATTTTCACGAAAAAATGAGTTGATTTTTAATTTCAGTTAGTTATTTTTTGAGACAACTAAAAAAAATCTTGCTTTTGCTAATTTAGATTTTTTAATTCTCATTCCCTTAATAATAATAAAATATTTGTTGAAATGGCTATTTTTTTAGTTGAATATCATTCGTGCTGTCATTTCTTAGCTAAGGCACACTTCATTTCCATTCAACTAATTTTTTAGTTGAATTAGAGAAATGAAACGTTGTTTTCAACCAACATAAATGGTTGAATTGGCTTCTGCAATTTGTAGCTATATGGCCCGAAATCACCGAAAAAACGTTAACACCATAATGAGTACTAGCCACTAGATGGCACACTACTACCGAAAAAATTTTCAGTCGCTGTTGTCTTTTCTATATTGGCAGGTATAAATACGATGTTGTATTGGAGAAAATGACATAAACGAAACATAAACTTCATTTTGAAAATTTTTCTTCTGAATCGCGACTTCGCGAAATCGACTCTCTCACTGAAAACTTTGAGCACTCGGACAACAAAAACCGAATACAAGTAGTACATCGGACGGCGTAGCCCGGAAAGTTGGAGGATACAAAAAAACATCATTTGACATATAGGTACAATTAGAGTGCAACATTTGAAGCTCACTCCACTGTTCACTGTTCGCTTCAAATGCGCACAAATTCTGAATAAATACACTTTCCATTAGCAGTTTACGGCATTTTTACATATCGGTTTAGAAATTCAAATATGGAGATATCGTAACACATGCGAAAAACATCAAAACAATTTGCAAGCAGTTTAAACAAGACTGTCCTTTTTAGCTTTTTGATGGATTTTTTTGCTTTGACATCTCTCATGAGTTTTTGGCGAATAAACTTGTTCATAAAATCAATTTCATTTTTGTTTTCTTTGTGTGCTGTGCTGCAGCAATGACGGTGATAGATAAATAGAGACAAATTTTCTGATTTTAGTCAAAAAATTGGTTGTCAATGATAATTTCGTGTTGGATTAAAATATTGCTGGTTTCTATCCAGGATATTCGTCAACTAAACTCCAAAAATAAGAGTTTTTTTTTCAGAAAAGTAAAATTGGAATGGATGAACCACAATGGTGTTTATTTTGAGCTATACAGGACCACCAAGAAAAAGATGGGAAAGGAAGTAAATCTCTTCTTCGTTTTAAGGGGGGCCGGAAATTCGAAGATTTGAAATTGTTTTAAATATAAATTCATTTGGCATCTGCATTATTTTGTAAAGTTTAATGTGTTTAAAAACCTCTTAATTAGATGATATTTCCAGGCCCATAAATAAATTAAAAAAAATCCAAGTTCCATTTGAAGAAAGTGGAACTTTGCGGGCTCTTGCTAGAGGTTGGCGGCCATGTTGAGAGAGAAACTGTCAGAGCTGTGACTCACAACTTAGGTTTCCCAGGTATATAGAAAACTAAAGACATCCGGTAATTAACGACGGCTCGACGACTCTGGCGCTAAGGCTCAGTCAATCTTTGCTTCTAGAATGCTAGCCCATGCTTCTTTGTTTTGTGTATTATTTGCATTGATCATAGAATAGAACAAGAAATTTGTCTGATGTTGAAGCCCAATGAAAAGAAAATTTCTTAAAATGTGAAACTGTTGAAACATTTCAACATTTGTTGAACATGGATGGTATATGAAAAACTTTCAACTCTTTACAGAAATTCTTTGAATGTACGATAGAGTACGGGAAGGATGGAGTATGATCAGCGAATGTGACATGATGAATGACGTGATTAAGAAAATTTATTATTACTTTTGTTTAATTTAGTAGCGTAACCTTACTGCTATACATTTGAAACAGGAGTACAGAGCACATCGAAAAAATTTATTCGATTGGAATTAAAGTCAAATGATACTCTTCTCCGACACCTACCTCTCTGAGCCGATGCCCTAGCTTCGTCCTCCTGTTTTTGTTTTACCGACTCCGGCGTAAGTGTTCCGCTGTTGACGTTCTCTATGGCTACCCTCAGCTATAAAAATGGATTTATGAGGATTCTCACCAAAACTCGGGAATAATCATAAAACTTACCTCCTTCAATGCTACAACGCCGACCAGTCGTCCGACGTTTGTTACGTACGCATGGTTGATACCAACCATCGAGAATAGCGAGTGAACCTTCAGAATTGAAGTACGCTCTACTAGCTGGAAAGGTGCTGGGTCGATATGAAGATGATCTACATCGATTGGTTTGCCCATCTCCTCCAGTTCCCATGCTTTCTGATCTTCGTGCGACATATCGATAACACGTTCTCGCGGCAGTTGCACCTTCTTGGAGATTCCCGGCGTGAGTGGTACTCCTTCTGTTACAATGATGCTCGGTGTGCCAATCGAACCTATTTCAGGATCGGGTGTAACGTCTTGCAGGGTAGCTGATTTTCGGAAGATTATATCAAAGGCGGACCGTATTCGGCTTTCTGTTCCAGTTATGGTGGTGTAGGGTGTTTGCACAGGACTATGCGGTGACAGTGGAGTGAATCCCTTCATTGTGAACGAGTTTGTCTTTTTCAGGATAGATTTCTTCGGTTGAGAGCCAAACACGGGACTGTACTGCGAAGTGGTTTCCTTCTTCGCCTGAGGAGGCAACATTTCATTGTTGGCTCGTGCACGCAGTTCCAGTATGTCCGGAGCCGGGCTTACTTCGAATCGTGATGGGCGACGAGTTTTCTGCAATTCGGCGGCCTCTCGTTGTAGTCTTTCCTGCTCTTCTCTAGCCTTTTCTTCGGCTTCTTTCATCCACTTGGCCGCAACTTCAAGTCGTTTTTCGCGACCAATGTGTTTATCGATCATTTTAATCAGTTCGTAGCGTTGAACGCTTCCTAGAAGTACCTTATTGTCTGGACTATCGACGATCGGTAAACTCCGTAAAGCTTTGTTGGTTTTCAAAATTTCCTTCAATTTTTGATACGAGATTCCCTTCCAAATGTATTTCACATCGTGCACCATAAAGTCTTCGACGTAGATATTGTACATACCCGAACCACTAGGCAGTAGATCCGGAAGGTAGGGCAGCTTTTTAATTAGGATAATGCTATCGTACATGGACGGTTGTAACAGTGCTGCCACCGCATTCGAAACCAGCGAAGCGATCATCACCGGAACAATGTGCGTGATTTGTCCGGTCATCTCAAATACGATAACACCAACCGAAACGGTGTGGGTTACAGCACCGGAGAAAGCCGCTGCTCCAACTACCGAGTAACCACCGGGAATAATTGGTGCCAGTTTGCCACCATAGCGGACCCCATATGGGAACCACAGGTGCATTGCTTCACCGACTAACCGTCCCAGGGCAGCACCGATTTTGAACACAGGAATGAAGATACCAGATGGAACCGGAATGGTCGAGGTGATGATGGAAAAGAAGAACTGTAGATACATTCGGAATATCAATATAATATTTACATTTACTAGGTAAAGTTTACTTACTGTGTATAACAAATAAATTAACAAATTAGCGAAAACGTCTGTGTATGCTGTCCGCCAGTTGGAAACGACAGCCGCTTGTTCCACGGTGAGTTCGTGCTTACTCCAGGTGAAGTTCGAGAATAGTTGCAGCACCTGCTCGTGGGTACTTAGTTCTCCGGCAATGAATTGGCCGAAACCAAGAGGGAATGAAAGAGTTGCCACGATAAGTGCCAGTATTCCGGGGTACAGGAAACGACTGGTAAAACCCAAATGGTATTAGGAAAATTGAATTATGGTAATTGATAGATTGTTGATACTTACTTCTTCTGTAGAAACTTGTTCATCCCTTTGTTAGATCGCATAAAAAATACGTACTTTCGGTGAACCCACACGTAGAGCGCACCTCCAAGTCCGCTAACGAGGCTGAAATGAGCGATGAATAAAACAAAGAATGAGTAACGTTGATATGAACCAAACGAACGTTGTAGGGATCTTGAATACAAGCTTATCTTAAACGGTTATATGGCAAAAGAACGATTAAACGACTTTTTTCGAAATTGTTTCGCCTACAGTCTAAAAAGAATACTAACTTACGAGAAAAATCAAAAAGTTTGAAATACATATATGAACTGCTGAACGCAAGAGTCGAATGATCTTCCTATGAAGTTAAGATAAAAACACACAGGGATTTTGCATAATAATACATTTTTTAGCAGAACAGAATAATACAGATCGAAGGAAGGAAACAGACGCTTTTCCATACACTCCTACACATAAATTTCCAGGTTGATTGTACTGATCGCGATCTAAATGACACATTTCGAGCCACAGGAACAAATGGCCTGCCACTCGAGATATTTCTTTGTGAACTTCGACTGCTTAATGTGATAGAAAATCTCTGCCATCTTTCCTATTCCAGTTGCCGTATAATATTCCTACCAAGGAAACTAGTTAAAGTTTGTCTTGACGTAGGTTTCATCGTAATGGTACAAGATTTTGCTTATTGTTATGATTTAGAATCATCACCTTCTTGTAGGTCGACACTCCGGCTCGTTACTTAACTTGATGTACGGTTGTAGACGACATTTACAGCTCATATCTCAGACGGTAAGGCTGGGGTTCCGCTTGAAACAGTTGGGCTCACTTCTTGATTTTTCGTTTTTTGATACACAAGCTGCCTTGCAAACAACGCGACGAGTGGATAACAAATCGAGGTCAATTAGTTGATATCTGTCATAGTAATTCGAAAGGCTTAACAAAACAAAATAAAACTTTCTCCATGGCATCAGAAATATGATCAGCAATTTATGATTCAATTTTCAATAGTGTGAGATAACCTTCCCGACGTTCAACTGGATAAGTATAAAAGGTAAATCATGGTCGAAAATTGATCTTTTCTTCTTGTGTTTTGAACGAAACTGGGCGTCTTGGTGAGGAACTTCCAACAACAGCAGCAACAACAGACTTTTGGCAGGGAATAAAGCTTCAAACACTCAGGTTGCGCTTTCATTTGATGTTCGGACGGCGTGATTTTGAATTACTTTACGGAGCGCTGAAATGTTTCACTTCTATGACAGTTGAAACTCTAGTGGGACAACATGCTTACGTTCTTGTTGCATTCAGTAAACAACGTCAACAAAACGAAACGCGGCGTTACGAAGAAAAAAAAACAACCGAAAAGTACCGTATCAGTTTGAAAATCGTTTGATCAACGTGTATCTGTGGATCGGAAGGTTCGAAATAAAACAAATCTAAAAGTATGCTCCCGACAAATGAACATGAAGGTGATAGCCATTATTGAGAAAAAAAAACCGATCTTCCTGTGCCAAATAGGGCTCGCAAAGTTGGAAAGTTGAAAAAGGTATTTCCGGGATCACAAACAGGAGACCGGTTAAGCTGAAATAAGTTTAAAATAAGGCCATCAACTTTTCGTTACTTAATTGCGTCGTTCTTTATAAGGCAGTTATAACACTTATCACCTTTTAATTTGAAACCGGAAGTTCAGATAAAATTCAATAACATTAAACGGGATCATAATATCATTCCTTTAAATATAAGTTTGTAAAAATCGCTTTTTTTGCCGGGTCTGCGTTGCCGTCCCATGTCTATGTCGATAAAATTCGCCTCCCTGTTCGGCTTTTTGTTCCACATGTAATGAATTGTACGAACTGCAAAAAATTCGGCCACACAGCTACTTACTGTAGTAATAAACCAAAATGTATTAAGTGTGAAGGGCTTCATAAAGAAAATGATTGGAACAAGGAAATTGAAAAATGTATTTATTGTGGGGAGAGTCCTCATGATGATATTTCGGTATGCACTGCATTTAAAGTGCACCAAGACAAAATGAAGCTTTCTTTAAAGACACGGTCTAAGCGCACATATGCAGAAATGCTTAAAACGGTTATACATGTCTTCCCTTTGGAAACCGAAAACGGTTTTTCAAGTCTGGCGGAGCCAGAGGATTCTGACTCTGGCGGAAATAGTGAAGATACCTCGTTTGTCACTCCTCAAGGGTCTGTTAAGAGGAGATTACCAAACCACAAAATACCTAAAAAGACATCTAAAATTACACCTTCAAAAAAAGATCCCCGTGTTAAAGCTAAAAAGCCAAATTTAAAACCAAAAACTGTGCCTCCTGGTTAGTCAAATTCACAAACCAATCCATGAACTAGCACAAGAAAAGATGTGATGTATTTGCTTTGTGTGAAACATGGCTTACATCAAACATAGCCTTAAATTTTAATGACTTTAACATTATACGTCTCGATAGAGACTCCCCGTATGGCGGAGTGCTTTTAGGAATTAAGAAATGTTATTCCTTTATAAATTAAGCATTCCATCTACTTCTAGTACAGAAGTTGTTGCTTGTCAAATAAACATTAAAGGAAAGGACATTTGCATTGTTTCGGTATATATTCCTTCAAGAGCTCAAGTTGAACAACGACAGCTTAATGAAATGGTCGAAGCCCTCCCTGCTCCACGATTGATTCTGGGAGATTTCAATTCGCACGGAATGATGTGGGGTTCCGTTTACAATGATAGCAGATCATCTCTAATATATAATATTTGCGACAATTTTAGCATGACGGTGCTAAATATGGGTAGCATGACACGGATCCCAAGACCTCCTGCACGTCCAAGTGCATTAGATCTATCTCTTTGCTCGACATCAATTCGACTAGATTGCACCTGGAACGTATTTCCTGATTTACACGGTAGCGATCATTTACCAATCATCATCTCAATTAGCAGTAACAAAGGCATTGTTAATTCAGTTTATATTTCATATAATTTGACAAAAATATTGACCGGATTAAATACCAAAGTAATATTTCAAGTGTCTTAACGTCAATGGAAGAGCTCCCCCCATTTGAAGAATATGACTTCCTCGTTTGTTCGATTCTGGAGGCCGCAGAACAAGCCCAAACCAAACAATTTCTTGGTCCATCGTCTAACAGAAGGCCTTCAAACCCTTGGTGGGACAAAGAGTGCTCAGATGCTAAGCACGCGAAACAAAATGCTTTCAAGACGATTTGAAAACGAGGAGGAGGAACTCCTCAGAATTTTGAAAAATTCTTGACTTTAGAAACCAAGTACAAGAGCATACTTCGGGCCAAGAAATGTAGCTATTGGAGACATTTTGTCGAAGGTTTGTCAAGAGAAACCTCAATGAACACTCTTTGAAATACGGCAAGACGAATGAGGAATCGTAACGTAGGAAATGAGAGTGAGGAATACTCGAACCGATGGATATTTGATTTTGCGAGGAACGTTTGTCCAGATTCTGTTCCTACGCATAGCATTATTAGGGAATCTTTTCCAAATAATGGTTCCATTGATAGCCCCTTTTCAATGATGGAATTTTCCATAGCACTCATGTCTTGTAACAATAACGCTCCTGGGTTGGACAGAATTAAATTCAACTTGGTGAACAATCTGCCCGACCTCGCAAAAAGACGTTTGTTGGAATTGTTCAACAAGTTTCTTGAGCAAAATATTGTTCCACCTGACTGGAGGCAAGAGAAAGTTATCGTTTTTCAAAAGCCGGGGAAACCAGCTTCCAATCACAACTCATATAGACCCATTGCAATGTTGTCCTGCATCAGAAAATTGTTCGAAAAAATTATTCTACGACGTCTCGACACTTGGGTCGAGACGAACGGTTTGTTGTCAGATACTCAGTTTGGCTTCCGTAGAAATAAGGGGACGAATGATTGCCTTGCATCACTTTTGTCTGACATCCAAATTACCTTCGCTCAAAAACAACAAATGGCATCTGTATTTTTAGACATTAAAGGAGCATTTGATTCAGTTTCCATTGATGTTCTTTCAGACAAGTTCCACCAACATGGACTCCCAGCGGTTATAAATAATTATTTGCACAACCTTTTGTCAGAGAAACGCATGCATTTTTCACATGGCGATTTGGCAACATTCAGAATTAGCTACATGGGTCTACCGCAAGGCTCATGCCTCAGTTCGCTCCTTTATAATTTTCACGTTAATGACATTGACAGCTGTCTAGTAACCCCCTGCACACTAAGACAATTGGCAGATGATGGCGTAGTTTCAGTTACTGGACCCAAGGCTAGTGATCTGCAAAAATCATTGCAAGATACCTTAGATAACTTGTCCGTTTGGGCTGTTCATCTGGGTATCGAATTCTCTGGTCGTCTTTTCAAAAAAGCATGATCCCGCGCAACTTCTGCTTCATATGATGGGAAGAATGATCCAACAGGTTTTGACTTTCAAATACCTCGGGGTGTGGTTTGATTCCAAATGCACGTGGGGAGGACACATTAGGTATCTGATAACGAAATGCCAACAAAGAGTAAATTTTCTTCGAACAATAACAGGATCTTGGTGGGGTGCTCATCCGCAAGATCTAATAAAATTGTATCAAACAACGATACTTTCAGTGATGGAATATGGATGAGTTTGTTTTCGTTCCGCTGCAAACTCTCATATTATCAAACTTGAGCGAATTCAGTACCGTTGTTTGCGAATTGCCTTAGGCTGCATGCATTCGACACATACAATGAGTCTTAAAGTTCTGGCGGGAGTTCTTCCAATGAAAGATCGTTTTTGGGAGCTTTCATCGCGACTGCTAATAAGACTGTTTTCTCTTCCATGAGTTCAACCAATAGCCAGCTATATTATATTAAATAAAAGTGATGAAGTGATACAAAACAAACCTGAAATAATTATAGGATCATGTACAAAATAATTGTATTTTATTTAATGTAATTTATAATAGCAAACCGATTGATAAAAACAGTGTTTAGATTAACTAATGAATACCTACATACTAATATAATATTCTAACTGTATTAGGTTTAAAGTACTATGTACTGTGGATGCCACGGCGAAGAAAAACTTATGTATATTGCCTATAAAATAAACGTATTTATGGAAAAAAAAATTAAAGCAAAACATATTTTGTTGATTGATTTCTAAAAGAGATTCGTAATGTGAACATGGTATAATAAAGCAAAAATCAGCTCAGTCATCGCTAAGTGCACATTATTTGCACGTATTATCCTATGTAATTATGGAACTGGGAGTCGAATGCGGACGAAATTCAATAGCTGTCTACAGTGAAAATAATTTGCACGCTAGCATCATGTGCAAAGTATTTGCACTATCACTACATGTAGAACACATAAAATTTATGAAAATATACATTAAACTCTTAAAATGAGTGTAAAAACTGTTGACTTTTAGTCGAAATCATGCTACATTTATCTGAAATGCACGTTAAAACGAAAAGATATATCCTTTAGATTCTATATGAATTTCATATGTATATCAAATTGTTTTCCATATAGATTTCAATTGAAACACGGTTGACCGAATGAAGTGTTTTGCACATACATTTGTGCTGTACTCATTTCCACTAGAAAATGAAGTATTAAAAATATGTAGTCCGATTCAATAGCAAAACACATCACATGTAAAAGAAAACACATCAAAGCTGAGTGAAAATTAATTTAATCTTGCATCTTAAAAGATTTCCACGTGAAATCTTAAAACAAATCGCTTTGGTTATGTATAGAAATGGAAAAGTCTTCTTAATTGAAGTGCTATTTACATATAAATCGGTCGTGCAAATTTTTATCAGTGTAGGGACTATAAGGCCTTTCGATGGACTCTATACAGAGAACCCCCAGATCACAAAATTGAATATTGACATTGATGTTTCTAGCGTTGGCTGTTGAATTTTCCTCAAAACAAAATTGTTTTCGAATGCTGTCAGTTTGCTTGGAATAAAGACAGCTAAGCTAAAAACAAAAATCTTCTTTATTGCAGAAACATTTCATGCTGAAAACTTTAAACACATGTAAGTGACATATTATAAAAAATAAGTTAAGTATTAATCGTAAAACGAGGTTTGGTTGTACTTGTTAGATGATTTTAATATGTTAACCCGACTATGAACTCTGATAATACATGCTCAACAGTTTTGTACCATTCTCTAAGAGATAAGGAAGAGTCCGTACCCAAGTAACATTTTTAATATTAATAAATACTTGTAGCTATCTTCAATGCTACATAATAAATCTTGCATTAAAACTTTAAACTCCACGAAAGCCTACTGAAAACCTCTATAAGAGCATGTTCCTGCCAAGTGGACCATTCTTCATAAGGTTTATAAAGCAAAGTGAAGAATCAGCATAAAGCTGCGTTAAAACTTCAAATTCAAGAAAATTTTGAAACCAGCTTTACGATCAACATTAAATTTATTTGGATGGAATGAATTCCGCTATGAATAAACTGTCGTTTTGATAATATTTTGCTTGACTATATGTGTCATGTCTGCGTTGAATGCAATCAGTAAAAATTCATTGGATTTTATTTACAAGTTTGAGGCTTTTACCGAACGTAAAAACTTCATGCGCTTTTATTTTTATCGTGAATGTATGGATAAAAATAAGAATTATAACTAATCGCCTTGAAATAAATACGGTTTTTGCAAAAGTCTCCATGATTCATGAAAATTATTTTCTGCGATTCACCGTCTTTTTTGTATAAAACTATTTCGTGGCGGTAAAACTTGTTCATACGTTCTGAAAATGAATTATAAAAGTCCATCATACTTCCTCGTTTTTGCATTTCGAAGTTTTTTCGATGTCAATAAAGGCTACGGCAAAGAAAATCATAATGGCGGCCATGAAATTTTCTTTAATGCAAATTACACTTAATCTAAGAAGCAATGAATGAAATATCCCACAACAAGAGTGTCATAAATGTACTTTAGAACCCACAAATTTGCTCTGAGTGGAACTGTCATTAAATGAACACGCTCACACACAAAACTAGATTTATGAAAGAATTTAACTGACAATAATGTTTTAGAGAAAAAATTTTAAAGCAATATTAAAAGCGTTTGCATGGTTTTATTCTAGTACAAATTGATTTAATTTTAGTCCAGTTGTTAGTCTAGGTAAAAGGTTTTTTTTTTTTTTTTTAAAAACTATGATATTACATGTCAAAAGTGACACTTATTATAGTTGTTATAAAACAAGTAGTGATTGAACAAGCAATTACAAAACTCCTATAAATTATAATCAAAACCATAAGGCATTCGAATTGTTACTTGGGTAGCCTTGGGCATTTGAAAGGTTGAACTACCCGCTTGTGATCCTTTTTCACTATACGAAGATCAATTTTGGCCCTCCGATCGACAGTCATACGTACGTCGTACCACCGATGCCAGATCGTGCGCACTGAATTTCCGTATTCCATCTTGTGTCGAAGTGGTAGCAGAGGAGAAAAAATCTGTATAAATCTGTATAACTTTTCTATTATATCTATTTTATATCAATAGTTTCGTAAATTATGTAAGGGCGTTTTTTGACCTTTTGAAGAAATTGTGTACGGTCGACATTAAAATGCAATTTTCCAACTCTCCTATTAAGAGATTTAAATTTGAAAAATAGGAAAATAATTGTGGAACAACCAGTGAAGGCATTTTTCCAAAATTTACAAAAAAAGGTAACAAAGGTTTCTTATCTACTATTCATTATTTCTACGATTTGGTCATAATTTTTCTTTTATTTGTTTTCTGGATATAATAAGATCAATTTTTTGGCAGCTTTTCGTTGTTAAAGTGCATCATAATATTAACAGGATTATTATTATTGTCTTATATTTTTTCCGAGAATATTTGACGACTTCTAAGAGGCGGCTAGGAACATGAAATGTTAGTTGTTAAAGCAATAATTCAGTACTTGTTAAGAAACAATGTCGTTGATAAAATAAAGCATTGTACTTTGCGGCGTTCTTCGAGTGTTTGTAAGTTTATGAGCATACAACCAGCCTCATATGATGGAAGTGGAAATGTAGTCCAGTTTAGTCACGAAACGCATACAGTAGAAATTGTTTTTGGATAGATTCGATGCGTTCTTCGTGTACGGAAGTACACGGGTTCCATACTATGCTGTAGTATCCCAAATTTGGCATAATTGTATATAATAATTTTATTGTGTAAGAGTCCTGAACTTTATGACTGAAAAGTTTAATGAAGCCTAACATACTATTTGCTTTATTGACAAATGTATTATAATGCTCCACGAAAGTAAGTTTTGAGTCTAAAATTACGCCTAGAACTCTAGTAATTTTACATTTTTCTACTGATTGGTTTCATAAATATACTTCAATAGAAGAAGACATGGTTTTGCTACTAAATGACATTGAACTAAAGCTAATTTTAGGAAGTTAGAGCCTTCAGTTACTATTATATCATCGTCAATCGCACATTGCTATAAAAAAGAAGTATCTATGATAGTTTATTGGAGAATAAACAACAAATCGGTGTTCAACATACTCAAGATCTAGATCAGCTACATGTTTCGTTCGCAGGCAGCCAGTGACAAAAGTAACTAAAGGATAACATCATTATGGTATGCTGTGATTGGCTCTTTAAAACCTATGTAAACTAAACCCAATTTTTCAATAGCGCGCTACTGAAATACTGACACGACGATGCCATTAATGTTTAAGTTAAATGTTTCCGTATCGATAGGTTGTTAAATTATGTCCATCTCGAAACAAATGACTGAGTTATTATCGTAAAAAATTATGACATGTACTACAAACTTTGGGTACTTTCTGGAAATTCAAGAGTTAATTAGTTCTACTGAGTTCAACTTGCGCATCTTTTCAATGATTTAACCCAGTGAAATTTGTCGCCCGGAATCGGTCCGATTGCCCAACCGATTGATCACGCTCTCATATCATTATATTATGGAAAACCAGACTTCCTTAAAAATCTGTATGAAATCAGTATTTTTTGCAAAATCCGTATAAAACTCAGTAAATTTTATCAATGTACTTGAAAATCAGAAGAATACTGAAAAATCCGTATATCTGGTAACCCTGCGTCGTACCGATTTAAAACACGAGATACCGTAGATTGTAAAAGTCACATTTTCTTGCGAAAGCACGATGAGGGAAACCCGGATTTTCAAGGCACGTATGAAAAATTATTTTATGCCGTTGATGTTTTTCCGATTCCATCTTCGAAACGGTTGCAAAGCTACTACCCACATTATCGAAATGACGGAATGCGTAATGAATTCTTACTCGACTGCTTGATTTTTCAGTGCTCGATCGGTTCAGTGCTAGAATTTTCGCCTGAGTTGGCTGCTCGATCAACCTGATTGACAATGACATTATAAATGTCATTGAATATTCGCTCATTTTATGAATGTGTTAGTGAAAAATTTAGGCGACTTAAGCCATTTCATTACACTCCAGCTAGAGGAATGGATGATGCTGACTAAGGTAGGCTGTTTTGTTAATTCCCAGCGAATTTCAACAGTTTATGTTGGAATTCTAAGAAGAACTGGTTATTTACTAGTTCTGTATATCCGAAAAACATGAAGATTTCAATGTGTATAATCAGTTATGTAATGTTTTCATTTAAAAATAAACTGAAAGTCAGCACGAAAACGTGCAAAATCGGGAAAGAAGAAGAAGAAGACAAATTGACAATTCAGTCTGCATCTTCTTACTCAATTCCGACTGATTTCCGAATCAACCGGTTGTAGGCGAAATTCATTCGGAATCGGTTGTTGCACTGGAGTTGGAATTGATTCGGAATTCATTATGATTTCCACATGAAATTCCGAATGAAAATTTCTCGCCGATTCGGAATTGATTCGGAATCCATTCGGAATCCATTCGGATCTGATAATGTGGGTAGAGTCACTCACACAATGTAAATATGACACATTAAACTAGTTTCACCCAAAATTCAAATTAAAAATACCCTATGGATAAAAAGTTACAGCTCTAAGAAACAGTATCCCTACAAACATGTTTACTTGTTTTACTTACCCAATCAGTGCAAAAACGAACAACTCCTGCGGATCGAAAGGGAAGTCCGCCGTGAAGTTGGTGGCGAATAGGGCCGTCACGGTGTCCGCCGTCTGGGACCATACTGCCAGTAGCCGGAACACGGTGGCCCCGCAGACCGCCGCGAAAAAACCTCGCCAATAGTTTCGAACCGCGAAGTAGGTCGTGGTGACTTCGATACTGAATAGTACACCTCCAACCGGTGCCGCAAAGCAGGCTCCCACACCAACCGCACAGGCCGCCGCTAACATTTCCGTGTTGCGGGATTCATTCTCGTAGATCGATTGGAATGATGTTATAATTTTACTTAATAACTGCGCTACTATACTAGCTATATGTACAAATGGGCCCTCCTTGCCGAGTGGCATACCGGAGCCCAGGGTCGCCGTTAGGCCTATCACTTTGGCAACGAGTGTTTTGAAGGTGAGATATTCTTTCAGTGCTACACCCCGCAGAATGGTCTTCATTTCCGGAATACCGGAACCTATGCTTTGCGGTGCCACCAGGTGTACGAAACCGGCGGAGAAGAGTATGAGGATCACCGGCAGGGATACCCAAGCCAGATACTGCGCCACCGGGTGGTTGGTGAGATCTCGGTAGAGCCATACTCGAGCTTAAAGTAGACAAAACTGTTATTGAATATATCGATTCTCGGAATTAACATGTGAAACTTACAGTTGGTGCACATTGCAATACCCTTATCCATAACGTAGGACAGTAACGCCATGATGATACCGAGCAAGGCCAGGAAGACCCAATCTTCGCCCAGACGGGCAAACGTATTCCGCCAGAACCATGAGCCGGCCTTGAAAAATCTGTTATCCCGCACTCCCAACAGTTCCTGAAACGATTTCCATCTGTTTGTATATTTTCAAAGATTTTGATTTTTTTTCGGAGACAGGCATGGATTTTGGTTTATTTGTTCGAGTTTCGTAATTGTTGGAAGTACGTTCGGTGCAAGCGTGTGTTGGCCGAAAGGTTGTCGGTATTATTTGTGTAGTTTCACAAAACAAAGGAAGAAGAAAAAGAGAAATCATCATATTGGTACCGATAACCACGGATGGCAATGACGACTCAATGTTACCCTAAGGGATTTGTTTCTGATGAGCGGTTGAGTGGATGAACGGTTTTTAGTTACCTTGTTTCTTGATTTATCTTCTTTTTTTCTTCTTCGTTCAAGAAGCCTGAGTCTTCGCGCTTCATCTTTGGCGTATTCTCCTAGATCTTTGGTATAGCGGCCATACATCTGAAATTATAATTTTATTTAACATTTTTTCCAATATGTTTATATATTCTGTGACTATTTTGGTAAACAATCATGCAAAAGAGTGCATACGAATAGAGCATTCTCTACAGTAGAAGACCGAAACCATTGTCATGGTACATGCAGTGATCATAATTACTAAACATTTACCTAACATATCGCTGAGCACAAACCAACTGTCGCTTGCTGGCGGCATCGCATCTTGTATGTCGATCGATCGTCTGGCAACACTGATTTGGAACGCGAGCATTGCTGATCGACGCCGGCCGCATCGGTGGCGGTATTCATTAACGTACGACTCTAGCAGCGTCATCACGTGCGCGCTGTCAGTTATCATTATTTTGAGTGTTAAAATATGCTTGCCGCCAGAAAATTACGAAGGGAGGGTAATAATATTGTCAGAGAATCTGTGAAGCGGATCGCACAAACATTTGTGAATAATAAAGCATTTATTTCCGATGACACGGGATTTTCGCGAGGAGATCTAGACTTAGAAAGCGCAAAGTTACCAAAGGATTATAATAAGTCATTGGAACGAATGAGAAGCAATATATAGGCATATGCTTGGTTACACGTACGGTCTACTAAAATCGGCTTTGCTTCTCATAAATTCGCAAAACTGTTACCGTTTAGCGCACCTCGAATGGTTACAGAATCCTTAGGTATTTACAAATAGGTGGGCAGCTAATTTAGTACTATATCATTTGACTAGACCAACCAGACAGTCAAGAGACAGCTGGTGCGGTGCGAATCCAATGTTTACTCCGATCTTGAGTCTTGATCAAATGCCAATGCTCGTCATTAATGCGCCATCGGTGACAATGAACTATTTTGTTATGGTTTCTATAACGGGCTGTAGTGTTGTGTGATCTTTCGGATCTGCGAATCGATTTGTTTTGGGGGAAGGGATTATGAAATATAATGCAATTAGACCGCTCGTTTGTGTAGTCCTAATTTGACTGAGTTTTGTTGATGTACAAAGGGCGTGTAGTAAGCATGAGGGACTTATATGAATATGGTACAATAGATTGTGGACAGTGTTGCCATTTTATCAATGTTTTATTCTAAAGAGGTGTAATAAGTCAATATAGATAGTTAATGTAGATTGTAATCATAATTTCAAGTGAAGCCTAATGATCATATTTAAAGGGAGGCTGCAATTTATTGCGTCGAAATTATACGTCCTCTCCGAAGATTTTTAATCCTCTTTGGAAAACTCTTCGATTGATTATATTTTGATACATTGACACGTTTTGAATTTGCTTCAATCTGGTGCATTTTAAGACATGTTGGTAGTTCGTAAAGTATACAACAATCAGCTATACTGGGATAGAAGTCTCATTAATATAATGGCTGGTAAAATTCTTCTGAAACTACGGAAACGTTCGGATTACTATTGGAACGCCCGAAAAACGGATTCGATAACATACACCAAGATCATGTTCAAAGTCAAAGGGAACTCGTAAGAAGTTGTCCGTGCGATCCAAGCTACTCTTCAGCTATCAATTGCCAGTCGAACTGTCTGCTAAGAAGTAAAGCCCCTAGAGTTTCGGAAAACGGTTCTTCAGAAACACAATTGAGGATGCTCAATCGAATGCAGCGGGTTCGTGTGTGGTGTAGATCAGTTTAAAAACTCACGGAGTGTCACATCAAAGCAATGAATCATGAAGGAAAAAGATTCTTGCATCAACATTCAGCTAAAATTCTGAAGTTTTCGTTGATCTTGGCGAGTTTTGACGAGAAGCAGAGCAATGCGTCGAAGCATACTGTCAAGCAGGTCAAGTGTTACTTCCGATCTTGCCTCTCCTAAGGTCGGACCTAAAACTCCTTGAGAGCCTGTTAAAGATGTTCCATTTAAGGCTTGACAAAACTTATCAAAATCAAACTCAAATCAAATTAATCAAAATAACTATTAACATAAATTCATAGCATTTAAAGAACCTGATGGAAGGTATGCTGAAGCATCGGTTTCCGAAGGCCAAATAAGTACACATTGGTTATCAAAATGCTGTTCATTATCTTTACTGGAGCTAGAATAATGTGCGTGCTTTTGCAATGCAAATTAAGTTGATTTGTTTTAGTTGAAACTGTTTTCCAGTAAGTCTCAAAAGAAACTTAGAAAATAAATGTTGAATAACATATCAATAATTACTGTGAGTTAATGTTAAGTTAGGGACTAAATAAATGAAAGCAATTAATAAAAAAATTAAGAGAGGGTCAGACATGTGTATGAAAAGTATTTTTGTTACCTAATCTTATTTGAGATTTTGTGTTATTCCAGACCCTGTCAGCTTGGACTGATCTCAATCTTCAGTTCAGCAACGCCATCGCACGGCGTCTCATTTAACATGTCATGTCAATTGTATGGGTGCGCAGTGCTGCTATTTTGGCGCGAACGAAATTGACATTTCTCTCCCCAACTTCTGTGTACGTGATTCGATGCGGACTCGCCTGAGGGCGCCATGGTCGCAAAAAAGGATGTTGCCAAAGATTTGTTCGGAAAATGTGAGAGCTGGATATCTTGTTAATATGATGTCTTTGGTTATTCCCTCGTTATTTATAAAACTGTTTAATACAAGTAGGGTATCTGCTATTAAATTGAATTCTCTTCCGAGATATCTTCTGGTACTGATGAGTTATATAAAATTCGGTTAATGGCTTCAGTCTTGTTTCACCTATACAACAGTAGGTTAGATCTTCACGCAAAAAAACTCATGGAAGAGAAAGGAATCTAACATAAAATAAAATTTAAATTGGAACTCCAATGGACTTAATGAAACAATGAAGAAGTTTCATGTAAGGAAGGTCACGACAAGCAAAGCATTTTATACTTGATTAGACTCCTGCGAAAAAAATTATTTGCACAGCCCATTGCCCGCAGTACACAAATACAAATTAGCGGTACTATTTGTAAACAGACTTTTTGTTTGTTTGTTTGTCTGTTGACAAACGGATGAGAACGTTCACAGTCCATATCACCTAAATAAAATTTCAAAACATTTGTTAACGATTCGATATGTTTCGCTTCAGAGATTGGCTAGGCAATAAAAGTGGCTAGTTGTGAAGTGTAAATATGATTGTTTAAGAAGTGTTCCTCGAATTTGTTTAAGCTTGTTTGTAAACAGTACTGCTGAACTGTCAAGGATGAATTATTGTTCATTTGTAATGTCATGATGAAAAATCTAATTAGGTTTTGCACGAACATAACATAACCTCACAAAAATTGACAGAATGAACTTTTTTTGACAATCGGCGTGTATTTGTTTACAGTTTAAAAGTTCATCAGAGGTTCATCATTTTAGTTTTTTTATCGTGACGACACAAATGAACAAGTATTCATCCTGACAGTTCAGCGGTACTGTTTACAAACAAGCTTAAACAAAAATCGGAGAGCACATCTAAAACAATCATCTTTACACTTTGCAACTAGTCACTTTTATTTAATAAATATCAAAAACGAACCGTATTCAATCGTGAACAAGTGTTTTAAAACTTTATTTAGGCGATACGGACCGTAAATGGTCTGATCCAATTTGTCAATACACAAACAAAAGACATTTCTGTTTACAAATAGTACTGCTGAACTGTCAAAATGAGTTCATCCGATTGAGGTTAGCAGTGACAGTAAAAAACCTAATTGCAAGTCGCCTCACACTAAACAGATTTATACTGTTTAGTTCTTTTCACTGTGGAACACGTTTTTAACATGCACTTACTCGTCATTTTTCAATTTTTAATTTACAGTCGCAAAACGAAACAAACAAACGGCAACTGTCAAAAATGAATTTGATTCATCGACAGTTCATTTGTGTCGTCATCGTGCAAAACCTAATATCACGTCAATTAGGTTTTACACGAACATAACATATCATCACAAAAATGAACAGAATGAACTTTTTTTGTCAGCCGCCGTGTAATTGTTTAAAAGTTCATCATAGGTTGATCATTTGGATTTAAAAATTGCAAGTCGCCTCACATTAAGGGCTGAGGCCAGTGTGTTTTGGGGCGTTTTAAAGGGCTATTTTCACACTTCAAATCTGATTTTCTCAGAAACGGTGACGAATATAAATAAACCCAACTGACAATCTCTTAGAAAATTAGTTTAGATTATTCTGTGAAAATTTCAGAATGATTGTCTGACTTTAGCGGTCGGGAGTCTTTTTTCTGAATGAAGAATTGCATAGTTGAAAACGGCAACTTTCAACTTGTTCATTGAATATCTCGCCTTCAAAAGCATGGATCAAAAAGCAATCCTGATAATGTCTAGATAATTTAATTTAGATGCGATTAGTGCATAAAAACATATATGTTATTGCGATGAGAATGAAGTGTAAGTTATTTTTGTGGAGGCAAGTCGATTTCTATGTCGGCGCCAGTTTAGTTCCCTGGTAACGTAACGAAACATGAGAGAGAAAAAATATCGGCTCGAAAAGGCTGCCAAACAAGCGGCAGTTTTCTTGGATTTTATTTGATGTAGTCAAACTTGTAACCGAAAATATTAAAACTTTCTTGGCCACCCGGCCACATCGAGAGTCATTTTGCACATTTGCGAGAGAGTATGGAGAGAAATGTAATACGCACAGCGAGCCACGTGGTTTTACGCGACCTACTGGCCTCAGCCCTTAAACAGATTTGTATACAAATACCGCTCCTTGATGCTGGAAACGCATACAGGGCAATTTTTTAGTTCTTTTCGCTTTCGCTTCACAAGTCACCAGCTTATGGAACTCCTGAAGCTCGATTCGCTTAATATCTGGACGTATTGCTCATTTTTGCTTGCAGCGCTCCAAGTGGTGGTATTTTGGTAACAATAGATGTTAAATATTTTTTTATGCATAGCGTTTGGAGACTCGAATTGAAAGTTAAATGGTCGAAATTGCAATGATATCCAATTTTGCTGAATCTACTATGTGCAGTGGACTCTAGTGTATTTCCGTAAGAAAAAACAAACTATGCTTGATTTTTCTCGGTTCGGATTTGGTTGTGAGAAATATTTCCGAGAATGAAGAAGACAGCAAAACAAGGAGCACGACGGTTACCCAATGCTCCAGAGCACGCTGTCGGGGCCACGTCAATCCGATAATACCGATGCGTTTTTTTTATTGTCACGGTTGATGCATTTGGAAGTTTATGATACTGACTAGGGATCTAATTAAGAGCTGGTTATGCGATGCGTTGGAGATACGCACTGTTTGGTGTGATTCAGTTCTTAACAATAATTTTTCAGCCGATAGGCCTTCTGCTGGCAAGAGAATCCTTGTGGCTCTCGAATTCTGAGATCTTTCAACGATCGAATTTTGATATGGTGTTCGTGTAAAAGGTATTTTATCATACCGTTATTGTTAATATTAACCATCGCGTACTATCTAATACTCAGTTAGTCAGCATGTTGATGAGTAATTAAACATCATAAACACATTTTCAAAACATTGGGATTTAACAACAACAGCAAAAATGTTCTGAAATTTCTTCAGCTGTTAAAATTATTGGTAAATAAGTGTATTAAGAGCTTCGGTGTAACATTACACAATATTGAGGACATGACCTAAATCTATGACGAATTTACAGTGCTGCTAAATTAATTGTAAGCAGAAACCCACATTATCGAAATGACGGAATGAGCAATGAATTCTTACTCGACTGCATTAGTGCTCGATCGGTTCAGTGCAAGAATTTTCGCCTGAGTTGGCTGCTAGATCAATCTGATTGACAGTGACATTATAAATGTCATTGAATATGCACTCATTTTATGTGTTAGTGTAAAATTTACTTGAGCCATTTCACTGCATTCCAGCTAGAGGAATGGATGATGCTGACTAAGGTAGGCCGTTTTGTTAATTTCCAGCTAATTTCAACAGTTTATGTTGGGATTCTAAAATAAACTGGTTATTTACTAGTTCTGTATATCCGAAAAACATGAAGATTTGAATTTGTATATTTAGTTATATAATGTTTTCGTATAAAAATAAACTGAAAATTAGCATGAAAACGTGCGAAATCGGGAAAGAAGAAGAAGAAGACGAATTAACAATTCAGTCCGCATCTTCTCACTCAATTCCGAATGATTTTCGAATCAACGGGTTGTAGGTAGGCGAAATTCATTCGGAATCGGTTGTTGCACTGGAGTTGGAAGTGATTCGGAATTCCACATGATTTCCACATGGAATTCCGAAAGAAAATTTCTCGCCGATTCGGATCTGATAATGTGGGAAGGTGGACTAAATAATGGGATGCATCAGAGATGGTCGGGTAAGCAATTTCCTGAACCCGAACCCGACCCGTACCAGATGAAACAAAAAAGATTACCTGTACCCGACCCGAACCCGAGAACAAATTTTCTTTCAAACCCGAATCTGACCCGTACCCACTAAAAATAAAAATCTTTACCCGAACAATCTTTGGTAGTCGGGTTGAAATATCCAAAACCCGACAAGTTCACGTTGAAAATGAAAAATATCGTTACCCTTACCCGACCCGAACCTGACAAACGATTTTTTTTCTGTTCACGCACCTAACCAGTATCCGTACCATCTCTAATGTTCATGTAAATAAACAGTATTTTACTTTTATTAAATTTAAATGGAATGCAACTCTTTTGTGTAGTAGTTTTATATCATGATTTCTGAATCCTGTATATTCAAATTTCATAAAAAAGAGACTTTCGTGTCCTAATTTATATGGACACTGTTATTGCTAGATCTAGCTTTCTGTCTACAAGTTTGAAATATTTGATGAAAGAATATAGCGACCCTTACACGTGACAATATTACAATATTTTTCGAAAAAATCTAGCGTTTGTAGCTTTAAGCTGCCCCTACACGAGGCAATATTATTGTCAATACAAAGAGTATTGACAATACTTTTGATCGTGTAATGGGAACTTCATCGGCTTGATGAAAATATTGTCAGAAAATTAAAACTTCTCCTCAACACGACAATACTTTCTCTCCAGATAGAAAACTGTTTTGATATGTGCAATAAGCTCTTCTCTCAATGTTTCAATATTCAGTTGCAACATTTAAAGTTGCGCACACAAGTTACCAAGTCAATTGGATTGACAACAATATAACGGGTGGCAACTAAAATTTTGGATTTTTTTCGAGGACTGTATGCTTAGCAACAAACGAGCTCAGAGAAAAATAAGAGTGTGTATGTGTTAGCTCTCTCTCCTCTTTCTGCTGGTATTTTCTGTTTTGTTTATGCTTGCTCAGTTTTGCTCACAATGCCGTCGAAACAAGAAGTATTTCGCGAGCGCTTTGTACAGTTCTACAAACTGCACAGAAATCCCGTCAAAAAGTATACGGTACGACATTTTAAAAGCGAAAATGTTGCGGCTTCGACTCTTCATCATATCCTGAAATCCCCAACAACTGCTCGCAAGCAAGGTAGTGGAAGACCAGCCAAAATTATGGACGCAAAAGGACTTCGTTCTCTTTCTCGTGCC
The DNA here is from genome assembly GCF_030247185.1 of Malaya genurostris. Taxonomy (NCBI): domain Eukaryota; kingdom Metazoa; phylum Arthropoda; class Insecta; order Diptera; family Culicidae; genus Malaya; species Malaya genurostris. The sequence continues at coordinate 64,622,237 of NC_080570.1, read as the reverse complement.
TTCAACAACAAGGATTCACTGAGCCAACGGAATGCCGCAAAAAAAATCAACTGTTCTCACCAGTATATCTGCAAAACGTTGAAAAGAGTCGAAATAAAGTGCCGAAAGAAGACACGAGCCCCGGAATATACTGACGCACAGATTTCAACGCTGAAGTCCCAATGCCGCTGGTTGATTAAAAATTATTCCGGAAAAAGTTTTGTTTTGGACGACGAAAGTTATTTTAATCTTTCGAAGACGCAGATTCCCGGAAACGATTCAACGGATATTGCACCTCCGAACATAAAATATAAGTTTAAACATAAGTTTGAACAGAAAGTGATGCTGTACATTGCCATTTCCGAGAAAAGTATTTCTAAGCCATGTTTCAAACCCTCTGGTTTGCAATCAATCAAGATGTGTACCAGAACGAATGTTTGAAGAAAATTTTGATCCCATTTCTTCAAAAACATCATGCTGATGGACAATACGTGTTTTGGCCGGATAAAGCAATCGTTCCTGAATACCCATTCGATCTCATTTGTACCCAAAAACCACAGCCCGACAAATCTGCCTCAGTGTCGCCCAATCGAAGATTTCTTCGGGGTTTTGAGCTCCTTGGTGAACAAAAATAACTGGAGAGCCACGAATTGCAAACAGTTGATTGGAAGAATCAAGAGATGCATTCGCAAAGTTGACATGAAGGCCGTACAACGTTCCTGTTCCGACATCAAACGGAAGCTTCGCCGATCATCCGATTACGGACCGAACAATGGACAATGTATGTTTAATTTTAATCAATCAGATCATCTTCAAGTATGTTTGTCTTTTTTTGACAGCTTGAGAAAGAAATTCCAAAATTTTAGTTGCCACCCGTTAGTCCCGTGTAAGGGCCACCTATGTGAAAATGTGTAAAATGGGTATAATCTATTGAATATAATCTATTGCTTATAAATAACAGTGAAGACATTCATTAATTGTTGAAATGAACGATTTCTGTTGTCTTATGAAACATTACTTTTAAGGGGTCTAGTGCTCGTGACGGCCAAAATTGGAGTCCACTGCGGCAGGCTTTACGATGCGTTTTCACATGACACGCCATATTATGGATGAGATTCGGCAGGCGAAAAATTTGGACTAGTTTTTTTTGAAGATTGGTAACTGGTAATGAACCGTCTGTGAATAGAATAAGTACCCGACAAGGGACGAGTACTTTAAAGCGGCCTGGAGAGACTCAGTAGATTGGAAAGATTGGTACCTTGATCAAAAGTTCCCGGAATCACCGTTCAAATTTCCTGCAAAAATCGTATTGTACAGCTTTTGAACCCTCGGCCTGATCGATGATTTTTGTTTCGGACTACGTTTTGGTCGTTTCTGCTTCTTTTAGGTTCGAATATTCAAACGTTCTAAAGAACGTTGCTAAATCACGAAGAACATTTGACTTCGAAGTTCCCACTTTTTGGGCCACATTGCGAACTGAAACCTTCTTCTTCTGCTCGAACGCCTTCAGTATACGTTTATCCAACTAAGGGTTAGCAGGACCTTTTTTCGACCCGTTTTCGGTTTATCCTAAAAGGTGTTATCCTCACCGAACTTCCTGATTGCTTTCGCACGGCTTTTTCACTTACTCGTTTCATTTTTGCTATCTTTCTCAGTGACAGTCCGCGTTCTGTGCACCATTAGTACACAATTTTTCGACGTGGTTCTGCTGAAACTCCACGCATTTCGAAACAAACTAATGAAAACGAATAAACAACTGCACAAGTGGTTAGAGAAGAGTTTTGCGTCCATACTTTCTGGGACAGTCTTTAGTAGGGTAAATCCGAGTGAAATACACCTTTTTAAAAATCGATCACAGAATTAGAACTTAAGTCAGTATGTACAATGTTCTCAAACATTTCCGTGAGCGGCATACTATCGATCGATAGGATCACAACCATCGGAAGTTGTATTTGAAGGTGTTGAGAACGAGTAGTTTCAGTCAAATAGAGTACTGAAACATAGTTTAAAGCCCGAGAGTTGTAAATTCAGGTTCTTACGGAACACGAAGGATGCATACTCATGGACGACGAAACGGTTATAAATCTGGATTATGGACAGCTTTCCAATTTAATGGTCGTGGAGAAGTACTTTGGGAGATAAATTTTATTTTTACCGATAAATGCGATAGACAATATATTATCTAGCAAGGTATCTACAACTACGAACAAAATCAGATTTTCATGACAAATAATAGTATGGGTTCTCAAATGCAAGAGTGCCTGAAAAAGTGTGTTCTCCGGTACATAAGAGCACACAATGGATCTGTAATGTTTTGGCCTGATTTCTCATCTTGTCATTTAAATCTTCCGAAGTCTTCGATCGCACCGCAGTCTGGCGTATTTGTTGTACTTTCGGCAGCCCGGCAGCATTTTCTACACTCTTACGAGCCGCTACCTAATTTTGGGTCAAAACCTACCCAAAGTCAACTTAAGTGCATCTCCCCAATTTTAGGTAACGAGTGATGACCTTAAAATTTAGGTAAATGTAAGTTTGCCCAAAGTGTTATGTCATAACCAAGCACGCTACCCATTTTTTACGATCAAGTCAAAGTTTGTGTAGATAACGCGACAATGAGAGATGTTTGCTGAAAAAATAGGTAAAAATTAAACCCGACACTGCCGGACAAGACCCGTGTATGTGCCAACCCTAAGTATAGGCAAATTAAAAAAAATTGGTAATTTTCAACGATAAGTTAGAAATATTGATTAAATTTTCATTGAACAAAATTGAAAACTTCGCCGTGGTGAAACACATTAACACATGGGGGATTGGATGTGGAGAAATCACTAAAAAATTTGAGACCGAATGCGTCGAGAAAGCATAAAATTTTCAGCGTGCGTCAATCCGGGAAATCTCCTCCGAAGGCCGTCGAGCGACGTTTCACATTCATCCGAGACCTTACCGCCAGTGTCAAGGTTGATTGTAATGGGCAACTTATAAAAATAAATCTAAATACTATCCCAGAGTGTGATAAAGCAAACGAGTTTCGAAGACGAAATACAATCTAAAATTTGCAAAAGAAAAAAAAATCATTGGCACTAGAAGTAACAGCAATAACAACAGCAATAATTAAACGCACACTTGTACACACAGAATGAGCTTGAATCACACGCTACATAGTGGACATTAGGCAGTGGACATATCTCATTTATTGTGTTGTTTATTTTGGTTGCGTCTGTAATACGACGGCCATTAAAGACAGGGGAACTGAGTACAGATTAGGCGGTAGAAAGCGTGAAAAGTCTGGCGGCATTTAACGCCAGATGTCTGATGTACGTGTGCAAGTGTAGCTGGTGAGTGGTAGGATGATTCGTTATCAAGGCAAGGTATGTATTTGGGTTTGTAAAAAATAAGAAAGTAAGAACGAAATTAAAACCTAAATTCGACGACACGAAAATGTGTCAACACTTCAAAAACAAATCCGTTTCTGATAAGAAAGCAGCAAAACTCGGCATGCAGGGGAGCTGGCAGCTTCATTCGCCGACTTACGTAGTAAAACTCTTCTAGCTCTATTTCAATAGGGCTCCGCTGAATTTCGTCCTTATCGTCCGAGTCCAGTAGGTCGTCAGCAGCAGGGGGAATTTCGGATGGTGTTTCCGGGATGGTCGATGAGATGTCGTCGCTACACGACACCCGGGAACTGGTACTAGGGGAAGGAAGGACATGGGGTTGCGAGAGATAAGCTAGCTGTTGCAGTTTGAGCTGTTTTCGTCGCTTTTGTCGTTTACGGTGTTGATACTTTTCTCGCTGGATGCTAAGCGAGTCCTTTCGTCTCAAGATGATTTCCGGCTCGAAGGAAAAATCGCGCACATATTCATCCTCGTCGTGAAGGTGCATTTATTGAACTCTCCGACAGGGTCAGGCTAGGGATAGTATTCGCCAGTCTTTCTGGTTTGATCTGGGCATTGTTGTATTGCCAACCTAGTAGTAGGTAATTATCGTTTAAGATTTCAGTCGTACATGCAAATGCTGTTAAGATAATTGTTGCGAAAAGTTACATTCCTGCTGACTAAGCTACAGTTTCCTACACAGGTAAACAGCTTCATAAATTCATTAGAGTTCAGGAATTCTCAACCCTACTTGTAATATTTTCTAGAATCCGATACGCTCAACGAAGAAACGAGAATGCTGTTTCACCACTTATTGTCTTCGTTATCTGAACTAGATCGGATTGTGCATTTCATTCAACCAAAAATTATTTTCACTATCTAGATGAAACGAAACACACATCGTCAGACTCAGTAGATTGTTATTAGTCATACCACATAGTATATAAATTCAGTACAGTGAAAAAAGAATAGGAATCAAATGTAGATCGTTTTAGTACAAGAACACCAACTCAACGACATCCATTAAATACTAAAATACCCGCTCATTGACATTCCCACTAGTTTCTTGCCAACTCACATAAATCTTTTCGCATAATTTGCTACGAACTTTCTCTTCGCTCGTTCTCTGAGAATCTATCTGCTGTCCAGTACTATTTATTGGTTCGCTTTTCTGATTAATTCACACTTTCATTTCTTGCTTCGGTGCGATCCTGATTCTTTGTAGAACTTGAACGGTGTCGACAGGCGCAGATATATCAGAAGAAGTGTAAGAGATTTAATCCTCATCACCACCAGTACCGCTACCAAAATACTCACGAGTATTTTATTTTATTTTTTACAAATATCACTCTGAAGAATTACTTTCATTGAGGGTCGTTCATAAACCACGTGTGAAATTTCACTTAATCCGGAATCGTGTTTGTTCATGCAAGTCACTTACAAGTTATTAATAAGAATACTATCAGCTCAGAATATAGAGGCAAAACAGTTTCAAATATGAGCACACTATTCGATGTCGTTTCTATTAGGAGCTAAATTCTTCTCAATTTCCAGGTTTATTTACGAAATATTCGCGTAGAATGAAAGATAATATTTCCATTTTTCTAAAAGTGCCAGATATGTATCGAATATTTGGATAATAAAACAGGTACAGTCGCAAAAAGAAAGTAAACAGAGATAATCTGTCAATTGCTCCTAGGCCCTTTTGAAATGTTTACGTCCACGGAACGACCGAAATTAGCTCTGCGCCTAATTCGTATTACTGTTTTTAAATTAGTTGATTTTCACAACAAAATTTCTAAAATAACTATGAAATTAGTGAAAATTGAGAATTTACTTTGCTGAAAAAAAAAACTCTGATTTTCAGAAAATATATTTAGTTGCCGAATATCCTGGACACAAACCAGCAATATTTCAATCCAACACGAAATTCTCATTGACAACAAATTTTGTTATTAAAATCAGAAAATTTGTTTCTATTTATCTATCATCATCATTGCTGAAGGACAGCACAAAGAAAACAAAAATTAAATTGGTTTTATTAACGAGTTTATGAGCTAAAAACTCATGAGAAGTGGCAAAGCAAAACAATCCTAAAAAGCCAAAAAGCTAAACAGGACAGTCTTGTTGAAACTGCTTGCAAATTGTTTTGATGTTTTTCGCATGTGTTACGATATATCCATATTTAAATTTCTAACCCGATATGTAAAAATACCGTAAACTGTTAGTGGAAAGTGTATTTATTCAGAATTTGTGCGCATTTGAAGCGATTGCGCGTAATAATGTTTTAACGTGGAACAGTGAAGTGAGTTTCGAATGTTGCACTCTAATTGTATATGTCAAATGATGTTTTTTTTTTGTATCCTCCAACCTTCCGGGCTACGCCGTCCGGTGTTCTACTTGTATTCGGTTTTTGTTTTCCGAGTGCTCAAAGTTTTCAGCGAGAGAGTCGATTTCGCGAAGTCGCGATTCAGAAGAAAAATTTTCGAAAAGATGTTTATGTTTCGTTTATGTTTTTTTCTCCGATACAACATCGTATTTATACCTGCCAATATAGAAAAGATAATTGGGACTGAATTTTTTTCGGTAGTAGTGTGCCATCTAGTGGCTAGTAGTCAGTGTGGTGTTAACGTTTTTTCGGTGATTGTGCACCATATAGCTGCAAATTGCAGAAGTCAATTCAACCATTTATGTTGGTTGAAAACAACGTTTCATTTCTCTAATTCAACTAAAAAATTAGTTTAATGGAAATGAAGTGTGCCTTAGCTAAGAAATGAAAGCACGTTTAATTGGTGAATTTAACTAACCATTCCAACAAGTATTTTATTATTATTAAGGGAATGAGGAATAAAAAATCTAAATTAGCAAAAGTAAATTTTTTTTAGTTGTCTCAAAAAATAACTAACTAAAATCAGAAAATCAACTAATTTTTTCGCTAAAATGCTGATTTCGGTCTTTCCGTGTCGAATTCATTATGAGTTCCAAATAGTTTTTGAATCAAATCCCCTGCCGATTCCTCATGGTATTGTCAAATTGGAATTTCGAGTCAAATTTCGATCGATTTTACCGAGTGTACACGCCAGTTCTGCCTAAATGCAGATTTCACTTTTCAGCGTCATTTGAATTCTCTCTTTTTCTTACCAAAAGAATCGAATTCTTCAAAATGGAGGTTGAAAATGCTTGCGCCGTCACTAACTCATTTAATTACGTTGGGCAACACTCACACGCAATGCGAAATTAAAAATATTGATGCGGAACACATTTTGGTACCAGTATGGGTGTCGTTTCAAAATATTCCGCACGAGCTGAGTGCGTAACGTAAAAATTACAATTAGTGTGCACTTTAGGTACCAAACCCCTGAATAAACAGAAACATTAACTTAAAATAAATTGAATGTCTAAATTTTTTTCAATATTTTTTAATACTAGTACTAGAAGTAGCATTGTGTGTTAATTTTATTATTGCTTTCTTGAATTTAGGAACTGACGCAGCCTATCTGGACTCGATTCCCAACACCGCAAATAGGGCAAGAATGTTTATCTGACCCGTAGAGGCGAATGATCCTTAAGTTAAAACCTCTGGATTTGGACAAAACAATTATTAAGAAGTTATAGTTAAATATTATAGGCATTTTAAATTGTTCAAGTTCTGTGTGGTGTTAAATAGTTATTTAAACAATAAAAATATTATTTTTTAGCTCCGAAAAATTTGATCATAATGTACATTATTCTAGGAGTAACCGTTCCCGAGATATGATATTTAGACACAAAATTCAAAGTAAACAAATTTTTATTTTTGTTGATTTCGGCAACTTTAGAAATCTATTTGAAATTACTTGTGTATTTGGTTTAGAATAACTCATTTAGGGGTTAGCCTATTTTTGTGCTTAGGGGACATAACTGTTTTTAATTTTGTTTACGTTTCGTTACGTTATGTTACGTTTCTTCGACTCATAATTTCATACCAGTTCAAATTGAACTGCTTAATACAAAAACTTCAATTTGAACCGCTAAGCAGACGTATTTAAATTAAAATTAGAATAACTGTTTTGGATTTAGTAGACTTCTGTAGAGATGCAACTTTTCTGATTAAGGTCTTAGGACAGAGGGTCGCGTGTTGAGTTTTAAATCGACCACGTGGCTCGCTCAATTCCCTTTGCGCATCGTATTCCTCTTGTACTCTCTCGTATATGAACAAACTGTACCGGGTTGCCAGCATAAATTTTATTATTTTGATGAGAAATTTTATCACATAAATCTATCGTACGGGTTGGACATTACATGGATTCCAATGAACAATGAAAAAATATTCAATTTTCACAAAGATTGAATGCGAAACAAAAACTGTGTTTATATACAATGAAACGTCTCTGTGTTTGGCAGCCTTGTCGAGCAAATTTTATTTCTCTCTCCTTTTTCAGAATGATATCATGAAACCAAAGGGGAAAAACTGGCGGATGCATTAAAACTGACTTTGTTTCACAGAAAAATACAATACTTTATTTTTATCGCGATAACATATATGTTTTAATATACTAATCGCATCTAAACTAAATTATCTAGACTTTGTCACGGTAGATTTATGATACAAGCCTTCAAAGCCGAGATATTCGAAGATCAAGGAATGCATTTCCGAGCGTTCCAATTTTCAGCAGTTCTTCAGTCAGAAAAAAATACAACGCGACCGCTAAACTCAATGAATCATTCTGAAAATTTCACAGAATATTCTCAACTGAATTTCGAAGACATTGTCAGGTGGATTTTTCTATATTCTGCACGGTTTCCAAGAAAGTTTAATTTGAAACGGGAAAATAGCAAAAAACCGACCACTTTACGGTACTGTCCTCAGCCCTTAATATTTTAATTCTTGAAAAATCATTACACTTTTTTCATCAGTGTATATATATTTAATACCATTTTTTTACGATTGATAGTTTTCGAATTACGACGATTTCAAGAATACCGGTGCCTCAAAAACCTGAGTTTTTAAAAGCACTTTTCCAAATTTCTCGCGAGCGGCTACGACTAATGGAAACGTCACTATGAGCAAATTTGTTGGTTTTTATTTGTGAAATCATGTTTTAATCTTCAAATGATAATTTTTCATAACAAACTTGATGTTTGGCAAATGTCTTTAAATTGTGTTTGCTGTAACTTTTTCCATTCAAAAAGGTGCTAATCAAATTATCGTCAAGTGTTGGTTTTAATGACAAGTTCAAAATAAAATACACGATTTAAATACAAATTATTTTGGGTAACTTGAAAATTCATTGAATGATGCTTTTTAAGTGTTTTTTTTTAATTTCTCACTTGATTTCCTAGAACATCTTCTTAAACACCAATTTGATAAAGTTAAGAGTTTTTGAGTTACATTGTTTTGAAGAACGTGAGTACTAAAATACATAAGCCTATAAAAAAAAACAGGCTTGTGTCGAATCGGACTTTTCATTTGTGCAAAATAAATGATTTGATATACTGGAAACGTGTGCAAAGTTTCACCCAAATCGGAGTATGTGAAATCTGATGACCTGTTAACAGATTGTCAATTTTATCCGTATTGACGTCCTCAAGTTATGTCCCTAACATTGCCAACCCGTCGCTTAATGACAGATAACTTTACTCTACTTGGTTCAGTATTACACAGCAGCCAAGGAACGAATATTAAAGGTTCCTTCACAGAAGCAAGTGAATTAAATGGGACTCTCTGTTTTGCATTGATTTTTTTTTCATATCGTTTATTTATACCAGGCTTTATCGTAATTTTGGTCGTTCGCTGGGTTTTACATTGAATATGCAATAGAAAAGTTTGTAGCTGGAAAAACTGATCCTAAACAGTATTGATTGTATGTGTGTAACCCTTTCCTAATGTCGTTTTCGCTTGATGCCAAACCTAACCCAGTTTCCACCCAAACTGCTGTCAAACCGTTTGTTTGAAGCTAGTTTCGAACCTAGTACCAACGTTGTTGAACTGAAAATCGAGTCAGTTTTGAACCTGGTTTTTATATCAGGTTTGCTCGAATCCTCGTTGCTAAGTGCAAAACCAACACAGTTTCGTGAAACGTGTTTGGTTGATGAAACTACGCTGGGTCAGTTTCAGTTCTCTCAAGCGAAAACGAAATAAGAAGCATTTTAACGTTGTTCAGACATGGTTACAATTAATTTGTAAACAAATATATCTATAATTCTTTTTCACGATTCTTATTTATTTACATAATGCATCAACGTTATACTTCCCGAACGAAAACAACTGAAATCTATGAACATATCGCGTCCGGATTATATCATTTGACGCAGTTTGTGGACGACCCTCGTGGCACACCGTAATCACACGGCAACCTTTTCGAATTCATTCAATCGATGTTGACAGCGAAACAGTTCACTTGAAAACTATCACGAGGCGAGGCAGATGCTGTTCGATTCTTTCCGTGGAACGGGAATAAACGTAATCACTTTCGATTTTCTTGTTGATGAGGTAAGCAGTGCGTCCGTCTGCTTTTCCTCCTCAGATTTGCAGTTGAAAAAAAACGATTCGATCACATGTTGTCAATTCGGAGTCCGTATTTGTGATGTCGCATAGCGTGAGATATTCCACAACCATCACAATCTCAGCCGCCGTCAACGATATTGTCTCGTAATACACGTACAAGGGAGGAAAACAATTGAATTTTCATACATTGTACTTGATCTTGTTCTTCGACTTCCTTTTTTCGTTTGTCGGATTTATTTTTACTTTTTTCACACTATTCATTCTTTTTTGTTGCTATTTTTTACGATCCCAGCAAGTCGAGCCAAACAAATCCTTTGCCATGATTTTGCACCACCAAAATATGACTCCGAAAACCTTCGGTCGTTGTTTTTTTTTCACACAATTCATCGATCAAGTCCTTTTATCTAACCACCAGATCGATCGCATTTTCTTGTCGACTAGTATCTCACCTATATTCGAAAAAGGGGAAAACAATTAACCACCCGCGCTGCCCGTCCGTCCGGGACGATTCGCGACGACTGACCAAGCGCACACAATGGATGTCCGTTGGACCACACCACGATCGTCTCACGACTGAGCAAACGGCTCGAGACAGACTCATTTTGGGGGAAAACTGCCACCCGTTTTGCTAATTCTTCTCCCAACCGGGCAGCAATCAGCATCGGAGATGTTTCATTCTGATGAACAACCAACCCCATCATCGTGTGTCATTATTCCGTCATAACGGTTCGCGAGGTGCGGCTACACAACAATGGCAATTACGATGAACGCTGCCATCGTTGTCGTGTGTGTATTGTTTTGCAACGCTTTTCCGCCTCAACGTATGTCGCTGTACACTCAGGTATTTCCGACATGAACATTGCACTGTTACCTAGCATACCGGCCAGATGACGGTCATGATATGACGAGAAAATGCAACCTTGAAACATGATCTGTTGGTTTGTTGTTAGGAATTATTGCTCGGTCAAAGTGAATTTCGCTGTGATGGGAGAGTATGGTCTTTTTCTACCAATAAAATACCATGCGTTTCCGTGGTTTTGATGAATGGAAAATGATTTCATTTATTTGAACTACACTACTGCGTCCAGTGGCAGTAAATGCATGAATGGGAATATGTCTAATGTGATAACATATTCTTAGTATTAGATATAAGCAAGGGGAGAGTCGTTTAACACAAACTATATTGTGCCTCTAAAAAAACACATGATATACTGTGAGCCTAAGTGTGCCACTCTGTGCTCCATGAAACAGCTGGAAACACTGTTTTGACACCGCTAGCTTATGTTAAAATATCAAAATTTAATTTTTTGGCAAAATTTACTGCAAAATTTGCTGCAAACTTTGCAGCAAAAAGGGAAAAAAAATTAATTAATTTGTGTTTATTTCACCGTTGGCATAACAATGATTAGCAGAGCAGCTACTTGTCAAAACTAAGCCCTTTGTGTACCGCAACTGTGAAACTGTATGAAAACGAAAGTGCCAATATTGAAAAACGCACTAACGTATTGTGTTAATGTGTTATTGACACATTGTTCTAAGCGTCCACCCCTTGGATATAAGACTTTGTTGGCTATTCGGAATGTTTTATTACGTTATTCCCAATGGTAATGGAAAGTATCTGCCAAAATATATTTAATAAATATAATGTTCGACGTGAATGTATCTTTTTAAATTTGATGCTTTTATTCTAAACTATTTGATTGTCAACAGAGGACTGTTAGGTTTAGGTCGCTTCACTGAAACGACTGATTGATTGTTAAAAGGGGTGCTACAATAAAAAAAAATTGTCAACTTGAACTTAACGCATTTTTTCTTCGTGCTTTAAAAAAATCTTCACATCCCTCTTTTTAAAAATGTGTTTATGTGGCACTAAGGCAACAGTTTGGTGTTGACGGAACAAGAGAAGCAACAGGTTGGAATTTTGCTCGATCGTCGTGAAAAGCCGAGCTACTCGCGTGCCAAGTTGTCGAGATTGTTGAATGTGGTCAAGCAGTCACCAACATTGAACTGGACGCAAACAAATAATTTTTCCTCGAAATCTGTGTTTCTGCTAATGACTTTACGACGTAGAGTACTCAAAATAAAGATAATTTATTAAACTTGGGGATGCAGAAATGATTTCAGTCCGATGAATAAAATGTATCGAATAGTACATCCTTCGTTATGATTGTGAAAACTCGTTATCGTAATCCATTGTAATATTTTTGTTGGAACTCTTTTGCGATGAGGACGATATCGCGATCTGTCGCGTTGTTAGAAATGCTACTTTTATGGCTGATTTCCTCCAATCACGAATAGAGTGCTTCGAGCAATTACAGCTATTACAATCAGATATCCATCGCTGTAATCTTCACAACTATTCTTTTCTTCAGATCCCCTATGCTAGAACTAGTTATGGGTACAACGAGCCTTTGCCAACATGTGCCGCAACTGTCCACTGTCATTATAGAGTGTTCAAATAAATTTTGGACTGTGCTCGAGAGAAGGTTATTGTATTACATTTCTTTACGTTTACTGTCATGTTATTTTTGTAGCACTTGTCTAAGACCTTCCAAATATTTATAAAGCACAATAATCCACAACCATTGTGATGATGCCATATATTCTGAGATCATTTACATTCCTACTTTAAATGACGACAATTCACTGCATAGAGTAGCACAGCCGTTTTGTGGAGAACGGAAAACATTTTCTAAATTTATAAATCATAGACAAATCATCATAGTAGACAGTAGATGGTCATAAAAATTTACTTTGGTTATACTGGTTTCGGATTCAGGTTCCGGAAGTAGTGGTCTGAAATTCCGAAACGAAGCTCACATAAATTTTTCAGAGATAAATTAACGTATGAGCACAGATAATAGTACGAGGAAGCCAAATCAGGTGAACGAGGGTGATGCCCAAGTAATTGAAACCTAAACCGATGATTTTAATCATGGTTTCGATGCTCACGTGCTTCATGTAAGGACATTTCATAGCAATTTCTGTCTTCAATCGCTTCATTAATGCACTCTAATACTGGCTGATTTCTGATTTGAGATAGTCATCCTAAAGTATACTATGCAGTACAATATAACGCTTTGTAACGACTATCTATAAGTAACGCATGTAACACTTCGTAATGCCATGACTCACAAAAAAGTAACGCATGTAACGCTCCATAACACCTATAATCTACTAAAAAGTAACGCATGTGACGCTTCATGACGCCTATAATTTACACAAAAGTAACACATGTAACGCTTCGTAACATCTTTAACTTACAAAAAAGTTACGCTTTTTAACGCTCCGTAACATCTATTACTTTTTAAAAGTAACGCATGTAACGCTTTGTAACGTCTATGATTCACAAAAATCTTTCCTATCAGTAACGTTTGTAACGCTTCGTAACACCTGTAACTTACAAAACAGTAACGCATGTAACGCTTCATAACACTTATAACTTACAAAAAAGTAACGCATGTAACGCTTATAACTTACAAAAAAGTAACGCATGTAACGCCAACAACTTACAAACAAGTAACGTATGTAATGCTTCGTTACACATTTAACTAACAAAAAAACGCTTTGTAATGCTTCGTAGTGCCCTTAACGCTTCATAACGTTCCGTATTATAGGCGATACGATACGATACGATACTTACTAAAAGCAACGGACGCATTTTGTAACGTCATAACTCACAAAAAAAGCATGTAACGCTTTGTAGCATTTCGTAACACTTACAAAAATGTAACGCTTCGTAACACCTATAACTTCCTTAAAAGTAACGCATGCAACGCTTCGTAACACCTATAACTTACAAAAGAGCAACGTATATAACACTTCGTAATACCCATAACTTCCTTGAAGGTAACGCGTCGTTACTCGTTTACCGCAAGAATCTAACCATTATAACGGTTTTTAGCATTACTAATTTCCATAAAATAACTCATATGATTTGTAGCCCCCTTAATTTAAGAAAATTATCGTATGCACCGCTTTCTATCTTTTTCAAATTAACGCAACGCTTTCCATCTCACGAGGGTAAGTCAATACCTTTTACGCAACCCGCCTAAAATATAATAAAAGTGCACTCGATTTTCTTATAGACCGCATTTCGTCAACTCTTCACTTCACACTTCAACAGATTTAAATGAGAAGCCCTATAGTTCCATAGCCTGCTATTGAATTCCGTCCTGATCCGACATCCAGTTCCGGAGTAACGGACTAAAATGTGAAAAATAGTTTAAAAAAGTACACTCGAATTTCTCAGAGACCGCTCATTTCAGAAACTTGGGTTCAAACCTTTACAATTTCATATAACCCTGCGGAATTCCATCAGATCCAAGACGGAAATCATTTCAACTATTCAATGACTGGACTGATTTTCACAAACTTAGATTGAAATGAAAGGTATTAGGTTCCCACTTCTGGTTCCGGAATTATAGGATTAATTCTTCTAAATTTGGCTCAAACTTGTTTCAATTTGTAGGTAGTGTTAGTTACTGGTCAAACGAACCTGGCTCAGTTTTTCCGGTTCCGGGAGTCCCGGAAATAGTGGTCACAACCTCAAAAACGGAGCTTTCTTCGTTTTCTCAGAGATGGCTGTGTAGATTTTCACAAATTTTGACTCAAATGAAAGGTTTTGTTGTCTCATAGAAAAATTAAAACCAAATAACAAACGCTATTGACTTTTGATCGGATCCGACTTCCAGTTCCGGAACAACAGTTGAGAGCAAATGCAAAATAAAACGAAGAATTCCTATACACTCTTAAAACTTTTTATAAATTGGACAGGTTACGCATGTGTATGCTCAAACTTTTTTTGCTTTTATTTGAGATTCAATTAAAAGTTTTTTGAAGAATCCCTTAGTAATATTTTCTAAAATATGAGTTATAAGGAGTGTATCGAAAATAAGCTATCCACATACATTTGTGTTGTACGCATGTATTTGTGGTGGTTTTTATGCTCAAATCACAGCATGCTGTGCAGCTTTCGTTTGTTTACTTGTTTGTGAGGTTGATATTCTGCGATTTTAAAATGTCGCTTTCAATACGCGAGGAAGTGAAAATTGGTGTTAAAAACATTATTAATAAGTTTGGGGAACACTATTCCTTGGATAAGCTACCAGTAAGAGGCAGAAAACCCGGTTCTTCCAACCCTAAACTGGACCAGAAAGTGATATCTCCAATCATGAGGAACAAATCAATGTCAATACGTGATTTGGCCAAACAACGAATGTCGGAATGATCCTGCGTATCAAGAGATGAAATCACCTGAAGATCTACAAGAAGCAGAAAATCTCAAAACAAAAAAGCGAGCAGCAACAAGAGCCCGGAAATTGTATTCGCGTCTTTTGCAGTGTCCGGATGAATGCGTTTTGATGGACGATGAGACTTACATAAAGGAGGACTCAAGAACTCTTCCAGGTCCACAATACTGTCGTCATTGGCGAGGATGTGAGCGATGCGGACAGGTCGAATCAAGTGGATAAGTTCGTTCGAAAGGTACTGGTAGGGCAAGCAATATGTTCCTGTGGTTTGAAATCAACCATTTTTTACACTAGCTGAACTATAAATGCAGAAATCTATCGATCTGAGTGTCTCCAGAAGAGATTGCTGCCGTTAATAAGAAGCATAGTACACCTCCACTGTTTTGGCCGGATTTAGCGTCGGCTCACTATACCAAAATCACTCTCAATTGGCTTGCGAAAAAGGGTATAAAATTCGTTGAGAAAAATGTCAATCCAACAAATTGCCCTCAGTTTCGACCCATCGAACGTTACTGGTTCTTCAAGATGACTGCTAAGGCAGCTAGGAACATGCAGGAGTTCAAAAAAGCGTCCAAAAAATGCGATGCAACACTTGTCCGGAACTTGATGAAGAGCGTTCGATCAAAAGTTCGAAAATTCGCGAAGGAATCACTTAAATTTCATACGGTTTTCATTATGCTCCAGTTTAACTTCGTACAATAAAGGATCAATATTTAGTTTGAATAAAATATCGTTTTTTATCATAATTTGAAAGAAAAAATTGTGGGTAGCTTTTTTTCGTTACACTCCTTATGAGAAACGATTCATCACACTACTGTGATGGATTAAAACGGTTTTTTTTCTCTAGTGCCTTTTTCAGACAATTCAACTGCATCGCTCAAGTCTACTTGAATTGATGCAGACGGTTTCTCTTTATTTTTTCAGCGCCTGATGCGTTATTTCGATGCGGAAGGTGAAGCCGTCATTTTTTATGGGAAAATAAACCATCTTGAAATCCATTTTCGTCATGTTTTATTCATCAAAACTAATTACAAGACAATTTATCTGAATATTTCCTTTAGTATAAATTACGGGTAAGGACAATATTGAACAAAATGTTTACCTTGAAAAAATAGGGGTAATAAATTTTGTACGCATGCAGCCTAAGCCTGAATTGCATACTCTGTAAGTAGCCTGTAATGATCTTTTCCCATTATCTCTAGAACACTTCTTGGACAAAATCGTACACCAGTAGGAGGTTATATTAATTATGATGTTGTTCTACTCAGAGCCTAGCATTAGCATTATTAGCATTAGAGACCGCCCGTGTGTTGCTACTCCGTTATTGATCTGGACCAATTGAGATTGCAAAATGATTTTTTGAAGCAACATGTTTGGGAATAACACATTGTTTCACACTGTGCAAACTATATTGATGCATGCATGCTGATCAATACCGACGCCGGCCACGTCCGAATGCAGATCTACTTGGGAGGGGAAGGATTGTTAGTTCGATGCATGTTGCTACTAGGAACCGAGGAATCCTCTGCATTCCCATATGCATCACAGGAGAGGATACTTTGTTAGTAAATGTTTTAGTAATGTTATCATGTGTTTATTGCTCTGGGTAGCCGGCTACCAAGAATGTTTTAAAGTGTTATCATTTTAAGTGTTACTTTGTGCTGGCAATATAATGCACGAAACAGTCAATCTCCGAAATTGACAAAACTCCGGACAGACGGCTGTCGAGTATGCAGTCACTCGTTTATGCATCTACCTTTCGCGAATTTTTTAGAAATAAGTGTAACATGTAGACATCGCACATTTAGACGAGCGCCCATTCCAAACGCGATCCTGAACCACGTCGAGTCTGCTTTCCCAAACGAATATTTCAAACGCTAAATATTACCTATTGTTCGAACATAATTCACGTGCTTTATGTTAGGTTATGAATCCCTAGGACAGAGCCTGAAAACTGGCCTGTCCAGAAAGAAATGCATCTTCCTACTTTTTACCTGTGATGAATTTGAAGAATCGGCCAATGTTTCAGGAATGAAAGGGAGGAATAAAATATTCAACGCAATTTGAATTACAACTCATATGAAAGATTCAATCTGTAGAACTTGTTTTATGAATTTTTGATTTTTTAAATTTTCTAACTGTTTCGGTAGACTTTGTATCTTTTACCGAAAAATTATCTTCTTGCTTGCCTAAGTCAGTAAATTCGCTAAAAACGCGAACCGTAGAATAACAAAGCTAAAACTAAAAAACGGAGAGTAACAAAGAAGATTAGAAAATACCAAATGAGGTGATGGGGGCATATCCGACAACGCATTAGTTCTCATCCCCTTCGAGTATCAACACGTTTGCGTCCATCACGACTACGTGCTTGTTGTCCGGAATATGCATAATTGGACAACACACGGCAGAATAAATGTCGTTTTAATCTAAGCTATAACAAGTGGAAAATATTAGCTACAAATAAAAAATAATTCCACAAAAAAACTACTGGAAATAGCACAAAGACAAATTGATATTACTGGCAGCGCTGTTTGAGAGAGATGTGGCATGACAGCCCCTTAGGGATACATTTCGTAGCCCTTTAGAAATATATTATTAGAAAAAATACTCCCTTGTATGGCGGCAGTCATTCCTGTGTGGTAAAATATATCCTTCCAACCACGCCAGTCGCACCCTCAACCAAACCTTTATTCAGCACGACTTCACCATCACTGATAATCAATAATTAAACTACTTATTTCACTAGAACTTTCTAAAATCACTGAAAAAAACACTTTTTATTAGAGCAACACAGAAGCACTGTGTTTTCTTCTCCAGTGATGCCAGTTCCGATGTTGTTCTACTCAGAGCCTAACCGACAAAGTAACAGTACAGAGTACAGTAACTTCGATTTTTTCTCGCCAACAGGCGTGTTAATTCCGTTACCGTGATGCAGATGAAGTAGTCGCACCCATCTGCCGTCTGTTCATTTACCCGGAAAATTCGATCGTTTAATCCAGTTAAAACCGCATTTCGACTATCTCTTGAAGAGTATAAACGATCGAATGAAAAAAAAAAGAAAGCGAACGAAACACGCAATAAAAATACTGTTGACTTTAAAAAAATAACATCGCTTCTAGCTGCCGATGGAGGCGGACGGTCGATTGATTTATGTCCGACTTTTCGCGTAGGAAAAGTTTTGAATCAATTATCGATTGCCGTGGTTATAAATTGTAAATAGCGAAGTAGGTTGAACAGCTGTTATCAGAAGATGGATGGTGTTTATTTGCAATTTCTTGCATCATGCTACGTGCTGGAATATGCAAATTGTTTTATCGGATAATTGAGCTCGGAACCCGTTCGAACCAGTTAACGGAACATTTGTATAAGTTATCTCTTCATTCCAAGGCTAATTGTTGATTGCGTTGATTATTTGAGCCATTGATATTCCATATGAATAGCAATGCTTATTTGTAGAATTTATGAAAATAGCAAGCAACAAACTCGCGACGCCACTGACGAATAGGGTAAAGTAGTATAAAGCGCTCCTGCTGACTACTTTAAGCATTCAAGACTGATCTATACGAAAGTACTATATTTTCCTAGAATATTTCTTCTATGTAAG
Source organism: Malaya genurostris (assembly GCF_030247185.1). Taxonomy (NCBI): domain Eukaryota; kingdom Metazoa; phylum Arthropoda; class Insecta; order Diptera; family Culicidae; genus Malaya; species Malaya genurostris. The sequence continues at coordinate 64,603,544 of NC_080570.1, read as the reverse complement.
CATTTGGTCCGTAACGTTTGTTTGTTATTTTGTAACTAACTTTTAGCAGCGCTAATGTCTCTATTCATGGTTTAAACATGCAAATATACGAAGCCATATCTTTGACACACCCAAACCTCCGTTTACGAATTTATTTATTTATTTTTTTTATTTTTGTATCAATAGATTACATTTATCCAAATGATACATATTGCACGTTATCGTAAACTAACCTATCATACTATCTTCTGTAAATATTTATAATTTTACCCTTAATTCATAAGAAAAGCTGGCTGGCGAAAAATCTTGAAAATAAGTTTTTTACAGTGCTGTGGGACAAATGAAAATCGAATACATTTAAACAAACGTTGAATGATCGACACATACTAGCAAATGGTTCATTAAAGCCATAGTTTGTTCTAGCACGAGGGATTCTGAAGAAAGAGTTACACCGCAAGTTACGACGATGGATATTGGAGCTTAGCTGTGGAAGAAAATCTGAATACTTTTTTTAAGATACCTCTTTTTACGAACCAAATACCAAATAATGTAAACTTTTTTTACGAAGCTACTTCGTAAAAAGAGGTTTTGGCATACAATTAAAATGTTTTGGAACCCTATCGTTCCAAAATTCAGAAAGGCGACTTCCGGTTTCGTGTTATTCCTTGAAAACCTTTACAATATGGGTATTTTGATATAAAAAATGATGAAAATGTGTCGGAAAGGTGTTTAGGGTCGTTTTGAAATCCAAGATGGCGACTTCCGTATGATTTATATTCCTTGAAATCCCTTACAGTATGAGTATTTTCGGAAAAGATACGATGTGTAGGTGCCTGAAAACGATGTTTGTGATCGTTCCTAATCGAAGATGGCCACTTCCGGTCTATTAATATTCCTTGAAAATACTCACACTAAGGATATTTTCAAAACAGATTTGGTATGTAGGTACCCAGAAAAACGATATTTGTGGTCGTTTGGAAATCCAAGATGACGACTTCAGGTTCACTGATATTCTTTGAAAACTCTTACAATTGAGATACTTTTGGAACGGATTTAATGGTAATATGTTTGAGGTGGTTCCGAAATCGAAGCTGGCGACTTCCGGTTTATCTATATTTCTTGAAAACCCTTACAATATAAGTATTTTTGGAAAGGATTTAATGAACATATGCCGGAAAACGATGTTTGGTGTCGTCTAGAATTCCAAGATAATAACCTTCGGTTTATTGACATGCCTTGAAAACCCTTAAAATGAAGGAATTTTCAGAACAGATCGAATACCAATAAACGATGTTCAAACTCGTTTCAAAATTCATTGTAGTGACTTCAGGTAAGATGTTTTCAAAGAATTTCAAGTTCAAGGAATACGGTAATAACTTTTAAGAATTACTAATAAACCGGAATTCGTCATTTTGGATTTCTAAACAACTCCAAACATTTTTTTACGGTTTTTACGGTTTTACGTGTAAGGGTTTTTATGCAATATCAATAAACTAGAAGCCACCATTTTCGATGTTTGGCGCGAGCGGCTTATTTACCTTTTCACTGCACCAGTGAACAAAGCAATTTATAAATAGAAAATTTTACAAAACCCAATCCAATCAATCAGCCTAACCCTGCAAAGAACTTTGCGGTACAATAATATCCATGGTGTTTCAAATAAGGTACATGATCGTTCGTCGCTGGTCTCTCAAGGCACCTATATGAACTAAGTATCGTAACTTTCAATAGTATCAAGCTGTATGAAGACTGATAAATGAAATCAATATTACCCCAAAGGCGGAACACAGTCCGAACATAACGAGTATTTTCGGAAAAGATACGATGTGTAGGTGCCTGAAAACGATGTTTGTGATCGTTCCTAATCGAAGATGGCCACTTCCGGTCTATTAATATTCCTTGAAAATACTCACACTAAGGATATTTTCAAAACAGATTTGGTATGTAGGTACCCAGAAAAACGATATTTGTGGTCGTTTGGAAATCCAAGATGACGACTTCAGGTTCACTGATATTCTTTGAAAACTCTTACAATTGAGATACTTTTGGAACGGATTTAATGGTAATATGTTTGAGGTGGTTCCGAAATCGAAGCTGGCGACTTCCGGTTTATCTATATTTCTTGAAAACCCTTACAATATAAGTATTTTTGGAAAGGATTTAATGAACATATGCCGGAAAACGATGTTTGGTGTCGTCTAGAATTCCAAGATAATAACTTTCGGTTTATTGACATGCCTTGAAAACCCTTAAAATGAAGGAATTTTCAGAACAGATCGAATACCAATAAACGATGTTCAAACTCGTTTCAAAATTCATTGTAGTGACTTCAGGTAAGATGTTTTCAAAGAATTTCAAGTTCAAGGAATACGGTAATAACTTTTAAGAATTACTAATAAACCGGAATTCGCCATTTTGGATTTCTAAACAACTCCAAACATTTTTTTTACGGTTTTTACGGTTTTACGTGTAAGGGTTTTTATGCAATATCAATAAACTAGAAGCCACCATTTTCGATGTTTGGCGCGAGCGGCTTATTTACCTTTTCACTGCACCAGTGAACAAAGCAATTTATAAATAGAAAATTTTACAAAACCCAATCCAATCAATCAGCCTAACCCTGCAAAGAACTTTGCGGTACAATAATATCCATGGTGTTTCAAATAAGGTACATGATCGTTCGTCGCTGGTCTCTCAAGGCACCTATATGAACTAAGTATCGTAACTTTCAATAGTATCAAGCTGTATGAAGACTGATAAATGAAATCAATATTACCCTAAAGGCGGAACACAGTCCGAACATATATATATATATATATATATATATATATATATATATATATATATATATATATATATATATATATATATATATATATATATATATATATATATATATATATATATATATATATATATATATATATATATATATATATATATATATATATATATATATATATATATATATATATATATATATATATATATGACGTAGATTTCTGAGCTGTATTTCATCATATTCTGAGTAGTTCAATTGGCAGAACGATTTTCCGAAACGAATAATGTTGTAGATCTACAATTTTATTCAACAGTTCTGAAACATGATTAACAGTACAAATAAAATTTATTTGTTTTCACGTTTCGTTTTTGACTCAACAGTGCATTAGCAGTTTGTGTTGAACTACTAATGGCACGTCGAGGCTCAAAATAAACCTCAAATGATTTTAATAGTCCAAAAGTTTCTGTATTATTCCAATCTACCGTACTAGTCTGGATCCGATTCCCAGCTCCGTGGAATAGCACAGTAACTTTGTCTGACCCGAAAGGTAGTCATTCGTTGAAAAACACCATAATTCAAACGATCCGATAGAAAATAAATTAGCTGAAAAGGAGTCTTCTCGTTTTCTTTTAGACCTAAAAATTTTTGGGTTATATGTCAAAATATAACAGATTAACCAAACTGAATTAGACTTGGAACAAACTTGCAGTGCGAAAAATTCTTGAAGGTTCGGTGAGTTGATGTCCTTTTCCACAAATTGTACATTATTTTTTGACAACCACTGTAGAACGGAGTTGGCGTAGTGGGCTGAAGCCAAACCCAGCCAGAAGAGAGGAGGAACCTTATGCTTTCTGTATAGTGGCAGCATTCTCTTCTTCAAACATTTTTTCACGTACACCTGGGCGTTAATTGTGCCCTTCGTGAAGAAAATCGACGACCGCAAACCACAGGTACAAATTGCTTGCCAGACCAACACCTTCTGCCTAAACTTTTCCTTCGCCACCGTGGTGTCAGCGTCGTCCAGGTCCTGGTACACCGATTTCGTATAATATTGCGGTCCGGGCAGCGCTCGAGAGTCTTCCTTGGCGTAGGTTTCGTCGTCGATCAGGATGCATCCGTCTTTATTCTGTAGAATCCGGTTATACAGTTTTCGCGCTCTTGTTTTGGCCTGAACTTGCTGTACCAGGGACTTTTTCGGCACCTTCTGTTTCTTGTACGATTTCAGGGAGTTCCGAACTTTGATCCGTTAAATCATCCCGATGCTGGTTTTGAACTGCTTGACCGAATCCCGCGTCGACGCCGATGGGTTTTTCCTGATGTACTCAACCATTTTAAGTCCCGGTCGGGCTGGCTGGGACCCGTTTTCCTACCGAATCGGGGCAAATCATTCATGGAAAGAGTCTTACCGAACTTCTCGATAATATTTTTGACACTGGTGGGGTGCACTTTCACCCGCTTTGCAATTTCGTTGTATGTGACACCACTTTCTGAGCACCAAGTGTGCAGAATTTTCTTTCGCGTTTCCGGATCAATTCGACTCATCATTGAAACGATAAACCGTACCGAAACCAATCGATTGCGCAACTGTTATTGACATGTAAACAAACATGTCACCGCAAAACACGCTGCAAAAAATTAAGCCATTTCAGAATAATAACTGTTTGAACTACTTATCGATACACTCCTTACTCCGCCAAGTTCATATGAAGTTAGCAAAGCACCTCTCCCAAATATGCTTCAAAATAGTTACTACAAATTAGTTACGAAAATTTTGAATTTGCTGCTCAATTTTTTTTATTGTTTTTGAGTACTTTGCTAAGTTCATATGAAGTTATCGATGCTCCCCTTCCAAATATGCTTCAAAACAAATCGAAACCCAATGAATAATTTGTTCCTAATTTGTTGCCACGGTAATTTTGAATTTGTTGCTCAATATTTATTTTTTGAGTACTTCGATAAGTCCATAAAGCAACAGATACAAAATTACCGTAACTAATTATCAACAAATCAGCAGCAAATTATTCACAGGGTTTCGAAGCATATTTAGGAAAGAGGCTTCACTAACTCAAGAAAATTTAAAAACAAATTCAAAATTACCGTAGTTAATTAGCAACAAATTATCCACCTATTTGCGTTATCATCGGCGAAAGGTGCCTCGCTAAGTTCTTGCTCATCTTTTGCAATGCTTCTGGCTGGTCTTCAATCCAGATGCAGCAATTTTGCTTGTTGACGTGACCATTCAACCAGAAATTTGCTTCGTCGTTGAAAACAATATTTCGATAAAAAAATGAATCTTCCTCCAACTTTGCCAGGGCATGTTTATAGTTTATAGACAAAACGACCATCCATGATTAATTTATAGACCAAACTGAAAAGGTTTGACAATGACATAAAACACAACTCACGCGTGATCTATCAAAAACAGTGTTGCCAAAAACATACCAGCAAAAAAATCACCCTTCACAAAATATATACACTACACTCTTACCAGCCGCTAACTAAATTTGGGTCAAAACCTACCCAAAATCAACTAAAGTGTATCTCTACAATTGTAGGTAACGAGTGATGATCTCAAAATTTAGGTAAATGTACGTTTACCCAAAATGTTATGCCATGACAAAGCACACTACCCATTTTTTACAATCAAGTCCCAGTTTGAGTAGATGACAGTTGTCTAGCTGAATATCAGCAAATGGTAACACATATTTCGAAATTTCAGCAAACGTTTTCACTGATTTCGAAATAATTGTTAATCATCGATAAAGTTCAGCACAAGATTTAGCCAAGTCTCGGCAAAAAGATGCACTTTGCCGAAAAATCAGTAAATCAACTAAACAAACCTCGGAAAACATAATATTGATTACGGAGCAATCAACAAAATTGTGTGTTGTCTCGGCATTCTACTTTACTGAGCTCGAAAATTGGGTTTAAGCAGAGCCTGTCAGCTTGAAACGAAATCAATCTTCAGCTCAGCAACGCCATCGCACGGCATCACATTCAACGTATCATGTCAATTGTATGGTCGCGCAGTGCTGCTATTATTTCTCGTTCATAGAATTAGGGGAGAGAAATGTCAAATTCACATTTCTCTCCCCTAATTCTATGAACGAGATTCGATGCGGGCTCGCCTGAGGGCGCCATGTTCGCAAAAAAGGATGTTTCCAATGATTTGTTTGGGAAATCTGAGAGCTGGATAGCTTGTTAATATGATATCTTTGGTTTAAGTGTGTTGGGTGAATCAGAATGTCTCAGCACGATTTTGAAGCGCCTTTGTTGTTTTCAGATGGCGTTTCAACTGCTAATGATTAGAGTGTATTATTGTTTATATATTTCAATCTGTGTATCTGGGAGTCCCAAGAGCCGGTGTATTCAACTTTCATAAAAATGCGCAGCATATCTCCGGAAAGCGCAATTAAGATCGTGCAAAAATGATGCACTATTCCCAACGTTTTACTGAGTCAATTGGAGAAAAAGAAAAGGTTAGAGCATCGGAGCAGTTTGTAACGCGGTATGGTGAGGAATTTATTTTTCGAGACAAAGAAAAATCTGGACGTAAATCTGGTTCTGAGAACCAAAACTTGGATCAGAAAATCGTGCAAGCATTTATCCGTAAAAAGGGCGCTTTTGAACGAGATGTGGCCAAAAAGCTCATGTTGAACCGTCGATCTTTCAAGAAGCAGAAATGCTAATAAGAAGTGAAAAAACAAGCATCTGTCAAACCGAGGGCTCATAAGTTATACGATAAACTAGAGTGCCTATAACCAAAGTGACGACATCTCATCCGTAATATTGGTAACAATTTAAAACATTTAATCCTAAATGTTGATAGTTTTGTTAGCTTTACATTGTATTTGACAGATCGTTTGCTCGTTTGGAACAAAGCTGTCATTCCAAACGAACAGCTGTCGTCACTCTGGTTATAGGCACTCTCAATAAACAATTGTGTATAAATTTCTCGGTTAACTTTTCAAAAGGACGTATAAACAAGAGACAGTTTCTCTTTGTTTACTTTCTCTTCTATTAATTATCAAGCGGTTTCCACGTTTATCACTCAACTCTTTGCATGAAATGATATAGAATGTATATATATAGAATAGTGATATCAAAGGAAATCTTTTTAATCACATCACAATAATCGAAAGAGAGAGTGATTAAAGAGAAACTGTCACTTGCTTATACGCCCTAATGAAAAATCAATGTATAATCATAGATGTTGAATCTTACGTGAAATTTGATTCTAAGACGCTTTTGGGTAACCAGTTCTACACCTTCCATGCTGGACAAAGTATTGAAGTACATTTTACACTGAAATTCGTTAAAAAGTCATTGATATAGCAGGCAATTTGTGAAATGCTTTCGAATCCATTTATGACAAAAGATACGATGGTTAAAAACCAACGGAGTTGGACTCGTATTCAAGAAGATGAATCCTCCGAACTGTCCCCAGGCCCGACAAATTGAAACATGTTGGGCGTTGACAAAGGCATATTTGCGGAAACATGTCAAGGTAGTAGATTACACTACAACTTTTGAAAGACATTGGAAAAAGTATGCAAAATTGTTAGAAAAAGTCTATGCTGAAACGCGAGTGAGCAACGTATGATCAAAAGACGGTACAATCAAATGAATCTCGGAAATGTCACGTCGAACTCTAGCAGAGTATAATAAAAACCAGAACAGTGAAATAAAAATTTGATGTGTAAAAAAAACTAATGTCGTTTTCGTTTTTAAATTACACTACACTGGTGTAGCGAAAGCTCCACTGAAACCGTTCGTTTTTACCAATTGCACTACACCAGTGCTACACTTTTTTCAGCACCGATACCACTGGTGTAACGCCATAAGCTTATAAACCTTATAAACATGTTGGGAAGCTAATTTGTCACTGTATTCAGTAGAATAAATTCACTGGTGATGAAATATAATTCTAGTGATGTTGGGAAGGATGTCAAGATGAAAGATAATATTAGCTTTCGAAGTAAACGGGATTTAATATACGTTTTGTAGTTTGAATGATTCAATTCTGTGCAGAAATTTACTGTCACACCGAGGTAGAAAGTGTTACCTTCTAATGTGCAACAAGTTTTTTCTTGCTAATTTCAGAACGATAATTCGGAATCAGAACATATAGACAGCTTAGAATCATCAAAGGTTATTCGAATAACTTAGGTCTAAAACTAACAGATGCGTCATGAGCGTCCCTTAACGTATGTTCATCAATGACACGAACGTCACCATAACACCTGCTTTCGGAATTCTTAATCGGTTAATCTGGATAAACCGTACGCACTGGACGTAACACTGATATCAGACATGTCATTGAATCAGTTCCGTTGAAATTTTTTGGATCCGTCTTTGGATTAAGAATCTTAGTACTTGGTTTAAAGTATCTATGTTGTCAGTGGTACACGAATTGTGACACAACACGTCAATGAGTTTGGCATCGACATCGGCCCTATAAATACTTCCACTCAGAGTGACTCCATTCATCAGTTAACGAACGTATCTCATCTACTCAAGTTCAACAGTAAACTAACCCATCAACTGCAATAATGAAGTGCGACGCTGTCATTGAAAAAATCAAGGCTCGTGTAGCCGGAATCGATGCTGCCGGACCCCGTAAGGTTCTTGGAGTGTTCCAGTTGACTATCGAAGCTGCGGATGGGAACCACGATCTTGGTAAGATGTTTGCTCACCCTTCAGGCTGTTCACAAGTTTAACCATAACCATATAAAAACTTATGATCGTTCGTACGTTTCAGTGGTAGACCTGAAGGATTTGAAGGTATCGGACGGCAAGGTAGCCAATGCTGATGTCGTAATCTCCCTGAAGGATGAAGATTTTATTGCCGTCGGCACCAAGGCCATTACGGTTCACGATGCTGTTGAGCAGGGCAAATTGAAGATCACTGGAGATGAGGCTCTCTTCCAAGCTCTGGTGGATGCCATCTGAACAACTGACACCGCAGAAAATTGCCGTGATGTATAATGTACCGTAATGTTTTTATGTATTTAATAATGTAATAATAATGTATTATATAAAAAGTCAACAGGAAAAATGTGCAATAATAAATTTGATTAATGACAATAAACAAATATGTTGTATAATAAATATGTCATACCAAATATAGTTCACCGTTCTATGGTAGAATGGTTGAAGGATTATATAAAGAAACTTATGAATATAAGCCGAATGATGTTTTAACACCAAGTTTATTAAAGCTAAACTTGAAACCTGATACAACGATGATGAATACATAAAGTATTCGAAATACGTAAAGGGTGATTTTTTAAGAGCTTGAGAAGTTTTTTAAACAATAAAACGCATAAAATTTGCAAAATCTCATCGGTTCTTTATTTTAAACGTTAGATTGGTACATGACATTTACTTTTTGAAGATAATTTCATTTAAATGTTGACCGCGGCTGCGTCTTAGGTGGTCCATTCGGAAAGTCCAATTTTGGGCAACTTTTTCGAGCATTTCGGCCGGAATAGCCCGAATTTCTTCGGAAATGTTGTCTTCCAAAGCTGGAATAGTTACTGGCTTATTTCTGTAGACTTTAGACTTGACGTAGCCCCACAAAAAATAGTCTAAAGGCGTCAAATCGCATGATCTTGGTGGCCAACTTACCGGTCCATTTCTTGAGATGAATTGTTCTCCGAAGTTTTCCCTCAAAATGGCCATAGAATCGCGAGCTGTGTGGCATGTAGCGCCATCTTGTTGAAACCACATGTCAACCAAGTTCAGTTCTTCCATTTTTGGCAACAAAAAGTTTGTTAGCATCGAACGATAGCGATCGCCATTCACTGTAACGTTGCGTCCAACAGCATCTTTGAAAAAATACGGTCCAATGATTCCACCAGCGTACAAACCACACCAAACAGTGCATTTTTCGGGATGCATGGGCAGTTCTTGAACGGCTTCTGGTTGCTCTTCACTCCAAATGCGGCAATTTTGCTTATTTACGTAGCCATTCAACCAGAAATGAGCCTCATCGCTGAACAAAATTTGTCGATAAAAAAGCGGATTTTCCGAATGGACCACCTAAGACGCAGCCGCGGTCAACATTTAAATGAAATTATCTTCAAAAAGTAAATGTCATGTACCAATCTAACGTTTAAAATAAAGAACCGATGAGATTTTGCAAATTTTATGCGTTTTATTGTTTAAAAAAGTTCTCAAGCTCTTAAAAAATCACCCTTTATATGTGAATTAACGTTTATTATACATTTTCAAAGTGTTGTTGTGCATAGTGATGTGAATATAGTAGAAATGGTGTTAAAATATTATTCGAGTGAAATTATTCTACTAAACGCTCAAGTGAAAAAGTTTTGTTTATTAGAATATTCATTTGAACATAATTTTCAATTCAATATACAATGTTCATCGAATGAGGTCTGGTTGACGATCAACAGGCAAAAGATACTTTAGAGTTATTCTAGAAATCATTAATTAATCAAATCTTTATCCGCTGAGCGAAATAAGAAGCCTAAAATATTATTCCTTTCCAATCTCAGTTGAAGCAACAAAAATGTTGTTGGATCAACAGAAAATTGTTGAAAGCCGGTTGCCCGTGAGATAACAAAACACCTGAAAATAAGACTGGTTCAAACGAATTGTGAATTACCTAATGTACGTGATATATTAGTAAAATAGGTGTATGAGAAGCCAACTAATGGCAGAGTCCTAGCGATATGTAATTCAAAATCAGAAGAAACTCTTAAGTTTCTAGGCCCATCGAGCGATAAACTGCGATAATGGGTGGATTTGGTTTGTAAAACCAACCGGAAGTGATATTATGCGAACTTCAACCGGCCGCACTAAGTATGATGTGCATGTTAAGCACTATTTTATTAGAGTAAAAAAAAAGTTACAGATATTATTACAACAAAAGTTCTCGTTCAGATGAAAATTTAATTGTTTTCGCTACTACTGGGGCAAACTAATGTTTATTAATAGGGTATCTATTATTGTAAATTGAGTTTTCTAAACTTTATGTGTCTTATATACAGTATAACTTAAAATTTCAATATCTAAATGAGACGTAAGCTTTCAGTTTTCTTGAAATCATCTGCAAATTATTGATAACAAATAAACAAATTCGAGTATTTTAATATGTGTGAAACCCGTGTAGTGCAATAGACTCTCTAGAGAATATCTTAGATCAAATGTTATTTATTACTCGACTCTATCCATTAAGAATCTGGGTCATTCTACCGAAAGTCATTCGACCGAATTTTACATTAATCTTTGAATTTTATTCGGTGTATCTTTTTATGAAATTTTTACTATTGGACCTGGTTGCAACTCGTTCGGATTTAAAGAAGCATTTTAAATTAGCATGAAAACGATGATTTATTAATTTTAGTTGGTTTGTCTTCTCTATTGTACCAGTCGCTGGCTGGTTATCGTCAGCTAGCAACAAGCAACTGGCACAAAAGAGAAGGCAGCAAGTGATTATAAATATACTCTCCTACCTAGTGCTTGAACGGTAGAATAGGTATAGAGCGAGAAGTCTAGTGTTTGTTGTCTGATGAACAGAAATGTTTGGATATATGAAACCGGTCGTGAGGCGGCTAAGATTTAGACCATGCTCGATGTATGCTTTACCAAAGCCGGTCGTGTGACAGAGCCGTGTCTATCACATGATTAGGGTGGCGAAATGGCAGCGCGTATGCACGGATTGCATACGAACGCAGGTTCGAGTCCCGTCTCTGGGCGTATCTTTTTCCAAAAAGTTATCTTTTCTGTGAGTTTATCATTCATTTGGCTTCTCCAATATTTGTTTCCATTCAGTCATTGCAAAAACTGATGAAAACGATGTTCTAGTATGAAATCAATTGTTGGGAATTTACAAAGGGGATTTGAACATGGACACACGAACTAAAATTCTAACGAAAGTCGGGAAAATGTTCTCGAAATGATCATGCTTTATGATCAACATTAAATTTCTTCGGGTGGAATGAATTACATAATGAATAAACTGTCATTTTGATTATATTTTTCTTGAATATGTGTGTGTCAAGTCGGTTTTCAATACAATCAATAAGAATATCTTACATTTCAAGTACGATCATGCTCATTTATTTTTATCGTGAATGTATGGATAAATACCTTTTTTTATCCAACTAGTGGTGTAATGATGCCTTTCTCATGTATAATATTGTGGTATTCTATTCAAAAATTTTCTCTTCGATTTTTGAAAGAAACCAAGAAATTATTTGTGCATTAACTAGTAATACATACAGAATAAAACAGTGCTTTGATTGCGTAGGTCATCCTTAAGAAAAAGAAGTGGGTTCACTATTATATGCACTTCCGGCACCGGAACCCGAGAACCGGCATATTCAAAGTCGGTTCGTACGGCCACCAACTAACATGACAAACAAACTCTACTATTTACGATTTAAATGTTTGTTGCATCCGAAAATATGCAGTAATTTTTGGTAGGACCATAAGACCTTTCAATTGACCCTAAGATTGGGAATAACGGTTTAGAGTCCAGTTTATAACATTTTTTACGGTGATTGTTCCGCCAGTTTAAGTGACGGTGTACAATATTGAACACAGTTTACCCTATAACTCCGGAACCGGAAGTCGGATCCGGATGAAATTCAGGAATTCCGTATGAGACCTTTCATTTGAATCTAAGTTTGTCAAAATCGGTTCAGCCATCTCCGAGAAAACCTAGTGAGATTATTTGACACATACGCACACACACACACACACACACACACACACACACACACACTCACACAGAGAGAGAGAGAGAGATTGCTCAGCTTGATGAACTGAGTCGAATGGTATATGACACTTGGCCAATTTTCACTAGTCGGTTTTTCAAGTGATTGCATAACCTTTCTATATGAGAAAGGCGAAAAAGAATAATAACTAATCGCCCTAAAATAAATGAGGTTTTTTACGAGTCTTCATGATTTATGGAAATGTTTTTTGTGATTCATCGTCATTTTTGTGGAAATCTGTTTCGTTGCGTCAAAACATTACACACTTTCTGAAAATGAATCATTAAAGTCCATCATATTTCCTCGTTCTTGTTTTTTTTGTACAGATGGACTAAACAGTTTATTTTGAAGTACCGTTTAGAGCTTGATAGTTCTATTGAAAGAACTAATGCTCCTGAACCGTTAATTCATTCTTCAGAAATTTTGAATGTTTTTGCAAAAACCGTGCAAGAACAAATAATTATATTTTGTTGGTAACGAACTCTTCAATAGATGGAGTGTCCTTTTTGCCTGTAAAAAATAGATGGAGTGTCCTTTTTGCCTGTAAAAAAAATTCTACAACATTTTTAAAAACTACAACCGTTTAGAAATATACAGTTATTCATACAGTTTCGTATGAAACTCAATCACTTTTATTTCTTTTGAAAAGGTCAGAGAACTATCGTTCTTCAACAAAGAACTGATGCTCACTCATTCTTCCAAAAGAACAAGTTCTTTTGAACCGTTCGCGAGCGATGGCCCATCTCTAGTTTTTTATGTCAATAATTGCTACGATATAGAACATCAAAATGGCGCCCATGCATTTTTCTTTAATGCAAATAATATTTAACCTAAGAAGTTATAAATTAAATAACCCCCAATTAATGGTTCATAAATATATTTCAGAACCGTCAAATTTGTTCTGAGTAACACGCACATACAAAACAAGATTTAAACTGACAATAATGTTTTAAAGAGAATGTTTGAAAGCAATATTCAGGGTAAGTATGCATGGTTTTATTGGAACTTTAAAAACTATTATTTTGATTCTCAAAAGAGGTACTAATTATAGATGTCATAAAACTGGTAGGGATTGCAGAATCAATTACAATCTCTTATAAATTATAATCAAAACCATAAGGCGTTCGAATTGTGACTTGTAAAACGGAAGGGGGTGTAGATATTTGTTTCTCGCAGGGCTGATTGTAGTGAATAACACTATGGTCTTGAGCTTTGCCCAAAAGTCATTAGAAGGCCAAACTTTGTTTAAACGCATGCGTAACAAATGTACATCATTCAGGATACCGGAGAAGAAGTTTTAACATACAGGGTGCTCCATCTTTTATGTCGGCATGTAAACATTGAATAACTTTCACATTTACCATCCGAGCGATTGCATTAGATATGTTTAAGAAATGTCAATTCAATACAATTTTTGCCATGGATCGCTTCACACCAAAACAACGAGCTGAAATAGTGACACTATAAATCGAGAACAGTCGTTTCATTGTATTAACTCAACGTGCATATCGGAAAAATATCGCGGCAAAAAGGCACCACCTGACAATACTATTGATTTAATCCCCCTGGACTTCTTTTTGTGCTTCGTGCTGAAATCACCTAATAACACCCGAGCTGCTCGAATGCAACATGATGCAAACGCAGAAAAAAGAAGTCATTTTGTAATTGCTAATAAAGGTGGCCACTTAATTGATATTGTTTTCCAAAACTAGTCCAACAAAATTGTAAGGAGTTATCACTCAAGGATGGCTTTTATCGTATCAAAGAACGCTCACCAGCAACTCTTCACACGATTGAATCAGTGCCATCAAAGAGAGACGGATATCATCGCAACAACAAAAACCCGGCATGGCTCATTTAACATTAAATAGACACCAGTGCGAGAGTGAATTTTTCTCGATGACCATTTCTGAGAATCAAAGGTTAGCACGCTGCTGTGGGGATCCTCTCTGAAGCAACAAACGGTCGCTTATTTTCGTTTCGCAATCCGATTCTATACAGGCAGTTGATAATTGCGATAGAATCATTTTACTATTGCCGCTTATTCTAACTAAGTGCATATAACCTTTGTATAAATTGTGTTTATGAACATGTATGTGAATGCTCTACACAAGGTTTTTGAAATATTGCAACCTAGTATGAGAATCATCAAGTTGAATCATCGATTCGATTTTCTGCGATAATTGTCAACTTGCGATTCTCTCTTGGGAAATTCCACACAGCAACGATCATTATCAGACTGTAATTTTTTTAAGGGTCGTGAAATACTCAGAGTATGAAGTGGAGCGAAGAAATGTAGAGAAATTTTCTCGCGGTTCATGCATTGAGAGACTCGAGTTCTTGTAGCATCTTCTACCGGATTTAAAATGTTGTATACAATATAGATAGCAGCTTCTGTCAAATTTTCGGCAATCACCAACACTGGCATCACTTATAGAAATCGGTTGTTTTTTTTTGTCAAAGTTACTCAATGTTTGCATAGCGACATAAAATATGGAGCATTTTGTACTTTTTACGATAGATTGAATCTCTCTGTACGGCTACAAGATCTTTCGAAAAAAAAACCTTCGGAGCCGGCTGAAGGAAGATTACTTACACGTACTGATATGCTACCTTCAATGTAAACTGGTATGTTATGCTTTATCTTTTAATGCTCCACAAATTGAACGCAGTTTTAGTCTTTAGCGAATTCAATTGCATTGCACTCATTTAAGACATTTTTTCATTTATTTTGCCACACTTTCTTTTGTATACTTTTTATTGGATTAAAATTATTGAAATTTTACGAAAAACTAGTTTAGACATGTGCTAAATTTCGTTACAATCTGTCAAGTGCTTATAGAGATGGCTTCAAAGCAAGAAGTGCTTCAACAATAATAAAACTGTGCGCATTTGTGGAAAATCCAGAACTGTCTCATAGGCGTGAAATCGCAAAATTAGTTGGGAATCGACAAATCGATCGAATCCCGTATGATAAAATCGTTCAAGTAGACCCAGACGACCCGATAGCGAGCTGACAATGGAACAAAAACGAAAAAATACAACCATGCGAATGCAAGGAACACGAGGAATCACTTGAAGCGCAAGCCTTTCGATCCGGGACAAGGCCAAAAAGGTCAACTCATCCATCTGGTTCATGTAGTTTCATCTTTCTTATATTGCATTTATTCTCGCATTACAACTTTGGATTTATACTTTACCGAGCTCGAGAATTGGGTTTAATTGGGTCTGTGTGTGTATAACACATGGACTTAAAAGTCCCGGGCCTAACAAAGAGAACACGATTTTTTTGGTTTAAAATTAACATCAACGCAATCTCCATCAAGAGCAACGCAATCATTCCAGTGCCGCGCTGACATTTCAATACCACTTATGCTGAACGATTTATCTTTTGACTCAAAATAGGCCTCAGTTTCAGCGATAACCTGTTCATTCGTGTGAAATTCTTTACCGGCGAGAATATTTTCAGGTCTGCGAACAACCAGTAGTCGCTGGGAGCTTAATCTGGCAAATACAGTGGATGTGGGAGAAACTCGAAGTTCAATTCGTGTAATTTTGCCATTGTTTGGATTGACTTGTAACACGGTGTGTTTGCCATATGTTAACGTTTTTTTGCTATTTCAGCTTTCAAACACTCCAAAAACGCTTTATAATATTCACAGTTAATGGTATTTCCTTTCTCAAGCTAGTCGATAAACATAACACTACGTACATCTCAAAATACTGAGGCCATAACCCTTTCCGCCGATTGTTGTGCTTTCGGGCGTTTTGGACGAGGTTCATCAGTTGCTGTCCACTCAGATGACGATAGTTTTGATTCCGGAGTGAAGTGAAAAATCCATGCTTCATCCATTGTCACATATCGACGCAAAAATTCCGGTTTGTTTCGTTTCAACATGGCCAAACACTGCTCAGAATCATCAACACCTTCTCGTTTTTTGGTCAACAGTGAGCAAACGCGGTACCCACTTTGAACAGAGCGTTGTCATAGTCAAATGTTCATGCATGTTCTTTTAATATTTTTACGATGTCAGCTAACTCACGCAATTTCACTTTCCGATCATTCAAAACGATTTTGCCGATTTTTTTTAATGTTTTCTGGTGTTCGCGCCTCATTTAGACGTCCACATCATCGGTGTCTCTACGATCAACGTTTCTGATGGAGCGGAGTTTCCATAACACTTTTCTATCCATTGCTTCGCTTGAACGGTATCAAGAAGCAGTGTAAAATTAAAACTCAGAATTGTTTTTGATACATTGTTCTGAAAATATTAAAAGCAGCGTCACTCTTAGCCTAATAGCTCACAAACTAATGCATAGAATATCGTGGAACTTCAACAGTTGTCTTTTAAAGGTTAGTATCAACTGAAAATGTGACTGCAATAAAACCAGCGCCATCTATGTGTTAGGCCCGGGACTTTTCAGCTCATGTGTTATATGTGGACCTTTTAAAAAAATGTCCGCTCAATTTTCTCGGAGATGTCTGAACCGATTTCTGCATTTCCGATTTCAGGTTCCGGGGATATAACGGTAGAAGTGACGTAAATAACAAAACTCATTGCTCAATTTTCTCGTATATGGATGAAACCATTTCAATCATTTTAGGCTTGTTTGAGACTTATATTAAGTTGTAGATCTAGTTCAAAGATCGCATTTTTTTTTTTTTTTATTCAAGAATATAATGTTTAAGGCACACTGCTTAAGCTCTAAGATGCCAAGGGCTTTTACTAATTTTAATTTACGACTAACTTAAAACTAGGGTTGTATCATTGAGTAATGTCATATTTGGGTCGCAATGGTTGACTTTGGCAGATCCAGCCTTCAGCTGGTGATCGGCAGTGGCCGGTGAATTGAATATTTCATGAGAGTCTTCCATATGGCGTTGGTGAATGTTCATGTTGGCCGCATTCTTCGGTCCGTGTGGGTCCGCGGGAAACACCCCCAGGTTACGAATACCCGGCGGGTGGCCCGCATGCTGTTGGTAAGTTTCCGTGGGCGATGATGGTGTTGTTACAGAAGAAAATGAGAAAAAAAAATAGCGAAGTAAATATTGCGGAAAACGGAGTAAAAAGGGGATATGGGAATGAATTGACTAAAACGACAGAGATCTAATTAGTTGACATCGAGATGGTGAAGAGACGGGGAGGGGGGAAGCGAAAAGGTTAGTGACAGCACAAAGATCTTGTTAGTTCCGATGAAGATGGTGGACAGATGAGGAATCGGGATAATCGGCGGAAGTTAGTGTCGAACCTGCAGGTGAAGATTATTCTTAGCCACAGTTGAAACAACGTCGATAAATAGGAGGAACTTTCTAAGCCAGATGTAACAGATTACACTTGTATATTAATGTGTTTGAGAAACTCGTATATCAGAAGCATATATGAGCTATCCCGACTCGCCAACACATCCCGAACCGGAACTTCAGGCGGTCTACCTCGGGCCCTGAGGGATTCCAGTAGCTTCGACCTGGCGTCGCGATACTCTACGCACGACCACACGACATGCTCGATGTCCTGATAACCGTCGCCACAGGTGCAGAGCCCGTTCTCCACGATCCCGATACGCCGGAGATGTGCGTTGAATGTATAGTGATTTGACATGAGCCGTGACATAACGCGAATGAAATCACGACTCACGTTCATCCCCTTGAACCACGGTTTCGTTGATACCTTAGGAATAATGGAGTGTAGCCATCGTCCCAGTTCGTCATTCGTCCATGAAGTTTGCCAACTTTCGAGAGTTTTCTGACGAGAAATACTGAAAAATTCATTGAAGCAGATTGGTCTTTCATAAATATCACCTTCTAATGCGCCCACCTTAGCCAATGAGTCTGCCTTTTCATTTCCCGGAATGGAACAATGCGAAGGGACCCAGACTAACGATATTAAATAAGACCGTTCAGATAAAGTTCTCAAGTGTTCCCGTATTTTCCCCAGAAAATAAGGGGGGTACTTTCCTGGCTTCATTGCCCGGAGAGCTTCTATTGAGCTTAGACTGTCCGTGACAATGAAGTAATGGTCTTTGGGCGAGGTTTCAATGATCTCGAGGGTGTACTGAATAGCAGCTAATTCTGCGACGTAAACTGAAGCCGGATCACTGAGTTTGTACGAAGCGGTGATGTTTTGATTGAAGATACCGAAGCCTGTGGACTCGTTGATGTTTGATCCGTCAGTGTAAAACACCTTTTCACAGTTGACTGTTCTAAATTTATTATAAAAAATATTTGGGGCCACTTGAGGGCGCACGTGATCCGGAATTCCACGAATCTCTTCTCTCATGGAAGTATCGAAAAACACAGTAGAATCAGAAGTATCCAAGGAATGAGCACGGTTGGAAACAAACGAAGAAGGATTAATATTCTGAGCCATGTAATCAAAATACAAGGACATAAAACGGGTTTGAGAATTGAGCTCAACTAACCTTTCGAAATTTTCAATCACCAGAGGATTCAAAATGTCGCATCGAATGAGTAAACGATATGAGAGATCCCAGAACCGGTTTTTCAATGGGAGAACGCCCGCCAGCACTTCGAGGCTCATCGTATGAGTCGATTGCATGCAACCCAAGGTAATACGCAAACAACGATACTGAATTCTTTCCAGCTTGATGAAATGAGTGTTCGCCGCGGATCGGAAGCAAAAGCATCCGTATTCCATCACGGACAATATCGTTGTTTGGTACAGCCTGATCAGGTCTCCTGGATGGGCACCCCACCACGATCCGGTTATTGTACGAAGAAAGTTGATTCTTTGTTGGCATTTTCGTTTCATATACCTAATGTGACATCCCCATGTGCCTTTGGAGTCGAACCAGACCCCGAGATATTTAAATGTGAAGACCTGAGCTATGTTTTCACCCCCTAGTTGAAGCTGTAGTTGTGCTGGTTCTCGCTTCCTTGAAAATACAACCAGCTCAGTTTTCTCCGTAGAGAACTCGATACCCATTTGAAGAGCCCATGTGGATAAGTTGGCAAGAGTATCTTGTAACGGCCCTTGCAGATCGCCAGCTTTGGGTCCTATAATAGACACAACGCTGTCATCGGCAAGTTGTCTTAGCGTGCAAGATGTGTTGATACATTTATCGATGTCGTTTACGTAAAAATTGTATAAAAGGGGGCTTAAGCATGAGCCCTGAGGAAGACCCATGTAACTGAATCGTATTGTCGACAAATCACCATGCGCGAAATACATATGTTTCTCAGACAATAGATTATGTAAAAAGTTGTTCAAAACTGGCGAAAGACCATGCTGATGCAGCTTCTCAGATAGGATGTTTATGGAAACTGAGTCAAAAGCCCCCTTGATGTCTAGGAAAACTGACGCCATTTGTTCCTTACGAGCAAATGCCATTTGAATTTCGGTTGAGAGCAACGCCAAACAATCGTTCGTTCCTTTGCCTCTGCGGAAACCAAATTGTGTATCTGAAAGTAAGCCATTAGTTTCGACCCAATTGTCTAGACGGAAGAGAATCATTTTTTCGAACAATTTCCGGATACAGGAAAGCATAGCAATCGGCCGATACGAATTGTGATCGGTGGCTGATTTTCCTGGTTTTTGAATGGCGATCACTTTCACTTGTCTCCAGTCATGTGGAACAATGTTGCCCTCAAGGAACTTATTGAATAAACTCAACAAGCGCCTTTTGGCGGGGTCAGGCAGATTTTTCAACAAGTTGAATTTTATTCTGTCTAATCCCGGGGCTTTATTGTTACATGACAAGAGTGCAAGTGAGAGCTCTACCATCGAAAACGGTGTTTCGTTTGTGTTTGGTGTCGCGGCGCGGGTGATCTTCTGTTCCGGTACAGAGTCTGGGCATACTTTTTTAGCGAAATCGAATATCCAGCGGTTGGAATATTCCTCGCTTTCATTCGTGGTGTTATGATTGCGCATTCGTCGGGCTGTGTTCCAAAGAGTGCTCATAGATGTTTCTTTCGTTAAGCCGTCTATAAACCGACGCCAGTAACCGCGTTTCTTGGCTCTCATCAAGTTCTTAGTTTTAACGTCTAACGCCGCGTAATTCCGGTAATTATCAGGTGTTCCATTTTTTCTGAATATTTTATACGCGGAGGCTCTCTCCGCGTTTAAATTTGTGCACTCTTTGTCCCACCACGGGTTGGGAGGACGGATGTTAGTTTTCGCGCCGGGTACACGTTTCGTCTGAGCTTGAGTCGCGGTGTCGAGAATCAAGCCAGCCAAAAACGTGTACTCTTCCTCCGGAGGAAGTTGTTGAGTTCTTTCAAATTTCTCAGATATCGAGGTCGCATAGCTATTCCAATCAATATTTCGTGTGAGGTCGTACGAAACATTGATTGTCTTCGATGGTTTTGAGCCGCTGGTGATTGATATTACGATCGGTAGGTGATCGCTACCGTGGGGATCAGGAATTACCTCCCACGTGCAATCCAACCGTAGCGATGTCGAGCAAAGGGATAAATCCAGCGCACTTGGTCTTGCTGGTGGTGCAGGAATCCGTGTCATTTCTCCCGTATTCAATATTGTCATATTGAAGTTATCGCAGATATCATGGATCATAGCTGATCTGTTATCATCGTGAAGACAGCCCCATCCCGTACCGTGTGAGTTAAAGTCTCCCAAAACCAACGACGGTGCGGGAAGGAGCTCAATGATATCACTGAGTCGCCGATGCCCAACCGAGGCTCTTGGGGGAATGTAGATGGAAGCAATACAAAGGTCCTTACCTTTGATTGTAACATGACATGCGACAACTTCAATACCTGGTATCGAGGGGAGGTTAATTCGATAAAAAGAATAGCACTTTTTGATCCCTATAAGTACTCCTCCGTAGGGATCATCTCGATCCAGGCGAATAATGTTAAAATCGTGGGAGTTTAAGGGTATTTCAGAAGTTAACCAAGTTTCGCACAATGCAAATGCGTCACATTTCAGATTATTTACTAGAAATTTAAATGAATCTATTTTTGGGATAATACTTCTACAATTCCACTGTAAAACAGTGATTAGATCCGTGACCTCGGTGGATGATTTAGCCATCGAAAGATACAATCGCTGAAAGAAGGGGCCAATTTGCAGTCAACTGCTTCAAATATGTTTTTACTGTAGGCATGAAAGCAATTAAAATGCTTCTAAGAGGGTCTGAAATATTGAGAGTTGTAAAAATCCAGTCCACAACATCAGAAAACTTGATAAGTCCAGCACCTAGTTGGTTCTCTGGTGGATTTTTAGGGACGCTTGGGGATTTTGTAGTCCCTGGAAGTGGTGGGAATTCCATCTCGGAATTGAGTTTTCCGAGACCAGGAGCTTTTTGCTTCGGTGATTTTTCCCGATTCCCGTTAGCTGTAACTTTTCGAAGCCCTTCGGAAGACACCTTCGAACCCTTACTAGGTAGCTTATGAGAAGATTTATTCATTCTTTTCCTACAGCTATGAGGGACCGCTGAAGATGGACCTTCCAAAGGGTCGTCAGAATCGCTCTCGTCAGTCGACAAGCAGGCATATGGATTCGTTGTCTGTTTAGGAGGGGTGGCACTTTTAAGCATCTCTGCGAAGGAACGCTTGGAGTGCTCCTTTAGGGAACGCTTCATTCGATCACCTCGCAGTTTGTAAGCGGGACAATCAGAGAGGTCATGTGGACCCTCCTTACAGTAGAGACACTTTTCAGCATCCTTACCGCAAGAGCCGTCCGCATGAGCTTCCCCACAGTTAGCACAACGTGGCTTATTGCTGCAATGGGTAGCTGTATGCCCCAGTTGTTTGCAATTGGTACAATTCATTATCCGGGGTACAAATAAACGAACAGGCAAACGAACCCGGTCCAAGAGGATGTAGTTGGGCAAAGCCGTGCCGGCGAAGGTCACACGATAAGAGACTGATTGGGGATAAGACTTTGTTCCATCCCCTGCGATCGATACTGAATGCAATCGCTTGCAATCCAGTATCTTGACATTCTTAAGTGATGGGTCTTTAAAACAACCCGCCCCGTACTTAAGAATATCCTCGCAAGTCAAACTCGCATCGGTGACCACACCGTCGATTTCTACTTCGCGAGCGGGCACGTAGACGCGGTACTCCTGCGTAAAGGGATCCTTTTGAACAAGCTCATTAGCCTGTTTAGAGCTGGTAAACAGGACCCTGAGCTTGTCTGGCCGTATTCTATCAATACTTTTTATAGTATTATATCGCGAAAACAGGTCTCGCGATATTTTTAAAATATTTAAATTTTTTTCTCTTGATTTGGTCCGGAAATAGACCGCGTAAGGCCCGGCCGGTAGTGCGAGCCCATCAGGATAGCTCTTTATGCGGGACATTTTACAGACAAGGGAAGTCTCCATTTGAACATCGGGAGCGGGGGGGCCAGGACTTAAATTAGACATGTCGCGGAACTACTTCCGCGCAGAAACAAGTAATTCGGGGGGAAATATAATGGTCAAAAACGAATAATCGAAGTAACGGTACTTAACTTAAGATCCAACGGGGGACACCAAGCTGGTCTTCGTCGGTCGGCGTATCGCCGCTTTGATGATGTGCAAAAAACCTCCGAGAGGAAAAAGCACACTTATTTATAATCCTCACACAATGGCCGCTTGTTTATAATCCGCACACTTGGCCTTGATCGTCGAAACAATAACCGGCTAACGGTACCGTTTCGATCCACCGCTCACAATAAGGCACTGTTCTATTATATAATGCGAAAAAAACCTCTCAGAGGAAAAAGCACTATTGTCTATCACACAATATCGTTTCGATCGTCCGACCACTTTATCACACACACACAACTGGTTTTCAATGCTTTCGCAGTAAATCCAAATCACGTCCGTTCGCTCGGAAGGTTGAAACGGCAATGAAAAGATCGCATTGTTGACAGCTCAAGTTTCAGAATAAAAAATTCCTCTTTAGATCATTTAGTTGTTTTGGTTATGAATGTAACTGGATTTGCGAAAATGCACATAATTAGTTTCATTTCCGTTCGTGTTTCGTCTTCGACTCATCAGTGTTGTGGCCTCTTGAGATATGGAATTTGTCGTGAATACGACTCAAAATTTACCCTCTACAAGAATTGGTAGAACTCAATCGTAAATATCTCTTGTCATATCAAACCCACAACAAAACATTTTCTCCATGATATCGGAAATATGATCAACAATTTTTGATAAAACTTTCAATTGTATGAAATAATTACAAATGACTCGAAATTATAGTTCTCTAATTTGTTTTATTTCAACGAGTATTTAAGAGTAAAACTAATGACGCTTGTTTGGTTCTCTTGTGCTCGGACGACGATTTTGATTAATTTGTGTATTGAAATAAGTGTGATGAGGATTCGTACTTTAGTATAGGTGCATCGTTACAATTCTGGAAGTATAGAAAAGAAACCTTACACAATTCACACAAAATATCGGTTTTAGATATTCAGAAGAGTGAAGTTTTATTCACATTTACGCCATCAAGTTATGTCGCAAACATTACCCACCCACTTTTTAATGTTTCATTTTCAAAATGGAACAGAAGAACAGTTAATTCTTTCACAATTTATGCTTTCTCCAGAAAGCCCCAAAAGTTACTTAAATCATTGTCGAAGACAACGAATCAATCGAAGCTATCGTTTTTTCGATGTATGCTTTTTTTTTAAACATCCCAGGAATTTTTGTCTGGCCCCTTTTCGAAAGTAAGGCTAGAGATAACATTATGAAGTGATGATGCAAATTTTCTTTTCACGGTCATGAAGAATGCACATGCAAAATTTGAGTCAAATAACAAAAAAAACAACAAAAATCTTCGAATTCCAAAGGAATTACTCTTTAACTAACCAACAAACTAGTCAAAATGATAACACAATACTTGAACAAGGCAACTTTAAATTAGGTCGAAGAAATTAAAACCTAAATTTGCAATAATTTGTTCTAATCCATATTAGCTTTGGCATTCTGCGTCAAACTTTATTACCAAACTTGCAAGTTAATAGAGACGTCACAAAAATTATATGAGTATTTCCACGAAAACAGTACAAATGAATAGGCGATTCTTATTCCGAAGATTGTTATAATGTCAAGATGTTACTGCTGTTGTTCAGTATCAGGTGTAATGTCCCAGTTTGACCGCACACAACCCACACAAAATGGAAATATTCTTTTTTTTGCCGCAATGAACCAAAATATCAAACCTTAATCAATTTCAGCAGTATCCAAGGTGCCCTGGCTGCCATTATCCGGGGGCCAACTTTTCTGCGTGATAACAAAAACAAGAAAGCTGATCGAAACATAACAACATATCAGTCAGTAATTGTGTTGAGCACAAATCAAATTTAGTACTGTTGACCATTTGAACTCATAATAAATTTATTCAATCGTTTTGATTGAATCCAATCGATGAAAATTGATTGACGGCATGCGTTTGTTCTATGGACTGCATTGGATTGAAAGTAGGCGGTATTAGGCAGTTAACAGAATTCCCGTTGTTTGAGCTTCCAACACCAAGAACATGATCGCGAATGACGGAAATTGTGACGGTCCCTATATGCCAGTTTACTGCAGTCAACTGAAACGAATGTGTTTATGATCTTATTTTCCACTTAACACCTTTAGGATTGAATTTGTGTTGTTAGCGTTATTCTGCATATGGGTTTTGTGTCGAATAGTAGTCATTCGTATTGGACAGGTAACGTAGAGAATTGGTTGATTGACAGTAAAAATACTGATACTAATAATTGAACTTGAAAATCAAAACAAATGAATGAATCCGAATCATAATTCTCTGTGACTACTAAAATAAACAAAAATAAACTGAGGTGGTCATTCACGTACTCTGACATTCAATTTGTACTCTTTGAGATTAGACTCGTCGTATCTACAAACCACCATGTGCGAAGATCAAGGCTTGGCAGTTCATTCGCATCGTAGTATGTCTTAGCATTCTGACGTCCTCCTATCGAAAAGAACTCCATGCGTATAGTACAGAATAATCACTGGGAAACGGTGTAATCGCACTTTTCGAGCAAACGATGAATGTGACTGACGATGGCAGAAAGTGTGCAAAGTGACGCAATTTTACGACTCAATATAAAGACTTGTGCCCTTCTCGCGAATAGAATAGCAATCTGGCATGCATTCAAAGCTAAAGAGCTGGTGCGGAATACACAACGCTGCTGAATTGTAGCAATTATTATTATTGAACGATATAGATAGCAGTGAAAAGATTCTAAGGCAAATACTAATTCATGCAGCGAGATAAATAGTTTCTTATTGACAGAACAATAGACAGAGTATAAGAAAATGTCGTGAAGGCTTCAAAATAACAAAGGTCCGCTTACGAGAGTCGTGATGTACCCGTCCTCATCCGTATCGTAGGCTTCATCCTCGTCACTAGTGATAGTGGAAATGCTGTCCCGATCTACCATATCCGACATGCTCGGCATTGGCATCGGGTAGAAGGCATTGGTTCGCCGTCGACGGGACTTTTTCTTCTGCTGAATGTTTTCCATGGAAGCTTTTAATAATCGACGTTCGCGAAACTCTCTGGGAAATTACAGACACTCTGAAGACACGACCATATTCCCACGAAAACAAAAAAAACATGCTGAAAGACGTTCAATGTAATTACCTCATGACCCGCTCGAAGCTGGCCCACTCTTCGTCGACCAGTTCCACGTTCTCTTCGCCAAACTCTTCGTCGTGAAAGATCCTTTCGGTGTAATCCGTACTGTTGATACGCAGCCGTTCCATGCCTTCACCGGGGAGAACGCGACCAGAGCGGTCGCGATCCTTTTGCCCATCACCTTTCTTTTTCCACATTTTGTCCCTTTTCCTAGTGCACTATCACCTATCGATCACTAACACTTCATCTGTCAGTATTCCACCGGAAAAGCACTTATTGTAAATCACTAGACAGTACTCAGCGGATGAGTTGAAGTCTCCCAAACGCGCGGCGCTATCATCGTCAGTGTCAGTCAGTTGGAAAGTGACTGGATTTGTCTCGGCCACAGCAGCTGTGCTGTACAGGAACTTATTTAATTTGAAGCAATTTACCTCAATCTAAGATTGGCAGAGCGACGGCAGAGCAGTATGTGTGAATTTCTTTGGTCATCGCAAGCAAGATGAATTGAACCTGATTCTCTATGCTGGCCCAAGATGTGGCTGATTTTACTAAGTACTCAACACATCACACGGTACATTGTGAACAGTTAGTTGGTTTGGACTTCGATAACCGGGGGAGTTCAGCAGTTTCCTTTAGAAAAGTGAACTTGAATATAATTGTTAGATTCCTAACTCTTTTTTTTAAATTTTGAGTTATTTGCTGACAAACATTGACAATTGCGAAGCTTTGTGAATAACATGATATATTAGAAATACAAATGACCTTGGATGCTTAAAGTCTCTAATAAAACAAACAAACATTGTTGAACCAAACAAAGTTCCGAATTAAAAAATGTATTTTACCAAGAAAATTCATGTTGTTTTCGTTTATGAAGAACAACACTACGAATAATTTGAAAATCTGATGTTGTTTTGTGTCACCGCGAGCAAACTGATATGGAAGATATGAATTAATCGGTTCATTTAACTGGATGTTGAAAATATGATGTGTTCTATACCGAAAACCTCCATTTACGAAGTCTTTTTTTTACGAAGTATTCGATTAAAGTAACTTTTTTACGAACCCAATCCAATATAGCCTAATTTTTTTCTACGAAGTAAATTCCAAATAACGTAAAAATATTTTCACAAACCTACGTCGTAAAAAATTGTTTTTGAAAAAAATGAAAATATGTGCTATGGCAATATTCTAGTTCTGTGTTGACGGAATGACGAATAGTAGCCAGATAACAATATTTTAACTCGATTCAGAATCCAACATGGCGACTTTCGGTTTATTGATATTCCTTGAAATCCAAGATGGTGACTTCCGGTATCATTGGAACGGATTTGAAGAGTAGATGCCGGAAAACTGTGTTTGAAGTGGTATGGATATTCCTAGAAATACCTTGGAATATGGGTATTTTCGTGACGGATTTGATGTGTCCTGTATTCTTTAAAAATCCAAAATGACGACTTCCGATTTGTTTAAATCCTTTAAAAACTCTTACAATTTGAATATTTTCGGAACGGATTTGATAAGTAGATGCCAAAAAAATGATGCTTGAGGTGGTTCTGTAATTTAAGCTGGCGACATCCGGTTTAATATTTCTTAGAAATCCTTAGAATGTGGATATTTACGGAACGGATTTGATGAATAGATGCAAAAAACAATGTTCTGAGTTGTTTCGGAATCCAGGATGACGGTATCCGGTTTATTGATATTTCTTGAAACCCCTTACAATATGCGTATTTTTAGAACGGGTTTGATGAGTGAATACAGAAAATTTCCAAAACCAGATATTACCATCATGAAATTCGGAGCCACATCAAATTTTCTTTTCCGAAATCTAGTCATCAAATTTGATCCGAAAATACTCATATTGTAGTGAGTTTCAAGAAATAACAACAAATCGGAAGTCACCATCTTGCATTTCGAAACCACCTCAAACATTGTTTTCCGGTACCTACCTATCAAACCCGTTCCGAAATTACCCATAATGAAAGAAATTTTAAGAAACACCAATAAATCGCCATCTTGGATTATAGAACAACCTCAAACATCGTTTTCTGGCATCTTCTCATCAAACCATACCCGAAAATACCCATATTGTGAGGGTTATCAAGAAATATCGTTGAACCGGAAATCGTCATCTCGGATTTCAAAACCAAGTACACCCAAACCTCCGTTTACGTAAACTTTTTTTACGTTACCTTTTTTTACGCAACTCTTTTTTCGTAACTCTTTTTACGACAAAAATCCCAAATAACGTAATCTTTTTGCCTTTTTCAAATAAAAAGGTTATGCAATCACTGTGAAAACCGACTTTTGAACCGAGGCCCGGAGGGCCGAGTGTCATATACCATTCGGCTCAGTTCGTCGAGTACGCAAAATGTCTGTGTGTGTATGTGTGTGTGTATGTGCGTATGTGTGTATGAAACGTTTTTTTGCACTAACTTTTCTCGGAGATGGTTGAACCGATTTTCACAAACTTAGATTCAAATGAAAGGTCTTGTGGTCCCATACAAAATTCCTGAATGTTATTTGGATCCGACTTCCGGTTCCGGAATTATGGAGTAAAATGTGCAAAAAATTGTGAAAATAAGTGCACTAACTTTTCTCAGAGATGGCTGAACAGATTTTCACAAACTTGGGTTCAAATGAAAGGTTTTGTAGTCTCATACAAAATTCCTGAATATTGTTTGGATCCGACTTCCGGTTCCGGAGTTATGGGGTAAAATGTGCAAAAAAGTTAAAATATGTTTTCTAGCTTTTCTCATTGATGGCGCGACCGATTTTCATAAACTTAGGTTCAAATGAAAGGTTCCATACGTAATTCCTGATTTTCATCTGGATCCGACTTCTGGATCCGGAATTATAGGGTAAAGTGTTAAAAATTGTATACCATCACTGAAAAGTACGAAAAACCGTCAAAGATTTCTAAATCGACCTCAAATCTTCTCCAATTAATATTTTTATCAGTAGACGGTCAAACAAACCGATTTCGGTTATTTTTTTTAGGAATCGAAGAAAATTATTTTGAAGAATATCACAGTGGTATATGATAGTATGATTGATATGAGAAAGGCATCATTAGGTGGATTAAAACAGGTTTTTACGTTGAAAATTTCAAATAACAACTCTTCAACTTTTTTTACGAACCTACTTCGTAAAAAGAGGTTTTTGCATACAATGAAAATCGTTTCCGGCTCATTTATATTCCATGGAAATTACTTCAATATGGGTATTATCGGAACGGGTTTGATGAGTAGATGTCGGAAAACGATGTTTGAGGTGATTCTGAATTCCAAGATGGCGACTTCCGGTTCATTGATATTTCTTAAAAACCCTTACAATATGTGTATTTTCGGAACGGGTTTGATGAGTAGATGTCGGAAAACAATGTTTGAGGTGGTTCTAAATTCCAAAATGGCGACTTCCGGTTTATTGATATTCCTTGAAAACCCTTACAATATGGGTATTTTCGGAACGGGTTTGATGAGTACATGGTGGAAAACGATGTTTGAAATGGTTCTGAATTCCAAGATGGCGACTTCCGGTTTCTTGACATTCATTGAAAACCCTTACAGTATGGGTATTTTCGGAGCTGGTTTAGTGCATATTGTGTAGAAAATAATGTTTGAATATTACTGGATTGCTGATCGTAACTTATATAGTATTAGTATTTTCCAAATGGGAAGAGTCGCTTAAAACAAACTATGTTGTGCCCTTAAAAATCACGTGGTATACTGTGAGTTCAAATGTTCCACTCTGTACTCCAGCTGCTTGTCAAAAGTGAGCCTGTGTGTGCCACAACCTCTGCAACTTAATGAAAGCGGAAGTGTCAATAGTAACTTGATGAATAAAAAATTTATTGTAATCCGTCCAATGTTTTATGTAATGTAAAATTATATTGGCTATATTTTGTAAATATGATTTTATTTAATTCTCAATCTCAATCTCATCCACCTCAAACATCATTTTTCGACATCTACTCATCAAACCCGTACCGAATATACCCATATTGTAAGGGTTTTCAAGGAACATCAACCGGATGTCTTGGAAATTGATGCTGCTTAAAACATCCTTTTCCTGTAAATACTCATAATTTTCGTTCCATAACTATCCAATATATTATACATATCTAATAATATATATACATAAGGAAAACTTTTTTTACGTTGAAAATTCCAAATAACGTTAACTTCTTTTACGTCATAATTCGATTTTCGTAGTCCCGATTATTACGTAAATGGAGGTATGGGTGCATCGTGTTTTGGCTACTCATCAAACCCATACCGAAAATACCCGTACTGTAATAGTAATCGTACTGTAACCACATCGTTTTCCTGCGTTTCCGTACTGTAACCACATCGTTTTCCTGCATCTGCATGAGAAAATAAGTTTTTTTGATCTCTAATCATCAAATTCGTCCCGAAATTACTCCTATTATAAAGGTTTCAAGGAATATCAGCAAACCGAAAGCAGCCATTTTGAATTTCAATACCACCTAAAATATAGTTTTCCTGCGTCTACTCAATAAATCCGTTCCGAAAATATCTATATTCTAAGGGGTCTTAAGCAATATCAATAAACCGTAAGTCACCAGTTTTTCGTTGGAGCTGTTAGTAGAATATTGTCACTAATAGTACTGTTGTTGTACTATGTCACGGCATTACACTCTCACAAAGTCACTATTTTCACAGTCACTATTTTTTACAAAAGTGTATCAAACGTTATAATACAGATACAGATAAATAATATTCCGAAATACGTATCTGTATTATAACGTTTGATACACTTTTGTGATAATAGTGACTGTGAAAATAGTGACTTTGTGAGAGTATAATGACGTGACATAGTAGAATTAAACGGTACAACAACAGTATTATTAGGAACCGTTAATCGCCATCTTGGATTTCAGTACCAATAGTAATAAAGACGAAAAAATGCCATAAGGATGCTTCCAACAATAACAACGTTTAGCTATTAATGGACGAAGACGTTATTGGTGTACCGGTAGCCTCCCAAAATTTACTAAATAAAGATGAAAGCCATCTCTCCCATTCAATTGGACAACAATATGTTTCCATTATTAGAGATGCCTTATTTAAATATGAACGGTGCAATGCAAAGATCTGATTAGAACAGCTTTGTTTGAAAACTCCGAATAAGAATTTGCTTTTTTTGTTGGCCCAGTTCTTGCATAAGATGTTTTTTTGAACAAACTGTGTATTGCCAATTTCAAGCTCGGTTTTTCGCTCAATTTGCATTACAAAATACTTAACCGTGTTTTTTGAACGCGTCAGAGTCATTTTGACGAATCCTTCAATTGTCTTAATATGGTAATTGGAATTGATTCAAAGTTAAGATTACAGAATGATGGTAATGTTCACGCCTCAAACGTACTTCTAAAAAAAATTATATTTGAAATAACGAAGAAATTTACTTCTCCGCATTTAATCTGAAAGGAATTCCCAAGAGAACTTATTGACTTTATTAGTTACTAAGGACCAAAGTATTTGCTTTGGTTTATCTAACAGGCAAATTTTTGCTGTATTTTCCATTAACTAAGTGCAAATGAAGCTTCACCACATCGTTTCGGTGTGTTTTCCAACATCGCTACGACTCCTTCGGACCTAACTGAGCCGAAGAAACCTAGCTTTGAGTAGACCGGGCAAATGAGGCGGTTACAGGTTTGTATGCGAGAGGCCGTTACTTCCGACGGCGGTCAACTGACCCTTTCGGTGAAACGACTTTCGACGAAATGGCATTCGTCGAAACGAGTTTCGGCGAAATGACCCATTCTATTTCAAATTGCCTTACTTTTATCGGATTTTTGCATCAGACATTTAAAAAAGGTATAATGTGAAGCAGGTTATGTCAGAAACCATTTTTCAAAATTCCATGAATCTTTGCCTAGCACTCTGTACGCTCATTGAGGGTCTATTCTCATGCAATCGTTTGTTTTTTTTTGCACACAACTTTAAGAGCTACCCTTTCATCGAGTCATTTCTTCTCAAAATTCGTCAGACAGACATTTCGGGATATAAATCACCCCTTAGTCTATGTTGTTCACAAAATCCTTATTTCTTTCAACTAATGATTTCAATCAATAAAAACTAACATCAGATTGGCTACATGAGGTTGAAACTGTGCTTCCGCGTAAGCTAAAATTGAGTTGAGTTACGCTTTACGGTTGCTTAGCGGCTTATGTTGAACTAATAAGCCGCACTGACAGTTCCATATGAACTGCTAATGTTCTGTTGAGTCGAAGACAAAGCGGTAATAAGTGTTATGAAATAAGTTGATAGCGACTTGACTTCAAAAACAAATGCGCTGTGTTTTTATTTTAATGTTAAGTCGTTTTACAAGAAGCGCTTTGACAATTCGAAGCAAAACGAACTATTAACCTTAGAACTCTTCGTTTTGTGCCCAGAGTAAAATGACGACAAAAAGGGATTTTGGTCGTTATGCAGGGACTTGTTTTGCAAAAAACTAAGCAAGGTTTGTACATGTTGTTAGATATCGAGATATTGCAGTTCATTTGCAGTAATTAGTAAAGTAAAAATAAAATCTGGAAACCGTAATTAGTAAAGTAAAAATAAAATCACGCAGGCAACCCCGTCAAAAGGGTCGAGCATTTCTCAACCCGAGATGTAAAGAAACAATATCTCTATAATCGAATATAAAAAAGACGTGACTAACTGCTTCAATTGTGAGTTTATCTACTTGCGCGAAAATAACACATATTGCAAGCAAAACTTTTCACCAAAACTTGAACTCAAAATAATTTAAAATCCTGAATGATAGTTCAAGGATCATTAACTGCAAAAATTCGTTTTTAGATGTTTTCCAACAACAAAAAACAAGCTTAGGTTATTGTTTTTTTTGTTTTTAACTGATATTCTATCAACAACATCGTAAGGATTGTTTTGATATTTTAGTTCACTTTTTGCTGTATTGACTAATCACTGTGTAACTGGATCTTATATCCAGATATCCAACTAACAATTGTTTAACTTTCTACACTGCCCTTATTAATGAAATATATGTCCTATTTATTTTCACCTAGCTACGTTCATCACTTAGGAATCTCAAAATAATTTCTGTTCCTTTTATTTCCAATCATGTTAACCGATTTTCTGTGTACAGCTATGTCCGTCGAAACACCGCGAACGTTTTTAACGAACTGAACTGAATTATGTTATGATCTTCGAAATCCCCAAACGCTGCTCCTTGAAGTAGACACAATCAGTGTGCAGTTTATGTGAATCATATTCAGCTTCCGTCGATTTCCTGTCCTTCTCTCTTTTGCTCTACGATGTCAAGTACGAATCGCATGCCAGACGGACGCATCAATTTGATTATCTGGTTTAATGGGCAAATTACAGTAGAGCGTTGTGCCTACCGAACATTTCAACGCACGGACAGAAGAACTATGAACTGAACAAGACTTCCCGGTCGGTACGTACGTTCTAGGTTCTAGATTCGATATGATAGTGCATAGTCACTAACCTCAATGGTAGAATATTTAGTATCCCAGAGCAGTGGATGGTGACGCCTGGTGCGTTCTTTGCTTAGTGTCTCCATGTGCACCATGGTGGTCGGAGTGAGCTTTGGAGCTTGTGCTCCAGAGCTGGATAGCGCTAATGATCTTACCAGAAATAACTAAAAATCCTATTTGGTATCTAAACTGTTTTATAGATTCGGCATTTGCAATCCGGACACTGAGGACCTTCGAGTAGGTGATCTTATCGAAGTGTAAATATGGGCTTTTAAGTTCCTCTAATTAGTCTAGTACTACCGACGAAAGTCTCTGTGCCCGGCCGCACACGAGTCGATCTTATGTTAAACATCGTTTTACTATCAATATTTACGGAGATAAAATCAGCGCAAATTTCTTCTTTGATATTACAACAAAGCACGTATTGGGTCGGTCGTTTGGACAGTCCAAATTCAATTGCTCGTTTTTTTGTGATAAATTTCAACTCGTTAGAGTTCGCTGTTGACGAAAGTCATGTGACGTCTATGCAATGCGCGTCACATCTCGGTGACTCCTATTCAATTAGTTGAGCCGAAAATGTTGATAGAGATTTTTTTTCGTTCGTTCTTTTTTTGCTGTGAACTCTTATCTCCGGATCAAAAAGGGCAAATAGAATGCTGTTTCATGAATGCTACTAACTTCGAGTTATAGTGCATGGCACAAAGCTCATATAACTTTTGTTCGTAATTTGTGAAATTGATCAACTCTTTTCTATAAGTTCAGTAGATATGCTACTCTTTCTATATCCACGTTATCATAATAAGGCTTCTCAAAACAACTCACGTTTCTTTTAGCTTGCAAAAAGCTACGATAATGTCCCTACCATGTCTACTATTTTATATTATTTTGTAAAATAAAATTGACAAAGCGAGGTTTTCCCGGTTTGCGAGATGCAAAACTCTTTGTTTTTGGAATCGGCCCAGATTCCTTCTGTTTTGGTATTTTTAAATATTCCTTTAATTCAGGCTTTGAACGAAAGCCTCATGTCAAATAAACAACGTTGTTTGCCCACGCGTACTTACCACCCCCTCCACATACCTTCATCATCCATGTACCTTTTCTCTTCTCTCTAGCCGTTTTTTCTCTAATCTCTCTGGCAGTTTAAGCAAGAACTCTATTGTTGCCCTGTAATGCTTGGTGTCATCAACTAGATATAGGATTATAGGTTTAGTTTTAATTGTTAATCTTTATTGTTAGTGTTAAGCCTTATTGTATCTGTTGGATCATTGTAATCTGTTGATACAAAAGATGAGGAGGTTTTATGCCTGCTGGAGAGAGAGATTGCCAAATTTCATCTCAATCGGGCTTTTACCTGCTCCCCAAAATAAACAAAAAATATATAATAGACCTTCTAATTGATAAGTATGAATATGAATCTATAAGGAACAATTCTCCTACCGTAAAATAAATTTCAGCGACACAGAACAAAATTCCAAAAATGAACTGCAATTACAAAACTTATCATACTGAGCTTTCTTCGTCTCTTCCGGTAAATTTCAGGTCGATGGGAAAATTATGAACGGCATGATGGCACTACTAGACTAACACATTTTCGCTATTGTCAGGGTTTCGGCCATAGTACAAATTGTTATACGAAAATACACAGATAAAAGTATTTACCGATTAGAGAGATTGCTGTGTTTTTGGGTATCTCTTATGGATCAGCCGAACACATTTTAACTGATGTTTTGGGTTTGAAACGCATCGCTTCTCGGCTGGTACCAAAAAGCTAAATTTCATTCAAAAACAGCGTCGTGTTGATGTGGCCAAAGAGATGATTTCCAACGCAGATAGTGACCCCACATTCATCGAATGCATCATAAGTGGTGATGAGGTGTGGATCTATGAATATGACGTCGAAACCGCACTACAATCGACCGAATGGCGCTTCGAAGGCGAGCCGAAACCATCCATTATACAAATCACCACACGAAAAATTTTCAACTTCTTTGTATAAACGCCAAACAAAAACTAATCGTACGATATGCGTCAAAATTTGACAGAATGTGTATAAAAGTGTTGCCAACGTTGAGAGAATAAAAGTTTACCGATTGGACAAGCGTGGGAATTTTAAAATGAAAATTCCGGTTCTGTTTTGATCATAAGGTACTTTGAAAGCAAAACTAAGCGTAAATTGAAATATGTTGTATAATTCGTTGAAAAATCAAGGCGTTCTAATTTACTTCCACATCGATGATGGATTTTCAATCAAATTGTTGATTCAATTGATGTCTCTCTCAAAGTATAATTGGATTACATGAAGTGTAAATTTTATGTTTTCTTCCTGTGTACACTGAGGTATATTTTTATGCGGTTTTTTTTACGAGAATTTTCAAAGTTATCCAATTTTATTGTTTGGCCTTTGAAATGCATGAAATGTAGAGATCTGGTGTTATTCCGAATTTATTTTTATGTCAACTCTCTGACACTCTGACACATTTTCGATTTAAAAATATTTTTTTTCATTACATCAGATCTCGACGTTTCATGCATTTCTAAGACATTCGGCATCAACATAATTTTCTTAAGTTCAGCGGTTTTTTTCTATGCGGATTTCTGAAATTAAGTCCCAAAGTCTATTTTTGTCACGAATTTGTTGTGAGATTACGCTAGATCTGGACTTTTCATGCATTTCTAAGACAACTCTATAGTTTTGCGCTTTTTTCAAGCGGATTTCCGAAATTAGGCGTATTTTCGAAGTTACCTCAGTGTACGCTGTTTAAATTATGGTACATAATTCGTAAAAGACTTCCAACAAAACCATTAGATGAATTTTCACGCTCTGATTGTGATGTCCTGTTAGCTAAAAACTTTAGATTCTCATCCAAAAAGATCCAATTCAAAATCCAACATGCCAATATTTTTGGGTCATCTCTAGTTTCGTATAGCGGTAGTGCTCAACAGTTTAAGCACCTCAAAAAAAGTCCCTAAGAAAAATTTCGGCTAAATCGGATATGGGTAAGTGTTTTTTTTAAAGATATTTTTATTCAGGCCTATTTGCGTACAAGAACTTTTTGAAGTGGATCTCGTTGTCACTCTTTTTCTAGGAGGAGAAGAGCTTCCATTTCCCTCCTGCGAGGGTTGAGGGGCACTTTGTTCGTGGCTCGTCTCGTCATACATTGCCTCATCGGTTGTATTGTTGTTGGTGTCCGTCTTCGTTTCGTTCTCCTTGTTGTTCGTAGTCTTGAGCTCGTTGCTAGTTGCTTTAGATGCGCCTTGTTGTGCATTGGTTGCAGTTGCTGGTTGGTTTGATGATGAAACATGAGTACTGCGCTCACTAGTTTTCGTTGTTGAACGGTTGACCTTGTGACTGACATGTAACCAGCTGATTTTCATAAGTAATCAACGTTTTACACGGACGTGTCCCACCTTGACCACAAATGATGTAAAATGGAATTGCCTTACGTAGTTGCATACGCACAACTCGCACGCCATTCCGGATGCCGGGGAAAAATTCCGCCATACTTCCCTTTCGATTGAAAGGATTTCACCGTACTGCGACATATTCTCCCGAACGTACTGATCGGTGGCCTGCGGGAGGAGGTCATGCACGCGTACTTCTATGGCATTGTCCACCATGTGTACAGGGATTTTGTATTTAATGTTGTCACACTCAACGCTGTGCACCTCGTTGTTAACCGAAGCGAATGCAAGTGCATCGCTTTCACGTTTAAACATAATGTACACACAGTTGGACGCTTTGTTGAATTGAATCTCACTTACATCATTAGCGTCTAGATGCATTTGCATTTGTTCTTTAAGTAAGATTTCAATTTCAAATCTATACAAATTGAATTCGGTATTGCAGGCCAAGTTTCAGGCTTTGTTAAATCGTATTTGACCATTCCGTACACTCTATTGTTCACTGGCGTATTGTCTTTGTTTCTGTTGTTTCGACCGTAAACGATTTTCGACTGTGTCGGGTGAAATGTGAGCACGAACTGAATGGGTAAGTGTTGTCGCCCGTTGGTTAAAGTTTGAACTTTTTCTATAATGAATAATCACCATAGGGTAGGCGAGAGTGTTCGGTTACCGGCACCCTTTTATTTTTGACTTATAACTTTTGACAAAGTGCACGTTATATTGACATTTATAAATCAATGGAAATCTAAAGTCCTTAGCTAACAACTTATTAAGGAATTAAATTGATTCCAACGATTGAAATTTTTTACCTATTCAGTAAAGTGATCATTTTTGGTCATTTCAAAAATTTCTGCTATAAATGGAGCATATAAGTAAAAACAGTCATGATTGAAAAAAAGAGTTTATTCATTTCGGAAGTATGTAAGCTGTCAAGTTGTCCACGTGTTGCATATCACCTGAGATGCCAGGTAATATGATTGCTGTAGATGGAAAAGGATCTGCAGCTTAACTAAGAAATCTGCTAATCTACAGACAAATTTGCAGATCTGTCACCTGGGGTGCAAGTAACCGATTTCTGTAAACACTTTGAAAGTAATGAAAAAAAACTTTAGCTGCGAACTATTAGATAGCAACTGGTATTGAATCACGAAACAGATTGAATTTAATTTATTTATATTCAATGCATTTACGCTTTCGATTTATGTTCTTCAATTCATGGCACTATAAAAATGTCAGAAAAAACTTTTGTGTTGATGTTTATACTATTTAGAAATATTTTGATAGCAGCAAAAAGTAGACGCGTCTGTTCGTCTTGGTATTCGGCACAAACGTAACGGACGGTTATTATGCACATATGACTTTTGTCGGAATGACGCTACCTGTTTTCTGTCAAAAGTTATGATGGGGTGCCGGCAAACAAACACTCTCCCCTACATAAAATTTCCAAAATCGAAATTGAATGTCTTAAAATTGTCTGAAACGTTGAGATCTAGTATCATTTCGAAAAAAAATTGGAAAAAGAAGTTATTGTTCATTATGAGCTTTTATTGTGCTGTTATTGATAACAAATAAGAAAGCCCTGATGCTTTCTGATTGATTCAAGGCTGCTGTAAAACCCTCAAAAATCGTTGGACGAGACATGGGGTGTTGTGCTAATTTCCGATGGGTTGTTCAACATAGAAACTTTTCTCTTAAACGCGAAATTTGGTATTGCATCCTTCCTTTCACTTGTGGGATTAGGAAAATCATGATGCTGAAAATCGTTACTCAGCTTT
Source organism: Malaya genurostris (assembly GCF_030247185.1). Classification (NCBI taxonomy): domain Eukaryota; kingdom Metazoa; phylum Arthropoda; class Insecta; order Diptera; family Culicidae; genus Malaya; species Malaya genurostris. The sequence goes on along the minus strand of NC_080570.1, from coordinate 64,564,810 downwards.
GGGTAAGTCATTTTTTCCCCAGTTTTGGACTTAAATTCCCGGGCTTTCCCATTGAAACCAAATACCTGACTTTTTCCCGGTTGGCCCGATTTTCCTAGTCACTTGCCACCCTAGCCATACAGACGCTTTGGCTTTGCTGATGTTATTGGTATAACAACACGTACCTTTGCGAAGATGATGGAAACATACATCGAACTAAAAATCGAAACTAGGGCACAGAGAATAGACATCCAAGCTAGTACAAACTTTTTCAAAAAAGCTGTGTAAAGCATACAAGTAAAAATCCGTTAAAAATCACCGTTGCGCTCGACTTTGCATGCACGAATTACCATTGCATGGAAGCTCGAACGCAAGAGCCCATAAGGGATTACAGGGCTGCTCGAAGCGCATCTACAGAAGAAATGCTACTTGGTGATTGCTTCTTAAAACAACCGTTAAATTTTCTTACACAATTTGAAAACTCTTCACTTGGATGTCTGTTCTGTGTTATTAGGGTAAGGAACTGGCTATAGTATCGTCGAAGACTAAATACATGAGAATGAGCAGCTGTGCAAAAAACACTAAAATATCTTATAAACCTGCAATTATTTCGATCCTTGGTTTCGCTTTGTAAACGCACTCAAAAATTCGGTACATGTGTTTAGGTCATATTCTATCTATGAGATTATATCGATTATTGTGTAGATGAAAGTTTTAGAGCCGAGCAATGAGCATTTTATTTTGTAATGTTTGCAAGTGTCTATCGTACCGAGTTATCTAGAACTTTAATTAGAGTTAATAATAGCAACGATTCTTACAAGTCACGCTAATTCGGATCAAAACATTAGAATAATTTCGCTCCAAGAAACGAAACGTCCATTATAAAACAGATTTGCTCCGCTAATCAAAATCATATTCGTGAACTTATTTTGCCCGGAATCAACGAACTATGATATGAGAATTCGATAAATCATAACTTATTATTTGAGTTAAAAATCTCAAGTTATACAACAAGTACCGACCATACCTCAGTTGATAATGCATAAACATTACATATCATATCTAGAATTATTAAATATTAAGCTCATTTCAACTATTGTTTAGACACGGAACTAAGCAGACGCCGTTTATTTGAATGGACAGGTTTAACTGATATGCTATATTATCAACAGGTACCTGCAATCAGCAGAGGTGAACTGAAAACGTAATCGAGCGCGTGCTTTTTTCGATTAATCCCAGATACCGAATCTGTACACATTCAGACGCGGATTATGAAGAAAGGAATATCGAGACAAAACTCGTAACCGTGCCATAACATCGAAGTAGTTGTCAAGAAAATGTGTTCTACTTCGAAGTGTGAGGTTTTGTCTGCATAAAACCAGTTGTGTTCGGATTTGAGCCTTCACCATTCATGGAAGCTCAATGAGTAACTCAAAAACCGGATAACGGAAGTATTGCAATTGCATTGCCTGCCACGAAGTCCGCTTACGACCAGTCATTAACTTACCACCACTTTTAAAAGCACTCATAATACCATACAGACCAGACACCGCTGCTACGATGCACCGTTACACGGTGGAACGCGCCTTGTCCAATGTCAAGGTTAGAACAACATACTGCGGATAGGATAACCAAGTAAATGTAAATAGCAATAACATGCCGTTCGCATTCCTCGCACTGTCGACGCGTCGAAATGTTACATCTGTGTGCTTTGAACTCACGCAGGGTAAACAAGTTTCTCGCGACGCCTTACGAAATTTCTTCTATCACAATGGAATTTTCGTTTGAGTCTACGGAAAGGAGTTTTTAGTTATTTGGAACTTTTAGTGTATTTATATGTTTAAGTTTCTGGTTTGCTTGCCCACGTGAGCAATTTGTGATTTTTTTTCCTCGAAAGGGTTTTTTCCAAACGGGTAGGATCGAATTTAGGTAGAGGTTCTGTTTCAACAAACTTAAAATTAAAATCAACCAACTTAAAACTATTTCAACAAACCTAAAATCAAAATAGCAATTTGGCAGATGGGGACACCTAACAGTTCGGCTGAAAAGTTCGTGTCGTTTAATAGAAACACACATTTTTTTTGCCAAAATTCGTTTTTATTATTCAACATAATTGCCATCAGAAGCGATACAGCGATTATAGCGATCTTCCAACTTTTCGATACCATTTTTGTAGTTCGATTTGTCCTTTGCCTCAAAATAGGCCTCAGTTTCAGCGATTACCTCTTCATTGCTTCTAAATTTTTTACCAGCGAGCATTCTCTTGAAGTCTGAGAACAGGGAAAAGTCACTGGGGGCCAAATCTGGAGAATACGGTGGATGAGGGAGCAATTCGAAGCCCAATTCGTTCAATTTAAACATGGTTTTCATCGACTTGTGACACGGTGCATTGTCTTGATGAAACAAGACTTTTTTCTTCTTCGCATGAGGCCGTTTTTTTGAAATTTCGTTTTTCAAACGCTCTAATAACGCTATATAATAGTCACTGTTGATGGTTTTTCCCTTTTCAAGGTAGTCGATGAAAATTATACCATGCGAATCGCAAAATACAGACGCCATAACCTTACCGGCCGATTGTTGAGTCTTTCCACGCTTTGGGTTCGGTTCATCGCGTGCAGTCCACTCAACTGACTGTCGATTGGACTCCGGAGTGAAGCGATGGAGCCATGTTTCGTCCATTGTTATATATCGACGAAAAAAAATCGGTTTTATTTCGATATATCAGCTCCAAACACTGCTCAGAATCATCAATTCGTTGTTGTTTTTGATCGATTGTGAGCTCACGCGGCACCCATTTTGCATAAAGCTTTCTCATATCCAAATATTCGTGAATAATATGTCCAACACGTTCCTTTGATATCTTTAGGGTGTCACCTATCTCGATCAACTTCACTTTACGGTCATTGAAAATCATTTTGTGGATTTATTTCACGTTTTCATCGATAACAGCCTCTTTTGGACGTCCACTGCGTTCATCGTCTTCGGTGCTCATATGACCAGTACGAAATTTTGCAAACCACTTACGAATTGTTGCTTCGCCCGGTGCAAAGTCTGGATAACACTCATCAAGCCATTTTTTGGTATCGGCGGCATTTTTTTTTATCCAAAAATAGTGTTTCATCAACACACGAAATTCCTTTTTTTCCATTTTTTCACAATAACAAAAGTAGCTTCACTCAAAATGCAATATCTTACAAACTAATAAGCAGACAGCTGTCAAATTTATACACGTATCTTTTGAAGGTTGGTACTAACTGAAAATGGTATGGATTTAATTCTAGTGGCGCCCTCTCATAGAAACGACTAGTTTGAACAAAATCGTTCTAGCCATCCCAGAAATATTGACCTTTTCGTTCTCTATCCATATGTACACATTTAGAATGTATGTTGATTCATCGCGCTGAGTCGATTGGTAAATGAAATTCAATCTTCCTTTATAGTTATGAATCATTTGATCTTATCGAGTGAGGCTGTACCAATTTTCACAATCATAGATTCAAATCAAAGATCTTATCCGGCTCCAATTTCTGGACAATATGTGTTAAAATGTAAAATACAAGATTGTGTTTTAATGACGATATAAATAGGTACAACGATTTCCAGTGGATTTCAAATCTTACAAACGATATTTCAGCTGTTCATCTGGGGATTATTCAAGAGAATTCAGTAAGGTTTTACACGAACAAGACTTAATGTCACAAAATTAGAAGAATTGAGTGTGTTTGATAGCTGTCAAACATGAAATTAATTCATCATGAGTTAAGTCGCGACGTCATCTGGTAAAACTTATGTAGAAGCAAATACATCATATTTACAAGAGAGTTCTCACATTTTCCGAACAAATCATTGACAACATCTTTTATTGCGAGCGTGGAGCATGCGAATTTCAAATCAATCGGAACTAAACAGTCAAAATACTGCGCCCCAGAGTGGCGCCTCTTTTAAAGACAAAGTATGGACGCACTTTGATTTCGCTGTAAATAATTCACAAGTGTTAGATATTCAAATTTTATTCGATATACTGATAATATTAGACTACAACAACAGAATATTATTCTCAACATTTGCTACTTAGCCATTGTAGACTAGCTGGCGCACCTTCTTGCGAACGTTCCTTATTAAATTCCGTGCAGACTTCTTGGCGACAAGTTTTGACACTTTTTTCCAATCTTTTTCGGACTGTTGAATGGTTTCGGCTGCCGAAACATGTTTCATAAGATGTGCTTTCGTTAATGCCCAAAATTCCTCAATTGGTCAAAGTTGTGGGCAATTTGGTGGATTCATGTCTTTTGGGACGAAAGTGACATGGTAGTGTACCATTCTATCGTTGATTTCGAGTAGTGGCAAGAAGCAAGATGTGGCCAGAAGACAAGATGATCCTTGTGGCTTCGAACCATGGGTAGAAGTCGATTTTGTAATCATTCCTTGATGTATATTTCGCTGTTCATTGAAGCAGTGGTGATGAAAGGTTTCGAAATCTTGCCGGAGCTACAAATTGCTTGCCAGACCATAGCTTTCTTACCAAATTTTTCGACTTCAATCGATGTCTCGGACTGGTTTAACACTTGCCCTTCTCGCACCGTATACTATTGTGGTCTTGGCAAGGATTTGTAATCGAGTTTCACGTAGGTTTCGTCGTCCATGATTATGCAGTTCAAATTTCCAGCAAGAATCGTATTGTACAGCTTTCGAGCCCTCGGCCTGATCGATGCTTCTTGTTTCGGAATACGTTCTGGTTGTTTCTGCTTCTTATAGGTTCGAAGAATCAAACGTTCTTTAGCACGAAGAACATTTGACTTCGAAGTGCCCACTTTTTTTGGCAACATCCCGAACTGAAACCTCCTTTTGTTGCTCGAACGCCTTCAGTATACGTTTATCCAACTGAGGGTTAGCAGGACCTTTTTTCGACCCGTTTTCGGTTTATCCTCAAAGGTGTTATCCTCACCGAACTTCCTGATTGCATTTCGCACGGTTTTTTCACTTACTCCTTCCATTTTTGCTATCTTTCTCAGTGACAGTCCGCGTTCTGTGCACCATTTGTACACAATTTTTCGACGTTGTTCTGCTGAAAGTCCACGCATTTCGAAACAAACTAATGAAAACGAATAAACAACTGCACAAGTGGTTAGAGAAGAGTGTAAACAACAGGATGCAGCCATAAAAAATGACAGATTCTGAACCATTGCGAAATGGCAGCGGTTTTTGGTTGCGTCCATACTTTTTGTGACAGTCTTTAGTTCCGAAACGATGATAGTGGCGAAGTCCGTGAACAAAAAATCTGCAAAATCTGCTGAACCGATTCTTTTCAAACTTGGAACATACTTTCTGGGTAATGAAATGCAACCCCCCTATGTCTTTGGAATTTTACCTTTTCATATCAGGTAATGCTTCACCTCAAAATTGGCGTAACATTGCGTTTTTTTGCTTAAATATGCCACGAACTGTTGAAAAAATCAAAATAATAACTTAAGAACAATGGAGGGGGAGAAATAACTCGCACTTTGAGTAAATTTAAGAACATTTTTGATTTCAGATAATTCTACGCCGAGTTATCGTGCTCACCTCGCAACGTGATTCTCTGTTGCCACCTTATTTTTCAATATTAGCATACGGAAATTTAACTAAATATTCTTTAAATGATGCTTCATAATGTAAAAAAAGTTTGATGCTTATGCTGTTTCTCCGTAAAAAATTACAAAAAAGTGTTTTTTGATTCAAATTATCCCTTACTCCCCTCTTAAGCAGATATGTGTTTCTGTGGCTCAGTTGATTAAATGGCGTGCGCTGTGATCTAATGCTTCCCGGTTCAAGTCGCGCTGTAGCTTATTTTCAAATCACACAATTATACGTGTTCATGAATTTAAATTTGTGTGAAATTCGACGCTCCATTTATGTGTATCTTTGAATATGTAAAAAATTGTTTTTTTTTTCGAGCTTTTCGCGAAAGTAATCCTAAAGAAACTGTCACTTGTTGTTAGGACCTTTGTCGTGGGCAGTGAGATCTCCTTAGATGTACGGATTCACAGATTTTTCTACGGAAAAATCTTCGAAAATCATTTCTACGGCAATGCACGGAAATTTGAATGCTTCTGCGGAAAACTACGGGAACTATTTTGTCTGGTGAGCAACACAAAAAGTCTTTTCTAGTACTTTGCCTTCTTGGCACCGCTAGAGTGACAATCTACGGAAATGACACAATAACTACCTGGCATCGCTGGTCATGTGTCAATAGATTTATTTGACGCAATATGGGACAGCTCGCATTTTCGTAAGGGAAAATGATTCTTTTCAGTGATTCGTTTTCCTCAGTTTTTTAGAAAACATCTGGCAAACAAATGTTTTTGTATCATCCAAAATCAATGGTTTTATGTTGCTTAAACGGAATGGTGACGGTATGTTCGATATTTGGCAAATATGAACTTATGGAACTCTTGTCAAATATGAACTTGATGCAACTTATGTCCAGGTACACGGCAAGTCACACGACGCACTTTTGAAATCAGATCATGCACATAATCATTTTGAGCAGTGCGGTAAAACTGCACTTCAATCGAATATGATGAAAATGAAATTTCTGGCCATTGACTGTCAGCATATCCATTTGACTTTTGTTGCCATACTGAGATGAAGTTCCCAGAATTCAGCGTCAATTGAATAACCGAACCTAGTCACTTGAAGTTTCGCTTGCTCAGTCTCAAGTGCCCAGTAGTCTACCTACTTCATTGTCTTCACTGTTGGTAGTGAGCAAGTTAGAATGAGTAGGCATGTACATCAATTCGATTACCAAAACTCTCTCCGGGAAGAATTATAAACAGAGGGTGGCCGTTCTCATTTGAGTTTTCGATTATCACCAGCAAGTTTGAATCGATAATTTTCGACTGTTTGAAATATATTGAGATGTGGTCCAACGTATTATAAATGAAAACTGAAAGGGGAAACAAATATTGTATGTTTATTTTGTAATTGATATTTCAGTTATCATGACTGGTTTACCTTTCATCTATTATGTTGAACCAATTCGAATACTCATACGAAGCTCATTTGAAGACCGCTCTCTCATTCAATTGTATTTTATTTCAAGAGATGGTAGTTAAACTGAGCTTCGATTGGAAAAGAAACGAATGAAGAACTGAATGCTACCCGTTCTGTACGTCAGCGAAGGTTGTGTGTTAGAATATGAAGTTTACTGCAATAGAATGATCGTCAATGCTACATTCGGTTTTAATTGAATTAAATGAAGTTTCAAAGCACTGATTGTGAGTACTAGAACATATTTCTCATAAATAGTACATTTGTACATACTTGCTCTTCTGAGACCCAATATAAGGTATTTTGGGGCTCAATAAGTGGTGCTCTGGGTCATATTTGTTCTAGTTTTGATGCACAATATCTGCGACAGTGGCACAAATCAAGAGCACAATTAATCATTTCGGTTTGAATATACACAAAACCGTTTGTGTTAAAGCGTCTCACCTTTATCGCAACTAGGGAAGTCGAATAATCCAGTGATAATAACAATAACCTTAATAATCGACTGATATTTTATTGATCAACCGAGAAATGAAGATTACATGCCTTGATCATTATGACGAAAGTAGATGTCATGTGTTATTAGAAAGATTGCAAGTCTCACGTTTCGTCAAAACTTCTTTTATGCAAAGTTATCAAAAGATATAGCGTAAAAAACACACACTTATTAAATTGGTAATTGCCTAAAAAGCCTTGGCATCCTTTTGTGGAATGTGATTCGCAGCCGATTTTTAGAGTACAGAGCCATTGCACGGCTGGTGATACGATTCTAGTGATAATAAAAATCCTTTCATGTCGCGACTCAAACATACTAAAACTGACTTGTAATGCCAGCACCGCCAACCCGGGTTTTAATTGACATTTTCGATATTATAAACCAATTTATTTTCCGCACTGTTTCACCACTTATATTTCAATATGTAATCAGAATGAATGAGTATTGTATGTTTAAAGGAAACTATTTCTTAGGCTTATAAGAATTTGAAATTGTTTAATATTATGTTCGCAAGAAAAAAAGAACGAGTGTCTATCACCTACAGTGTTGTCATTGCTATCCACTCCATCTCCCGCTCCTTGGTAGCCCACTTCCGACAGCAGCTCGAGCGTCAGCTGATTGAGCCGCCTTTCCTTGGAGGCCGATAACTGACGCCTTCTTCGGCGCTTCATCTGAGTTAGGGTCATTTTGGCTATTTTGTCACCGAGTGAAAAACAAAGACACACTGTACACTGCCGCTGCGGTTGGTGATTCGGTAATCAGGATACTCTCGGATTGGTGGAAGGGAATTTTCCACCGTCGCCGTGCGCTCACAGACCCCGCGTGACCCGACTATTCCGTCGCTATCGATATCCGACCGGTTACTGTGCGGGTGCTTTTCGTGTATCGAGAACTGCTCTGGCAAAATCGAAAATTTGCAAAATTGATAAATTCTCACCTACGAAAATGCCTTTGTGTTTCACGGAAGAGCATTTTGCAATTTGTGTGTTATCAGTGAAAAAAAAAAATCTATTACGATAAAATGATAAAAATTGGCGGAGGCAATAAATAGTCCAGTATGGAGTATTCACAAACTGGCTGTGGTCAGCAGGTTAGCTAGAACAGACCAAAATTAGTTCAGGTTGCTAATATCTACTCGAGAAAGAGAAGGCTTTTCAATTTTGATAGGCATACGTACTGATAAAATAATGTGAAAGCTTAATGCGTATTTTTTAGCTGGATTTTAAGAAACACGTATATTTTGAGTAACCTACATTCCATTCGAAATCGATGCAACTGGATATAAAATTCATATTTGAAAAGAAATTGGTTTTGATCGAAATAAAGTGTTGATGCTGTGTGAGGCTAAATCCAAGCCAAAATACAAAGTAAACAATAATCGATCGTCAACGTTATATCTACAAATGTAAAACGGAAGCTTACATCAAGATTTGTATAATTGAATTTCACATCCAGGTGCACAACTATGATACCGCCCTCTTGGCTTAAATAGGTAAAACAGCGCATATTCCAAACCATTTCTTCGCGTTTTAATGCCATGGGAAAGATTTTGAAGGTCGGAAGATGGGTGCCGCATGAACTGTCTAATAGGCAGAAATAAAACCGAAAACTATTTGCAAAATGCTGCTCGCCAGGTACAAAAAAAAGCGTTTTTTGGTTCGAACTGTTACTGCTGATGAAAAAATGACTATTTCGTAAATGCCAAAGGAAAAAGATCGTACGTTGATCGCGACGGCAATACCAAATACCAAGCCCCAAGACTAGATCGCTTCGAATAGAAGGTCATGTATTTTCTGGTATTAGCCAGCTATCATCTGGTATGAGATCCAGCAAGCCAACGCAGAGGAGGACGACGATCGTATTGTCGGTTCAGCAGGTGAAGTCGACATATAACCGTGTCCGTATTTCGACCGGAGAAGGGTCCAGTCTAAGAGCTAAGCATCCTGCTTCCAACGGAGGTGATAATTCGACCATTCAAGTGCGAGCTCCTTTCTATATCATCGGATTCCAGAAAACTACGTGCTCGACCTATAGGCGGTGTGCCATTCCGTCCGTTGGGCAAGGACAGTGAGGAGTCCATCTTTCGGCGAAGGTGTCTGGTTAACGATTCAACTGCGAGTGGTGCTGGTGGCCGGCGAGCCCCGTTCCGATATCGTCGTGTGTGAGGTCTGGTTGAGCCTGGCCCCCGCTCACTGACGATTGGGCCGATGAGTTTACCCGCTGCATACGAGCACCCGGAATAGAGTCAATCGCTTCCCTTGCAGTGGTATTCGGAGGCGAGAACTGACATATGACCCTGCATGACTCTATTCATCAGCGAATTCCTTCGGAACATCGCTATCTCGCAGGTATGAGATTATTATAACCCTCTCGTTCTTCGTGTGCATCCAGCTGCATGAGCTTCATCGGTTCCGTTTCGGCCGCATCAAATCCCTATCTCCAATTCCCAATAGATTTATGAATCCCTTAATAAATTAGTTAAATGAAGATATTTGTTGTTATTTTCTTACTATTGAGCCCTCAAGTCTGTTCTGTGTGTCATTCTGAATTGTGAGCCGTATTAGTTGCGGGGTAAGTAACGGTTGTGAGTCCTCTAGAGCTACAGTGGTAAGCCGACCCTGAGAAAAGAACCACTAGCTAGCCAGTCATAACAATTACTAGACTTCAAACCCATTATAAAGTCATCGAAGCATAAAATTCAAATAAAAAATATTTGATTACACCAATCATTATCGGAGGTCACTATATCTAATACGACCTCTTATTATAATTTTGTTTGAAGCGCCACTGATAAGTCTTAGTCTTTGAGCAATCCAAAAGCTACCAACGATGAGTTTGATTTTAAAAAATTTGAGTCCGAGTTAGTTTTGTTTAGATGAAAAAAGTACTTACTCGTAGGTCAATTTCGCAAAACGCGAGTCGCATGTATATTGGAATGATCAGCCGCTTTTTAATGAGATAGCACAATAAACAGATTCGTGCATTTCATATTGAAGCTTGAACCACGATGTAGTAAATTACCATAGTGATCGCATTTTTCTATTTTTGAGTGTGATTTCTCTTTTTTTTCGGAAGAACATGAAGATATGAAAAAAAAAACCTAAACATTTGTCGTTGCCGGACCATCCGTCGAATCATGCTAAGTTACAATCTCTGAATATTTTTTTATGTCATATTTAAAATGTTGGAAATATTATATTAATTGTATGTTTTAACTACATATCTGGAAACATCACATACAAACTCTACAAAAATTTGATCAGCATATGCTGGGAAATATATTGGAAAAAGACATACGAATACAACTGTGAAAAAAACTGCGAAAAAGTTACTACATAGACGGTGCTCAAACTCGTACCTTTATCCTAACCAGGGACATCATTGCTCGGTTTCTTCTTTTCTCGTGTTTTACATTCAACGTAGTTTAATTGGCAAAACCGATTTCCCCGCTCAGGAGAAAGCTACGAAATCGAGTCCCGTCCTTATTCGCAGTTTTCATTTCATGGTCATATTCGCAAGTCTTTTTTCAATATGCTATATGCTCGTGATGTGCTGATCAAATTTAAAACAAGCTCAAAGCAGCTCTTCGTCTTAACAAGAGTGAAACAAATCGTTTACAATAATATTCTGAGTCATGATTCGTTCTGATGTTTACAGCCAGCATATCTAGCTGATATATTTAATTTAATGGGAAAATTATTAACAATTGTTATGGCAAGTTTCATATCAAACATGCGGCATTTTTGAGAAGCGCTTTTTCTGTTCAATGTAAATAAAAAAGTTGGACACATAATATATTCACATAGACATTCAAGTGAAAAAATATTCACTTGACTTTTCTGCAGTTTCATGACAGTATCCGAGCGTTCAAAGCATGTATGAGCCATTGTGTCGAACCCGACAAATACGATTGCAAAAAGACATTTATGAAAAAGATAACAGTCCAAAATTTGTCATAACGACGACTCTCGGTCGCTAGTTGTGGCGCCGATCGTAAATGATTAAGTAGGATAAGAGTTAATGAGAAATTTAACTTAAAAAAAAAATTCTTCCAATCTGCAAATGACAGATTTTCTATTTATACTTTCTCCGTCGATAATGTTGTTTCAATGGGCAATCTTTCCATCTAATTCCTTGCATTAAGAATTAAGAATTTCTACTTTTTCGAATAGTGATGGTTTCTGTTATCATGCGGTATTGATAACAGAAACCGTCACTATTCGAAAAAGTAGAAATTCATTTCGAAAAAGTAGAAATTCCTAATCGATTTTACCGTATTGAATTAAAGAAAGTACGAAGAGAAAAGGTTTTTGCTACCGAATTTTCTCTTCTCATTAGCGGAGATTGAATTCACATCCAGTTTGATCAGCTCATGCCATCTTATGAAGAATACAAAACAACTGCGAATTAGTATAGAAATGCATTCGCACCTTCAAGCACACAAACCACCCAAACCGTTCGGCAGGTAACTGTAGATTACTAGTGCAACTAGATAGAACGAACGTTTCGATGAGATAGCGGCTTGATTACGTTGATAACAATGTTAACATTACACGTGCTGTTCTTTCTAACAGCTAACAGGAACTTGATAAACGGACAACACGTCTGTCACAAAAGAGCTAAACACTTGTTGCCTTGAGCTTGTCGTCGTTCCGCTCGCAGGGTTATGACATAAGTGGTTGCCTAACTTTTGGCGATTGCGCTGATTGTATATACTACCGTAGTATAGAAGTGCGAATTGAAATTGTACTGCTGCAGATTCAATGGATCACCAATGAAACGAAACGGAAAACTCTCATTTATTGTGTTATAATTTTTGGAAATTTCTTTCATTCCCAATGAGGTTACTTTTCAATATTCCTATATTCCATGGAGAAGCATTGTTTCTGTTGCCACCGATGGTTGGTCGTCATAATTTAAAGTGACAACTGCCGGAGACACTGCGTGATTTACAGTCATATTATAGTAAAAACCTACAAAATGTTATCAATACTGTCAACAAAATTCCTTGAACTGATGCTAATTTGTTCAGTTATGTGAAGAAAGCGACGATGTGTTTACTCGGCTACTCGTGCACACCGAAGTTCACTGCTTAGCAAAACTCTTGCTTAGAAAGATCACCAACTATCCACCTCTGTCTGTGGAGTTTGTTGAACGAAAAAAAAATAGCGCTTCTACGTTTCAACGGTCTGTTTAAAAATCCCGAATCGGCCTTTCGTTGAACGATTTATTGGACATTCATCAGATCAACGGTGCTACGTATTAGACCGAGGGGGGGGGAACGTTTTTTCCTTAGAGGGTAAGCAAACTAGGGTAGGGTAGATTTAACCCTATGTAATATTTGCGATAATTTTTTAACTATTTTATCTTTGCAATAATTCGTTACTTCAGTCAGTGAAATTCAGGATGTTGACTCGAATATGGATGTATCTTGATGTATTGACGTCTTGTGACATGTGATTAAAATATACTATCATGAATCTTGTTTTGGATTAATGATCGACTAACCTTTCGAAGTTATTTTGATAACTAATGACAATAATGGTTGCAATATTTCAAAACCTTTGTGTGGAGCATTCCCATAAATTTTCATAGACACAACTTATACAAAGGTTATATGCACATAGTTAGAATAAGCGGCAATAGTAAAATGATTCTATCGCAATTATCCACTGCCCATAAAGAATCGGATCGCGAAACGAGAATAAGCGACCGTTTGTTGCTTTAGAGAGAATCCTCGCAGCAGCGTGCTAGCCGTTGATTCTCAGATGGTTCACCGAGAGAAAGTCGCTCTCGCACTGGTGTCTATTCTATGTTAAATGTACCATGCCGGTTTTTTGTTGTTGCGATGATTTCCGTTTCTCTTTGATGGCACTGATTCAATCGAGGAAGAGTTACGAGTGAGCGTTCTTTGATACGATAAAAGCCATCCTTGATTGAACGTATTGTTGTCTGATACAATTTAATTAGACTTTCCGGATGAGTACACTCTTAGAAAAAATGAAATATACGGTTGGCGTAAATTCAAACATGCCGTAATTTCTACGTTGATGACACAATATTACATCTACTAACATGGAAAAACAAATCTTGCGTCTGTATCGATGTAAGCTTCAGGTAAATTAATTGTGAAGTTAATGATATGACTTGCAAAGATCCGGGTAATATTCGAGAATTTCGTTATCAGATGTCCCATGTGCTTCATAAGGGCATTGATAATCGAACCAAGCCTAGGAGTAATACACAGAAACAATAATGAAATTTACACGACGTGTAGTTCAATGATACTTTGAGAGACATAAATTGAACAAAAAAATTGATTGAAAAACCATCATCGTTGTAAAAGTGAGTAAGAATGCCTTTATGTTTCAATGAATTATACAACATATTATAATCTACGATTACTTTTGCGTTTGAAGTATATTGAAAAGTAAAGACCTGAAGAGTAACTTTATATTCAATTTCGTGCTCCAAATGTGTGCATGAAAATGGATGTAAATATTTTTATCTGCGTAGTTGAAATGAAAATCATTTTCTTTATCATTTGAAGCGGACCCTGAGCGGTACCATGCAGATTCATCACCAAGTCGAATTCATTTCGGACCAACCCAGGAGCATTATTGGTATAAGACAAAAGTACTATTGAAAATTTTAATTTTTAAAACATGCTATCGAATGGATCATTATTTAGGAGATGATCACTGGTGGATAATTGTGTGTGTAAAAACAGAATTTGGCCAAACTTCAAAGTTCAATATCCATCGGATTATAATGAAATAAAATTCGATTATATTTGGAAGATTAAAATTTCATACTTTTTAGTAGATCGAATCATCGATCCTCTCCGTTACATCGATTAATGCGCATTTTCGGCCAAGTAAGTTGATTGTATTCAGTATATGATACATTTTTTCATGATATTATCGACATATGAATGGCTGAATGCAAATGTCGGATGAGTGCAACAAAACCCGGATCAAAACATTGAGTGCGAAAACCGGACTCGGATTTTACAATGTAAGAATTGTTTTAAAAAAGGTGTTTTTGCAAGAACCGGATAAAACAATTGAATGCCAAAACCGGACAAAAACTTAACCGGTTCTTCCAAAACAAATGGTTTTCTCTGGTTTAAGTATTCAACATTTTTACCAATTGTCGCTGCCGACGAGGTATAGGTATAGTTTGCTTCTTTGTTACGGGTTACCTGAGGCTACAGGACTATGGGATCTTCCACTTAAAATTAAGTTTATGAAAATGTGTCCAGCGTTCTCTGAGAACGAGAGATTCGTATGCAGTTTTTTAAATTTCATTGCGCATTTTACCCCGTTTCTCCAAATCCGGAAAACTCATTTGGACAAAATTGAATAGCCGACTCTTCATTTACAGATGCTTATATCTAAATCGGTGGTATACATAAAAGACATAAATTAAATGTTCAACGGTTGTTGAGAAAATCGAGTGCACTAGTTTTCATATTTTTGCATATTTTATCCCGCTTCATCCCCAAACCGGAAGTCGGATGCGGATAACATTTAATTGCAGACAATGAGGCCTTTCATTTGAGTATAAGTTAATGGAAATCGGAATGGTGGTCCTGAGAAAATCGAGTCCATTTATTTTTTTCGTTATTCTTGAATCGGAATTCAGATCTGGATGAAATTCAATAGCAGGCTATGCAACTACGAAACCATTTAGTAGAATCTAAGTTTAAATTGGTCCAGCCATTTCCGAAAAAATCAAATGCCCATCTGCGCTAAATTTATACATATAAACACACACACACACACACACCTACAGCATAAATCAAATAAACATAGATTTCCCAGTGTAATACTAATGTAGTTGAGCAACCCGTGACAGCAAAAGCACCGTCTGGTGGAGAATGGGTGCGTAAATGCTCCTAAAATGCATGCATAAAGTTGCCTGCGCATTTAACAAAACCACAGTAGCTAATGGAAAAAAGTACACCCGTTTCTCACTAGAGGTGCTGTTAGTGTCACCGTACAGTCGGAAATCTATGTTTATTTGATTTATGCCTACAGACATTTGCTGATCTCAATTACACAAATCGAATGAAAATACTCGACCCTCCGAGTTTTGGTTGTAAAGTCCATTTTCACATTGATAGCATAACCTTGAAATAATTGAAATTTTGGGAGCGGACCATTTATCCGAAAGCCATATCGCCAAAAGTCGTTGCACAGAATGAGTCATTTCGCCGAAAGGTTCACGAGCAAATACGATGTGGTGGAGGCGCATTAAATTTTCTTTCATTGGCACTCAGTTAGTTGAAAATACAGGCAAACATTTGCCTGCAAATGATCTGATGCTTCGTAGCTAATAAAGTCAACAAGTTTTCTTGGAAACTCCGTTCTGAAGATCATGAATGATTCAGCAAAACTGAAGAGTCTAGAGAGTAGTCTCTCTAGATATATCCGTTATTCTAAATACAAGATATTATCGTAGGTTAACGAAACGGGCGTAAACACTATCATTTCTCGTTTATCTTTATTTTAAATAAATTCCAATACGATTTCGAAACAATTGTACGATTCGACGAAATTACCCTTTCGGCGAAATAGCATTCAACGAAATATTCCTTCCGGCAAAATGGTTTTCGCTGAAACAGTTTTCGGCGAAATGGCTCTGATCCAAAAATTTTACACTAATCATCCTATAATCCGGAACCGAAAGTTGGACGCAACCGAAATTCAATAAATATTTATGAGGTTCAGTTAGCTCCGAGGAAATTGAGTGCACATTGCCAACACACACACATACTTTTTGCGATTTCGACGAACTTACTTCTATATAACACAATTCGACTCGAATGATATGTAACACATTCGGTAGATGTCGGTAGAAAGGTTAGTTTTCACAAAGATTCCATAGCCTTTCTGTATGAGAGAGGCAAAAATTGTAAATTTGAGCAGCTCGTTGCATAACGTTGTATAATGAATTGCAAAACAATTATTTCTTTGGAAAAAATACGGTATTTCTTCTGAATAGCTAAAATAATATTGAATTCGAATCAAGATTTACGAGAGTTTTCACTGCGCAACTAATTAAACATCACAGCAGTTTTTCTATCAATTATTATTTCGAGCGCATTTTTATATTCCTAATATATTAACTGATATGATAAAATGGACGTTCATAGTATGGAAAAGTGCCAAGTTTATAACCGTACATATTGGCGAAAATAATAAAATATTTCACTACACTACGCTATAATACGAAAAATTTGAAGCTTCAGCGGTAAGTGGGTTATAATAACTCTATGTGCTAATCAGTTTTTAAAAATGAATTTTCCAATAAGACAAATCAAAAACGAGACAAGCTTTTTTCGTATTATTTACATCAAATGTAAAAACACGTATCAATAAAATTCGAGGTATACTTCCTAAACCGCACTTATTAGATCATCAACACGAAAAGTTGGAATCAGTCAAAACTATCGTCACGAAATAATGCAATAACATATCGGCTATCACCGTTGAATGCAACTGCATTGACTGTTTACATTCCTTCGCTACTCTGATAACCGGTTATCACCAGCTGTACACCCGAGGCAAGTGGAGTGCATCACCGAAAACCGGAAAAAATCGCGCATCTTGTAATTCCTTGAGATCCATTCTTCGATGATAATTCAATGTTCCTTGACAGGCCGACTGGCCCAGTCTTCAATAATCACGTGACTCGCTAATTGAGTAAAATTCCCCGTAGAACCGGTGCCTCATGCAGTTGTCACCCACGCCACACGGTAGTAAATTGTATTATGTGACGTGTGAAATTCACCTTGAATTCGCATTTTAATAGCAATTGTATGGTTAGGAATCTAGCAAACAAATATAGCCTTATTTATTATTAACAAATCAAACGACCTCTAAGAGATAACCAGGTTCCAGTTTATGTTGGTATACCATCGCTGAAAAAAAATTCAATAATGACCCAATCTCTGATCGACGAACGCACGTGATCTCTGTCGTGTTTTCCTGTTCGCTGCGTGCGACAAAAATCACCCCCCATTCAATGGCTAATGATATTCTCGTCCATTGCTTGGTGGATTAATGAACGAAATTCACGTGATTTCGCGGACCCCGCCTTGAGTTGCAATTCAGATTGCATTCAATTTTTGAACAACCTCGGTTGGAGCTGCAACAATAGTTGCCGCGTATTAAGTAGAATGCAATTCACGGCACGATATTTTGCAGGACCTGATTGAATTGTTTCTGTTTGTGTTGCTATTGTTGCTATTTATCAGGAGAACGGGGCAGTCAATTTAAGTGTCGTTAATATTTGCACGCACGTCTTCCTCGATGAATTGTGGTGTGGCTAAACAAGTTTTTAACGAGGGCCGAGTTCTATCAACGTGTACCTTATGCTAATTAGATGTGTCTTGCAAACATTTATGCTTTATCGTTTAATCATGCGTATAACGCTATATAATGAGAATCATCAGCGGGTTTTTTTTCATTTGAGTGGAAAGTTTTCGGGAATTATGAGTAAAAAGTAGCTCATACATTCTTAGAAATAATCCAAAGTGGACATAAATGCCAAAAAGGTACTTATAAAAATTTCTTATAGACGGCTGAACCAAAATTATACGAAAGGACTATACTACAAGTTCAGTGTTTAGCAGCCCCAGCAGATAATGTGGGTAGCTCAGGAATTTTCGGATGGGTTAAATACCCACTGAAGAAGTTTTCAAATTTACCGTGTAAAACGTGAGTATCTTTTGTATACCGTTGTTCACGTGCACCGCATTCGTATCTTTTTTCTGTTAGACATACACATTCTCAAGTGCCAATTTGATTTTTTGGCGTGAATACGACTTACTTTAGTACGGAGCGCCTTTTTAAAATTTACTCTATACAATAATGGGTAGAACTTAAAGTCGAATATATCTTGTTGTATTTAACGCAGCAACGTAATTTTTCCTCCATATTATTGGAAATATGATCAGCAATTTATGATAAAATTTCTAGTGGTATGAGATAACAACAACTAAATCAAAATTGAAGTTTTCTAAAATGTTTGGTAAGAAGTGCCAAAATAAGGCGCACAAAATTCCAACCGCATAAATTGAACGAATGATCGCACAAAGCATCTCACGCAAAACCGACACATAAGTGAATAACATTTTACCATTTCTCATTAAGTTTTGAAGTAATTATAGATATTTTTTATCCACGTTTGGCGAACGGATTTCAATAATGAATAATTTCACAAATTCTAAAGTCGATTTGAGGAAAAAATATCAGCTCTACAATTTGTATTTTCGAGATGAGTTTGACAAGTAAGTTATTGAAATGAATAGCATATTAATTAATGAAAGAAAACATTGATTTGTTTTTCGGTCTTGTAATTTTTTACTCTCGTGTGTTCCGCCTTGTAACTGTACCGTTACAATTATGCAAGTGATGCATTGAAAGTTTACGAAATTCACACAATCACTCAACTAGTACGTGCGATTGTCGATATTCTGATGTGTGGAAAAATCATGTCAGTTTTATTCGTATTATCGTCATCCAGCTAAGTCTCTGATATTACTGTCCCATCTTTTTGTTTAAAGTAAATTTTTCAAGGTTTTTCCAAAGATTATACAATCTACTGCAAGAAATTTATTCTCTTCAAAGATTTATATATGAACATGGATTCCAGTGAAAATTCTTGGAGAAGAACAAAAAGGATAGTCCTATGGGGTTATTCGAACGGTTGACGTAGGACTAAACAACTGTTGTCAAAATCACTACTAATATTTGCATTGAATATTTGAGCAGAAGTTTTTTAATGTGGAACACATTTTTGTTTTCTATATTGGGAACTCAAGAAAAATACACGTAGAAATATGGTCAGGTTTTGAACAATTCAGCTCAGTCAATTTTTTATCAATTATTAATATTATGTCACCATTTGATAGGAAATATTTCTACGTATTGATTTGAATGTTCATAGCCATTTATTTTTAAATGTATATCATTGAAATGTTGATTAATAGCTAACAGTGTCCTATTTTGTCTGCTAAATATCTCCGGCATACCGGATTTCCCTGCCATAGACGACGGTTTTGAAGGAGTAAGTGATATATCAAAGGAAAAGCATCGCTCTGATTGGTCAATCGATGCAAAAGCGAAGCTGTTCGAAGCACGCGAAGCTATAGATATAAGCGAAATTATAGTTAAAGTTGCGGTCTTACGTGTAGCAAGCTAGAGGTAGGTTGTTGCTAGACAGCAAGACAAAAAGTGCCATAAAACGATTTGAAGCTTTAATTGGTATGCTGTGATCCTATGTCATGTAAGCTCGGATGAAATTCCATGTTATGTCGTTTCGCCTGAGAAATTGACAACTACCCCAGAATAAATTTTGAGTGCATAAGATAAATTTCTAATTTATATAAGATGAACTCGATTTATAATGAGGAAAAGTTTATCGCTTCAACCGAAATCGCAGAATGGTAGTAATGGTAGAGAAACGCTATAAAAATAAGTGCTTGCATACAATCAGGAATCAGGAATCAGAACAAATTGGCTCAAATGGCACGTTCCCCTTGATATTTGGAGATTTGTGCCTTGCCATCAATTTGTTTTTAGCATCATTTTCCCGATATATAAGAGGGAAGGATTGAAAGGAAATGGTAAGGGTTGGACTAGGAGGATGGGAAAAATTGACGACACAAAAACACATAAAAGCAGAAGTAAATTCTGCACCCCTAAGAGATGCCGAACAATCTGCTGAGGATCACATTTAGTGGAAGCAGAAGTAAATTCTGAACCTCTACGAGGTCCCGAACAGTCTGCTGTTAATAAAACCTCCAACCCCCGAGAAGATTTAGAGATCTTACAAAAGCGACACCATTCTGAACTCCCGGAAGAATGCAGAACGATTCGCAGTATGTACGAGTAGAAGTAAATTCGGCACCCCCTAAAGGATGCCAAACAATCTGCTAAACCCTATTTAAGGTGAATACAGAAGGGATTCATTCACTCCAGGAAGAACGATGAACCCTTCTGACTATAGCTCCTTACCACATTGGGTGAGAAACGAGAGAATATCCTTCAATTTTAGCTCCGCATACACAGACTCAACCATGTATGGAGAACCAAAAACCCGGATACGTAGCTGCGTCAATGCGGGACAGTTACATATCAGATGATATGAAGTACCATAATCGCATTCACACAAATCACACGAATAATACTCAGCACGTTGAATAGTAGCCATGTGATAATTGAGTTTGCAATGTCCAGTCAGAGCTCTGACCAGAATACTGCAATGTTGCTTGAAGAAATGCAGTAGACACTTTGACATTTTCAGATTTAAATCTGGTAGAAATGCTTTTGTCTGAGCGCAAGTTTGCAAGCTGCGCCAGTAGCTGGCATGTTTGGATGCAGCCCAAGAACGAATCTTGTGCTTTATCCAACTAGTTGAAAGTGGTAAAGCTGGTTCAGGACCAACGAAATCATTCGTTGCACCAGCTCTAGCCAACTCATCAGCCCATTCATTTCCAGTAATACCAGAATGGCCGGGTACCCATAAGAAGTAAACAGCATTTGAAATGCTGAGGTCTTCAATTTGAGTTCGACATGCGATCACTAGATTCGACCGTGAGTCATTCGAACTGAGTGCTTTTAAGGCTGCCTGACTGTCGGAACAAAAATAAATTCGTTTACCACAGATCCTCTTCTGAAGTGCCGATTGTACTCCACACAGAATCGCGTAGATTTCTGCTTGGAACACAGTACAGTATCTACCAAGTGAATGAGACTGCTCCAGCCTCATTTCACGACAGTAGACACCAGCACCAGCACGACCATTCAACAGAGAACCGTCCGTATAACAAACTATGTGTTCATCAAGTTGTCGTTCCAGACAACCAGACAACCATTCCTCACGAAGAGGATAGCTCACATGGAATGTTTTGAAAGGAAAACTGCATGTGAGAGTTAGGTCACTAGGAGCGAGTAAATACTCATCCCATGTAACCATTTGAGACCACAAGCGAGTGTGGCTGGTAGCATAATCTAATGGGTTACTGTTCCAAAGCCCTGTAACCTTAAGACGGTATGCACAAGATAATGCTTCTTGTTTTAGGAACACATGTAGTGGTTTAATGCACAGTAGCGCCTCTAGAGCAGCAGTAGGAGTTGTCGTGAATGCTCCTGTCATCGCCATTAGGACCATCCTTTGGAGATGATTTAGCTTTGACTGAACTGTCGCGACTTCTCCTTTCTGCCACCATACAAGACAACCATATGCTAAAATTGGTCTAACAATAGTTGTGTAGATCCAATGAATATATCTGGGTTTGAGTCCCCATGATTTTCCAAAAGCTCGTCTGCATTGGCCGAAAGCCATACAAGCTCTCTTAATCCTGAAGTCAATGTGAGCAGACCAATTCAGTTTTGAGTCAAGAATAACCCCGACGTATTTAACTTGATCGACCACAGTGACCTCTGAACCGAAGAACTGTAACGGACGAGCTCCTGTGATTATCCTACGATGAGTGAAAAGCACCATTGATGTTTTGCCCGGATTTACAGATAATCCCACCTGACAACACCATTGTTCAACAGATCGCAGGGCTTGCTGCATTAAATCAAAGAGAGTGTTAATGCTTATACCGGTCATCAATATATGATAATCGTCGGCAAAACCATAAGTCGGAAATCCAAGGTTATTAAGTTTCCTTAACAAACCATCAGCGACTAGGTTCCATAAAAGTGGGGACAGTACACCACCTTGAGGACACCCACAGACACTCAGCTTTCTAATCTCTGCTTGCCGAAGCGATGAACAAAGAAGTCGATTGCTAAGCATTGCGTGTATCCAATTTGTGATACTTGAAGGTATGCCATGACCACGGGCTGCTTCCAGAATTGAATTGAAAGACACGTTATCAAAGGCACCTTCAATATCTAGGAAAACTCCCAAGCAAGATTGCTTTTGTGAGAAAGCTTTTTCAATGTTGTACACAACATCATGTAACAGGGTTGTAGTGGACTTTCCACGCTGGTAAGCATGTTGCATTCCATGTAAAGGTTGCGCGCCCAGACTAACATTCCTGATATAGTGATCGACTATGCGTTCCACTGTTTTAAGAAGAAATGAGCTAAGACTGATAGGCCTGAAACTCTTCGCTTCCTCATAAGTGTCGCGACCGCCTTTGGGAATAAATTTGACAATTATTTCCTGCCAGGCTCTTGGAATATATCCAGTCGCAAGACTAAAAGTAAGTATTTTCTTCAAAACATGTTTGAAATGTTCATACCCTTTCTGCAGTAACACTGGGAAAACGCCATCCTTTCCAGGAGATTTGTACGGAGCAAAACTCTCAACTGCCCATTTGACCGATTCAATCGTCACAACGCTTCGAGCAAGGGCCCAAGAATCGTAACTACCTGAAAAAGTCTCGGGAAGAGCTGTCGGTGATGGATCCATACATCCTGGAAAGTGAGTATTAAAAAGGCAGTGAAGTACATCACTTTCATCAGACAAGTGTTCACCATCTGAAGTTCTTAAGAAACTGACATTAAAGTCCTTAGACTTCGAAAGTAACTTATTTAATCTACTAGCCTCGTTGAGACTAGAGACATTTGTGCAGAGGCTTTTCCAACCACTTCGCTCAGACGATCGAAGAGCATTTTTGTAAGCCCTTCGAGCCAACACGAATGCCCCCGACCCATCTCTGCGTCGGTGGTTCCAAGCTCTTCTGCATAGTTTCCTTAGTCTAGCAAGTTCAGCATTCCACCAAGGAGTTCCTCTAGTAGCTCGCACAATCCGAAGTGGACAAGCCTCTTCATATGCTGCAACTATGAGTGAATTTGTCTCGTCGACAACATTTTCCAAATCAATTGGGGTTTCAATTGTTGGTTGGTACCCGTAAAATCTAGTCGCCAAGCCCCCTTCATAGAGGTCCCAGTTTGTAGATTTGGGATTACGATATGTGATAATATCAAATTTAACGTTTGAATGATCAAAGAATATGTACTTATGATCAGACAACGAAGGTTCGAGCTCATCGGAGACGAGCCAATTCACCAACTCATGCGCAATTCTATCAGAGCAGAGAGTTACGTCCAAAACCTCCTCTCTTCCAGATCTCGCAAAAGTTGGACGGTTTCCTGCGTTGAGTATGTGCAGGTTTGTACTGCTCACGAATTCCATCATATCAGAGCCTCTCGAATTTATATCTGTGCTGCCCCAAATGATATGGTGAGCATTTATGTCACTGCCGATTACAAGCGGTATATCACTCTTGCAGCAGTATGATACAACCTTTTTGAAGTCATCGCTTGGCGAAGGTTGGTTATGCGGTAAATATGCCGAACAATAGACATATTTCCTGTCTATGCCATCAATAGTCATACCAACTGTGACAGCACAAATATCCCGAGTTGTGAGCTCCGATATGAGAGAAACATCGAGAGCACTATTTGCAAGTATGCATGCTCGAGGCATTTCACGTGGATTTGTCATTCCGGTCTTGTTGAAGGCAACAAAGACTGGGTTTAACAATTTTCCAACGTAGAAGTTTCCCTTTTGGAAATATGGTTCTTGAACCAAAGCTATAGAAGCTTTACCTTCTTGAAGAAGTCTGGATAGATTCATAGTTGCTGTACGTTTATGCTGAAGATTGATTTGTGCCACTCTAACCATTATAAATTAGAGTAACGAACATTCCACCTCCAGCACCAACCGTACAACAACTACAAGAAACCAAATATATTGGCTTATAATCGCCTATAGCGAACCATGTAAGGATTTTTTTAAATGTTATTATCATTTAAATCCCACGAGTTGCGAAGAAAGAAGTCGTCCACTGTGCCAGAGCTTCGCTTAACACAGTAAGAGAACACCCCAAGATATTCCGTTCACGACTGCATTGTTTAACCTCCTGCAGCCATTCAGCCATCGGTACGGAAATACACCTTGGCTTAGGAGTTCCTATTTCTGTGGCCTTTTACGACATGGAACAGGAAACCAGTGGATCAATTCTTGGTAAAAAATAATTCCGCCGGATGCCACACGGCTTACCTGTTTGGTGGACTTATACCACCGGTACAGGTGGACCGTAGCGTTATTCTTAGCCAGTTGGGAAACCGCTACCGACACTACACGGCTATCTAGGCTGCTCAGAGAGGGAAGTTGACATTGATGGTCAACTTCCATGGATGGCCGAGCAGCCGACCAATGTAGTAATGGTAGAGAAACGCTATAAAACATAAGTGCTTGCATACAAAACTTGAACCCAAACTTGACGAAGAGAAGCTTAAATATCGATATTCGTATCGTAAGCATGTACAAAAATATAATTGCATACATTTGGGCTATTGATGTAATTTCGTCGGCTATAAAACAAATACAAATCACGACACATAGAGTCTATATTCTGGGTTCGCGTGTTCGGTGTTGGTTCCAAATAAAGATCAATTTAAGCAGACTCTCGTGCATTTGCGGATTCAAAAGTGTGACGATTTATTGAAAATGTCGATCATTAGAAATTTTGGTTGCCTTGTTCCACATCAATGGCTCGAACAACCCCATGAGGCTGATCCTTATAGTTTTTTTGTGTTCCATATAAACTTATTTGTGTGTATGCAAAACATTTTTTCGAAAATAATTATTCGATAATTTTGGATGCCCTGAAGAGGACCGTTTAGTTTATTGCTTTTTGCCTTACTCTGTTAGAATTGCTGGAAAACCCGACTTTCGAACAGAGCCTCGTAGACCCATAGTGTTATATACCATTCGACTCAGTTCGACGAAATCGGAAAATGTCTGTATGTGCACTTTTCGAAGATATTTTTACCGCTCAATTTTCTCAGAGATGCAAAGCAAAGTCTTGGCATTACATTCCTGTGGTGGAATTTTGCCTTTCTGTTTCAACAGACTTCGCAGCCGATTCTTAGCGTACAGAATCATTGCATGGCTAGTACTATGGATCCTACTGACACTGAGAATCCTTCCAGGTCGGGACTCGAACATACGACAGCTGGCCCTTAAGACCAGCGTCCTATGCATTGAACCGCCAACCATGGCAGAACCGATTTTGACAAACTTAGGCTCGTTTAAAAGCTACTGTCGGGCGATTGATCAAGTTCAAAGCTCAAATGGCTGTTACTTTTGGTTCCGGAGATATGATTGTATAAATGACATAACCGACAAAACGCGATGTTTTTTTTACCGCACAAGTTTCTCAGAGATGGCCAAACAGATTTTAACAAGCTTAGTTTCATTTGAAAGCTTTTGTTAAGCCATTGATCTAGTTCGAAGATCAAATGGCTGTGACTTTTGGTTCCGGAGACATAATGGTATAAGTAACGTAACCGACAAAACGCGTTGTTCTTTACCGCTCTAATGTATATAAGGGTGCCAATATTTTGGGATCACCTATAATTTCGTAAAGCGGTAGTATTCAGAAGCTTGATCACCTCGAAAAAAGTCCCTGACCAAATTTTTAGTTTATTCGGATATGAGTAAAAGGTGCTGCCCGGCGGTTAAGGTTTGAAAGTTTTCGATTTTGAAAAGTCACCAAAAGAGGGAATTACATGAAATTTCCGAAATCAACAATTTTGTCGTGAATACGACTTACTTTACTATGGGGTACCTTTTCAAAATTCACCCTCTGAGAGAGTGATAAGTTTTTGATCGTGAATATCTCTTGTTGTATCTAACGAATCATACCATCGGAAATATGATCACAATTTTATGATAAAATTTTCAGTTGTGTGACATAATCTCAAATAATTCAAAATTAAATTTTTCTGAAATGTTTGGTATAAACGAGTATCAAAGTAAACGTGTAAAGCAAAAGCATTGAAGTATTTCAATAGTACACTATTGAAAAACCTGTCTCATTTCACCCATGTCAACACCAGCCAATCAAAACGCGTTCTGAGGAAGAGAACAAAATATCTGCTGCTGTACAACAAATCGTTCGAGAAAAATGTTCCGAACAGTGCTTAATATCGTAGTGATTTGGACCTTCTGAAAGTCAGGAATGAATCCCGTACAGCTTTCTTGATAGTTTCTTTCGATGAAATGCAAATCCGAAATGAAATAATCGAAATTAAAATTCTGTATGCTGCTATTTTTATAGCCACTAGGACCGCTCATTAGTGAAAAAGCTACAAACGAAATCTCGTAAAAAGAAACCTCTTAACGAAAATTGGATCAGTTTGGATTCTATCGCCACTGCGAGCAGATGTTATGTGTATCGTTTGCAAAGCTAGTTTCGCTTCCGACAAGAGCGATTACGTCACAGCTGCCAGTCGTTTGCATTGGTGAAAAAACAACGAAAAGAGGGCAACGGTGGAGAGCATCACACAAAATCAGCCGTTCTAATGGCTCTAACAGTTTTCTAAAGAACTATTAGGATTTCTTCTTCGCAAATCGAAGGTAAATATCCTCAGTTTAGTGCAAATCTAGAACATGCTGATTAGATTTCTGCACTTTTCGCTGTGTGAAATTCACAGTAGTCGAGATCAAGTGAAGCCTTCTTTGTTTTTGCGAAAAATGTAAAAAAGGGGAATGTTTGCATAGTTCATACAATTGATCAACTAATTGATATTCGAAAGTGTTAAGGAACATGTCAGTTGTTTTCGTATTCACGACATCCAGTTATGTTTCTGATATTACCTACCCGCCTTTTTTATGCTGAATGTCTTACATGAAAAGTCGAGATTTAGTATCATCTTTAAAAACAAATTTCTTAAAAAATTGACTTTCTGGGACTTAAAAAAAATCTCAAAATTTTTCCAAATCACAGAATGTCAATTTTTTCAAAAATTTGTTTTTGTCCACTAAGTGGATTAGGAAGGGGTTTTTTTTAGATTAGCATCACTCTGCTCATACAATAAGGCAAAGCAAGTGTCAAGCGCTTGGTTTGAGAAATGATGCCGAATATGTGACATAAACGCTGAAGCATATTTTTGCGAACTACTCGAATCAATCTGGATAAATTGGTGTCAAAACATGAGCCCAAATTATTGTCAGAAATTATCTTAATGAAAAGGTAGAACAAATTTTTTTTAATGAGACTGTTTCGATGAAATAGAAAGGCATTTGTCACACCACTAGGTAGCGTTTTCCTCGAATGCGAATAAACAGCAGAATTTCGATGAAATTATCACTCGTTCGAAGCAAACGGCGCACAAAACAAATCCACAAACGGTCCAATTGTGTACAGTATCCTTCTCTACGGTATTATCGAACCGAGCAGAATGTAAGTCGTATTGGAACTGATTTTTGTTTTGTGAATGCGATTTTCTAAAATTATAGTTTCACCAATTTCAAAAATATATAGATTTATCTACTCGAATCGTTGCGTAAAAATATGTTCAAGCAGTCGGTGTAATGAAGTCAAAAATTTGTTTTTAATTGGTCGAGCTCCAGATGTTCAAACCCAGACCACTGTTTGTATGGATTTAGTTTCCGTATTTTGAATTCGCATCCCTATATAGAAAACAAAGACGTCAACAATCTGGTACCTTTAAGCATAGAGAGGAAATAAATTTTTAAAAAATAATAAACATAAACCCGTCTCACAAGAACTCGCAACCTGACGATGTCAAAATATCAACCTGAAGAGATTCATTAATATCAAATTGATTACTTTAAAGGTGTTTTATTGCGATTTTTTGAGAGCTACAGGATTAACCATAACTTTAACTGAAAACATTAGTTATCAGAACAAAATTATGACCACATTTATGATAATTTACCGTATAATTTATTGTAATATATTTCAAACTTTTTACTAAAATCAAAAAAATGATTGAATTTCAACCTCCATTTTCAATAGGATTTGTTGAAATATTCAATGTTAATTGATTCATATCAAATTGGTTATGAACCAATGAAATCAATTTTTAGAATTTCTGTATATTATTGTTGAAACTGCATATTTTCTGTATATTCTTGTTCAGTTTGGTCTATAATTTAATCATGAATCGACTTACAATGTCTAACATTTGGTGAATGGACGTTGGCGAAGTTGGAGGAAGATCCACTTTTTTATACAAAAATGGTGATCAGCGACGCAGCTCATTTCTGGTTGAATAGATACGTCGACAAGCAAAATTGTCGCATCTGGAGTGAAGACCAGCCAGAAGCTTTGCAAGAGCTACCAATGCATCCAAAAAAGCCACTGTTTGAAGTGGATTATGGGCTGGTGGCATCATCGGGTCGTACTTCTTCAAAGTCGACGATGGACGAAACGTTACTGTGAATGGCGAGCGCTACCGTGGGAAATGGAAGAATTGGTCATACTTGACAAGTGGTTTCAACAAAACGGTGCCACATCCCCCACGGCACGCGAAACAATAATCGTGTGATTTAACGCCTTTAACGTGTGATTTAACGCCTTTAGACTATTTCTTGTGGGAGCATGTTAAGGCCCATTGGCCATCATGAGCGGAGCCGTTGCCAACTTTGGCATGAAATCATCTTCAAACATTAAATTATATTGATCGTTCTATCGATTCTAATAAAGATTTCTTCAATTTTCTCAAATTTTGAGTGTTTCTTTGAAAATCAAATTCTATACCTGTCAAAAAATCACCATCATAATGATTTTTTGTCCGTTGTTTATAATTTTACAAAAGTAGCATCACAGAAAGCACAGTAACTACACACTGAAAGATGTCTCTAAAGAATGCAAGAGGGGTTTTCAATTAGTGACGCCATTTCTCTGTCAGACCGCAGGAACTTTCTAATCGACGTGTTGTGCATTTGCATACATACATTTTAATTCTGTTATTCCTATAAACATCCCCATGTTACGGAAATGTTATTCTAACTTACCACAATTTCGCATGTACAAGTAAGTATTTAAGCACTGCCTATTCTTATAAGCCAAACATATGCAAATGATATAGCCATTTTGGTTTTCATGAAATTTAAACACCTCACATTACGCAGTGTACGCACTCGCAGCACAACAAATGCATGTAGTATGCACAATTTGTTTCCATTCCTCTACTTAGGTGTCCCAAAAACGTGTTGTTGGTATATTGTTTCTTGTATAGCTTGAGTTGAAAAATTACGAGTACCTTTTGCCTAGGCATGATAAATCCTTGAAGATCAAAAAACACAAAAAGATCCGATACTGTGCCGAGCTTATAAAGCACTGGGCCACACTTCAGCATTTTTACAATGTTACAGATACCAGAAATGGATCTAATTTTTTAGCACATATCCGAATCGCTTCTTTACTTGCCGTCCTAAAATGTTATAAAAACAGTTCACCCACCCCGTCCATCTGCCATATAAATAACCACCGCCTTGAAGGTATGCCATAGCTCAGATTTTGCAAGTCTGTCATAAGCTATTGTTCGCCGTCATTAGCATCGATTACCGAACTAGTGTGAGTTCAATCGGATAACTATAGATTTATCAGCTCACAAACAAGGACCCTCGTGAATCAAATATTTGGCGTTGGTGGTACACTTATAAAAATAATAAAGAATTAAAAAAACTGTGCAGGAGATATTCGTGCAGATTTGCAAATGGGCAGGGCTGGGAATCGAACCTAGGTAGGCTGTAGGTAATAGTCAATCGTCTCACCCATCACATTTTGTTTGTTTCAGAAGTACCATGGTTATGTTTTTGAGAGCAGATATCATAGTTGATTATCCTAATTAATATCGCAACCAGATTCTGTTTATCTGGCATTTAAAACTATTTACCATTCACATTCCATAAGGCGAAGCTCAGCGATACTTTCAGTAAATGCAAAATGATCATTGACATCGTAATCTCCAAATATTACTTACCAATGTGTGGGTATAGCCTAGTCCATGCTCGTCTTCATCCAACTCCAAATCCTTGGTCATCAACGGTTGCTTCATTGGTATAATCTTTGTCGGGACCGTTAACCGGTCCATCTCACCGTGACCCTTACCGTTGTACATTCTGAAGATTTATTCCCCAGAACGCACGAAATCTTAAATTCAAATATAAACACTACTGGACACTATGAGGACCGTTTCACTACTAATTAGTAGACATAATCAAACAACAATACTCCTAAAGCTAATATACGAAACACACTGCTCAGTTGTAGCACTTTAAACCGAACGAACGCAAAACTTCTGATCGTCGCGGAAAACCTCCACTGGAGTGGATTTTCCTGTGAAAGAAAGATAGAAAAGACAAATGTATTAGTAATCATCATGTGTAAGGGAATCACGCGCACGGGGCACAACAGGTCTCTGATCAGTATTCTATCGATACATGCAGCGAAAACATTTGCAGTCACGAGATGGATCGAATTAATAACGGCGTACACGGTGGCTAACAGAAACGTATTCTTCAACAAGGTAGATTTGTCAATTAGTTAGTCAAACATACGAGCGATGTCAGTGATAGTGGTGCGAAACGAATTCAGAATTGATAATATACAGCAAATAATTCACGGACCTACGGTGACCGAATCCCTCCTATCGGACGTACGTCAAGTAGATCTCCTACCGATTTGGCTTCTATCAGTTCTAATCGAATGTGTTAGGTAACAACGAACGGGCGGCATCAACTTATCGCTTCTCCGATAACAAGTGGTAATTGGACTCACTGGAGTACTGATCACAATGTAATCGGATCTTGGCGGTGTCCTCTACGATTCACATGATTAGCAGAGCAGAGAGTGAATCTCGAAGATCCAGGAACGGTTCACAGTAGCAGGGTGTGACTTGATTTGTACCTTGGTTTATTTGCTGCTATTGAGCCTAAGTAACAAAATATGATCAACTTTTATTGGAGCGACAAGGCTCAACAGAAATCGATAATATCATGTGTAAACCCAAAGCAATATTTTTTATTTAGTACTTTTCACGGCGTTAATAGATGAGGCAGTGAAGCCTTATTCAGTGGAGTTAGCAAATAAAGCTTGCTTCAGATAGAATTGGAACAAAGATTGCCTGTATTTCAGTTATTTATTATTGAATTCAAGATCTTTTTTTAAACAAATGTAGCGTTTTCTTCATACTTTTAAGAAAAAATACGGATAAAACTTTTCGTCATGGTTTCGAAGCAATTCTCGATTTTTTCCTGTAACACGGCTCATTAGGGGGCGCATACCTTCTTCGTCCATCGTTTTAGCTATCTTATTCCACCAGGTCGTCATCTGATTTATGTCTTTGACAACCTTTCCCTTTGCCTTGAGTCTCCTTTTCATGATTGCTCAGTATTTCTCAATAGGGCGGAACAGGGGGCAGTTGGGTAGGTTAAGGTTTTCTTTTTTGGAGACACTCTTTTTGGTATAGTTCCGATGTCATTGTCTTATTTGTAACGAAAACTTTCGTTTTTTTTGCCACGGCTGCAGATGCCCTGCCAAATCATAAATTATCTTGCAAATTTGTCGGCAAAAACAAATTTAAATTTTTCTGGAACATCCCCCCGAGCCGTTGCCAAGTAAAATTTTTGACCTGGGATTTGCCCGACGTCAGCCTTGACATAGGTTTCATCGTCTGACAAAATTCCCAACACGTGGGCGCCAAATCCGTCCACCAGGAGCGCCACAATATGAGCAAAAGTTTGTTCCAATTCTAAATGAAGTAATCTTCGCTGATTTCTAACCAGTTTTTTTTTTCAGATAGCCCAACCAGTTTATCTTCTATGAGAAATCCTTCTGCAATTGATTTGGACCTAGCAGTTTAATGTAACATTTGTAGTGAATGGATTACTCAAACCAACGTTGATTCAGATCATTTACCAATAATATTCAGGATTTCAAATAAAGCAATGATTAACTCAATTAGTTCTGTATTTTACCACCTTAGAACTAATCGTCTACGATACAGATTTCATACCGATAATCCTTGCTATAGATTGATTAAATCATTATACCTTATGATAAAAAAAAACCGGAATTTTAATTTTAATATTCCCGCGCTTGTCCAATCGGTAAACTTTTATTCTCTCAACGTTGGCAACACTTTTAAACACATTCTGTCAAATTTTGACGCATACCCGATCAGATGATAATAACAGAATTATAACAACTGGAGTAATTTATTTCAGAAATATTTTGTAACAAATCTTGAAATATTTTTGGCTGGTAAGCTGTTAAAATAACAAAAATCATAAGAAAAAAGACTCTGGCGGAAACAAAATCGTTACAGATTTTGAAACGTTCGTATCACAATTATTATTGAATTTGATATAACTACAAAAGTCCGAAAGCAGAAAGTTATAACAATAGTTGTAATAAATTAAATAGCATATTTAACACAGAAAAACTATATCAGAGCTAACTTTTAGCATCGTTTCAATCCTAAATTGTTGAATGATTTTTTTTTAATAAATGAATAATTTATTTAGTGATCTGGTTTCTTGTTTAAGTTTTTTGAAATCTGTTCATTATATTTCGATATAAAACAACAGAAAAACTCTTTTTTTTTTTTCAATTAATGAACTTTTTCATGAGTAATGCAAATGAAAATAAAATATCATAGCTGATTTTGTTATTATACTGTTATCATAAGTTTTACCTTGAACTGTTTTCATTTGTTAAATATCTCAAAATAACACAAGTTGTTATACATATCCACTGTTGATATATTTGTGTTATGATTTTGTTATGTGCATCTGATCGGGTATCGTACGATTAGTTTTTGTTTGGCGTGTATACAAAGAAGTGTGGCGAATTTTATAATGGATGCAAATTTAGAACAACGTGCGTGCCACAAATTTTGTGTTGCAAATGGATTTAAGTGTTCCGAAACGTTGAAAATGTTAGAAAATTCCTTTGGTGAATCGTGGTGATAAGGTATATGACGTCGAAACCGCGCAACAATCGACCGAATGGCGCTTCGAAGGAGAGCCGTTGTTCTAAATTTTCAACTTCTTTGTATAGACGCCAAACAAAAACTAATCGTACGATATGCGTCAAAATTTGACAGAAGGTGTATAAAAGTGTTGCCAACGTTGAGAGAATAAAAGTTTACCGATTGGATAAGCGCGGGAATTTTAAAATGAAAATTCCGGTTCTTTTTGATCATAAGGTATGGTTGAAGTTAGGAGTCTATATGTTCCAGAAGCTCAAACTAAATGTAATTCTCCTATCATCAACTGCTCCTTCATTGATCCTTGTCGGCATCAATTTCAACATTCTTGTGATCCTACTATGAAACCCATAGTCGAGAACATTCAGAAAATTAAGCATAGATTCACTGAACAAATCATACCATGTTCTAAAAAAATCAACGGTTCTTTTCAGCTCTCAAACCAGTTTCAGCTCTCAAAGAAGGAAATTAAATACTCCCTGCAAACGGTGGATAAAGTAAAAGTCGAGAATTTATTCAATTTTGTAAGTCCTGTTGAAATCAGTATCTCACACAAATATGAGCAAACACAAGTATTGTCTCAATAGTTAATATGACATTACTGAGACAAATTATGATGCAACTAGGGCAATCATGAGTACAGTAAAGGAAAAGCTCTGATGCTTTCTGATTGATTTGAAACTGCTTTAACCCTTAAAATTCGTTGGACGAGACATGGGGTGTTGGGCCAATTTCCAATGGAAACATTGAACCATTGAATTTCCGGTTTTGCACTAAAATTTTCCCGTGTTTTCCTGGTGGAACCAAATTCCCAAGTTTTTATGCTATTCCGGAGATATAATGGCATATGTGACGTAATTACTTCCTCCGCTCAATTTTTTTCTGAGATGGTTGAACCGTTTTCAACAAACCTAAGCTCGTTTTAGCTACAATTACATTATGCATCAAATTCGAAGATCAAATTTTCAGATACCCACGATTCCAAAGATATAATCGTATAAGTGATGTTTTGAAAAATAATGAATAAACTTAGCTAATTTAAAAACAGTTTTGTTACTTCTTCCCTTTTAAATACCTCTCAGAAAAACAGTCCGAATTCAAGCACTTCAGAACAGATGGGCGCGAATGGCACGTTCTCCTTGTTGTATGGAGATTTGTGGCTTCAATGTATCGTCATGTACATGTATCGCCTTTCTAATCGAAATTTACTCATAAGTTTCTCGATACCTTGAAAATTAAAAATAGTCACAGCGTCATTTGTGTTTAGCTTGTTTATTTCTACTGTATGTTAACTATTGAATTACTGCACTGGATTTAGTGTGTTAAGTACAACCCGACAGTGTTGTATAAAAACAACCCGAAGTGTGTTAAGTAACAACAACCTACAGAATCGTACTTGAGTAGTCTATCAAAGTATTATCTGTACTTATCTGCTACTACTTTCATTGAAAGTGAATTGCACAATAATCTACGACAAGTCTTTCGTAAAGAAGTGTTCTTCGGCTTTGACTCTACCTGCTTCTCAGCCGCTCTTTACTTAGGCACCATTCCCCAGCAAAGTGGAAAAAAAACTAATCACTAATCACAGAGGCATCTCAATTCTGAACTGCTTAACAAAAGTATTCGAGCGCAAGCTGTTAGATCTTCTTCACCGCTTAGTAAGACACCACGGGTCAGTATGGGTTTGTCGGAAAGCGGTAAACTACCACGAACTTAATAAGCTACTACTACGTTTCTACACTGATTGACAAACTGAAAAAACGGCAACAAATCGATACGATGCCATTTTCATTTTTCAAAAGCTTTCGATCATGTTCCTTATCAGCTCGCTGTTTTCCAATTGATTTTTTTCATTCAAACGTTCGACGTTACATCGAATGAGCTTGAGCGACTACCCCTGGTTGCTACTCCGTTACTGATAGGGATTAGCTGAAATTGTACAGGGAGTTTCTAGATGATCCGACCTGGGACTGGTAAATCATCCTTCAATGTACATTTTCTGGTAATCCCAGAATTCATTGATCAGTACCGGCGCCGGCCACGCCCGAACGTAGATCGTATAAAGAATGGGAAGGGATGTTAGTCCAACACTTGTTGTTACTAGAGGCCGTATATACTACTGCGCACTCCACAGGTGTCACGGGAGAAGGATATTTGTTAGTAAAAATTTCAGTATTGGTATTAATCGCGCGCGACTCAGTAGTTTCATCAATATCCCGAGAAGTCTTGATTCACAGCTCTTATTCGAGGAAACTGAAGAAAAAATTGCAATACTATCGTGTAAAGAATAAAAACTTCCCTATTTTTAATAAATGAAATTACGTGATACAAAATAAACGAGTGTATAGGATTTAGACAAAATAGTTGATTCATTGCATTGACATATTCATATTGACACAGTTGTTATAAAATCATTTTAAATTTTCAAATAAAGGTCAACAGATTGCACGCGCGTCTTGATTCTGTATTATTTCCACTTTATTATTTTAATTATTTATTAAAATTATTGATTGATTATGTTGGTTGATCTGGGCAGCCGGCTGCCGAGAAAAATAGTAATTTATTGTTTGGAATATTAATATAAAGTGTTTTTTGCCTTTCTCATATAGAAAGGCTATACAATCACTGCAAAAACCGACTTTTGAATCGAGGCCCCGAGGGCCGAATGTCATATACCATTCGACTCAGCTCGACGAACTGAGCAAATGTCTGTGTGTGTGTGTGTGACAAATATTGTCACTCACTTTTCTCGGAGATGGCTTAACCGATTTCACAAACTTAGATTCAAATGAAGGGTCTCATAGTCCCATACATAGTTCCTAAATTTCATTTGAATCCGACTTCCGATTCCGGAATTACAGGGTGATATGGGGTAAAATGTGCAAAAAATTGTGAAAATAAGTGCACTAACTTTTCTCAGAGATGGCTGAACCGATTTTCACAAATTTAGATTCAAATGAAAGGTCTTGAGGTCCCATAGAAAATTCCTGAATATTATTTGGATCCAACTTCCGGTTCGGGAGTTATGGGGTAAACTGTGCAAAAAAAAGAAAATATGTGTTCTAACTTTTCTTATACTTGGCGCCATCGATTTTCACAAACTTAGGTTCAAATGAAAAGTCCTGTGGTCCCATACGTAATTCCTGAATTTCATGCGAAACCGACTTCCGGATCCGGAAATATAGGGTAAAGTGGGTTAAAATTTGTATACCATCACTGAAAATGGGGAAAAACCTTAAAATTCCAATTGATAGTTTTTATCAGTAGACGGTCAAACAAACCGATGTCGGTTATTCTTTTAAGAATCGAAGAAAATTATTCTGAAGAATACCACAGTGTTATATATAATAGTATGATTGATATGAGAAAGGCATCATTACACCACTACGTGGATTAAAACAGGTTTTTTACTATGTATTCAAGATATATGTTATCTCTGTTATTAACTTTGTAATATCAACGGATTTGCGCAATAGTTGATTTTTATCATTCAATTTATAATCCTGAAAGACAATCAATAACATGAAAGAAGAAAACATTCCAAATAAAACTTTTCTCCGAAGCTAGACGGAAATTGATAGGTTGAATGAAGAGATAATTTAGTAAAATAGAGTAATCAGAAGTGAAACATTGAAAATATCTGATAACTGAAAGAAAAAAGAAACTCCTGCAATTGTCGGAACCCAGTGGATCTATTCTTGGTTCATTTTTCCGCCGGATTCCACACGGCATCTAGGCTGGTACTGTCCGGAGAGAGCTAGTAGAAACTATCAATCTCCTAGTGGACCCCAGCCCCTCAAACATTCGACATTACATCGAATGTTCCACAAAGAAGCCATCTCGGACCACTCCTTTTCGTGTTATTCGTAAATTATCTATGCAATAAATTGTCGTCACAAAGTAATGTACGAAGATGATTTCAAAATACATCTACATACATACAAAATACAAATGGGCATTAAGAGGAGCTTATGGTGTGCCAGAAACGGCATGACAGTGAACGTCAAGAAATGTGATGCGATGACCATCTCATTGGATTGCCTTAAAAGAAAATGAATTCTATTTTTACTTTTCTCACGTAGAAAGCAATGCCACCTCTGTGAAAACCGATTGTGGACCCGGAGGGCTGAATTTCATATACCATTCGACTCAGTTCGTCGAGTACGCAAAATATCAGATGGCTGAACCGAATTTCTTAAACTTAAATTAAAATAAAAGGTCTCTTGGTCCCATAGCCTGCTTCCATTCGAACCGAACTTCCGGCTCGTGAGTAACGAGTTAAAATGTACAAAAAGAATTTTAAAAAGTGTACTAGATTTTCTCAGAGACCGTTTAATCGATTTTCTTCAACACAGATTCAAATTAAAGACCTTGTAGTCCCATAGTAGTCTGCAATTGAATTTAATCTGGATCCGACCTCCGCTTTCGGAGTTACGGGGTAAAATGCGCAAAATAAATTTAAAACGTGAACTCAATTTTCTCTGAGACCGATCATCCAATTTTTACTTAGCTTCAAATGAAAGGCCTTACAATTTGATATAACCCTACCAAATTTCATTCTGTTTTGATAGTTGCTGGCCAAACGAACCGATTTCAGCAAGACTGGTTCCCAGTTGCAGTTCCGGAAATACTGGAAATAGAGACCAGAAACTCTAAAACGGAAATCACTTCATTTTCTCAAAGACAGCTGAGTCGATTTTCAAAAAACTCAAATAAAAGGGTCTAAGTATAAAAAAGTAGACTGCTTTTGACTTTTTTCGGATTTAACTTCTGGTTCCGTAATATCAGGATGCGATGTTCTTAAAATTTTAAGCCGTCGTTTAGAGTGCAAATGCAAAAAAAACAAAGAATCAGCATTGAAATTAGTATTACATTGAAAAGATGATGCTAGTGTATGCCCAAATAAACTTTTTTGTTCTTATTTAAGATTCAAGGTAAAGTTTTTTGAAGAATCCCTTAGTAATATTAATGAAAACATGAGTTATAAGGCATCATAACACAGGTTTTTAATATAGTTGAATTGAGTGGAAGTTTTTTTCATTTGAAGCGATTAAGTTTTGTTAGTAAGTCAACGCCTGTGCGATGAGTTAGCTGTAAGACAATGAAAAAACTTAAAACATAAAAAATATAATTCTACAATGATAATAATAAATATAAAAGGCTGCCAATTCAAAAAAAGCAAGCTTGAGTGGCGTTTCAGTGTTATACATTTCTCAACTAGACACCAGTCAATTTAAAGATGCGCTAACTGTTTTGACTCGGAGACTCAAATGGATGAAGACAACGTAAAATTCAAAATCAATAACAATTTCACCTCAACCCAAATTTCCAGTTTCCGGATAGAGACTATAAATATCATATCTGAATTGAAATTTTGAGCTGAGAAATATACTGTTTTCGTAGAAATGAAATGATTGTCTGTTATAGTGTCATTCGAAAGAATTGAATTTATATGGAATAAATAAAAAAAAATCATACGTTAAACTTGACGAACGTGAAGACAAGTGAAGGATGTATCTAATAATAGCAATTATTGCTAAAAAATCAGTCCATAATCTTGAAAACGTCAATTTGGTTCATTAGTTATAATAACGCCAAACAATGCTTCTGTCCCGAAGGGCAGAGATAGCATATACGAAGCAACGATAAGAGTAATTTTTTCGCGTGCCTACAAATGTTCAGTGGAAATATCATCCATGCATTCTTATAATACCCATGTGGAGTGTACACAATTCCGTTCCGTTCAGATACGGTTCCAACTGTCAATGCACCCGAATGACGCACAACCGGCGACGACGCTTCAATTTGTTTGGAGGTTCCACTGCATGCATGATAACAAGCGACCATGATGTATTGACATTGTGCCGGTGATAAGAGGTGAGTTCCCTCCGAAGATAACCATTCCAGTGATTGATTGGTTGTACAGAAGATTGGAAACAGTGTTGAGCATCTGATCGAGCCGTGGGTTTATCTTCTACCAAAAAAAATTAATTTCGGAATCGTTTGAGAAACAAGTAAACTGATTGAAGATAGCACTGGAAATATTTTGGGGGGCGGTAAAATGGCAAATAGTTTGTTCTGAAAACTAGTTTGATTGACATGTCTACAAATATACGTGACATCTAGGAACCCCTTACTAGAATTTATTATTTTGTAGTACCAAGAAACCAGTCATATATAGAAAAAGAAAGAAAGGTAAACCAATAATACAATATTCGTTTCTATTCAACGTATTACGTTTTGCAAAATGATGTCCTGAATAGATTCCACTATAAGTAAATTACGTACTTTATGTTTCGTCTTCGACTCGTCAGTACATAACAGTTTATGTTGAGTTGTTATGTGACCCAGTAGTTCAACATAAACCACTAGACAGATATTACGTTTCTGCTACTTGCAGAACACTTATTATATTTGCACCGAAGCGCAACGTCTTACCTGATGTGCCGAACGTAAACGATTTTCGGCATATACTGGCCGATTCAGGTTTTGGTCATTTTAGGGGTTAACCTACAGGATCCGCCATGTAACTTTTTTTTTAAACATGCAATAAAACACAAACGGATCATCCGATTTCAAAGATTATTTTTTTTATATTAAAGTACAATCCTTCCGGTTAATTGTGGAATATAATTTCATTCAAATGGCTGCCTCGGCTGGCCTTGCAGTACGCCATACGATTGGCCCTGTTTTTTAGTACATTTTCGATTGTATGCAGCTTTATTTCAGCTATGGATGCACGAATGTTGTCCTTCAAGGCTTGAATTGTCTCTGGCTTGTCCACATAACACTTATCTTTGACAGCCCCCCAAAGATAATAGTCTAATAATAATTCGATCTTCGAAGACTGTGCGCAGAAGATCGATCGTAGCGTTGACTGTGTGGCACGGAGCGCCGTCTTGTTGGAACCAAATGGTGTCCAAGTCTTCCTCTTCAAGTAACGGGAAGAACCAATCGCTAATCATTGCGCGGTAGCGCTCGCCATTGACCGTGGCGGCGGCTCCTGCCTCATTTTCGAAGAAAAATGGCCCAATGATGCCACCAGACCAAAATCCGCACCAAACCGTCACTCTCTGAGGATGCATCGGCTTTTCCATGATAACGTGCGGGTTTTCCGTCCCCCAGATGCGACAATTTTGCTTATTAAAATACCCGCCGCGATGAAAACGTGCCTTTCAATTTGCATACGTAATTTTCGCACACATTCCGCAACATTTCCATGATTTTCAAAGTAAAAGTGCACTATTTTCACGCGTTCATCAAGCGCATACACAACCATTTTCGTTCAGCGGAAGGATAAAACTAAGTTTCTGTCGAATCAGAAGTGACATTAAGGTTACCAATGTCGAAATAACCGCTAGGTCAAAAAAAAGTTAGATGGCGGACCCTGTATTTTTGTGCATAGAGCACATAACCATTTTCACATACTTTATGTTTCGTCTTCGACTCGTTAGTTCCACATTTGCCTTTGAAGTTTTCAATGATGATTACTAAGAATTAAAATAAAGATATTGTCATCGATTACAGGACAACTCGTTAATCATACATCGAGTTATCACGAACAACAAAAATGGTTTGAATATATGTACAATCCTATATATGTATAATCCTCTCGCGTAAATAGAATTAGTTTTAACGAACATTTTAATAAACTATTCTCACTGAATCGAATATTAACGATGGCTTATTGTTTCATTTTTTAACGCCAGCAGGTCAAAAATATTTTTATGGATTTGTAAATTTGGAACTATAAACATACTAAAAACCAGGCGTATTTAGTTCAATTCACTCGTTCCGTGAGAAGAGAAGAAATAAAATGTTGCAAGTAATTATCTCATCGATACTATTATATCAATTTTAATTTGAATGTTTTCCAGTGCAATCGGAAACATTCAATAGGTATCATCAACATGGGACGGTTTTATTCGAGCAC
The DNA here is from genome assembly GCF_030247185.1 of Malaya genurostris. Lineage (NCBI taxonomy): Eukaryota > Metazoa > Arthropoda > Insecta > Diptera > Culicidae > Malaya > Malaya genurostris. The sequence goes on along the minus strand of NC_080570.1, from coordinate 64,523,586 downwards.
GCAAAGTATGCAATCTTTTCCGTTCCAAAGCTAAAAATAGAACTGGAAATGTGTGTTAAAAAGGGAAACATAAAAATTCTTTTTTTTTTGACTAAGTAAACGCATGACAAGTGGCACGAGGTTATTTTAGTAGTTCAGTTTCAGAACGGACCAATTGGGTTTCACATAGCGCGCACTGGTGAGTCGGTTCTTGATTTACAACTAAACCTATGAACTATGCAAAATTATGAGCGTATATCTGTTATATTTTATTGTGAAATTATCGTACTTACACACTGCACAATGGTCGTAATAGTATCAAAACACGCGTTTTTATATTGTGATTCAGGAGGGGAGGATTGTGAATGAGAAGCGTGTATATCCTTAGAAGATTTTTATGTGGATTATTGTAGACTGTAGAAGGAGCTGAGCAATCTAAATTCACATTTCCTATGTCAATCGAAATGTCATTTCTCGAGCCGGAAGATTAAAAATATGATGATTAAAAATATGAGGATGGGAGTATCAGGGAATCAGACGAATTGATGATTGGATAAGGGATTGTGGATAGCTAACCCATGTCACTTGAAGGAAACTTGTTCTTTGTTACGCGGAATGCGTGTTAGTGACTCTGCTAACATATCCGCCCAACTCTTTTTGTTCGAATTTTGGTAACAGCCATAGTAAGAAGGTAAATATATTAATGATTTCGGGGCAACTGTAAGTCTTCCTGCATCCAATGGCAAGCCTTTGAACTGATAGTAGCTACACTTTACAGCCCATTATTCGATTCAATGTACGGAAGGGAAGCGGGTCATATCGCCGAAAGTCATTTCGCCGAATGCCATTTCGCCGAATGCCATTTCGCCGAAAGTCGTCAAGGGGAACGTGCCATTTGAGCCAATTTGTTCTGATAATAAACGGAAAATACCACCTACATTTGCCTGGTAGATACACCTATGCAATTGCTTTGATGCTTACTAGCTAATAGTCAACAAGTTTTCTTGGGAACTACATTCTGAGGTTCATGAATCAATCTTTATTCAAGAGTACAACAATCAATCATTATTCAAGAAGTATAATGGTAGGTTAACAAAACGGCAAAACGTTCGTTTGTCTTTTAAATCAATTCTAATTACGATTTCAAGACGATTTCAAGACGATTTCAGGATTCGGCGAAATGTCATTCGGCGAAAAAACCCTTTCGGCGAAATGACTTTCGGCGAAACGGCTTTCGGCGAAATGGCTTTCGGCGAAATGACCCTGATCCGTACGGAAGAATACGCTTTTTCGTGTTTGGCCCCTCCCGAAATCAAAAAAAGTAAAAAAATGTTTCATAAATGTTATAGGGCTATTGATCCTGCAGATTACACCGTAAGATAGTGGTTTTTAGAGTTACATGATGGTCAAAAATCCACTACCACTGATAGTGTCAAAACTACATGAAATGGAGGTTAAAACCAGAGCAAAAAAACGACAATAATTATAATACATAATATTGTACTGGATGATCGGAAAGATTCTGCAAATGAAAAAGATATCCCGCACCTATTTAAAACTAAAAAGACGAACGCAACGCAAGCCCACATCGAATACATGTTTGGCTGGATTCATTATTATACACCAGAGAAAAGAATGATTATCCGACAATGGACTGAAATCGGTACGAATACTTCCAAGATGTTACCTCCCCCCCCTGAATGTGATTTTTTAGGATCGAAAATTTTCAAACTTTACCGCCGAAAGGTATCACTTACCCATAATCAATTTAGGGACTTTGTTGAGGTGCTGAAACTTTTGAGCACTACCGCTTTACGAAATCGCTGATGACACCAAAATATTGACACCACCCTAATGTAAGTTGACATTTTCACGAAACATTTTTACGACAATTGACATTTTCACGAATCTAAAACTCAATTGTAAGGTATTCCGGTCGCTCACTGAATTCTTCATTTTTGACGGATCCGAAATTACAGTCAGAGATCGCTGAATAGATTTTAACAAATTCAGACTAAAAGAAAGGTGTTTCGTAAACACAGGATGGTGAGTGTTAAAGTGTTTTTACTAAAATGTCAAACAAAATCATTTAGAATGCCGTGTGGAATCCGGTGGCAAAAAACTCAACCAAGAATAGATCTACTGGGTTCCTGCCTTTATGTCGTAAAAGGTGACAATTGCAGGAGTTTCGTTTTTCCTTCAGTTCTGAGTTATCAGTATTTTCTCATCATTTTAAAACAATATGATCTCTCATATATTTCTATCTAGCTTCTAAGTTTTGCCCGTTTTTTCTTCCATGTTATTGCTTGTTTTTAAACATTATAAATTGAAAGATAAAAATCAACTTTCGCGAAGATTCGATAATACTACACTTTTAATAACATGGATAGGTGTGTTAAATAAATAGTAGGAACGTGCTACCTAACTCCGATAGATCTGAAGTATTTAAATAAATAAATAATTTAATTAACCATTTTTCGCGGTAAATTATATAGTGAAAATAATAAACAATTCAGACGCGCGTGAAGTCTGTTGACCTTTGTTTGGTGATTTTAAATATTTTTATATAATTTATGGAATAAATAATTCACGTACATTATCTGTTAAATAGAGCTTCTGGATGATTTCAATATGCCACTAAAATTAATCAACTATTTTGTCTAAATCCCATTCACTCGTTTATATTGTAGCAGGCAGTTTCATTTAGAAAAAAATCGGGGAAGTTTTTAGTCGTTCCACGATAACATTTAAAATTTTCCATCGGTTTCCACGAATAAGAATTGTGAATCAAGACTTTCCGGGTCTTCAATATCGAGTACTTTTGAAACGTTCACTCGGGAAGTTCATGAGTTTTGTGGTGCATCCGAGCATCTTGAACCCGAAACATACTAAGTCGTTCAGTCTGTGTTCGCATCTCATCCGACACAGTCGAAAATTGCTTACGGTATGCATAAGGCGATTCCATCCTTTGTAATTTGTGGTCAGGACGGAAGGCATCCTTATAAATCGCTGGTTACCTATGGGAATCAGCTGATTACATGTCATTTTTGCGAACAACCTGCTCACTACCGTAAGCCCTGCACTGAAACTGCGAAAAAGACATCTTCAACCAAAGTCAACTGTTCAGCACAAGTATCTAGAGAGTCCAGTACTATTGGTTTGAACAAACAAAAATATTGCAATAACCGAACAAGCTTCTTCAGCTAAAGCATCGACTGCAACAATCGTGAAACAACACAAACCCAATTCAACTAACATCGTTCCGGACAATACAACGGATGTTCAAGAAACACATCAAAACAACACGAAAACACTAAAAACAATAGCAACGACGACGACGACGGTACAATGGAAGAAAATGCGACTCGCGAGCCAAAGCCCCGAGAAAAAGGGTTGCAACAAGATCCAGTAAAAAAAAATATCTTGATTTTACTTAAAACCAATGTTAAACCAGCTATGTTTAAATTTTGGATCTTGAGCCGCATCAAATAAATGTATGAATAAAAAAAATACTAAGCCGCGCGCGAATACTACTAAGAACCCGAGACATATTAAATTGCGCGCGAATACATTACTGAAATTTATACTAACAAATATCCTAATACTTGAATGCATTACAATGGCTTTCAGTGAAACAGAGAGTATATTATTTAACAATGGTGTTCATTTTCAAAATCTTAATTGGAATGCTGCCTCGATATTTGTGTGATCGGATTGAAAGAGGAAGTGAATTGCATAGGTACAATACAAGAAATGCGTTTGATGCGAGAACACCAAGCTTTTTATCAGCCAGATCACAAAACTCGTTATTGTACAAAGGGATTAGTTTTTTCAATTCGATGCCAGGAGCGGGCTGCAACATTGGGGGAGTTCAAAAAATTGTGTATTTCACACATAAAATCTATTTTGTAATTAGATCTTTAATGAATTAGTGCAATTTGATTTTTTCGAAAATTGTGTAAAATGACAAAAATTGTATTTATTTTATTTTTGTTTTTTTTTTTCTAGTAAGACGCATTAGGTTGTTACGTTCTGGATTTTTAATAATTTGTTTAGTTAAAAAAAAATGAGTTGTCTACAAAAGTATGAGCCTCGCGCGCGAAAAGCAGGTAGAGGCAATCTGGAAATTGAATATGACTGGAACTGGATATGTTCTTCTTATTTTTGAAAGCTTTAGCATTCTACGTGTCGAGTTCGAATCTTGACTTTGTAAGATTTGATTAATGATTTATTGATTATATTTCGAAAATAATTGGGATCGGAAGTTGTGGATGGAATTGGGCTTGGCTCTGCTCATCCGCAGTCTCGTTAACCCATCGTAGCTGATGTTTGTAGCGATGAACTGGTCCGGCGGGAAAGGCCAGGTGAATTACTGTCTGATACTGACAAAGATATCGGGTTCGATTACTGATTTGTTCAAGGATCTTCCCGGGTAGGAAATTTTCTTGAATAACCCTGGATAGTAAATCGGAAATATTTGAATGTTTTCTGGTTCTCAGTTGTACTTTAGAAGGAGAATCTATACCTGCTGGATTAATCAGATCGTTTTATATTTAGTTAAATAGTTAAAATATGTGATGCAATATTTATTATCATTTAGATAAATCGTCCAGCTCACACCTTTGCAGGGGTATGAGACGGGACCATCATCATCATCATCAACTCCCGTGACACTTGGGGTGTGCGCAGTAGTATGTACGGCCTCTAGTAACAACAAGTGTTGGACTAACATCCCTTCCCATTCCTTAGGCGATCTGCATTCGGGCGTGGCCGGCTCCGGTACTGATCAATGAATTCTGGGCTTCCCAGAAGATGTACATTGAAGAATGATTTGCCAGTCCCAGGTCTGACCATCTGGAAATTCTCTGTACAATTTCAGTTAATCCCGATGAGTAACGGAATAGCAACCAGGGTCAAATAAAATCAAATAGAAGAATTTCACATTCTTATCTGTACTCATGAGAAAGGCATTATTGTACCACTATGTGAATTAAAACAGCTTATTCTGTCTACTAACTGTATTTTAAGATATGACTGATTGAGTTGTACATGTTACTCACGTTGAATAACATGTCATTAATGACAATTAATTAGAAAGAAATAAAAATTGAAATTAATACTAAATTGTATAGAATATAATTAATATTATTTCACTTTAATTTACCCCCGTTTCAACCATGGAAAATTATGTCTAAAAAAAATTTCAATCTTTCTTATTCAAGCCCACATAGGAATTCCGGTGTAACTAATTTTGAAATATTTTTGTTATGTGCAGATAATATGTCATGAGTCATTTTGTTAAGGGGAAGCGAGTAAATAATACATTTAGAAAAGATTTTTTATCTTGTAAGTAATAGTTTACGTACCAAAGATATAATAATTGCCGGTGAGTTTTTGTTGTTTTAGGAACAACACTTTCCCCGTCATACAAAAGCAGTTTGCAGTTACACGACCTAGTAAATAATCACTTTAAGAACCGTACTTATTTACCGAGCCTCGAAATATTCTGTATTGATACAGATTAGCGAAAAACCAACAAACAGATTTGGCCGGGACTTGGTTGTTCTGTTCTGTTTGCGCGTGTTACAGTCAGTCGAGTCAACCGAGGAAGAAAACACGACCAATACCTAGTTTACATTTCTTATCACTCGAACAGCAGATGCCAGCGACCTAGTTCCATGTGCTAAGTACGGCAACTAACCTCAGCAGCAGTAACTAAACCTTGGTCACTCCATAGCACTTCCTTGCTGTACGCGGTACAATCGACACAAAACAACACTTTTTGCGGCACTACGCTACGACCGACAGCTCCACTCATATATGTGCTCCTATCAGACTTTACGGCACTTCTAAGTACACTGATTACTATCACAATTAGAATCCAACCAGAACAATAATTATGCATCAACTGTATTTCATTTACACTGCAAAACGGAATCGCCACTCACTGTTTTAGCACCCATCAATAATTCGCATTCAATTCTGTGGTCCCGGGAACTATTCGTTCGCAAATTGACAACACCGATCAGCTGTTCGAGTGGAACACCGACACCAACCGTTGGCCACTTCTTCAACAGGTGCTCGCTCAAGCGATAAAGGCTGCAGGGAAAAAAAGTGCAAACACCGATACGGTAGAGAGCGGTCTGATGAATATGAATGCCGACGACGACGATGACAGTCGTACGGCGGTGAAATGCGCGCGCCGATTATGATTCCAGACCACTCCAAACTGTTATACTAAGCGAGTGCGTCGGCCAGACTGACTAACTTAACTAACTAACCGACGACGGACGCGCTGGCTGACTGACTGACTGACTGTCGGTCAGCCGGGAAAGGGACTGCTACTTTTGCTGACTAAGCGCCCGAGAAGCGGCAAACGTGGGAGCCAGTGAGAAACAGAGAGGTAGAGAAGTTTCCAGCGCTCAGGTATCGGTATTGCATTCAGCGGCAGGCTATCTCGTCGGTAGGTAGGAGTGTGGGCACTTGTTTTTCTTTGCTACTGTGACTAGCAATGATGGATCGATTGTTCGGGTGCGAAGCACGTGCACTCGGTGTCAAATGTGTTGGGCGGAGAGGATCAAGATCCGCGATCCGCAGCGTCTTAATTACAATTGCGCCGCGTCTAAGCTAAGCAAGTAATCAAGGTGTACAATTGCTCGGAGTGTGGAATCTTTGGGATTTGCGAATGTCGTCACTGTTTCTTAGAGGTGTTGACGAAAACTGATCTACCTAATCGAATAATTAATTAATTATTTAATTGCGTATGCCAGGATACAAGATTAAACGTATATATCGAATGTCGCAGAATATTTGTAGTAGGGATAGGTGTTCGGTTGCCGGCACCCCACCGTAACTTTTGACAGAAAGCAGATAGCGTCAATCCGACAAATGTCATGTGTGTGTGCGAATTGCGAAGCAAACAGTCACTTTTTACTGCGTTCAAAATAACTTTTTATTACGTGAATATCAATACAAAATTTTTTTCTGACTTTTTGCCTTTCTCTATAGAAAGGTATTAGAATTGCTGGAAAAACCGACTTTCGAACGGAGCCTCGGAGACCCATAGTATTATATACCATTCGACTCAGTTCGTCGAGATCGGAAAATGTCTGTGTGTGTGTGTGTGTGTGTGTGTGTGTGTGTGTATGTGTGTGTGTGTATGTGTGTGTGTGTATGTGTGTGCACTTTTCGAAGATATTTGAACGCGCTCAATTTTCTCAGAGATGGCTCAACCGAATTTAACAAACTTGGGCTCGTTTGAAAGCTACTATCGGGGCATTGATCAAGTTCGAAGATAAAATGGCTGTGACTTTTGGTTCCGGAGATATGATTGTATAAGTGACGTAACCGACAAAAAGCGTTGTATTTGAACGCGCTCAATTTTCTCAGAGATGGCTGAACCGATTTGAACAAACTTGGACTCGTTTGAAAGCTACTGGCGGGCCATTGATCAAGTTCGAAGATCAAATGGCTGTGACTTTTGGTTCCGGAGATATGATTGTATAAGTGACGTAACCGACAAAAAGCGTTGTATTTGAACGCGCTCAATTTTCTCAGAGATGGCTGATCCGATTTTAACAAACTTGGACTCGTTTGAAAGCTACTGGCGGGCCATTGATCAAGTTCGAAGATCAAATGGCTGTGACTTTTGGTTCCGGAGATATGATTGTATAAGTGACGTAACCGACAAAAATCGTGCTATTTGAACGCGCTCAATTTTCTCAGAGATGGCTGAACCGATTTTAACAAACTTGGGCTCGTTTGAAAGCTACTGTCGGACCATTGATCAAGTTCGAAGATCAAATGGCTGTGACTTTTGGTTCCGGAGATATGATTGTATAAGTGACGTAACCGACAAAAAGCGTTGTATTTGAACGCGCTCAATTTTCTCAGAGATGGCTGATCCGATTTTAACAAACTTGGACTCGTTTGAAAGCTACTGGCGGGCCATTGATCAAGTTCGAAGATCAAATGGCTGTGACTTTTGGTTCCGGAGATATGATTGTATAAGTGACGTAACCGACAAAAAGCGTTGTATTTGAACGCGCTCAATTTTCTCAGAGATGGCTGATCCGATTTTAACAAACTTGGACTCGTTTGAAAGCTACTGGCGGGCCATTGATCAAGTTCGAAGATCAAATGGCTGTGACTTTTGGTTCCGGAGATATGATTGTATAAGTGACGTAACCGACAAAAAGCGTTGTATTTGAACGCGCTCAATTTTCTCAGAGATGGCTGATCCGATTTTAACAAACTTGGACTCGTTTGAAAGCTACTGGCGGGCCATTGATCAAGTTCGAAGATCAAATGGCTGTGACTTTTGGTTCCGGAGATATGATTGTATAAGTGACGTAACCGACAAAAATCGTGCTATTTGAACGCGCTCAATTTTCTCAGAGATGGCTGAACCGATTTTAACAAACTTGGGCTCGTTTGAAAGCTACTGTCGGACCATTGATCAAGTTCGAAGATCAAATGGCTGTGACTTTTGGTTCCGGAGATATGATTGTATAAGTGACGTAACCGACAAAAAGCGTTGTATTTGAACGCGCTCAATTTTCTCAGAGATGGCTGATCCGATTTTAACAAACTTGGACTCGTTTGAAAGCTACTGGCGGGCCATTGATCAAGTTCGAAGATCAAATGGCTGTGACTTTTGGTTCCAGAAATATGATTGTATAAGTGACGTAACCGACAAAACACGTTGATTTTTACCGCTCTTGTATATATAAGGGTGCCAAAATTTTGGGATCAACTCTATTTTCGTAAAGTTCTAGTGCTCAAAAGTTCAAGCACCTCGAAAAAAGCCTTCATGCAAAATTTGACCTAAATTGGACATGCTTAAGGGGTGCTGCCCGGTGGTAAAGGTTTGACAATTATCGATCTTGAAAAAGCACCATAGGGGGGAGTACATGAAATTTCCAAAATAAAAAATTTTTTTTGATGCCAAAACTCTTAAAACTGCATAAAACATCGAAATTTAGTGTTATCCCGAAAAAATTTTTTTTTGAAAAAATCAACTTTCTGGGACTTAGAAAAATTTTCATATTTTTTCTAAGTCCCAAAAAGTCGACTTTTTCAAAAAAATTTTTTTTCGAGATGACACTAAATCTCGACGTTTCATGCAATTCTAAGCCTTTTGGCATCAAAAATTTTTTTTCGATTTCGAAAATTTCATGTACTCCCCCCTATGGTGATTTTTCAAGATATATGAAAATTCCACTAAGTGGACTAAGAAGGGTTTTGCCTTTCTCTATAGAAAGGTATTAGAATTGCTGGAAAAACCGACTTTCGAACGGAGCCTCGGAGACCCATAGTGTTATATACCATTCGACTCAGTTCGTCGAGATCGGAAAATGTCTGTGTGTGTGTGTGTGTGTGTGTGTGTGTGTGTATGTGTGTGTGTGTGTGTGTATGTGTGTGTGTATGTGTGTGCACTTTTCGAAGATATTTGAAAGCGCTCAATTTTCTCAGAGATGGCTCAACCGAATTTAACAAACTTGGGCTCGTTTGAAAGCTACTATCGGGGCATTGATCAAGTTCGAAGATAAAATGGCTGTGACTTTTGGTTCCGGAGATATGATTGTATAAGTGACGTAACCGACAAAAAGCGTTGTATTTGAACGCGCTCAATTTTCTCAGAGATGGCTGAACCGATTTGAACAAACTTGGACTCGTTTGAAAGCTACTGGCGGGCCATTGATCAAGTTCGAAGATCAAATGGCTGTGACTTTTGGTTCCGGAGATATGATTGTATAAGTGACGTAACCGACAAAAAGCGTTGTATTTGAACGCGCTCAATTTTCTCAGAGATGGCTGATCCGATTTTAACAAACTTGGACTCGTTTGAAAGCTACTGGCGGGCCATTGATCAAGTTCGAAGATCAAATGGCTGTGACTTTTGGTTTCGGAGATATGATTGTATAAGTGACGTAACTGACAAAAATCGTGCTATTTGAACGCGCTCAATTTTCTCAGAGATGGCTGAACCGATTTTAACAAACTTGGGCTCGTTTGAAAGCTACTGTCGGACCATTGATCAAGTTCGAAGATCAAATGGCTGTGACTTTTGGTTCCGGAGATATGATTGTATAAGTGACGTAACCGACAAAAAGCGTTGTATTTGAACGCGCTCAATTTTCTCAGAGATGGCTGATCCGATTTTAACAAACTTGGACTCGTTTGAAAGCTACTGGCGGGCCATTGATCAAGTTCGAAGATCAAATGGCTGTGACTTTTGGTTCCAGAAATATGATTGTATAAGTGACGTAACCGACAAAACACGTTGATTTTTACCGCTCTTGTATATATAAGGGTGCCAAAATTTTGGGATCAACTCTATTTTCGTAAAGTTCTAGTGCTCAAAAGTTCAAGCACCTCGAAAAAAGCCTTCATGCAAAATTTGACCTAAATTGGACATGCTTAAGGGGTGCTGCCCGGTGGTAAAGGTTTGACAATTATCGATCTTGAAAAAGCACCATAGGGGGGAGTACATGAAATTTCCAAAATAAAAAATTTTTTTTGATGCCAAAACTCTTAAAACTGCATAAAACATCGAAATTTAGTGTTATCCCGAAAAAATTTTTTTTTGAAAAAATCAACTTTCTGGGACTTAGAAAAATTTTCATATTTTTTCTAAGTCCCAAAAAGTCGACTTTTTCAAAAAAATTTTTTTTCGAGATGACACTAAATCTCGACGTTTCATGCAATTCTAAGCCTTTTGGCATCAAAAATTTTTTTTCGATTTCGAAAATTTCATGTACTCCCCCCTATGGTGATTTTTCAAGATATATGAAAATTCCACTAAGTGGACTAAGAAGGGTTTTGCCTTTCTCTATAGAAAGGTATTAGAATTGCTGGAAAAACCGACTTTCGAACGGAGCCTCGGAGACCCATAGTGTTATATACCATTCGACTCAGTTCGTCGAGATCGGAAAATGTCTGTGTGTGTGTGTGTGTGTGTGTGTGTGTGTGTGTGTGTGTGTGTGTGTGTGTGTGTGTGTGTGTGTATGTGTGTGTGTGTATGTGTGTGTGTGTGTATGTGTGTGCACTTTTCGAAGATATTTGAACGCGCTCAATTTTCTCAGAGATGGCTCAACCGAATTTAACAAACTTGGGCTCGTTTGAAAGCTACTATCGGGGCATTGATCAAGTTCGAAGATAAAATGGCTGTGACTTTTGGTTCCGGAGATATGATTGTATAAGTGACGTAACCGACAAAAAGCGTTGTATTTGAACGCGCTCAATTTTCTCAGAGATGGCTGAACCGATTTGAACAAACTTGGACTCGTTTGAAAGCTACTGGCGGGCCATTGATCAAGTTCGAAGATCAAATGGCTGTGACTTTTGGTTCCGGAGATATGATTGTATAAGTGACGTAACCGACAAAAAGCGTTGTATTTGAACGCGCTCAATTTTCTCAGAGATGGCTGATCCGATTTTAACAAACTTGGACTCGTTTGAAAGCTACTGGCGGGCCATTGATCAAGTTCGAAGATCAAATGGCTGTGATTTTTGGTTCCGGAGATATGATTGTATAAGTGACGTAACCGACAAAAATCGTGCTATTTGAACGCGCTCAATTTTCTCAGAGATGGCTCAACCGATTTTAACAAACTTGGGCTCGTTTGAAAGCTACTGTCGGACCATTGATCAAGTTCGAAGATCAAATGGCTGTGACTTTTGGTTCCGGAGATATGATTGTATAAGTGACGTAACCGACAAAAAGCGTTGTATTTGAACGCGCTCAATTTTCTCAGAGATGGCTGATCCGATTTGAACAAACTTGGACTCGTTTGAAAGCTACTGGCGGGCCATTGATCAAGTTCGAAGATCAAATGGCTGTGACTTTTGGTTCCAGAAATATGATTGTATAAGTGACGTAACCGACAAAACACGTTGATTTTTACCGCTCTTGTATATATAAGGGTGCCAAAATTTTGGGATCAACTCTATTTTCGTAAAGTTCTAGTGCTCAAAAGTTCAAGCACCTCGAAAAAAGCCTTCATGCAAAATTTGACCTAAATTGGACATGCTTAAGGGGTGCTGCCCGGTGGTAAAGGTTTGACAATTATCGATCTTGAAAAAGCACCATAGGGGGGAGTACATGAAATTTCCAAAATAAAAAATTTTTTTTGATGCCAAAACTCTTAAAACTGCATAAAACATCGAAATTTAGTGTTATCCCGAAAAATTTTTTTTTTGAAAAAATCAACTTTCTGGGACTTAGAAAAATTTTCATATTTTTTCTAAGTCCCAAAAAGTCGACTTTTTCAAAAAAAATTTTTTTCGAGATGACACTAAATCTCGACGTTTCATGCAATTCTAAGCCTTTTGGCATCAAAAATTTTTTTTCGATTTCGAAAATTTCATGTACTCCCCCCTATGGTGATTTTTCAAGATATATGAAAATTTCACTAAGTGGACTAAGAAGGCTTTTTGCCTTTCTCTATAGAAAGGTATTAGAATTGCTGGATAAACCGACTTTCGAACGGAGCCTCGGAGACCCATAGTGTTATATACCATTCGACTCAGTTCGTCGAGATCGGAAAATGTCTGTGTGTGTGTGTGTGTGTGTGTATGTGTGTGTGTGTATGTGTGTGTGTGTGTGTATGTGTGTGCACTTTTCGAAGATATTTGAACGCGCTCAATTTTCTCAGAGATGGCTGAACCGATTTGAACAAACTTGGGCTCGTTTGAAAGCTACTGTCGGGCCATTGATCAAGTTCGAAGATCAAATGGCTGTGATTTTTGGTTCCGGAGATATGATTCTATAAGTGACGTAACCGACAAAAAGCGTTGTATTTGAACGCGCTCAATTTTCTCAGAGATGGCTGAACCGATTTGAACAAACTTGGGCTCGTTTGAAAGCTACTGTCGGGCCATTGATCAAGTTCGAAGATCAAATGGCTGTGATTTTTGGTTCCGGAGATATGATTCTATAAGTGACGTAACCGACAAAAAGCGTTGTATTTGAACGCGCTCAATTTTCTCAGAGATGGCTGATCCGATTTCAACAAACTTGGGCTCGTTTGAAAGCTACTGTCGTGCCATTGATCAAGTTCGAAGATCAAATGGTTGTGACTTTTGGTTCCAGAAATATGATTGTATAAGTGACGTAACCGACAAAACACGTTGATTTTTACCGCTCTTGTATATATAAGGGTGCCAAAATTTTGGGATCAACTCTATTTTCGTAAAGTTCTAGTGCTCAAAAGTTCAAGCACCTCGAAAAAAGCCTTCATGCAAAATTTGACCTAAATTGGACATGCTTAAGGGGTGCTGCCCGGTGGTAAAGGTTTGACAATTATCGATCTTGAAAAAGCACCATAGGGGGGAGTACATGAAATTTCCAAAATAAAAAATTTTTTTTGATGCCAAAACTCTTAAAACTGCATAAAACATCGAAATTTAGTGTTATCCCGAAAAAATTTTTTTTTGAAAAAATCAACTTTCTGGGACTTAGAAAAATTTTCATATTTTTTCTAAGTCCCAAAAAGTCGACTTTTTCAAAAAAATTTTTTTTCGAGATGACACTAAATCTCGACGTTTCATGCAATTCTAAGCCTTTTGGCATCAAAAATTTTTTTTCGATTTCGAAAATTTCATGTACTCCCCCCTATGGTGATTTTTCAAGATATATGAAAATTTCACTAAGTGGACTAAGAAGGCTTTTTTTATTTTAGATTAGCATCACTGTTCTCATACAAATAGGCAACGCAAATGTCAAGCACTAGTTTGGAAAAATGATGCTGACTGTGTGACATAAACACTGAAGCATGCTTTTGTGAACTACTCGAATCAATCTGAATCAATTGGTGTCAAAATTAGTATCCAAAATTATTTAATAAAAGTATGAAACATATTTTCATGAGACTGTTATGAAAGAAGAGAAAGGCATTATCACACCACTAGGTGGATTAAGAAGGGTTTTTTAGAGTATCATTAATTGAAGAGCATCAATCGGAAAGGTGAGTGGATTGAATATTTATGAGGTGAAATAGATCTATTTCGTGATTTAGTACCGGATGCTATCGAAATTTTCGCAACCAATGATTTTTTTTCGTCCTTTTTAAAATGTCTACCAATTTCGGTTACCGGTACTTTTTCGACAAATCGGTATTTTTTTCGACAAATCGTGAAAAATTGTCAGTTATATGCAGGCTGCTGTCGAGACAAACATCTAGCTGCTCATACAGCAGAAGCTCCGGCTAAGAAGAAACGTTGATGACCGGAAAATTAATACCAAAGGCACCACCATCCAAATATTCGACCAAGAGAGCCAAGGTGAAGTCACAATCAGACAATGAAGACTTTTGTCAAAAACGCTTCCAAAAAGAATAAATTTTGTTTTTGCCTTTCTCTATAGAAAGGTATTAGAATTGCTGGAAAAACCGACTTTCGAACGGAGCCTCGGAGACCCATAGTGTTATATACCATTCGACTCAGTTCGTCGAGATCGGAAAATGTCTGTGTGTGTGTGTGTGTGTATGTGTGTGTGTGTGTGTGTGTATGTGCACTTTTCGACGATATTTGAACGCGCTCAATTTTCTCAGAGATGGTTGAACCGATTTTAACAAACTTGGGCTCGTTTGAAAGCTACTGTCGGGCCATTGATCAAGTTCAAAGATCAAATGGCTGTGACTTTTGGTTCCGGAGATATGATTGTATAAGTGACGTAACCGACAAAAAGCGTTGTATTTGAACGCGCTCAATTTTCTCAGAGATGGCTGATCCGATTTTAACAAACTTGGGCTCGTTTGAAAGCTACTGTCGGGCCGTTGATCAAGTTCGAAGATCAAATGGTTGTGACTTTTGGTTCCAGATATATGATGGTATAAGTGGCGTAACCGATAAAACACTTTGATTTTTACCGCTCTTATATATAAGGGTGCCAAAATTTTGGGATCAACTCTATTTTCGTAAAGTTCTAGTGCTCAAAAGTTTAAGCACCTCGAAAAAAGCCTTCATGCAAAATTTGACCTAAATCGGACATGCTTAAGGGGTGCTGCCCGGTGGTAAAAGTTTGACAATGTTCGATCTTGAAAAAGCACCATAGGGGGGAGTACATGAAATTTCCAAAATCGAAAATTTTTTTTGATGCCAAAACTCTTTAAACTGCATAAAACATCGAAATTTAGTGTCATCTCAAAAAAAAATTTTTTTTTAAAATCAACTTTCTGTGACTTAGAAAAATTTTCATATATTTTCTAAGTCCCAAAAAGTCGACTTTTTCAAAAAAATTTTTTTTCGAGATGACACTAAATCTCGACGTTTCATGCAATTCTAAGCCATTTGGCATCAAAAATTTTTTTTCGATTTCGAAAATTTCATGTACTCCCCCCTATGGTGATTTTTCAAGATATATGAAAATTCCACTAAGTGGACTAAGAAGGCTTTTTTTAGATTAGCATCACTGATTACAAATAGGCAACGCAAATGTCAAGCACTAATTTGGAAAAATGATGCTGACTGTGTGACATAAACACTGAAGCATGCTTTTGTGAAATACTCGAATCAATCTGAATCAATTAGTTTCGAAATTAGTATCCGAAATTATTTAATAAAATTATGAAATACATTTTCATGAGACTGTTATGAAAGAAGAGAAAGGCATTATCACACCACTAGGTGGATTAAAAAGGGTTTTTTTTTTCATTTGAATAGTTGCAGTCTTTACTTATATTTTTCCATTTTTAGCGAAATTTCTTGGGGTGCCGGTAACCGAACACCTTTTTTAAAATGGCCAAAATTTATCGCTTTACTAAATTGATAACAATTTTTTTCAATCAAATGAATCAACTTAGTTTCTTAATCAGTTGTTAGCCAGGGACTTTAGCTTTCCATTGATGTATAGATGTCCGCATAATGTGCACTAAGTTAGAAGTTATGAGCTAAAAAGAAAAGGGTGCCGGTAACCGAACACTCTCCCTTACACTGTGGAAATTCCTACACTGAGCTAAATTTCCTTTTTCATATTATATAATATTCTAATGATTTTTCACTATTAGCATTTCCAATGATAGCTACTTGGTGTCTTCAACATCATGACAAATATATAAGATCATCTTATAAAACATAAAACTCTTCCTAATGTTATTTATACAAGATTTTCATATAACGAATGAAATTTCTAGTCTGAGTTAAATTTATAGGAGCGCCTTATAACCATTACTAGATATCCACACAACACACATTGGAACAATTTATGAAGTGCATATTATATTCACTTCGAGTTTATATTGATAGGTTCATCTATACCATATGACTAGTTTTATAAAATTTGTATATGACTTTCGAGGAAGGTCATCCCAGTTCTATATAGCATTTATATATAGATCAAATGATTACCATTTGATTGAACAAGTGATGTGTATATGATTCATATTAATAAAACTGAGATTATTGTGTTTAAGGAAATCAAAAACTACAATAACAATAGTTGTCTTATCAAAATATATTGATATATTTTTCGTATATAAAGCGTTTCATAATATAAATTTATTTTAACATTTCAACTACACTCACTTCATTGAGACTGGCTGATTTCATCGGATATTTACTGTAAATGATTCTGATGCACTACGAATAGCAGATATTCGCAAACAACTACTTTTTTCGAGGATTTAAGCTAATATTAGCGGAAGTGAGAAGTGCGATCCCGAAACTAAAAATAAAAAATTTCAATCCTCTTACTAGACAGAGTAATGAAACGTACCGGATATTTATTTCATGGTCCGTTGGGTCGTATCCTTGAACAAAGTTGAATGAGCTGTCTTGTCAGTGATTTAAAATAACATTGAGAACTTCCCAAAAAACTGTGTGGAGCATTCGATGAATATTTATTTATTTATTTATTTCGTCAAGCAAATGTAGACTACATATAAATAGTTTACAATGTTCACTTAGATATTACGCATTATTTCTACGACTAAGCTGGAATTTCATTTCATTTTTGGACATACCAAGGTCAAGATGTTCGCAATATTCATTGTAGTGGCGCATTATTCGATTGTTTGGGCTATATTTTGCATAATTTGTTCTAGTGTTCCTTTCTAAAAATAATTTCCTGATTCGTAATTGACGGCTAGGTGTATAAAAATTTAATTGCGATAATAAAGAAGGTGATTGAATGCATTGAAAAATAATGTCGCTGATAAAATAAAGCATTGTATTTGAATATTGATGAGCATGCAGCGTGCTTCATATGGTGGTAAAGGAAATGCTTTTACGAAGTGTAATATAAAAGAAATTGTTTTTGAATAGATTCGATGCGTTCTTCGTGAATAATATTGTATGGATTCCATACTTGGCTGCAATATTCCAAAATAGGTCTGACATAGGTACTGTATAATAATTTAATTGTGTATGGATCCTGAAAGTTATGACTGAAGCGTTTAATAAAGCCCAGCATGCTATTTGCTTTATTGATTATGATATTGTAGTGTTCCACAAAAGTGAGCTTTGCAGCACCAAATGTGGAATAGATTGATTTCGTTCTGGAATATTACAGCGTCGATGATACTTTTAATTTCCATGAAGAGTTTCATGTCGTCTGCATATATAAGCACTTTCAGATTTTTTAGTATGTAGGAAATGTCGTTTATATGTAAAATGAAAAGGAGAGGCCCTAAGTGAGAAACCTGAGGTACGCCAGAAGTTACATTAATTGGTTCAGACAGTATGTTTTGGAAGCGGACTACCTGTACACGATTCGTTAAGTATGATTTGAGCCATTCCAGAAGGCTATGTTCTATGCCATATTTTTGTAGTTTGTGTAGAAATAATGGTATGTCAATACGGTCGAAAGCTTTGCTAAAGTCAGCGTAAAGAGTTTCTACGTAGTTGCCAGCGTCCATTGCATTCAGAGTGAATGTCATAAATTCTAAGAGATTTGTTGTAGTTGAGCGGCCTTTAAAAAAGCCATGTTGTTTGTTTGTTATTACATTTTTAAGTTGATGAAAAAGTTTTTCGTTTACAATTTTTTCAAATAATTTTGAAATGCATGAGATAATGGCTATTCCACGGTAGTTCCGAATGTTAGATTTTGCACCAGATTTAAATATTGGTACAAGAAAGGAAGATTTCCATGCTTTAGGAAAAGTACATTTATTAAGTGATAAGTTAAAAAGTAGTTGTAGTGGTAGTGCAAGTTCTTCAGCAAGATTTTTTAAAAATATTGGTGGTATACTGTCAGGTCCGGGCCCTTTTGAGGCGTCTAAGTTTTTCAGTGCTGTCGAAATGTCATGTTCTGATAGATAGTTTACAGAGATGGAGTTGGAAAATTCAGGTATAAAAGAGAAGTATTCACGGTCACGGTCAGTTTCAGAATAAGATGTATATACTTCTTGAAAAAAATTGCAATTGATTGCAGATTTCTGTACTATTTTACCCTACATGTTCGTCGAGGTGCATTTGAAATGGAAAATTGTTGCTTTTTAGTTTAGTTTTTGTGTAGTTAAAAAAGTTCTTAGGACAAGTCTTTATTTCGTTTTCAATTTCGCGGTTATATTCATCATGTGCTGTGTTAATGGCTATTTTGCATAGATTTAGGTAATTTTGAAGATGAGCATCACTTTTTTCTTGTTTGTAAGTTTTGTGTGCTTTTTGTTTTCTATTTTTCAAATGTTTTAGTTGTGAATTATTCTTTCGTAAAAACAAACTCCTTTATATGTCTAAGCTTAAGAAAACAGTGCCTCTTTTTTCTTTGTTGCAGATTTTTTGTACGCTTCCAGTAATGGTTATAAGTTTTCACATAACCTTCATTAAATATGCGGTCTATAGAAAAATATAATGAATATTAACATTATATTGGCTTAAGTTTTATCGACTTTTCGCATAACTTGTGTATGGTATTCTTATCAATATCATAAAGATTATGAAGATATAAAATTTATTGATTTATTAATCATCTGCGTACGATTCATATGACACATCCAATGAATATAAATTATGTAAAGAGTGAGGTTTCATCGTATTTCAATATAAATTATATGGGATATTCTAAAAACCTTCATCATGGTAACGTCTATTTAGATTTAACGTACACTTCAAATAAAGATTATAAATTTCCATATAACTTCTATAAATTATATTCCACATATGATTCATATGACAAATCTGATGAATATAAATAAGATTTTCATTTCAGTGTAGACTATTATTTTCTGATAGCACAACCATGGTAGCCGATAGTCGATTACTTGTTAATTATCTCGACAGAAGCTTAATTTTACTTGGAAAATTACACACTAAGATTCAATTCCTTTGTTCGGTAATATTTTTGACGAGAACTTTCGGTAATATATAGAAATAACCGATATTTCGGTACATGGGTTTTATTTTACAACAATTATGCAAATTTTCACCGAACGATCAGTTTAATGTAAATTTTCATTACAGAATTCTGTATTAGATATACAATTGATACGGTAAACCTGAATAGTCGCCGAGTACGGTAAAAACCATACTGTCTGTTTGGTAAAGTTATCTTCCAATAACCGAACTTCTGTGAAAACTGATTGTCATGAAACTAACTGTCAAACAGTTATTAAAATATTCAGTGAGTGTATTTTTATCAACCAAACGAAAAAAATGTTGGAGGGTTCATCGAATGGATTGAGGTACAGGTGATAAAAGTTTTTAAGACATTGGAGCCACTAACAGCTTTTTGTTTACTTATAGGCAGAAAATAATTTTGTATCACTTGTCCACTCGCTGCCAACACAAATCGTTCAAGGGTAATTTTTGTTGGACTCGACGGATTGTGCAGTGTTTTGGAAGGCGCTCATAACTCCGGTCAGTCGGAACATCTGAAACTTTTTAAATTTCTCGTGGAATAAAACCATTTTCTTCATTCGTTTTTGTGAATATGTGTTGTTATTTTAAATCCGAAAATCCACAATTTTAACCAAAGGAAAACAAACAAACAAAAATTACCGAACAATCTGTTAGATCCATTTGGTTTACAGTTTACGGTAGTTGCTTGACAGTTCAGCAATTACTGAAAGATCGGTAATCAATTCAATTACCGAACTGATTACCGTACGTTCAGCTGTTGAAAATTCGGTAAAATATTACCGAATACTGCGAAATTTTCTAAGTGTGTAGTTTCAAAATGTTTGCATTGTAATATTTTATTAAAATGTTCAATAAGACGAAAACACTCGACAAGCTTTCGGTTTTTCGATCAATGCAATCCATTTTACTGGAATTATGAGAATTAGTTTCACAGTTTTTCTGTGAATAAAATACAATTAATATAAACAAATCTAAATGGTAAACACTTAAACCCGATTCTCGAGCTCGGCATAATGAAATGCCGAATTAGATCGGCAAGACGAAATTTAACTGATTGTTCAGTAATCCTCATATTTAGGTAAAACGCATTTAACCGAAGTTTGACATAATATATTGTTTATAATTGTTTGTAAACAACAAAATCAGAAAATCTTTTTGACAAGATTTCGGAAAGTGTGGTAGCTTTTACTGCAATTTGGCCAGACAATTGTTATCTAATGTCACTGGACGATTTTGTATAATTTAGGTGAGGGAAAAAAAATGAAAGTGAAATAAAAAAAACTATCTACTTTTTAAATACAGTTTTATATATCTGCTTATTTTCAGTAAATATATTATCGAAAAAGACATCATAGTTACACCATCTCGCGACGGAAAAGGTTACTAATTCAATATTGTTTATTAGTTTGCGTTTAGCATGCATCAGAATCTGAAATGTCAAAATTAATTGAGCATGATGTCCACTTAGAGGTGGGAACTATCCTATATTTGAAGTGTTGTTTGTTCTGATAGAAAAATATTGCCAATAATAAATACGACACTCAAAATAACAAACCATTTAAAGTTCTGTGCAGAGTTAGAATTAAACTTTTCATCTTCACAATCCAAAGCTATGAAGTGGTGTTCATTTATACCATTGGATATCATTATCATAGTAAACCTGAATACAACTGGATTGATTTGTAAAATCAAGATATTGTAATACCTAATTCGGAAATGTTGGCGAAATCTGGAATTAGCATTGAAATCCTTGTACAGAAAATCGTTTTTTTTTTCAATTCATGCTTAATCTATATTTTCGGGATGTGTGGCCCACTTGTCGCTGGATTAGTAGTTGTCATTTCCTGGAACGTGGGTCTTCGAGAGTGGAAAGTTACTTTCATCGTCCAGCACGAAGAACCCGTGGAAGTTCTTCGTAAGCCACCGACACTGCGATTTCATGGTCACTATCTGCTCGACCGTGTACTCGGGGAACCAAGTCTTCGTCCGATCTCTATTTGGAGGGTTTGAAGAAGCAAGGTATGGGAGCAGTGATATTGTCGATCGGTGTCACGCAAACTCATACCGCTAACTTGTCGACCAGTTTTTGCAACGCTTTCTTTCTTCGCCGAACGGCCTTTCCCTCCACGCTCAGAGATGCCATTTTGTCGAGACGGTTACCGAGCAATCGGCTGTGCAAATCTCCCCAAGGTTCGGCAATAAAATTTAAATACGTTCGATAGAAAAATAATGAATAAATAGTAAAATAAATTAGTGATTTGGTGTTATCTAGGAGAAACATTTTTGCCGAATGCCTCAGAATTGCGTGAAACATGGAGATAACAGTTTCGAGCCGAATTTTACGATACTTGCATCACAGATCTAGGTGACGGTTTAAAACTTTAAAATCAACCCAGTGATAGAATAACAGATAGACAGCTAATTTTGCTTCACGATAATGCACCATCACACAAGTCGAAAGCAGTTCGCAACACACTCAGAAGTCTTCAGAAGGAAGTGCTCGACTATGCGGTTTACTCATGAGACCTGGCCCCATCCGATTACCACCTTTATATCTGGTTGGTCCAAGCACTTCGATTCTTTTGTAAATTAACGAAAATAGTTCAACCAGTGGTTCAATACCAAAGGCAGTCAATTCTTCTGGTAAACTTATCTTACCTAATAGCTATAGTCCTAGAGTCCTATCCTTTGTTCTATCAAGCATACGTCTCCACATAACATCCTCACGTTCTTCTGGTGAAAAAAAATTGCCAGAAAGATGGCAAAAATGTGTAGGGAGCTATGGGAATGAATGACAACTATAACGATTTTATTGCGATTACTGTGTTTTATTTCAAAAATTATAAAAAATACGAAATTTGTTAAAAAAAACGTGATTAATCCACCTAGCAGTGAGATGATACCTTTTTTTTATCAATACGCATGTGTTTTTGCATGGATATTCTTAGGTGTTTTAGTTCTCATGACATTATTTTAATTATCGTCGTTTTAAACGGCAAATTGAGATTTTAATCACTCATTACCCTGTAATGCCGAAACTGCAAAACATATCGAATTTCAATCTTAGCGTGTGACAATCGATTGAACATTCCATGAGATGTCGAAGTAAGTTCCACTTTAGAGTTTTTCGTCATTATTTATGGTACTTCCAGAGCCGGTATTCAGGAATTAGCATAGCCCAAAATGATTCAAATGACCATAAATTATTACGCCAAACAATTTACATGAAATTTATAAACTTATCATCTGGAGAATCGGATAAAATTCACCGATTTTGTATGGGACCTTAAGTCCTGTAATATTTGTTTTTGAAGTTCGATTTGGTCTTTTTTGAGAAAATGATTGAGCTTTGAGAATCGATTCGATACTGGAACCGGAATTCTAAAATCGGTGTAGCCGAAATCAGTTAAATTCACCTGAGGAGTGTGTAGACATCTTTGAGAAATTGTAGTGCGAATTAAAATTTGGGGGTACATTCCGAATCCAAAAACGAATACCGCTCAAACTGAAATAAATTTATTTGGTAATCGACTATCCAAATCTGCAAACCCGATAAACCTGATTAATTTATGTGAAATGGACATTTTTATACTAATCACCCTGCATTTTCTAAACCAGAAGTCGGATCTGACTAAAAAGTAAGAGGTTTTATAGGATTTTAAGACCTTTCATTTGAATCATAGATGATTCTTAGATTTCATTTGAATCTTAGATCGGTTAAGCCATCTACGAGAAAAATTAATTGCATTATTTTAATTTCGTTTCACATATCATCCTGTGGTTCCGCAATCAGAAGTCGGATCCAAACGTAATTCAGGAACCTTGTTTGGGAGTATACGACTTTTCATATGAATCTGAGTTTGTAGAAAACGGTTTAACCATCTCCGAGAAAATTGAGTGAAATTATTTGTCACACACGCATTTGCTGATCTCGACGAACTGAGTCGTATGGTATATGGAAGTCATGTTATTCCAGCATTTATTGCTGTAAATAGTTTAAATCAATATAATTATGGAATTACTTCCAACTCGATAATGCTGGTATCATCTGGTTTACATATGCCATATTCGAAAGATTATGTTGCCAAAAATGAACCGTGCTAAAATTGGTCCGAGGCAAATTGTCATAAAAAAGGATGCTGTATACAGTCTTTTTGGTACTTAGAAACAATTATATGTAACAGTATAAAAAATCGTGTTTCATGTTGCTCCCAAGCATTGCTTTTTCATACAGCGCTCAAAATTCCTTCTACTGGAATAAGGCTTACACAAAAATCGATATCTCCGTTAAAAATGGACGGATTTTAACAATCTATGGCTTGTTGGATAGGTATTACCGAGCGAAATCTAAGTCTGGAAACATATGCTGTTTTCAAGGTCAAATGTGACAGATACTGTCAAAAAACTGAAAATCTTGACATAAAACTTCGTATAACTCAAAAAGTAAACATCCGATCTCAAAACCATTCAATAGCGTTCTGGGTGAAAGGGAGACCTTTCATTTGCGACTAGTTTGATCAAAATCGGTCCAGCCATCTCTGAGATCTCGACCTCTTAGTTGACAACACACATACAGACACACACACATACACACACACACAGACATTTGCTCAGTTCGTCGAGCTGAATCGATTGGTATATGACATTCGGCTCTCCGGGCCTCGGAAAATTTTTCGAAAGTTTGAGCGAATTCTATACCTATTTTTTATATATATAAAAAAAGGTAAAACAAACAAACTTACATGTTATTATTCAAGAGTCAGGGGAGTGATTTTGAAGGATCTTTCGGTAATGTATACCCTTATGAAAAATACATAATGGCATCACTAGGAGGATTAAAACCGGTTTAAATTTTATATTCATTGATTGAGCATGTGTCTCACGTCTCGTCTAACTCGTTTAATTAATGCCATTGTAGGGATAGAGCTGTTATTATTCAACTCCAAAGAAAAACGTTATACTGGGTTCTAGAATTGCATAGTAATTTGCATTAGTATTAGCTGATTTGTTTTACTGTTTCCTCTTTTTGGATGCCAGTCAATTTCGCTATATGGTTTGGTTAAAAATTCAAACTACAAAATAACGAAAATTCCTCGAAGGTATTGGGAGTACAATTGACTTCGGTCTAATTCGGTCCGTTTTTTGAGTCAGAAATGCATTTATTTCAGTATAAAACGAATTTAAAGATTAATCAAAGTATCGTCCATCGCTAGTTAGTACTTTTTTGCACCACTCAGGCAATTGTCAAATTTCATCTCGAAACAATGTTACGTCTTTTGAGGTGATCTAAGTTTGAGGCCAATTTTCGATTGCTGCTAAAAAAGTAAACCGATGAACAACCAAATATTACAAACAGTATTATTTCACGACTTTCGCGACATGAGGCCGAGCGTTGTCATGCATGAGAATAACTTTCTCATATCTTTGCTTGCATTCCGATCGTTCTTCTCGCAATGCACGGCTCAAACGCATCAATTGCAGCCACCAGATGCATAACATGACTATCTAACCATGGATATTCGGCTTTGGTGTTGATGTTAAGGTCGTTTTATTTTTATTTTCAAGACTCTCCGTTGCTTCATATCGAAATATAATTATCAGGGGACGGGTATAGCGTGATGAGTAAGTCGATACCTTCCACGCAGCCCGCCTGGGTTCGCTTCCTAACCCCGCACATAGGGTCAGAAAATGTTTCTGGCCCGAAAAGGCGAATGACCTTAAGGTTCAAACCTCTATAATCGAAACAAAAAATATAATTATCAGAATTTCAAAGAACTACAAGAAGAAACCAGATCACTAAATAAATTATTCATTTAATAAAAAAATCATTCAACAATTTTGGATTGAAACGATGCTAAAAGTTGGCTGTGATATAGTTTTTCTGTGTTAAATTTGCTTTCTAATTTATTACAACTATTGTTATAAATTCCTGCTTTCGGATTTTTGTAGTTATATTAAATTCAATAATAATTGTGATACAAACGTTTCAAGATCTGTTACGATTTTGTTCCCGCTAGAGTCTTTTTTGTAATGATTTTTGTTATTTTAGCCAAAAATATTTCAAAATTTGTTACAAAATATTTCTGAAACAAATTGCTCCAGTTGTTATAATTCTGTTATTACCATCTGTTCGAGTATCCATTTATCATCCCAAGTTATAATTCGATATAAAGAAAAACCTTTTCTAGTTGCCTTTTAATCAGCTGCTCGCATGTGAAAATCGCCTTTCAATGTCTATCGGTTTCCGTTCTTAAAGCATCCACCTGCCTTGCTTTTGAATCACTCAAATAGACCATGCAACTCAATAGTTTTGTTGTTTTTTTTGGATTATGTAGATTTTAACCTTGAGGTCACTCGCCTCTTCATCGATCAGAAAAACTTACTGACTCTATCTGCGGTTTGTTTGTTTGCGTCAAACAAACTGTACCTATCCCCTCAATGGGATTTTGATTTGGGATTTTTTTTAGCCATACAATTTTTTTATTTCGATTCATACGCGCCTAACGTGGCCGTTTAACAACAATAAAAAAACCTGTTTTAATCCACCTAGTGGTGTAATGATGCCTTTCTCATGTATATAATATTGTGGCATTCTATTCAGAATTTCTCATACAGAATAAAACAGTGCTTTGATTGAGTAAGTCATCCTTAAGAAAACGAAATGGGTTCACTATTATATGCACTTCCGGCACCGGAACCGGTATAATCAAAGTCGGTTCGTACGGCCACCAACTAAAATGACGTACAAACTCTTCTAGTACGCACTCTAGATTACGATTTAAATGTTTGTTGCATCCGAAATTATTTTAGGTGACGGTGTACAATATTGAACACACTTTACCCTATAATTAAGGAACCAAAAGTCGGATCCGGATGAAATTCAGGAATTCCGTATGGGACCACGAGACCTTTCATTTGAATCTAAGTTTGTGGAAATCGGTCAAACCATCGCTGAGAAAAGTGAGTGAGATCCATTTTGGTATATATGACCACTATTTCCGGTACTTCCGGAACCGGATACCGGGAACCAGGATAGCCGGAATCGGTTTGTTTAGTTGCCTACTGATAATGACTATCGATTTGTGTAGTTTTAAGACCAGTTTAGAAAATTTTTTACGTATTTTGTTTCGCCGGTTTAAGTGACGGTGTACAATATGTAACACACTTTACCCTATAACTCCGGAACCGGAAGTCGGATCCGGATGAAATTCAGGAATTCCGTATGGGACCACGAGACCTTTCATTTGAATCTAAGTTTGTCAAAATCGGTTCATCCAACTCCGAGAAAACCTAGTGAGATTATTTGACACATACACATACATACACACACACATACATACATACACACACACACACACACACACACACACACACACACACAACACACACACACACACACACACACACACACACACACAGACATTGCTCAGCTCGATGAACTGAGTCGATTGGTATATGACACTTGGGTATAGCCTTCTTCAAGCGCATGCGTAACAAACGTACGCCATTTAGAATACCGTGGAAAAAGTTCTTCCACACTTCCTTTTCAATGCAAAGAATATCGTCTTACTGAGACATAGTTTTGCGAATATAAGAATCGGAGACGCTTGAGGATAGATCATGCACACGCACTTCTATAGCACTATCTTCCATATACAATGGTATGTTGTATTTGATGTCTTCATGCTCCAAATAGTGGACATTGTTATTGTCTTTGGCGAATTGAATTGCATCCAACTCTCTATAAAGCTGGATGCAAACAACATTATTATTCTTGTTGCATTGAAGTAAAGTCACACGTTTTATATCAAGATGCATCTGCTTCTTAAGCAAACATCGTATCGAAGGTCGACTTTTGCACTGTCTGTCAACAATAATTGATTTTTTCTTATACACTAAAAATCATTTTTACCCATTTTTTGAGAAATCACTCTTTGTCGAGCTTTTCTATAAGCTACCCAAAATTAGGTAGTTATCTACTCGAACTTTGACTTGATCGTAAAAAATGGGTAGCGTGCTTTGTTATGGCATAACACTTTGGGTAAACTTACATTACCCTAAATTTTGAGGTCATTACTCGTTACCTAAAATTAGGGAGACGCACTTTACTTGATTTTGGGTAGGCTTTGACCTTAAATTAGGTATCGGCTGGTAAGAGCGTAGGCTGTGATAGCTTTTGTTCGTTTGGCTCACTCATTTCGAGATCATTCTATTGTTATCAGAGAAGCCAGATCTGCAGATTTGTCTGTAAATCTGCAGATTTCGTACATAGTGCTGCAGACATTTTTTGTTGTGCAGACTTTTGCAGACTTTTGAAAATCGAGGTTTTCGCAGACATTCGTCAAAATTTACAGACTTTTGAAATTGTCGCGACCTTTTTTTGCTCGTCAAATCAGTTTAGCGTATCATACTTTATAGAAAAGTGCTTGCCAGCAAGAAATACTTGCTGACTGCAGATTTTTTTCGGATATACAGACATTTGCAACCCCGTCTGAAGATTTTTGAAATTGCTACCTGGCATCTCTGATTGTTATCTACACAATATTTTACTTTACTGCCGTCTCGAACGTAAGCGGTTTTGTTTTATCGACTTGGATAAGATGTGAAAGCGAACTGAGTTTGACAAATTAGAAGACACCGATTGAAAAAAAATTAAAAATTACAGGTTAGGTAGTTTATACGACAATCAGTATTTACAGATTTTCATTAATGGGAAGTAAATTTTACCATACGGATGGTACGAAATTGTATATTTATTTACAAAATAACTGAACGTCCTTTGAGAATTTGCATAACTTTAGTAAAATAAGATTCATGTGCCTAAATTTCGGTTATTTCTAACGATTATCATAAGTTCTCGTAAAAAAATTACTAAACTACAAAACCAAATCTTAGAATGTGCGTTTCGTTTTCCCCACATAGAAAGATTATTCAATCATTTCGAAAATTCGACCAGTGAATAGTGCCGAATGTCATAAACCATTCGACTCAGTTAATCGAGTTTAGTAATGTCAGTGTGTGATTGTGTGAGATGGCTGGATCGTAGGCTTCTATAGGCTGCCATTGAACTCTATCTTGATCCAACTTCCTGTTCCGGAATAAAAGGGTGATGAGTATTCAACATTCTACACAGTCGTTTTGGGTGTCCCGAAAAAACAAATCTCCTAAATTGAGCCTCAAACTATTCAAATATGTCTATATTTTTAGTTGTTGAATCCATATCCATCCCCAAGTTCCGGAGATAACTGTACCGATTTTCACAAACTTACTATTGCTACAAATATTTCAAACGGAATTTTCCTGCTTTCTTGTATCTATAGAATAGAATGGATATTCTTTCCAGTGTCAATGTCCCTCGTAATGTCAGCTTGTTTTCATTCAAGAGTAAACGGAAAAATATCGGTGGTTCGCATATTTATGAGAAATGTATCATTATACGATTAAGTGAATTGATTACTTCCGGTGAAACTCTCAACGGGTGAGCACGTTGTATCGTGTTATTCCGGAGAAAATTCAAGTATTTCGCAAGAAAGGATTTTCACCCGTGACTAACGTCGGAAGAGAGTTGGCATCACTGGAAATGCGATGCTGGTCTCAAAAAATGTGTTGTCTGATAGGTATAGTTAAAAATTTGGTTGAAATAGTTATTTTGAGTGATAGAACAGGTGTGACAAGTATGTGTTTAGTAGTGAGTGTGCTATTTATTGAATAATATTAATCCGCGAAACTAAAGATGCTCAAGCGGCGGATACTGTTAATTTGCCGCCCCAAAATTCAACGATGTTAACCGATCGCAGCGCCGCCTGCATGTCATTGTCGGTGTAGTCGGATTTCTATGAAATGTGTGAAAGTTTACAAGTCGATCGTGTCATTCAGACTGAAGGTCTAGGGATGGTCTGCAGCGGACACATTTGCGGGTGTTTTTATTTTATTTTTTCAGTGGTCGTGTTTCATCTCGCGTTGCTGACAGCAGAGCGAGCAGGAGAAAAAGCATACTGGTGAGATCGTTCCTTGGAGATATTTTATATTTTTCTTACTTATTATATTTCTCCGGATCTCTTTCCCTCCCTACTAACAAATCTCCTATCCCGTGATGCTCGTGGAGATACAGTGGTACCCGCGGGTTCTAGATATAACGAGTATCGGACTAACATTCCTTCCTTTCCCTAAGTAGCACAGCCTTTGGTCGTAGTCAGCGTCGTTATTGATCATTCAATAAAAAGTTAGGAGTGAGTGGGTATGCACAGTGAAAATGAGTTGCTTCTCCCAAGCTTCATTTTCTCGGTTCATTGTACATTTCCACTCATTCGGTCAATCACGAAGTGCAACTACGGGCGATCTACTTCAGCTCAGCTCAGCTCAGAAAGAAAGGATTTTTATCCGTACTTTGACGACTCGACTCAGCCACGCAGCGAGATTTTCGCTTGTAGTCCAGTGAAAAGAAAGTCCATTGGAATATAAATGAAAATTAACTGCCAATATAGCCTAAGTTGCTGTGCCATCAAATTGGCGTCATCTCAAGTGAGGTGACGCCAACCAGAACCAGAAAAAGAAGTGAATTAATAAATTGAGAAACCTTATGTGGCTTCGGAATGTTCAAAAAGAATTTTACAATAGTAAAACCGGCTTAGCTAGCTATATTGAGAGCTTGGACTCTTTAGCCGTAGACATTCACTCCTTTTTCGAGAAGGTAAGTATCAGTCCAATTAAGACTCTCCAGTTGAGAAAATTGAAAATAATATTTGTAAAAAAATTAGGACTCGACTGTTTTCACTGTTTTTAGTTAATTTAATCATGATTTTATCATGCTTACGATCTACGATTTAAAATTATTCTACCAAACATCCAAAGTTTTTATAAAGGCCGCACTCTTTCACTCTAAAATTACTTGCTTCCTAAAAAATGCTCTCACCCTGAGCTATCAACGACTTTTGCAGACACATGCCAATAACTCAGGCAAGTGAGAATGTCCTTCAAAAGCTGTAAATATTTTTGTTAACATTGACCGTTAACGTGTTGATTGCCTTGTGAAATGTCGGATCTGAATAGAATAGGTAAATGATTCCAAAAGTCGCAGTTTCATGAACATATTCGCTGCACTAGCGATGCTCATGCTATGACTGTAACGTACTACCGTTAATCGATGCAACTACACACATCCGTATCCGTCGAGGTTAGCCGTGTAGAGCGATTATCGTGTCGCAAATTGTCGCGTGCGGATAGCTATGCATACGCGAAGGGTTTAATTACATCTATCTGGGGAGAGAGCACTACGGTTGATTTCGCACTGTTGTTTAGTAACTTTGTTTTTCCCAGACCCTGTCAGCTTGAAGCGGAGTCAATCTTCAGTTCAACAACGCCATCGCACGGCATCACATTCAACATATCATGTCAATTGTATGGGTGCGCTGTGCTGCTATTTTGGCACGCACTAATTTGATATTTCTCTCCCCTGCTTCTATGTACGAGATTCGATGCGGACTCGCCTGAGGGCACCATGTTCGCAAAAAAGGATGTTACCAATGATTTGTTCGGGAAATGTGAGAGCTGGATATCTTGTTAATATGATGTCTTTGTTTTTCCTTAGTTAATGCTCAATACTTTTCCTTAGAGGAAAGTTTTTTTTTCTTATACATGACGTAGCATTGATAGGTGAATTTTTGATTGAGACACTGGATCGTATCAGAGCCTCTGCTATACACGCAGAAAAATTCCAGCTGCTAAAAAAACGATTAGTTGCCCATCAAACCAAAAATATTTTTTGCCTACTTTTCGAGAAAAAAATTTATTTACGTTTTTCTGAAAACCAATTTTTCGAAGTCCGTGAACACGATCCTGCAAAATCTACTGAACCGATTCTTTTCAAACTTGGAACATACTTTCGTGGTATAAAATGTCTCCCACCTACGTTTTTGATTTTTTTTTCCATTTTCATATTATGGTAGTTTTTCATCAAAAAATTCGCGGAAAATTTAGTGTAAGTTCGCGTTTTTGCTTAAATATGCCACGAACTGTTAAGAAATTAAAATAATAACTTGAACGACGGAGCGGGAGAAATAACTCGTTGTTTAAGTAAATTTAAGAACAACTCTAAATATTCTTCAAATGATGCTGTATAATGTAAACAAAGTTTGAATATATTTGCTTAAGCTGTTTCTCCGTAAAAAAATACAAAACAAGTCAAAATTTTGATTTTGAGCGGTTAGTGGAATGAAACTGTCTTAAAAAAAGAAATGATTGGTTCCTTTGGATACCGCACGGAACGACCGAAATTAGCTCTGCGCCTAATTCGTATTACTGTTTTTGAATTAGTTGATTTTAACAACAAAATTTCCAAAATAACTATAAAATTAGTTAAAATTGAGAATTTATTTGCTGAAAAAAACTCTTATTTTTAGAGAATGTGTTTAGTTGGTGAATATTCTGGACACAAACCAGTAATATCTCAATCCAACACGAAATTCTCATTGACAACTAATTTTGTTTTTAAAAATTTGAAAATTTGTTTCTATTTATCTATCACCAGTTTATTAGCCACAAAATTCATGAGAAGTGTCAAAACAAAACAATCCAATAAAAAGCTAAAAGGGACAGTCTTGTTGAAACTGCTTGCAAATTGTTCAGATGTTTTACGCATGTGTTACGATATATCCATATATAAATTTCTAAACCGGTATATAAAAATGACGTAAACTGTTAGTGGAAAGTGTATTTATTCAGAATTTGTGCGCATTTGAAGCGATTGTGCGTATAACAATGTTTTTACGCGGAACAGTGAATTAAGTTTCGAAAGTTGCACTCTAATTGTACATATCAAATGATGTTTTTTGTATCTTCCAAACTTCCGGGCCACGCCGTTCGATGTATTACTTGTATTCGGTTTTTATTTTCCGAGTGCTCAAAATTTTCAGTGAGAGAGTCGATTTCGCGAAGTCGAATGAAGAAAGCAGCGATTTAGAAGAAAAATGTTCAAAAAGAAGTTTATGTTTCGATTATGTCTTTTTCTCCAATACAACATCGTATTTATACCTGCCAATATAGAAAAGACAACCGCGACTGAAATTTTTTTCGGTAGTAGTGTGCCATCTAGTGGCTAGTAGTCATTACGGTGCGTTATTTCGGCGACAAAGCGCCATATAACTGCAAATTGCAGAAACCAATTCAACCATTTATGTTGGTTGAAAACAACGTTTTATTTCTCTAATTCAACTAAATAATTAGTTGAATGGATATGAAGTGTGCCTTAGCTAAGAAATGACAATTGGTGAATTCAACTAAAAAAATAGCCATTTCAATAAATATTTTATTTTTATCAAGGAAATTAGAATTAAAAAATCTAAATTAGCAAAAGTAAGATTTTTTTAGTTGTCTCAAAAAATAACTAACTAAAATCAGAAAATCAACTAATTTTTTCGCCAAAATGCTGATTTCGGTCTTTCCGTGCGCGAAAACCGTGAAATCCGCGCGACCGCAACAACCCTGTACACACAAAAACAAACATAGGAAGTACATAAACAATTACTGCCTGAGTTTGATCTACCTACATTACTACAGAAGACACAGCACATCAAATTTTCTTCAGCAGACTTATAAAAACACTGTTCCCATTAGAAGTAAGATCAATAATATTGCTTTTCTCTCCTACAATTCAATCAATAATGGAAGTTTCGCACATATCGGTCTCCGAACGCCAATATTCTATGATAAAATCAAAATTATAATTATTGTTTATTGTCACTTTCAAAGTGACGTTCATAAATGAGTGCGTTCAATGCCATTATTCTTGTTGCTAGTGGTGATGCGCGTTGACAACAAATTGTATGGGATATCAAGTGATATTGCACATGATATCATCGGATATCAAGTATATCACTTGATATCAGCGCTAATGTGAACATAATTTAAGATTTAAATACGGTCGGCAACTAAAATTTGGGAATTTTTTTGAGGCCTGTATACTTAACAACAAACGAGCTCAGAGAGAAAGAAGAGTGTATATGTGTTAACTCTCTCTCTCTCTCTCCTCTTTCTGCTAGTATTTTCTGTTTTGTTTATGCTTGCTCAGTTTTGCTCAAAATGCCGTCGAAACAAGAAGTATTTCGCGAGCGCTTCGTACAGTTCTACGAACTGCACAGAAATCCCGGAAAAAGTATACGGTACAACATTTTAAAAGCGAAAATGTTGCGGCTTTGACTCTTTACCATATCCTACGATCCCCGATAACTGCTCGCAAGAAAGTTAGTGGAAGTTAGCCAAAATTATGGACGCAAAAGGACTTTGTTCTCTTTCTCGTGCCTTCAACAACAAGGATTCACTGAGTCAAAGGGATGCCTCAAGAAAGTTCAACTGTTCTCACCAGTACATCTGCAAAACATTGAAAAGAGTCGGAATAAAGTGCCAAAAGAAGACACGAGCCCCGGAATATACTGACGCACAGATTTCAACGCTGAAGTCCCAATGCCGCTGGTTGATCAAAAATTATTCCGGGAAAGGTTTTGTTTTGGACGACGAAAGTTACTTCCCTCTTTCGAAGACGTAGATTCCCGGAAACGATCGATACTATTCAATGGATAGTTCTATTGCACCTCCGAACTTGAAATATAAGTTTAAACAGAAGTTCGAACAGAAGGTGAAGTTTTATATTGCCATTTCCGAAAAAGGTATTTCTAAGCCATGGTTCAAACCCTCTGGTATGCAACCAATCAAGATGTGTACCAGAACGAATGTTTGAAGAAAATTTGGATCCCATTTCTTCAAAAACATCATGCTGATGGACAATACGTGTTTTGGCCGGATAAAACGTCATCGCATTACGGCAAAAAAAACACAATCGTTCCGCCAAAAAAACACAATTCGATCCCATTTGTACCCAAAAACCTCAACACGACAAATCTACCTCATTGTCGCTCAATCGAAAATTTCTTCGGGGTTTGAGCTCCTTGGTGTACAAAAATAACTAGAGAACCACGAATTGCAAACAGTTGATTGGTAGAATCAAGAGATGCATTCGCAAAGTTGACATGAAGGCCGTACAACGCTCCTGTTCCGACATCAAACGGAAACTTGCCGAACATCCGATTACGGACCGTTTTCAAATGTACACTTTTTTTCCAACAATGGACAATCTACCATTAATTTCAATAAATCAGATCTTCTTTATATATGCTTGTCTTTTTTTGACAGCTTGAAAATGAAATTCCAAAATTTTAGTTGCCACCCGTTAAAAAATAACGAATAAAAAGTAAAATAAATTAGTGATCGAGGTTGTAGATTTTGAAATGTGTGCTATTGGAATAAAATAACTTTTGGGATAAATTTTATATAGAGCAGATAATTACAGTAGCCAATATTTTGGGGTCATCTCTAATTTCGTAAAGTGGTAGTGCTCAAAAGTTTAGGCACCTTCAAAAAGTCCCTATGCAAAATTTGAGTTAAATCGGTTCTGTCTGGTTCTGGTTCTGCCTAAAAAGTTTGTTTTTTGATGTCAAATGCCTTAGAATTGTCTGAAACGTCGAGATCTAGTGCCGATTTGCGACTGTAACAAATCAGTAGAGGAATCTGCTTTACTAACATTGCGGTGAATAGTCTTGAAAACGGTCTTGACGAAAAAGAAAATTTTTGAGGATCTCTCAGATCAAGTTGATAATGAGATGAGATACGAAAGATGGAGACTACAAAATTCGAGGACTGGGAAATTTTATACTACTAGGTTTAGTTTTCAAAATTCAGCTTAGTTTTCAGTGGGTATAAAACAACAGTTTTGATTTTTTAATTTTTATTGGATATACTGTTCCTATTAGACTAGCAAACAGATTAGTACACTGAGGTCTTTTTTTATGCGGTTTTTTTTTACGCGACTTTTTTTATGCGAATTTTCAGAGTTATGCGGTTTTTTTTATGCGAAGTTTCAGAGTTATGCGGTTTTTTTTTATGCGAATTTTAAGAGTTATGCGGTTTTTTTTATGCGAAGTTTCAGAGTTATGCGGTTTTTTTTTATGCGAATTTTCAGAGTTATGCGGTTTGCCCTTCTGCGGTCTTTTTTTATGCGAAGTTTCAGAGTTATGCGGTTTTTTTTTATGCGAATTTTCAGAGTTATGCGGTTTTTTTTATGCGAAGTTTCAGAGTTATGCGGTTTTTTTTTATGCGAATTTTCAGAGTTATGCGGTTTGCCCTTCTGCGGTCTTTTTTTATGCGAAGTTTCAGAGTTATGCGGTTTTTTTATGCGAATTTTCAGAGTTATGCGGTTTTTTTTTATGCGAATTTTCAGAGTTATGCGGTTTTTTTTATGCGGTTTTTTTTATGTGGTACGTAAATTCGCATAAAAAAAGACTTCAGTGTATTCTCAAAATAGGCTATCAAGCGATGGTAGGATTGACGCCATCTTGCAGACGTTTTTCATTGGATTCAGGCTTCTTGGCGACGACAACTTTAGATACTTTTTGCTTCCGAGAAGGCTCGAATATTCAAGCGATTTCCAGTTCGAAGAACTTTGGATTTGGAAGTACCAACTTTGCTGGTCACCTTCCGTACTGAAACCTCTTTTTTCTGTTCGAACACCTTCAGCACTCGTTCATTCAAATTGACGCTAGCAGGACTTTTCTTCGACTCGTTTTCGTTTTACCCGGTGTAATTGACACCGAGTTTCCTGACATTTCTTTACGGAGCTCTTCCTCCTCTTTTTCCGGTTTCTGTGCACCATTTGAGCACAATATTCCGAAGTTATCCAAGCGTTTTGAGACAAACTGATGGAATCGAATAAACGGCTGCATAAGTGATGAGAGAGAACTGTAAACCTCAGGACGCAGCCTGAAAAAATTGACAGATTCTAATTTATTGTGAAAGTTCAGTGGTGTTCGACTACTTTTTGGGACAGTCTTCATATAATGTAGCAATCATTAGCGATCCGATTGCAGACAGTAAGAATGACCCCAAATTTCCTAGTTCTTCGAATAATTCATATTACGAAACTTTCTTCCTTATTCCGACAGGAGACCAATTTGGTAATTTAACTGTATGTATTTGGGTCGCTCATGTTTACGTCCTAAAACAGAGAAATTTTAGTAGGATGAATTTGATCTGCTCGAGAATGTAGATCTAAGTTCAACTAAAATTCGAATGCCGTGCGTTCATTCAAACTCTCTGAAATTGATTCCGCTTTAGAAAAAAATGTAATCTATCTACAAGGAACAGGAGATGATTTACTTCCTTTGAGATACTTTTCCATAAATTTCATATTCGCATTTCAAATCATATAATGTGTTTTATTAGAAAATACAGTTGATGATTATATGTTTTAATCGATCCAAATGTATAATTATAACTTTGAAAATGAGCTCCGTACCATTCGAGAAAAAATTAGAAAAAATGTATGAACCAATATTTGAGTGCTGCTTACTTTTTAACATTACACCTAAACCATAAATCAAATCAACATAGATTTCCCACTGTACGGTGACACTAACAGCACCTCTAGTGAGAAACGAGTGTACTTTTTCCCATTAGCTACTGTGGTTGTGTTAAATGCGCAGGCAACTTTATGCAGCATTTACGCACCCATTCTCCACCAGATGGCGCTTTTGCTGTCACGGGTTTATTTGATTTATGGCCTAAACTTAAGCAGTACTGACACATTAAATATATAAATTTTATCCATAAGCGATTTTGCTTGAAGAACTAATATTGAATTATGTATCAATTGAGTGTAACAGTGGCAGCATTTACGTTACACTCCATATGATCGAAACCTGTAAGTGAAATTGATATAAAATAAAAACAAAGTGTTTCATTTACGTTTATCGCCTGGCTAATCACCTTCCCCGGTTTGATCGGTGCATTTAATCACATTGCAACTAGTCGGTAATTAACTGAACTTGGCCTCGGTGACATTTTCTAATTCGCTGTCCTATGTAATTAATCAGTTGGGTGCCGGCAATACTCCCTCCGCAACACTCCCGTTTGGCACAACAGAGTTTGATCATCGCATTGCACTCTCGGATAACGTAGACAATCACCTCAACTGTACACAGATGATGGGACATCCAGAGCTCACATTCACATAACACTAGCATCGATTGGTAAGGAAGCAACGCCGTATCTATTTTTTTTAAGCACAGGTCAGCATTCCTTGTCGGTTTCGTATATTTGTAAGCACACCGATTGGCACACGGCAATTGACACTTGTACAGCGAAAGTCGACAAGAATTGAACGATCGTTCTGTGGAAACACTTAAGACTGCATAGCCAGCTGGTCTGGAATGTTCCAGTTTTACTTCCGAATGACGATCCGGTACTGAAATTGCCACCTTCGTACACCGACCGACGAACATTGATCATTATAGAAGCAGGCAAAATGAACCAAAAAAAAAATATCTGAAGTTCTTTGGTCTTTGCTTCGGTATATTCGTGAGAGCGGATCGATCGTACACTGTTACCGAATGGAAACCCGAACGCTGGTTTGTTGTTGGTCTAGTCTACCGGCCGGTGCGGAAAATTTAATCCCTCATTCCAATGCGTTAGATCAATGCAAAGCTTTCTTTCGATCAACTTTCGCTTAAGTATGCTGTTTCGTATCATTTATTCATTTGGTTTGTAAGGACAATTCCGTAACGATCATCATTTTGAAACTGAATTCGAGTAGACACCGATACAAAAACTATTGTAAGAATACAGAATTATAACACAATTTTTTCTTCAGGTTACACCAGATCTGTACATTTCATGCATTTCTAAGACATTAGGAATCAAAACAACAAATTCCTTCAACTTTGCGATTTTTTTCGACGCGGATTTCCAAAGCTACGTGGTTTCAAATTGGTCCTAAAGCAGTTTTTTTTTTCAAAAGTAGTTTTTATTCGATTTTTTTTTATTTTGAGATTACATAATATCTCAAGGTTTCATACCTTTCTAAGACATTTGATACAAAAAAAGACATTTTGCATCGATTTCGAAAATCTCTGTCCCAAAGTCGATTTAAAAAATATATTTGACATTACACCAGATCTGGACGTTTCATGCATTTCTAAGACATTTGGCATAAAGAAACCTTTTTTCATTCACCTAGTGGTGTAATGATGCCTTTCTCATATAACTTATAGTTCCAATAATATCACTAGAAGATTCTGTGATTTTTGTCGTGAATACGACTTACTTTACTATGGGGTGCCTTTTCAAAATTTACCCTCTGAGAGAGTGATATGTTAAGTTTTTGATCGCGAATATCTCTTGTTGTATCTAACGAATAAACATAATTTTTGCTACATGCCATCGGAAATATGATCACAATTTTATGATAAAATTTTATGATTACTAATCTCAAATAATTCAAAATTAAACTTTTCTAAAATGTTTAGTATAAACGAGTATCAAAGAGGCGCGTTTGCCTTTCTCGTATTTTTAAAGCTCATAGCTCAGTGATCTGTGAAAGGATTTATATAATCTAACTACCAATAGAATCGAAATTTGTCAACCTAAACGTGTATAGCAAAAGCATTGAAGTATTTCAATAGTAAACTATTGTAAAACCTGTCTAATTTGACCCATGTCAACACCAGCCAATCAGAACGCGTTCTGAGGAAGAGAAGAAAATATCTGCTGCTGTACAACAAATCGTTCGAGGAAAATGTTCCGAACAGTCTTTAATATCGTAGTGAGTTCCACAATTTGGTCCTTCTGAAAGGCAGGAATGAATCCCGTGCAACACCCTGATAGTTTCTTTTAATGAAATGCAAATCCGAAATGAAATAATCGACATTAAAATTCTGTATGCGGCTATTTTTATAGCCGTTTGGACCGCCCATTAGTGAAAAAGCTACAAACGAAATCACATAAAAAGAAACCTCTTAACAAAAATTTGAATCAGTTTGGATTCTATCGCCACTGCGAGCAAATGTGTTTTGTGTCGTCTGCACAGCTAGTTTAGCTTTCGACAAGAGCGATTACGTCACAGCTGCCAGTCATTAGCATTGGTGAAAAAACAACGGTGGAGAGCATTACACAAAATCAGCCGTTCTAATGGCTCTAAAAGTTTTCTAAAGAACTATTAGGATTTATTGTTCGCAAATCGAAGGTAAATATCCTCAGTTTAGTGCAAATCTAGAACAGTTTGGTTAGATTTGTGCACTTTTCGCTGTGTGAAATTCACAGTAATCGAGATCAAGTGAAGCATTCTTTTGTTTTGCGAAAAAAGTGAAAAAGGGGAATGCTTGCATAATTCATACAATTGATCAACTAATTGATATTCGGAAGTGTTAAGGAACACGTCAGTTGTTTTCGTATTCACGACATCCAGTTATGTCTCTGACATTACCCACCCGCCTTTTTTATCAAATCTTGAATAAAACAAAAAACCTTCCTTGGTATGAACTAACATAAATTTTCCAGTTTGTAAATTGTTATGTCAAGTTGATAAGAATTTTGCATTATATTACCCTATAGATCTGGAAGCGGAAGTCGGACCCGGATGAAATTAAACAGCAACCTGTGGGCTCGATGAACTGTGTCGAATGATATAGAACACTTAGCTCTCTGGGCCAATTTTCACTAGTCAATGTTTCAAGTGATTGCTTGAACTTTCTATATAAGAAAGGCAATAAGTGTACTTATATAGAAAAGTATCGTTATCTTGATTTTGTAATAACACTAACAAGTTGGTACATATTGAATAAAGGATTTACAAATTTACATAATTTACATTTTTTACACCTGAAAAATATAAATTTAAATGTGGCAACCATGCACGCTTTAAGAAATTGAGAAAAGTACGCTGCGAACGGATCAAAGCCGATGATGTTTTCTTCTTCTTTAGTACCAGCACGCATCGACGTGTATCGGTTTTGCATCGTCATTTTGAATTACGATTTGAATGTTTTGACACTCATAGCCCTATAATTACGGTATCGGAAGTCGGATCTGGATGAAACTGCACAGTATATTTAAAGACAATGAGAGCATTAATTTGAACCATGATTCGTGGAAATCGGGTTAACCGTTACTGAGAAAACGAAGTTAGTTCCGTTTTTGGAGCTGTTCTTTACTATTATCGGTGGTTTTGGAAGCGGAAACCGGGGACTAGTAGTCCCAAAGTAGTTTTATTTATATACTAACTAACAAGATCTGCAAACTAGCAGAATTTACTAGTAAGTTTTATAAAAAATGTGCACCTCGTTTCGTCATCGCTTGTGAAAAAATACTCATGAAATTGAAAATTTTCACTAATAAGACGTTTTATTTCAATCTAAGACTATATTTTTCCTTTTTTGGTGCATGTCACCCTGTAATTCCGGAACCGGAAGTCGGATCGGTTGAAAATCGGTTCAGTAATCTCTGAGAAAATTAAGTGACATTATTTGTCACATACACACATATACACACAGACGTTTTGTCATCTCGATGAACTGATTCGAATGATATACGAAACTCGGCCCTCCGGGCCTCGATTTCATAGCCTTTCTATATAAGAAAGGCAAAATTTTTTACAATTTTGTGGTTTTTTCTACGCTTATCACCGAAGTTACGCGGTCTCAAATTCTCTAAGTCCTAAGTCGTTTTTTTTTTCTTCAAAAAACCTGTTTTAATTCACTTAGTGGTGTAATGATGCCTTTCTCATGTTACTCATAACATCAACAATATTACTGTGGAGTTCGCAAAAACGGTTCTTTGAATAGAAATAGGAAAAATTGTTCGGACTTTATCTAACAAACTCTACAAATCCTGTTTACCCTGTTGTTCCGGAACCGGAAGTAGTATCCACAACAAATTTAGAAATTCCGTATGAAACTGTAAGACTTTTCCTTTGAACCTATAAGTTTGTGAAAATCGATTTGGCCATCTTGAAGGAAAGTGAGTGAGACCCTTTTGCAGTTTTTAATCACTGTTTCCAATTCTTCCGAAACCGGATTCAGATGACCGGTATAGCCGGGTTTGTTTGCCAGCAACAAATGACCTAAATGACCTAGAAATTTGAACAGTTTTGAACCTAGGTAAACCTAGACTTACTATCTCATGCTCTATTCCGATTAAATCAATTAAACGAAATCTAACAAACGGAGCAAACCTGCGTTTCTGTCACTTCTGCATATGTAAGTCAAGCAAAACAGCATAAAACATGTAGTAGGATTATTATTTTTATTATTATTATTATTGATATCACTAACCGGCACGGTATTACTGCACTACCGGATGTGAAAATTTCATATTTTTTTCAAAAAAAATTGAATTCATTGACATTTGTTTATTCTTTCGATCGTACTGATCATAAAATAGCTATAATTTTTATCAACCGCAGCACTGCCTTTTACCAATATTACACACTAGTAGCAGACATCCATAACCGTTTCGATTTCTTCATATCGTGTACGAGATAAAACAAAGCACGCATCGTTCGTTTTGTGTTTTCTTCTTCTTTCGGTGTGGTACGAATTCTCGTTCTATATGGCGATTTGAAAACTTTGACACTCATCGCCCTGTAACTGCGGAACCGGAAGTCGGATCCGGATGAAGTTTAACAGTAGCTTTAAAGATAATATGAGCTTTAATTCAAATCAAGATATGTGAAAATCGGTTCAAGCATCACAGTGAAATCGAAGTGAGTTCTATTTTTTAAGTTTTTTGCACCACTTTCGGTGCTTCCGGAACAGGAAAAGGGGAACCAGTAGTGCCGAATTATTCTATTATGCCCACAAACTAACAAGCTCTGCAAACTAGAAAAATTTATCAGACAGTTTTATGGGAGTGACAGAAAAGTGAGTGCATAGTTTGGTTACATACATACACACACAGACATTTGCTCAGTTCGTCGAGCCGAGTAGAATGGTATATGACATTCGACTCTCCGGACCTCGGTTTTTTTTTTTTTTTTTTTTTTTAATTTTTTTTTTTTTTTTTTTTTTAAATAACTATTTATTGGAATATGAGTTAAAATTAAATTATTAAGATTTAAATTGGGTGTTCAGCCTCAAGTGGTGACTTTTCAGCCCTGTTATATATATATATGATTTGGTTATTACCATGAAGACATCATTTGCTTCCGCAATTCTGAGATTTTTGTGTAGGGAAAATTCTAAACCTACTTGTATTGTGTAATGGGGAAAAGGAACTTATATACTAACTTACTAACTAATACAGAGAGCGAATCGATTCAATTGAAGATTGCATCGATTTTTGTCGGAATTTGCTTATAATATTATGTGACATTACATCTAATGGTTCTATATTTGTGAGTCTGTGTAACTCATTTGTACTAAACCAGGGAGGACGCTTCAGAATCATTTTCAGAATTTTATTCTGAATCCTTTGAAGCGTTTTCTTCCTGGTGGAACAACAGCTTGACCAAATTGGTACCGCATAAAGCATGGCTGGTCTGAAAATTTGTTTATAAATTAACAATTTGTTTTTTAGACAGAGCTTAGAATTTCTGTTTATAAGAGGATATAAACATTTAATATATTTATTACACTTTGCTTGGATTCCTTCAATGTGATCCTTGAAAGTGAGTTTTTTGTCATACGTTAAACCTAAGTATTTAGCTTGATCAGACCATGTCAATTCCAAGCCATTCAATTTGAGAATGTGATTATTGTTTGGTTTAAGAAAAGAAGCTCTTGGCTTGTGAGGAAAGATAATTAATTGCGTTTTTGCTGCATTTGGTTTAATTTTCCATTTTGACAGATAATCACTGAAAATATTTAAACTTCTTTGTAGGCGACTGCAGATCACTCTTAGATTTCTACCTGTGGCTAACAGACTTGTGTCGTCACAGAATAGCGATTTCTGACAACCAACGGGTAGATTTGGAAGATCAGAAGTGAAAATATTATACAAGATTGGAGCTACACTCGAACCCTGCGGAACACCGGCTCGTACGGGTAGCAATTCAGATTTACAATTCTGATAGCTAACCTGAAGAGTACGATCAGTTAAATAATTTTGAATCATTTTGATCAAATAAATAGGAAACTGGAAATCAGACATTTTTGCTATTAAACCTTTGTGCCAAACACTGTCGAATGCTTTTTCTATGTCTAGAAGAGCAACTCCAGTGGATAACCCAGAAGATTTATTTGCTTTTATCATGTTCGTTACTCTGACAAGTTGATGAGTAGTTGAATGTTCATGACGAAATCCAAACTGCTCTGGTAAAAAAATTGAATTCTCATTTATATGAGTCATCATTCTTAACAAGATAATTTTTTCAAAAAGTTTACTGATAGAAGAAAGTAAGCTAATTGGGCGATAACTTGATGTTTCTGCTGGGTTTTTATCAGGTTTTAGGATAGGAATTACTTTAGCGTTTTTCCATCTTTTTGGGAAGTAAGCTAATGAAAAACACTTGTTGAAAATTTTAACCAGGAGTCTCAAGGCAACATCGGGAAGATTTTTAATAAGAATATTAAAAATTCCATCATTACCAGGAGCCTTCATGTTTTTAAGTTTTCTAATAATTGATTTAATTTCATCAAAATTCGTCTCAATAATGTCATCGTGTGATAACACTTGAGTTGAAATATGATCATATTTCAGTGAGACTTCATTTTCAATAGGACTCACAACGTTCAAATTAAAATTGTGGACACTCTCGAACTGCTGAGCAAGTTTTTGAGCTTTTTCGCCATTTGTAAGAAGTATTTGATTTCCTTCCTTGAGAGCAGGAATAGGTTTCTGAGGTTTCTTAAGAACCTTAGAAAGTTTCCAGAAAGGTTTAGAATATGGTTTAATTTGTTCAACTTCTTTAGCGAA
This sequence comes from Malaya genurostris, assembly GCF_030247185.1. NCBI lineage: Eukaryota > Metazoa > Arthropoda > Insecta > Diptera > Culicidae > Malaya > Malaya genurostris. The sequence continues at coordinate 64,479,576 of NC_080570.1, read as the reverse complement.
ATTTTCATTTCGCAAAAGAGTAAATCTATGTTTAATTTCTTTTTGTAAATCCTTAACTATGTTTTTCATAGCAGGATCACGAGAACGTTGATATTGTCGTCGACGAACATTCTTCAACCGAATGAGCAGTTGAAGATTGTCATCGATGATAGGAGAATTTAATTTAGTTTGAGCTTTGGGAACTGAAAGATTTCTAGCTTCGATAATATAATGATTCAAATTATCAATTGCTGTGTCGATGTCCGCAGAATTTTCTAAAATAGTTTCATGATCCACATGATTTTCAATGTGAGATCTGTAATTCAACCAATTAGCTCTATGATAGTTGAAAATAGAACTAATTGGATTAATTATAGCTTCGTTGGAAAGTCTGAATGTTACTGGAAGATGATCTGAGTCAAAATCAGCATGAGTAATCGGTTCACTACAAATGTGACTTTGATCTGTTAGAACCAGATCAATTGTAGACGGGTTTTTCACGGAAGAGAAACAAGTAGGATTACTGGGATGAAGAACTGTAAAGTAACCAGCTGAGAGTTGATTATGAAGTATTTTACCATTACTGTTATTTTGCCTACAATTCCACTGGACATGCTTAGCATTTAAGTCCCCTATTACGAAAAATTTCGATCGATATCTTGTAAGTTTTTGCAAATCGCCTTTAAAGAAATTTAATTGTTCGCCGGTGCATTGGAATGGCAAATATGCTCCAGCGATGAAATAAATTCCATGAATGGTTTCAACTTCGATTCCCAAGCTTTCAATAACTTTAGTATTGAAAGAAGGTAAAATTCGATGTTTAATTTGCCGTTGGACAAAAATGGCAACTCCACCACCAATTCCAGTAAACCTGTCAAATCGATGAACCACATAATGTGGATTTCTTTTCAATTTTACATTTGGTTTAAGAAAAGTTTCTGTCACAATGGCAATATGAATTTTGTGAACTTTGAGAAAATTATAAAATTCATCTTCACTCGATTTCAAAGATCGAGCATTCCAATTTAAAATATTCAAATAATTATTTAACATCACTGTTAAATTTTAAATTCATTATAATATTATTTGCAAATTTCCATCCGATTTGAAATGCTTCAAAAAGTGATGAAGTCGAATTCATTTGGATGATCATTTGAAAAAGTTGATCTTGTAGGTAGATCATTTTATTTTCAGTTATATCGCCTAAATCGACTTCATTTAAAGAAGCGAATGGCATTGAAGGAATATTTGTAGGTAGACTGCCATTAGAAGAAGATGATTTGGCCGGTCTACCTATTAATAAATTGTTTTCGTTAGAAGAAGAACTGCAAGGCGGTCCTGTGTTTTGATTATTTACATTAGAAGAAATAGGAGATAGATTTCTACCTAATATACCAGCATAAGTGAAATTAGAAGAAGATGATGACGAGGTCGATCTACCTGTCAATAAATTGTTTTCGTTAGAAGACGAATTGGCAGGTGCCTTAGAAGAATTTTCAGGTATGTTCTGTAAATTTAAGGTCGTTGATTTGACTTGTTGTCTAAGCGAACGAGCGTTTAAAATTTTTTCCCTGACAGGACATTTCAAATAATTGGATTTATGATTTCCATTGCAATTTGAACATGAAAATTTATCAGTGGTTTCATTCATTGGACAAGCGTCTTTCGAATGCGATTTACCACAATTCAAACACCGTATATCCATATGACAATTTTTGGTTCCATGACCGAAGCCTTGGCAACGACGACATTGCGTTAAGTTTGCAATACGATTATGCCGTTTATAATGTTCCCAATGAATTTTAATGTGGGAAATGAAACGTACTTTTTCTAAAGTTTTCAAATTGTTTACATCACTTCGATTGAAGTGTATTAGGTAAAGTTCATGGGAAATTCCAGAGCGTGGTTTAGAAGTACCATTCGCTCTTTTTTTTCATAAGTATTACTTGGGAAGGGGCAAAACCAAGCAATTCTTTTAGTTCATTTTTAATTTCATCAATACTTTGATCATTTGATAATCCTTTCAAGACAGCCTTGAAGGGTCTGTCTGATTTTATATCATATGAATAAAATTTATGAAGTTTTTCGGACAAATATCGAATAAGACGTTCGTAATCTTCCAATCCATCCACCAAGACTCGACATTCTCCTCTTCGTCCGATTTGAAATGAGACTTTTACTTCCGGGAGAAAAGTAGAAAGCTCAGTACGGAATGCTTTGAAGTCGGAAATCATCACCGTCACTGGTGGCATAGATTGATGTTTCTTCCCAGAACGACAAGCGTCCATTTTGGGAATTTTTGAAGAATTTTCTTCTATGTCGCTACAATCGGATTCAGGAAGAATCTCGTAAATATTGTTAGACGGCATAGGATCAACGGTAGGGAAATCCGTCCGTTGTCTTTTATTTTTACATTCAGATTCTATAAGATCGTGAATGTTATTAGAAAAATGTTGAATAACGGATTGTGATTTATTCCGTATTGAATTATTTTTAGCCTTAGGCTTGTTGCCTTTCCGGTTGGACGCAGGCATTTTTGAAATTAATGAAATTTTAAATTAAATTAACTAGGCTAAATTAGTCTTCGATTAGACTCCTAGCTAGCCTTAAAAAAGGCTGATTAATTTCTTAGTCACTCTAATATCACTCTTTGTATCACTTAGTCACTCTAATATCACTCTTTGTATCACTTAGTCACTTAGTTAGTGATTCAGGTAGCCTTGAAAAAGACTGAAGCCTTGAATCAATGAAACTCTAGGTAGCCAGAAAAAAAAATTCCAGGAGCCAAGAGCTATACGCGTGCGGTGCGAACGACTGTTCAACACCGACTCTCCGGACCTCGGTTATTGATGCAGTTTCAGTTGTCACAGTGATTGCATAGCCTTTCTATGTGAGAAAGGCAAAAATATTATTGAGAATAAACCATATCTCAACGTTTCAACGACATTTGGCGACGTCTGAGGTCCAAATAATGAACCAAAATGTCTTGAACGGATCAAAAAGCAATATACAGCTCCTCTGCCATCTCACTTATAGTCAATTTGCGGCCAACGGTCATCCATTCTTTGATTTTGTTGATGTTTTCATCGGTTTTCGATATCGATGGCCTACCGCTTCTCGCATCATCATTCACAGACTCACGGTCACTTCTGAAACGTTCGTACCACTGATAAACGACTGTTTCCTTCAAAGTGGCGTTGCCGAAACACTCTTCTAACATTTGCAATGTCGTCGCACCATTGAAAACGTTTTTAACGCAAAATTCATGCAAACTCGTTGTTGCAAATTCTATTTTGAAAATTCTCAAAATCGAGGACACTCACAATCGTAGATGTACTCAATACAGCGTAACTTTTACAAATGTCCAGGTATCAAAATCAAATTGATAGAATATCAATGACAGATGTGGTATTTGAAAAAAAACATTAATCGGGTGACTGAGAGCGCAACACGGTGGTGATTTCGGGAACTTTTTGATTAAGGTAGTATGGAGATAATGGTTATAAGGCGAATAATGTATGATTTACTATGATAAAATAATTATGTATATTGACAGTCTGATTGCTTAACGTAAATTTCACTATTCCTATTGGCTAGCAAAACCTATCCGAGTGTGAATGTTTTGTTTCTCATTGAAATTTTCATCATTCTGCACGTCATCCGCATAGGCTAACGGTAAATCTACCGTGAGTCCACTGACACTCGGTTTCTTGCTGCGATTTTCGTTACCGGTCGTCACCAGAAAAGATGATTTCTTACTTTGCTGCATAAGACATAGATTTTCTTCGTGTTTCTCCCTCAAAACTTCCATGGCTAGTGATCCTTTGTTGACGGCTTCAACGGCCGCTTTAAGCTGCAAAACAAAGATTACAATTCAATTGATTTTCCAATCTTAGAACAAATTGCACTTACTTCCTTCAGCCCAACTACTCCCACCAAGCAACCAAAATTGGTAACGTACGCCATGTCTATAGTTAAAATGGAGAACATCCGATGTACCTTGAAAATCGTTGTGTTCTCAACGAGCTGTACTGGAGCGGGATCGATCTGTAGAAGATGCAGATCGATTGGTTTCGACATTTTTTGTTCCACCCACAGTTTTCGAGCTTCCGGTAGAAAATCGAAATGACGATCTGGAGTCATGAAAACTTTGTTTTCTGACACTTCACCAACCTCCGGATCATCATGTGATTCGGGAACCGAGAGGTTCTTTTTAAATAGTTTTCGGATACCACGCGATTTAGCCGCTTGGTCCAATTCTTGAGTGGAATTTTTGTTGAATGTTTTTGAATGATTTTCTTTCCTATCCACACTGTCAGTTGTCTCATTGGAAATGGGGAAAATTTCGTAGACAGATGGTCTTCGATTTCTTTCCTCTTGCTCTTCTAGCCACCGTTTGGCTGCTTCTTCCTGCCGTGCCATTCTACCCACACATTTATCCATCAGCTGAAGTAGTTGTATACGCTCTATGCTTCCGAGTAGAATTGGTTCAGCTGGGTCTTTAACGAGTGGCAAACAACTGATTTTTTTACTAGTTTCCAGCATAACGGCAAGCTCCCGATAGGTGATTCCTTTCCATATGTATAAAACATCGCCGATCATAAAATCTTGGACAAATACGTTGTACATATCAGATTCAGACGAAGGCGAAATATTCGGTAAGTTGGGCAAATGCTTAATATCTGCCAGCATGTCGTACATCGATTGATGCAGTTTCCTGGCAACAATATTGGCTACCAATGCAGCGACAATGACAGGACCCATATATTTTATTTGACCGGTAATCTCAAAAACTATGGCGCATACAGACACCGTGTGGGTGGTGGCACCAGCAAAAGCAGCTGCACCAACTACGGCATATCCACCGGGGACTATTGGTGCCAACATGCCGGCACCATACGGCAAACCCGATGGGAACCATACGTGCATTGCTTCCCCCACTAGACGGCCCAACGCAGCACCGATTTTAAACACCGGAACAAACATCCCGCAGGGAATGGGCATAGTAGAGCTGATGATGCTAAACAGGTACTGGGTATTGAGAAAATATTGAACAATAAAAATTAAAACATAAAATGTTCGGAGAATATTACCGAAAATACCAGGAAGATAAATATGTGCATGATGGCACTGGTTTGTGGGGTTGTCCAATGGGATACTATTTCCGCTTCCTTAGGGCTCAGTTCGGATTTACTCCAAGTGAAGTTGGAGAACAAATGGTGAAAATGTTCATGACTGTTCAATTCGCCTGCGGTGTACCGTCCCAATCCGTTCGGGTATTGCAATGTAGCAATAATGAATGAAATAACAACTGGATACAGCAATCGCCTGTTATGAATAGTAAACACAAAAAAATATTATTTTTCAACAGTAAAATTCCCATTATTATCTCAATGGTAACTATAATATATACTATATCCTACAGCATAGCTGCAAGTTTCAAATGAACTCCTAGAAACCAGAAGAAATGTAAGGCTGACAAAGGTATATAAGCTGTAACCTGAGTTGGCCTTTTTCCACGTATTCAGTTATATTATCACGATCCTGATGAGACTGTGAAAAACTTCAGTGACTGATCCCGGTAGGATCTTGGAAAATGCCGTCAGGAAAGCAGTCTTTGAGCTTCTTGGTAACACTCCTAATACCAAGCCTGGAAAAAAGTTGGAACGATAACTTTGAGCTGTCAAAGCTAAGCTGTTTCTCAACTAATTTCAATAATTTTACACGCTCGAATTTGGTGAGGTTCGTAGATTGATTTAAAATCTTTGTTGTTAAGGATCGGTTGAGAAAAACCAAAGAAAATTGGGTTTTCTCCGTTCCAGGGTTTTTTCACGCACAAAATAGACATATATCTGCTTTCCGATTTCCTTCTCTTTGAGATCAACTTCGCGAGTAGAATTATGAGAGCTTCAACTTTATCGAGTCATAACTTTGTTGCTGTCAACCAATTTTCACAATTTGTTCTCCATTGGAAAGGTACTAGTTTCAGAATTAAAATGCAAACGAAAAATACAGTTGTCTATCTAAAGTTATAGAGAAAACTGTAGATAGAAGACCACGAAAAAAATGGGATTTTTTACAATGGTCGTAAATATCTCTGAATTGAAAGTGATGACCTATAAATTTTTACACATCATTCGATTGCTAGTGAAACCAGCTAAGCTAACGTTTTTGCATCGTCAAAAACAAGCTGAAAGTATACAGTGTAAATAAAAACACTTTTTTAAATTAAAAATTAAAGCGATGACATGTACGTTGGTTTGCTCTAAATTATTGACATCATTGCCATAAAGAATGTTTAGATGATTGAAATTGTATATTTGCTCAAAACAACTGGAACAAATACAATCAGTTTTTATCAGTGGAAATATTTTGTACAACAATAGAAAGCCAAAACTGTTACCATTATTAACTTATATCATTTTTAATTTAGTTTATTTTGAAATCATTTTATTTACAATTTACAAAAAAATTGAAGCTCCAATTTCACCGAATATCTAAACATAATATAACACAAAATCAATCGATATGTACTACAATTTCACATTTGTAAAACAATGTAAAATCTCAAAAAAATCGGTGCAGAATCGGAGTTAAAATTTTTTTGTTATGCATGCAACGATCCAGTATAATCGGAATAAATATATGTTCATACTTCTATCGTTTGCAATCAATACAAGCTATAATTCTCAGAGACTCAAAATTTGAATTTCACCAATAAATTTGAAGCTTCCTAATTGTTGTGATGGATCTGTTCAATAGGAAACTAAGCTTAAAAATATAAGTATTTTACATACTAACGCATCGTAATAAAAAAAACAATTTAGAAAAAAAAATTGTTTGATTTTGTTTCAAAAAGATCTCAAGAACTCAATAATTAAATTTAATTAATTTCATTAAAGTTTCCTATGATGCCTAAAAGCCTTCGTCAATGCAAAAAATTATCAATTGGCCGGCTAAAGATTTTGGAACGAATGTAACAGTTTTGGATGTATACTATTTTGCTGTTGATTTCGCATAAACAGAAAGCATTAAGATCCTTAAAACTTCTAGTCATTAGTTGAAGCCTTTATTGTAACATTGCTTGATTTTTACTTCTCTCTTTATCGAAGCAGTTGTGATGAAGGGTTACGATATCTTATCGCAACCACAAATAGCTTGCCAGACAACCTTGAAAAGGGAAAAACCATCAACAGTGACTATTATATAGCGTTATTAGAGCGTTTGAAAAACGAAATTTCAAAAAAACGGCCTCATTTGAAGAAGAAAAAAGTTTTGTTTCATCAAGACAATGCACCGTGTCACAAGTCGATGAAAACCATGCTGAAATTGAACGAGTTGGGCTTCGAATTGCTCCACCGTATTCTCCAGATTTAACCCCCAGTGACTTTTTCCTGTTCTCAAACCTCAAGAGAATGCTCGCTGGTAAAAAATTTAGACGCAATGAAGAGGTAATCTCTGAAACTGAGGCCTATTTTGAGGCAAAAGACAAATCGTACTACAAAAATGGTATCGAAAAGTTGGAAGATCGCTATAATCGCTGTATCGCCTCTGATGGCAATTATGTTGAATAATAGAAACGAATTTTGGCAAAAAAATGTGTGTTTCTATAAAACGATACGAACTTTTCAGCAGAACTGTTACGTCGTGGGACTACTCGACTAGTTGCCGCCAAAAGATCAAGTCTACACCGACGGAGGGTTCCCCGACGAGGGAAGTCCTCCCGAACCGACGCTTACGGTACACGTATACGACCCGACCGACTTCCGGTTCGCTGGCGCCTCGACGACTCGAATCGGTGTTGTGGCGACTACTCGACTAGCCCCCGCCGAAGGATCTTGCCTACACCGACGGAGAGTTCCCCGACGAAGGAGGCTCTCCCGAAACCAACGCTTTCGATACCCGTCAACGCTCGACGGAGAGGATGCCTGGGTCGATACAGTGATTTCGGTTGGAGGATAGCTTCTGATTCACTGGCGCCTCGACGATCCTAACAGTTTTACGTACTACTCGTCTAGTCCCCGACGAAGGATCTAGACTACTCCGACGAAGAGCTGCCCGGCAAAGGAGGTTCTCCCGGACCGACGTTTATTCGCTGATCCCTCTTGAGCCTACTACGGTTGCACGCGACCAGCGGTCGCGGCTGCCTGTTATTGCTCCGCACTCCATTTCCGCTGCAATATGCCCGCAATTTGGGATGCCGCGGTCGACACTGCGTTCCGGTTCTCTACGCAGTGGCACATTCTCTGGATCAGGTTCTCCGGTGTGGTGTCAATGCCACATACCTCCAGTAGCTCACTCCTTTGAACCGCGAAACAGGAGCATGCGAATAAGACCTGTTCTGCCGTTTCGATATCGTCTGGGCAGCCAGGACATACAGGGGATGTCGCGTGGCTGAACCTGTGGAGGTACCACCTGAAGCACCCGTGGCCTGTGAGGAATTGCGTCAGGCCGAAGTTCACTTCTCCGTGAGGTCTATCTAACCAACACGAGACTTTAGGTATGAGCCGATGTGTCCACCTACCCTTGGTTGAGCTGTCCCACACTTGTTGCCATCTGCGTAGAGAAGCGGCTTTTGAGGCCCTACGGACGTTCCTGTCTCCTCGCATGCTGTAGCACTCCGCGTCTTCCTGCACTATCAGACCGATATGCATCATACTTGCAACCACGCAGGCCGCATCCCTCGATACAGTGCGGTATACACTGATCACGCGAAGACACATCAGTCTATGCGTACTCTCCAGCATCTGTGCGTTGCGTTCCACATTAAGTGCCGACGCCCATACCAGGCTGCCGTACCTGAGGATCGAAACTGCCACTCTTGCCAGTAACCTACGTTTACTGGAGCACACAGGCGAGCTGTTGGCCATCATTCGTGAGAGCGCCGCGATCGCTATTGATGCGCTCTTGCAGGCGTATTCAACGTGCTTACTGAAGTTGAGTTTGTCGTCAAGCATCACACCCAATTGCTTCAGTGATCTCTTGAAGGGGATCACAGTCCTCCACCAAGCGGATTGAGTGTGATGCACTCAGTTCGACCTCTTCGATAGATTCGCCGTAGACTGTCAGTGTGACGTCGTCCGCGAACCCGACTATCTTGACACCCCGATTGAGCCTCAACCTCAGTACTCCATCGCAAAATATATTCCACAGGATCGGGCCCAAGATAGATCCCTGTGTTAGAGTGTTACGTGTGCCTTCCTCGGTCTCGTAGAGCAATACTCGGTTCTGGAAGTAGCTTTCCAGAATCTTGTACAGCCCTTCCGGTACTCCCAGTTGAGGTAGGGAATCAGCAATGTCTGCCCAACAAGCACTATTGAACGCGTTCTTAACGTCTAGCGTTACTACCGCACAGTAGCGGATTCCTCGTCGTTTGCGCTGAATGGATACCTCCGCCGTGGTTACCACCGATGTTATGGCGTCCGCCGTCGACCTGCTTCTGCGAAACCCGTACTGTTGGCTGGACAGTCCTCCTGCCTCCTCTATGAAGGGGGATAGCCTGTTGAGGATGATTTTTTCAAGGAGATTTCCCACAGTGTCGATCAGACAGATTGGTCTATACTCCATCCCCTGGGGGTTTCCCAGGTTTTGGTAATAGTACCAACCTCTGCCTTTTTCAAATGTCTGGGAACATAAGCTCATCCAGATATCTCTGTATGACTTCCCTGAACATGTCCGGTTTTGTCATTATAGCCACCTTTAGAGCCACGTTCGGAATACCGACTTGAATCGATGTCTCTGACTATGCTTGCGTCGTTTCACGTAGATTTCGGCGTCCTTGATCACACAGAGCGATTTACCAGCAAGCAACGCATCGTACAACTTTCGAACTTTGGGTCTTCGATTCTTCTAGTTTCGGACTGCTTTTGCTTTTTATAGGTTCGAAGATTCAAAGAATATAGTACATCTGCCTTCGAAGTGCCAACTTTTTTACCCACATCTCGTTCTGTAATAGTTTCCGTGAACGGGGTTATCCAAGTGAGTATGAACAGGAGTTTCTACAGTACATGCACACGGCTTTTCTCACTTACTTCTTCCATTTTGCAATTTTTTTTCCGTGACAGTCCGAACTCTGTTCACAACTTTTTTTTCGTTTGTTTCCGTGCATTTTAATTCTGGAAGTACCCTCTCAGAAAGCGGTTATATTTTGTTGGTCGTTGAGGGCTTGTTGAACGACATACTGCACGAAATATTTGTTCAGTTTGCTGACTCAGTTTGTTGTTTTTTCTCTTGTAAAAATATTGTCAAAATTAGATGTTACCTTCATTTAGAAAGAAATTTTGTTGAACGAAAAACATGTTCAACGGTCTGTCTCAAAATCGGCAAACGAAGGACCCATGTTCACCTGGACGTTCATTGGATCAATGATCCAACGTATTAGACCAACGAAGGACCACCGTTGAACGTTTTTCTCGTGAATACGACTTACTTTACTATGGGGCGCCTTTTCAAAATTTGCCATACGGAAGAATGGGCAGAACTTAATCGTGAATATCTCGACTTGTATTAACGGCAGCAACATAATTGTTTCACTATTTCATCAAAAATATGATCAGAAATTTAGGATAATATTTAGAACAGTGTGAGGTAAACACAAACAACTCGAAAATTAGGTTTTTTTTAATTTGAAAATAATGTAGAAAACTCTTTACTTTCGCTTGGCTTTTTCGCGCAAGGACGACAATTTTGAGGTAGTCAGTTTAGTGAAAATCCAAAATAATTTGATTTGCTTCGTGCACTTTTCGCTGTGCAAAAATCGTGTCAGTTTTATTCGTATTCATGACGTATTATGTCTCTGACATTACACACCCGTACTTTTTTTCTAAGAGGGTAGTATCTTTTCAATTTTCGAAAATCGGTTGGCTATCAACAAAGTTATGACTCGATCAAGTTGAAGTTCTTAAAATTCTATTTACAATGCTGGTGCCGCATAAATGCCGATAGGGCATATTTTGTGCGTGTAAAAAACTTGAAACGAAAAAATCACATTATCATAGGTTTTTCCTAACCGATTGCCAATAATAATATACTTAAAATAATCTACGAACTTTACAAAACTTGAGGGTTCACAATTTATCGAAATCAGTCAAGTGACAGCTATGACAACTCAAAGTTACCGTTTCAACTTTTTTTTAGGCTTGGTGCTTCGCGTATCTTTTTAGGCTTGGTATTATGCGTGTTAAAGTACCTATAACCAGAGTGACGACAGATGTTCGTTTGGAATGACAGCTTCCAGCTTCCAAACGACCTGTCAGTTACAATGTAAAGCTAACGACACTGCCAAAATTTCGGATTAAATGTTTTGAATTGTTGCCAACATTACGGATGAGAAGTCGTTACTCTGATTATAGGCACTCTAGTTTACGTGTTTCCTATGTTTATTCGTTCTTCATATTTAGGTAATAACTTGAAAATCCAAGAAAATTTATCTTAAAATTTTTATGTCACTCGTCTTAAGTTCATGATCTTGAAATGGTATACTAATCGCTTTTCTAATTCTCTGAAAGCTATCGAAATTTCTGTGATTAGCTGGATCATGCACCAGCTATGTTTACAGTTTGTTTTACGTTCAGCAAACACCAAGTTTTAAAACTATTTATGGTGACCAAACTGCAAACAAGAGTAGGAAACAGTTTTTTTCCTGGAAAATTCATTTCATATAAAACACTGCTCATTGTCAAATTGTCGTTGAGCACCAGTCCATTATTAGCCGGGTGAATCGACGTCCAGTCTACTGTAAAAATATGTTTTAAGATATCTTCAACTCACGTTTTCTTTAAATATTTGTGAATCCGGGTGGATTTCATCCACAAGATGTACACTTTAAGAATCCACACAAAAAGAGCACCTGCAATACCACATAGCACACTGAAATAATACAAAATCGGCTTGAGAATTTCACTATACCAGCTGCAGAAAAAATCGTACTCACCCAAACAATCCAAATACGAACAATTCCTGCGGACAGAACGGAATATCTTGCAAGAAGCTGGTTTCGTAGAGAGCGGTGATAGTACTCTCGGAGTGATACCAAACGAATAAGAGGCGATATAACAACGTCCCAAACACTGCCCCCAAAAACCCACGCCAGTAATTTCGCACTGCGAAATACGACGCGGTCGCTTCGATACTGAAAAGAACTCCGCCAACGGGGGACGCAAAGCAAGCGCCTATTCCGACGGCTGCGGCCGCTGCCAGCAAATCTATATTATGGCTCTCACTGTCCGGCCCGGAACCAATGGAGGATACCATTTTGCTGTATAGTTCCGAAAGAATACTGGAAATGTGTACGAATGGACCTTCTTTTCCCAGTGGCATTCCGGCTCCAAGGGTTACCATTAATCCCACTACTTTAGCTACCAAGGTGCTGAAGCACAAGTAGCCTTTGATAGTGACTCCTCGCAGAATTGCCCGTATTTCGGTGAAACCAGAACCAATGGCTTGCGGGGATACTGCTTGGACAAAGGCAGAACCAAACATTATCAGTAAGACTGGCATCGACACCCAGGTGGCATACTGAAGAAACCCGTGATCCGGAACCATTCTGAAAACTTTCACTCGACCTGCAATTAAAATTACAGTTAACTACCGTTTCTCGGTCCTAGTTCATGAACCATACTAGAGTGTATAAATCCGATGCCTTTATCCATTCCGAATGATATAACAGCCGTTGACAGACCTAGCATCACCATCAACATCCATTCGTCTCCAATTCGGCCGAATGTATTTCGCCATAGATTACCGAGCACATGATAACATCCATTTGAGTGAATATCATTCAATTCCTATCACATTGATTATGAACAATTATAATGTTAATATGATTATACTCAAATGTGAAGTAAATTTTGTTAAAATAGTGAAATTGCACATCAAAGCCTCTTTTTAATTCCTCTTTTACATTCAAATTTCACTGCTAAAACAAAACCGGACTTACTTTGTTCCATGGTTGATCCATGCTTTTCCTCTGCCATTCTAAACCTTTCAACTTCCGGGCTTCCTCTTTGGCATAGTTTCCAAGATCACGGGTATACCTTCCGCACATCTAGAAGAGAAATCAGTTACGAAATAACCTATAAACATGTATGCATTTAACACGCCCGGAATTACCATGGTTGGGGTGTATTCCATCACATTGCTTTTCTTCCTCGAAGTCGGTTCTAACGCAATCGTTTTTACGGAGATGTTTTTATTTGTTGGCACGATAAGTGGTTCGGTGCTATCGTGATTCATCGTGGAATAGTGCTAGTTCGGTTCACTCCTTGAAGTAAACACTCATTACTCATATAGAACAGTACCTATCAAAACAAAAATTTATCACTATTTATTGTGGTTAGTGTTAAGACATAAAGCAGACTTGAACTCAATTTTATGCTCATCACTACAAACGGGCAACAAACGAAGAGAAAAGATGAAAATGAACGAAATAGCGAAAAATGAAATTTTTCGTAAAAAAGTATCGCCCGGAACTGTCTTTTCACTGGGCGGTACCGTGTCGCAAAATTTCTCATTCATTTTCATATTTTCTCTCCGTCTGTTGTTCGTCGTTAATAGTGATGAATATAGAATTTTCAATTAGAGACATCAGGATTGTGAAATTACAATTTTTCCGTATAATTATCCTCAGGATCGTCGAGAGAAAATTTGGACCCGGAGGGGGGGGGGGGTGGGTTTGTTAATGTGCAACGAATTTCAATAGCTTATGCTGGAATTCTAGAAAGAAGTGAATCCGAAAAACTAGTTCTGTGAATCCGAAAAACTTGAACGTTTAAATTTACATATACAGTTATATAATATTTTTTTTTTTAATAAATTGAAAATCAGCACGAAATCGTGTAAAATCGGGAAAGAATAAGAAGAAAACAAATTGACAATTCAGTCCGCATCTTTTCACTTAAGTTGGAATTTATTCGGAAATCATTATGATTTCCACTTGGAAATCCGGACAAAAAATTCTTGCCGTTTCGTAATTGATTTGGAATTCATTCGGATCGGAAAATGTGGAACTTATGCCGTTTTTCATTGAAAAACACTGGTGGCGTGGAATGCTTCGAGAAGAAATGCAGTATTCTGACGGTGTTTTATTGCCAATTCAATGAAAAACGCCATTAGTAATGAATTCTTACTCGACGGCTCGTTTCTGAGTGCTCGATCACCCCAATTGACAGTGACATTTTAAATGTCATTGAATTTTCGCTCAGTTTATAGATGTATTAGTGTAAAAGTTAGACTTACGCCATTTTATTACCTTCCAGCTTAAATAAAATAAACCTAGATTTCCCAGTGTAATAGTACTGTAGTTGAGAAACCCGTGACACCAAAAGCGCCGTCTGGTGTAGAATGGGTGCGTAAATGCTCCTAAAATGTATGCATAAAGTTGCCTGCGCATTTAACACAACCACAGTAGCTAATGGAAAAAAGTGCTCCCGTTTCTCACTAGAGGTGCTGTTAGTGTCACCGTACAGTGAGAAATCTATGTTTACTTAATTTATGCTTCCAGCTAGAGGAATGGGCAATTCTGACTAATGGCTTTTTTCATTGAAAAACACTGGTGGCGTGGATTGCTCTGGTTTTGCACTTTCGAGCAGAAATCGTAATGAAACACCGTCAGAATGTTGAATTTCTGCTCGAATGTGCAAAATCAGAGCAATCCTGCATTTGTGTCAGTACTTCCTGTACTTGCATCTCTCATTTCTGTTCTCGTTCTTGTACTTTCTGGACTTATTTCTGAACTTTCTGTATATTTTTGCGCTTTCTTTACCTGTCCATGTACCTTCTACACTTGTTCCTGGGCATTCTGCACTTGTTTCTCTCATTTCTGTACATGTAGCTGTCCCGGCGAACTTCGTACCGCTCACAAATTATCTTTGGACAGAATTTTTTTTCGAGCATTTACAAAAGCAGAATGATCAAACGAAAAATTGATTGGTTCACGGATGTCAGAGAGCACATACAACATACATATTTTCCAACATTATTTTGTATATTTATTATGGAACCAATATTTTGGGGTCATCTTTTAAGTTCCTGTGCAAAATTTGGGCTAAGTTGGATATGGGTGAGGGGTTTAAATTAAACTTCTCTGCAATCGATTTAGCTACTTTTGTCCAAGATTCCTGAAGTTTTTCTATTAGGTTTTTTAGCATCACTGGTAACATCAATCGGATAAACACATTTTGACAGTTCAGCAACACTGCCTATAAATAAAGTTTTTTTTGTTTGTCTGATGATGAGACGGTTAACGGTCGATCTCGCCTAAATAGAATTTGATAACATATGTTGACGATTCGGTTTGTTTTAAAAAGTTTGCGATGAAGCATCACGACTACGTAGGGATGGTAACAACTGCTTTTTAAAGCATTCTTCACTGTATAATTCCATGTTTATCGTTCCGGTAGTGATGAAGCTTTGGCTTGCTAGACCATATTGCTACATATTTCATGCCAAACCTACTATTTTTTTACTTGGCCTTTTTCTTCATCCTTAAATACTCCTCTACGCCGTTCCGTCGCATGACAGTATAAAAAGACATTCCGGGTTAAAGTCTTACAGCACATATGTTTCATCGTTCGAGAGAAAACTTTTTCAAATATTCGAGCACTTGCGAGCCCGACTTCGTGCCTTGTCGGTGTTTTTACGAAAGTTTGATACATTTTTATTTTTCTAGCCATGGTTCTTGCTGAAAGATCTGGTCTCTTCTGCAATATTTGCTTTACCTTCGCGTCCTTCTGGTGGTTCCTGCAATCCGTTTTTGTTCCGCCCCCAGCCTTCTTGGCTTATTGGGAGTATACTGAACTCCGCACCTGGAAAGGGTCTGGGTGTGGAATACCACACCTGGAAATGCGGTTGTCTATCACATACCTTTAACAACCAAACCACTCGCCCCACACCATCACCAACACATCTGGATGAAATCTGTTCCACCGTCCCTGAGCTGTATTAAGTTTCACTAAGTAAGGTCAAATTAATCGGATTTGAAAAAAATTATAGTAAATAATAGGTCACAGTACATTATTACCAAATCAGTGATGGCCATAAAAAATATAGACAAGAGATAGATTGAGTGTGCTTAACAACGGGCGGTAACATTGATCTTAATTCTTGTCACTACTCGAAATCAACGGTAGAATGGTATACTACCATAAATGTCACTTTCGTCCCAAAAGACATGAATCCACCAAATTGCCCACAATTTCGACCAATTGAGGAATTTTGGGCATTAACGAAGGCACATCTTAGGAAACATGTCTCGGCAGCCGAAACCATTCAACAGTTCGAAAAAGATTGGAAAAAAGTGTCAAAATTTGTCGCCAAGAAGTCTGCACTGAATTTAATGAGGATCGTTCGCAAGAAGGTGCGCCAGCTAGTCTACAATGGTCAAGTAGCAAATGTTTATAATAATATTCTGTTGTTGTGGTCTAATATTATCAGTATATTGAATAAAATTTGAATATCTAACACTTGTGAATTATTTACAGCGAAATCAAAATGCGTCCATTCTTTCTGGGACAGTCTTTACTCGGAACATTCAAGCGCACTGTCGGAAATACATTTTCAGTGTGTTTTCCATATTGAACTCATTGCCAGTCTGTGATCGCTTTCGGAAATCTGTGAAAAACAGATTAATCTGTGAATACCAGCTTTACAACAGCTTAGGCTATATGTATTGGCAGCTAATTTTTGCTTATAGCCACTTTTAACTGGACTACCAACGATAACCTCGATTCACCAAAGTACAGATTACTCGAATTTCCACCGCACTTACACGAGACGACGTATTCACTCGTTGAGAGCTTCTCCGAAAGTTCCGAAGTGATGTCTTGTAATAACCAAATTATGTAAATAATTGGGCTGTCAAAGCACCACTTTTGATTGAACACCCTTGAACCTTAACAACGTGAAATTAATTCCAATAAATAACATATTTATAGAGAGCAATACAAAATTTTATAACCATAGATATAACAACGTTCAGAATTGCATGAATGTTGCGCGGCCGAAGATTATAACATAAATAGGATTCAAAAGACCTGAGAGTCTTCTCACATCTTCGAAATAGTTGTTCTTCTGTTGTGTTTTTATCACTCGACATGCTTTTGCAAAATTTGAACCGCAAATCTATACACGACACAGAGATGTTTCTTTCATATTTCTGGCTCAAAAGATAATATTTTGTCTTATTTGAAAACCTAGTAATATGGACACTCACTGCAATTTTGTTTTTTTCGAACCGAATCTCGAAAACTGCTCCGAGTTTCCACAGTTGCACTACAGCATCTATCCCCAGCACTGATGATGATGGGCTACTAAAAAAGGATAATCAGCGGAGTTTACTGCGATTACTTTCAGAGACAAACTAAGGCAATTATCGTTATTTGACATCTTTAAATGTATCAACGTAAACGTGCTAAAGTTCTTTAGGGCACGTGATATGTTCCAAACCTGTTTCATCATTTAGCATATCACGACTTTCAGATTTGCGTGAAAAACAAAAGCTCTTCATCCGTAACTGGCAGTTCTATTGAACGAGCAGGTCGTTTGAAGACGTAGTCATCTTATAGTCACCATTTATTGGTCGACGGACTGGGTCATAGAATTAGACAATATCTTTGTTTCGTTCCCGAAAAAAATGCTCCCAGTAAAATAACACATAAAGTCAACTCAAACGCAAGGAATAATTTTTTAACTTTTGAACCAATGCATCGGAAAGAGATAGAAAGTTTCAGTATGATGTTTTAAGTTGAATAAGATCAATAAAACATCTGAGATGAGCATGGGTACGATTACCGTTAAATCGAATAGGTCTCTAGGTACCTCTAGCGAAAGTGATTGAAAAGAAGATATTGTTAGCTAGTGGCCAACGATGATATTTCGGCATCCGCTGGAGAATGAATCTTCCATTTGCATCGATGAGTTGAATATTAACTGAATGTGTTAAAACAGTTTTCAGGGTAGCATTATTATTATCGGTGTTTTTTAACGTCTTCAACAAACCATTCGTTGAAATTATATATAATAATTATAATCAATAAAGTACATCTATCTAAAGGTGCTAAAAATTTTTGACTTGCTAATTCGAATCGCTTAATTTTTCGCAGATGATTTTATGTGACGCGTTTTTGGCTTGTTTGTGCAGTAATGATCTTCACAGTTGTAAACAATTCACAACTCTTGGTTCGCTTCATGCTAATTTTACTAGCTGTAGCTGCTTAACACTGCTTTGTGTGAGGGTCGAAACCAGTTGACAATTTATGTATGTCAGACTCAATTTATATTTTTTACGCAGGACTACCACCCCGATTCTGTAATCCAACGGATTTGTGATACGAACGATTCTACACTTTCGTTCGAGTTCGAATTTTGCATTCGACTCTCGTTCGGGAATATTTAAAATTTCGAACACTGACCATCAAATCTGTCAACATTACTTACACATTATTTTTCGGAACATTTCGAATCGATCGACGTACAGAATAGGGGTGTACATCTTACTTCATTCACCTAGGTGCAATTTAGCAAATTTCACACCAAGAGTTCATACATTCAAACAAACATTGAAAAATCATGTGTTCCGACGAATGAATCCAAACATCGAAAAGGTCTTTCCGACAGTCAATGGAATGTGATTCAATAATATTAGTTTGTTATCCAAATAGACATCGAGATCCTTTCTTCCAGTGACATGCTCAATGCATAGTGATGAGATTATATAGTCGAAAGCAGTTGAACAACGCAAACGAGCGAATATCGTTAGTATAGTATAATTAAGTGTATCAATGTCAAGATTGAAATTGATAACAGTTCAGAATAGATTCACTTACAGCAATCAAATCATTCACATACAGCAATTTAGGAGATTTGATAACGTCGTAGTGGTCGTTGGTAAATAAAACAAATAGTAATGGAAGAAGGTGGCTTCCTTGGGGGACACATTCCGCACTGAAGGTTGAAAGATAAACGTGATATCGACTTAGTATTTAACAAAAGGGCAAGCAACCGAAGAGAAACTGTCATGTACTGATGCCCCCTTACCAAAAATTTAACGAAATTTGTCCGAATTAGCTATTTTGTAGTTTAACTTTAAACCATGAATAGTCATTTTTTTACAAACAAGTTATAGAACACCAAACATGCGATTCATTCTGAATTCCTTCGGGAATGTAGAATGGTGCTGATTTTTTAAAATCTCTAAATCCTCGCGAGGGGTGGAGAATTTATTACTTGAGCATTTTGGCACCTGCAGATCGTTCAGCTTTTTTTCGGGGATACAGAACGATTTGTTTTTTTATGTTTTGTGCTGTTTTTCCACCTCATCCACACACTTAAAACCATTTCTTGAGCTCGGCATAATAAAATGCCGAAACTGATCAGCAACACCTAAATTTGCTGATTGCTCAGTAATCAATACGCATGTTTCTGAACTTCGTTAAATGCATTCACTGATATTTCGGTAAAATGCTTTACTTTGCCGAAATTTGGCATAATTGCTTGCTGACTTTATCAGTAAACAACAGATATGCCGACATCAGCAGAGACGTTTGCCGAGATTTCGGAAAATGCGCTAGCTGTTGCCGATATTCAGCACGACAGCTGTCATTTATTGCCGCGTTACATTTTCGCTTCGCATTGTGCGATTATTTTCTGATGAAATTCTCGAGTGAAAAAATGGATAATCATCGAAGAAACGTGGAACCACTTGCAAGTAAAAATATTAAATAAATATAGTGACATGTTTCGCTTTATAAAAAGCGACTTTATCAGATCACATTATAAGGGAAAAACACCCAACACGGGGCTCAAAGAGTCCTCGAGACAAATCAGGAATCAGGAATCAGAACAAATTGGCTCAAATGGCACGTTCCCCTTGATATTTGGAGATTTGTGCCTTGCCATCAATTTGTTTTTAGCATCATTTTCCCGATATATAAGAGGGAAGGATTGAAAGGAAATGGTAAGGGTTGGACTAGGAGGATGGGAAAAATTGACGACACAAAAACACATAAAAGCAGAAGTAAATTCTGCACCCCTAAGGGATGCTGAACAATCTGCTGAGGATCACATTTAGTGGAAGCAGAAGGAAATTCTGAACCTCTACGAGGTCCCGAACAGTCTGCTGTTTATAAAACCTCCAACCCCCGAGAGGATTTAGAGATCTTACAAAAGCGACACCATTCTGCACTCCCGGAAGAATGCAGAACGACTCGCAGTATGTACGAGAAGAAGTAAATTCGGTACCCCTCAGAGGATGCCAAACAATCTGCCAAACCCTATTTAAGGTGAATACAGAAGGGATTCATTCACTCCAGGAAGAACGATGAACCCTTCTGACTATAGCTCCTTACCACATTGGGTGAGAAACGAGAGAATATCCTTCAATTTTAGCTCCGCATACACAGACTCAGCCATGTATGGAGAACCAAAAACCCGGATACGTAGCTGCGTCAATGCGGGACAGTTACATATCAGATAATATGAAGTACCATAATCGCATTCACACAAATCACACGAATAATACTCAGCACGTTGAATAGTAGCCATGTGATAATTGAGTTTGCAATGTCCAGTCAGAGCTCTGACCAGAATACTTCAATGATACTTGGAGAAATGCAGTAGACACTTTGACCACAGACTAACAGACAGGACACTCAAATTAGATTCTTCAATCATTTTAACTGTCATTTCGAATATTCCTTTATTTGGGACAGTACTCACATGTGTCATGATGGCGCCACGTTACCCTATCAAAAACATCCTGTCTGTCATCTAGACTGTGTTTATTTTTTTCATTTACCAACAGAGTTGCCATTTATACAGAATTACCTGTAATGTATTGATATGTATTTGCATTTGTATGCGAATTTCATGCAGGATACAGATTTAATACATATTGCCAAAACTATATACAAAATTGTGCCTACCTCTCATCCTTCAACGCAATACAAAATCGAACCCGTTTAGTGGCAATATTTACTTGCTTCTGATCTGCCGCCACTTAATTTCGGGTGAAAATTACCAACACAATAAAAAATAGTCTAGATGAACAATGTTGAGAAAAATAAATGGTTACCTTCCAACATCGCTAAAAAGTTTAATATATAATTAACGTAATATAATAATTTACTGTGACGATTCATTTCCAAATATTACGATGAAATCAGGCATCCCTGCAAGCAGCTGATCGGTGTTGACAAACGAGGGGGAACCAACTAGTAAATTAACTTTTACATAACACAAGGGGTGTACCGATAGTAAATAGTTCGCGCAGTACAATATAGGTGGAACTAGTGCATCACGAAAAATTATTTTTATAAGAATTTACTCATACTGTCATGTCTGTTAGTCTGTGCTTTGACATTTTCAGATTTAAATCTGGTAGAAATGCTTTTGTCTGAGCGCAAGTTTGCAAGCTGCGCCAGTAGCTGGCATGTTTGGATGCAGCCCAAGAACGTATCTTGTGCTTTATCCAACTAGTTGGAAGTGGTAAAGCTGGTTCAGGACCAACGAAATCATTCGTTGCACCAGCTCTAGCCAACTCATCAGCCCATTCATTTCCAGTAATACCAGAATGGCCGGGTACCCATATGAAGTAAACAGCATTTGAAATGCTGAGGTCTTCAATTAGAGTTCGACATGCGATCACTAGATTCGACCGTGAGTCATTCGAACTGAGTGCTTTTAAGGCTGCCTGACTGTCGGAACAAAAATAAATACGTTTACCACAGATCCTCTGCTGAAGTGCCGATTGTACTCCACACAGAATTGCGTAGATTTCTGCTTGGAACACAGTACAGTATCTACCAAGTGAATGAGACTGCTCCAGCCTATTTCACGACAGTAGATACCAGCACCAGCACGACCATTCAACAGAGAACCGTCCGTAAAACAAACTATGTGTTCATCAAGTTGTCGTTCCAGACAACCAGACAATCATTCCTAACGAAGAGGATAGCTCACATTGAATGTTTTAAAAGGAAAACTGCTTGTGAGAGTTAGGTCACTAGGAGCGAGTAAATACTCATCCCACGGAACCATTTGAGACCACAAGCGAGTGTGACTGGTAGCATATTCTAATGGGTTACTGTTCCAAAGCCCTGTAACCCTAAGACGGTATGCACAAGATAATGCTTCTTGTTTTAGGAACACATGTAGTGGTTTAATGCACAGTAGCGCCTCTAGAGCAGCAGAAGGAGTTGTCGTGAATACTCCTGTCATCGCCATTAGGACCATCCTTTGGAGATGATTTAGCTTTGACTGAACTGTCGCGACTTCTCCTTTCTGCCACCATACAAGACATCCATATGCTAAAATTGGTCTAACGATAGTTGTGTAGATCCAATGAATATATCTGGGTTTGAGTCCCCATGATTTTCCAAAAGCTCGTCTGCATTGGCCGAAAGCCATGCAAGCTCTTTTAATCCTGAAATCAATGTGAGCAGACCAATTCAGTTTTGAGTCAAGAATAACCCCGACGTATTTAACTTGATCGACCACAGTGACCCCTGAACCAAAGAACTGCAACGGACGAGCTCCTGTAATTATCCTACGATGAGTGAAAAGCACCATTGATGTTTTGCCCGGATTTACAGATAATCCAAACCTGACAACACCATTGTTCAACAGATCGCAGGGCTTGCTGCATTAAATCAAAGAGAGTGTTAATGCTTATACCGGTCATCAATATATGATAATCGTCGGCAAAACCATAAGTCGGAAATCCAAGGTTATAAAGTTTCCTTAACAAACCATCAGCGACTAGGTTCCATAAAAGTGGGGATAGTACACCACCTTGAGGACACCCACAGACACTCAGCTTTCTAATCTCTGGCCTACCGAAGCGATGATCAAAGAAGTTGATTGCTAAGCATTGCGTGTATCCAGTAAGGGAAAAACCCAAGATATTCCGTTCACGACTGCAATGTTTAACCTCCTGCAGCCATTCAGCCATCGGCACGGAAATACACCTTGACTTAGGAGTTCCTATTTTTGTGGCCTTTTACGACATGGAATAGGAAACCAGTGGATCAATTCTTGGTAAAAAATAATTCCGCCGGATGCCACACGGCTTACCTGTTTGGTGGACTTATACCACCGGTACAGGTGGACCGTAGCGTTATTCTTAGCAGCTGGGAAACCGCTACCGACACTACACGGCTATCTAGGCTGCTCAGAGAGGGAAGTTAACAGCGACTTTATCAGATCACATTATAAGGGAAAAACACCCAACACGGGGCTCAAAGAGTCCTCGAGACAAAACTTTGGGGGATATGCGAAAAACTAACCCAATGCATGGACAAATTCAATAGATCAAAGTAAGTTTATTTTTTGAACAATACCGTATATGCATCATTAAATATTGAAAATTGTTGTATATTTATTTTTATTTTCATATTTCCAGCTCGACTCAAGGTGGCCGCATCCGGAAACGCTGCTTTTTATTATGCTACATGTTTTAAGGTAGAGGCTTTAAGCACTACTGGCAACAAATTTGTAAGCCTCCTTTAAGTGTTAATAAAATGAATTTTTGATCCTGAATGGTGTGTTTATAATGTTTAGAAATTACAAACAAAATTAATTGACTAGATTTTTAATTACTGATGATTCGGTAATTTGTTTTTTTTTTTTCATTTTTTCGTTTTATTGGATTGCCGAATATTCAGCGAACGTTTCACTGAGCAAACAGTAAATCTTATGCTGGCGATTTCGGCAATATTTGACGTTTGTCAAATTTGAGGGTGCCGAGACGCTCAGTTATTTTATTTTTGCCGAGATGATTGCTGATTACTCGGCTGTGCGAA
The DNA here is from genome assembly GCF_030247185.1 of Malaya genurostris. Classification (NCBI taxonomy): domain Eukaryota; kingdom Metazoa; phylum Arthropoda; class Insecta; order Diptera; family Culicidae; genus Malaya; species Malaya genurostris. The sequence continues at coordinate 64,455,802 of NC_080570.1, read as the reverse complement.
TCTCGGCATTTTTTTGCCGAGACTCAGCTAAAAAATTTAAGTGTGCACTCACAATTCCCTTCCATGTTCCCTTTATCCTTCTCTTCCCATCAGAAAATGATTAGAAACAATGAAAATGATCCGAAAGGTATGCAACTGGGTACCATATGAATTGAAGGAAAGGGATGTCGAGCATCGTTTTTTCACCACTCCAAAAGCATATAAGGAAAGGTTTGTAGCGATTGTAGTTTATTGATCGTTCTCCTAAGAGCACTGATCATTCCAAATTTATTTTCAACAATATCCCGTAGAAGAAACATCGCATTTAAAGAATATGTTCGACATTGTTTCATAGGTAAAAAAACAATAATTCCGTTTTATGAACCAGCAATCGATCTCCGAAAACTTTTTGATAATTTCTTCAATTTAAAAAGTGTAAAGTATTGAATGTTCATTCTGTTTTTTGTATTCTTGCACACTAAGATTTAATTCCTTTGTTCGGTAATATTTTTGACGAGAACTTTCGGTAATATATAGAAATAACCAATATTTCGGTACATGGGTTTTATTTTACAACAATTATGCAAATTTTCACCGAACGATCAGTTTAATGTAAATTTTCATTACAGAATTCTGTATTAGATATACAATTGATACGGTAAACCTGAATAGTCGCCGAGTACGGTAAAACCATACTGTCTGTTTGGTAAAGTTATCTTCCAATAACCGAACTTCTGTGAAAACTGATTGTCATGAAACTAACTGTCAAACAGTTATTAAAATATTCAGTGAGTGTATTTTTATCAACCAAACGAAAAAAATGTTGAAGGGTTCATCGAATGGATTGAGGTACAGGTGATAAAAGTTTTTAAGACATTAGAGCCACTAACAGCTTTTTGTTTACTTATAGGCAGAAAATAATTTTGTATCACTTGTCCACTCGCTGCCAACTCAAATCGTTCAAGGGTAATTTTTGTTGGACTCGACGGATTGTGCAGTGTTTTGGAAGGCGCTCATAACTCCGGTCAGTCGGAACATCTGAAACTTTTTAAATTTCTCGTGGAATAAAACCATTTTCTTCATTCGTTTTTGTGAATATGTGTTGTTATTTTAAATCCGAAAATCCACAATTTTAACCAAAGGAAAACAAACAAACAAAAATTACCGAACAATCTGTTAGATCCATTTGGTTTACAGTTTACGGTAGTTGCTTGACAGTTCAGCAATTACTGAAAGATCGGTAATCAATTCAATTACCGAACGTTCAGCTGTTGAAAATTCGGTAAAATATTACCGAATACTGCGAAATTTTCTAAGTGTGTGATCTCGTTAGTTCTGCCTTATTGACTGCAATCGGGTAATGACACAAATATGTATGCAGAACCATTTCAAACAGCTAGCATCAGTGTCCATCTAATTCGTACTGTGCACTTCCGGTGAAACCCCGTTCTATCGTGTTGGTGCGGTGAAAATTTGAGTGTTTCGCGAGAAAGAAAGGAATTTTAACCGTTTTTTGGCGACTCCACGTTGGCACGTAGCAAAGTTTTTAATAAACGAAGTATAAACAAAAATAAACTGCAATATAGCCTAAATTACTGTGTCAGCAATCGGTGTCATCTCAAGCGAGGTGACACCACCCAGAAGTGAAGAAGAAGAATAATTATTTCTGTGTTCAGTTTTGCTCGTCATGCGTTCGTCAGAAACAAGTTTGGACATACACGTCAAAAGCAAGAGGTATTAATCGAAAATCGAATTCTTTTCATCCTTCAACATAAGTTTTTTCTATAGCTACCATTAATATCGTAAAGAATTATTACTATTATTGCCACATCATCCTCAGTCCTCGCAAGGAGATTTTTTCCCGTGTAGAGGGGGCTGAATTATGGTGCGAAGCGAAATATTCATAACTTTGAAACTGAAAATTTTATTTTACTCCCTTTGATTATCTTTTGTGCTCATGAAATCATAAAAATAAAGCTGTAATTATAAACTTATAATCTTTTCCGGAAACACAAATTTTTTGAAAAGATTTAAACGGTTTATTTTTATAAAATTTGAATGACCTCTTCAAATATCACGTAGATTTCTCTATTTAATTTTTTTGATCTTTTTTCCCTTCCTATGAATTAATAATGCGAATAATAATAGTTTGCCATTCTATTTCTAAATCTGAAATAGTCAAATTGAGTAACTACTTTAAAACAATTAAGAAATGAATATAAAACACTTCACCATTTTCAACAAAACAATCAAAGGATAATTATTTTTTATATTTGAAATTATACTTTTTTCCATGTGTATTTTTCATGCTATTTGGCTCTTTTCAATAAAGGTTTTCGATTGGAATGTAACCAAAATGCCTGCGACTCTGTGCGAAACCCAGAGAGATGGTAACCTCAAATATTACTAATATTTCCTATTATTGAATTGAAAATTTGTATGTTTAAAATTAATAAGTAGTTCCCAAGAACCATAATCTTGCCCAATCAATCAACTAATCTTTGGTTGGAAATATGTTTTAATTATATTCATGTCCAGTGCTGTCTTACCCAAGCTTTTTCAATGTTTTAGCACAATTTGTGTCCATGTATCGATAAATTGGCGTAGAATAGAAAATGCATCTTGGATTGAACTAACAGAAAATTTGTTTCATTCCAAATTCAATCTCAAAACAGCAATTTGAGTCTTGGTCAAAAATTGATATGTCAACTCTGCAAAAATTGTCCGATTCGATGACAAATCGAATTTTTGAAGTAATCCAAAACGACGATGGTCATCCTTTTTTTTCAAACTCGGTTTTAAAATAGATCACAAATTGATTGTTCGGTTAAACGAATGTCTTGCCATTTTTTTTTTCAAATTTTATCTCCGAATGTGAACTAATGTGAAATCTATGATTACTTTTGGAAAATAAAAATCATCTTTTCCACGAAACCGGAAGAAATAACTAGGTTCTGTTTTATTTGGAAAATAGAGTGAAAAATGTGAAGTCGGGTAAACGAATGTCTACCATTATAGTAGCTTCCATACGAGGCTAAGCTTGTTGAAATCGAGTTAGCCATCTCCGAGATTCCGATAAAACGATAACGGCAATTCTACACCCTTTCTATACTGCCATTCCAAGCATAATTGTCCCATGCATAAGAAATCCTGTGTGCGTATGTGTCTATGTATCGTTTTTTTGCAGTAACTGTTCTCGGAGAGGGCTGAACCGATTTTCACAAACTTAGATTCAAATGAAAGGTCTTGTGGTCTCAAACACAATTCCTGAACATTATTTGGATCCGACTTCCGGTTCCGGAATTATGGAGTAAAATGTGCAAAAAAATGCCGCATCGAATAATAACGGCCAACGATGTGTCAACTTTGCGGCCTCCCGAGGAATGGTAGACAGAAGCACCTCATTTTCCCGCAAGGATATCCACAAAGCTACCTGGAAGTCACCTGACCAACAGACCGAAAACCAAATCCACGTTTTGATCGACGGAAATTTTTTCTCGGATATCAACAATGTTCTCACATACCGCAGTGCGAATATAGATTCGGTTGCTGGTTGCTGAATGCATGCGCTCAAAACTTTCGACGGTGGGGCTCGAGAGAAGTTAATGTCAGCCACCCATTACGAGTTCTATTTGGCGGTGATGAAATCGAAATGGTCGACGAGTTCGTGTACTTGGGCTCACTGGTGACTGATGATAATGACACCAGCAGAGAAATTCAGAGACACATATTGTCAGGAAATTGTGCTTACTTTGAACTGCGCAAGACGCTTCGGTCGAGCAAAATTCGCCGTCGTACGAAGTTAACTATCTACAAAACGCTGATTAGACCGGTTATCCTCTACGGGCACGAATACTGGACAATTCTCGTGGAGGATCAACGTGCACTGGGTGTTTTTGAACGGAAGGTGTTGCGAACCATCTTTGGCGGAGTGCGGATAGAAGACGGCACGTGGACAGGGCGAATGAACCATGAACTGCACCAGTTGCTGGGTGGACCAACCCTGTCCAAACGGCCAAGGTCGGGTGGTTACGGTGGGACGGGCATGTTAGAATGTCGGAGAACAACCCGGTTAAAATGATCCTCAATAATGATTCGATCAAATTGAGGACGACCTGCGGACCCTTCGCAGCTACGAGGCTGGCGGCGAACAGCCATGATTCGAGTTGAATAAAGACGCCTCCTGTATACAGCAGAGATCCATGTGGTCTACGACTGAAAGAGTAAGAGTAAATATGTGTTCTAACTTTTCTCATAGATGGTGTGACCGATTTTCACAATCCTGTGGTGCCATACGTAATTCCTGAATTTCATCCGGATCCGGAAATATAGGGTAGAGTGTTAAAAATTTTATACCATCACTGAAAAAAGTCGATCTCAAATCTTCTCCAATTGATAGTTTTTATCAGTAGACGGTCAAACAAATCGATTTATGTTATTTTTTTAGGAAAGAAGAAAACTATTTGGAAGAATGCCACAGTATTATATATGATAGTATGATTGATATGAGAAAGGCATCCTTACTCCACTAGGTGGATTAAAACAGGTTTTTTCATCTACATGAACCACGGGTTTGCAAAAGATGATTCAAGACGAACCCCCGAAGAAGCCTTTCAAACGATAACTTTTTATGACTCTAAAGGGATGTCATCTTTGCTTGTAGCTAATCTATCTAACCTATGATCTAACATTTAGTAAAGACAGACAAATAGATTCAAAAGTAGACTGATTTATCAATTTTGTCTTTCATTTACAATTGTTTGGAGTAAAATGAGTTTTGCGGATTATTTAGTTGTTTTAGTATTCCTTTTTTTCTAGAAATCGTGCCACTTACGTCTTGCAGCAAATAAAACGTATTACATAACTTATGAGCTAAAATCAAAGGAGAGTTATTTTCCTTCTGGGTAATTAAGTGCATGTTGTATAGACATATGAACTACGGGAAGGTGTTTGTAGTTAATGATAGAGTGAATCTTCTGCAATGCTTACCAACTAGAATATATCTGTCAGTAGTAAATATTGAACTTGACCAAACAAATACAGTGTGTAGTTCCACATTACAACTGGAAGTTGAGTTTTTTTCATTTACACTAAGCAATGAATTTCCTGTAACTTACTACTTGTCATTACGGTTATAAGTTGAGTTACTGAGTTATTCAATCCATGAATTTGTTCTGATTTTTTCGTGCTCCGGCAAACAACTCAATGTAACGGGTGCCCATTTTTTCCTTGTGCTTTTTCATCGCCTTCATTGCTTCCTCCATTGTTTCGAAGTAAGCATCACCTTCGCCAGATGGGCGACCTCTAGAATCGAATTGCACTTCGCACTTAGTCGGTCTCAGCGGCATGAAGAAGTCGTGAATGTCCTGCTCGTCACAGCTAAACGGCATCCCACGCAGGTGCACACAGAACTGATTATCGCTACCTTTAATGAAGTCATTACTATTGAAGTTTCCACTTCCGCCGCCGTTGCCGAAATTGTTTCCACCTCCAAAGCTGTTGAAGTTATTTCCGCCGCCAGAGCGGAAGCCACGGTCTGAATCGAATCCGCCACCGAAACTGTTACCGCCGCCGCCGCCGCCGCCTCCACCGCTGTTTCCGCCAAAACTATTTCCGAATCCACTACCGCCGCCACTGCCACCGCCGCTGTTACCACCTCCGAAACCACCGCCGCTGTTGCCGCCGCCAAAACCTCCGCTGCTGTAATTACCGCCGGAGTTATTGTTACGCCCTGAACCGTAGTTGGTGCCACCTCCGCGCTCTGAAAGTAGAAAAAATGAGGATGGTTTGTCGGGTTTCGCGAATCATTCATTGTGTTGAGGGCTGTGAGGACCATCTGAGTTGTAATGCTGGCTATTTCGTTATTGTTTTGATTGGCAATGAGTATGCATTGCGTTCGAACCAAAGTTCGCCCCGGGAGACAGGTATTATTTGTTCCGATGATTTTTTCCCCGCTACACACCCGCCTTCTTGAGTGTCTATCACCATCCCAAATTGAATGATCCATTTTACCAACATCAGATCATCCCCTATAGTTTAAAAAATGCGACACGAAGAAATTGAAATATATTCCCAGCCATGGAATTGAAAGCTTCCAATGTGATTCACAAGTTGAAATTTCAATCCACTTTCCTTAAAACATAATTGAGAGACCAATAATTAAGTTCCAAAGGAATAGAACATTTACAAGTTATTCATAGCCACCACATCTAGCAATCAGGCAAAGCAAAAGATAGAATTAAAGCTGAAGCTCAACAGAATACACAGTGAACATGAACGGTGCTTCATTGATATGATTTGTCGCATCTCTAGGACAACTCATTAGTACAGCAGTTCCACATAACAGAGAAGGTTGGAGTTCTGTCTCGAAATGATATTTATTATTTTTCTACTTGTTAATTTCGTGGGAAAACAAACATTCAATCATACGAGGCAACAGATATTGATTAAATTTAAAACTAGCTCCAAGGGGGTCTACGTCTACAAAACTTACAAAACTAGAACAAATCGTTAACAGTTAATTTGAGCATTAGTAGAGCAGTTCCAGAATGTTAATTTGAACATTAGTAGAGCAGAACGTTTGAGCCTCGTGCGCGAAGCAGGTAGTGACTATTTGGAAAGCGAACAGGACTGGCCGAAGAGCCTTAGCATTCAGTGTGTTAAGTGTGCTCTTGACCTTGATCGCAAGGTTTGATTAATAATTTAAGGAATTGATAAACTAATTGGGATCGACAGCTGTTGATGGAAATGGGCTTGGCTCTGCTCATGCGCAGTCTCGTCACTCCATCGTAGCTGATGTGTGTAGCGATGAACTGGTCCGGCGGGAAAGGCCAGGTGAATTACTGTCTGATACTGGTAAAAATATCGGGTTCGATTCCTGATTTGATCAAGGATCTTCCCGGGTTGGAAATTTTTTTGATTAACATTGGATAGTAAATCCGAAATATTGGAATGTTATTTTGTGGTCAGTCGTTCTTTTGAAGAAGAATCTATACCTGCTAGATTAATCAGATCGTTTTCTTTTGTTTACTGGTTAAGATATGTGCAAAATATTAATTATCATTTAGATAACTCGTTCTGCTCACACCTTTGTAGGGGTATGAGGTGGGACCATCATCAATCAACATACTTTGTAGGTTTTTAAAATGACTACATTCGTTCGTTTTAATAAAGCCGTTTAATTAGCCAAGGAAATTAGTTTTATTGCGTGCAATTGATTCAATGAATAGATAAAATTTGACTACTAAAAAATTAGTAACAAAAATTGGTAGTTATTAGATGATAGAAAGCAGGAATGCTTTAGATCAGACCCGAGAATTGTAATATATTTTTAATGAAAGAATCCAATACAGAAGCCATAAAATTTCCGAAATCGAAAATCTTAGAATTGCATGATACGTTGAGATCTAATGTCAATAAAAAAACGATTTTTTTTCGAGATAACACTTGATCTCGACGTTTCATGGAATTATAAGACATTTGAACATTTTACATAAAAAAAAATTGTCTGTCGCAATTTTAAAAATTTTTCTAGTCCTAGAGACGACTTTTGAAAAAAACTATAAGGATCAGCCCAATGGGGTTGTTCGAGCCATTGATGTGGAACAAAGGCAATCAAAATTTCTAATGATCGACGTTTTCAATCAAACAGTTCAATCCACCGTCAGACTTTTGAATCCGCAACTGCACGAGAGTCGGCTTAGATTGATCTTTATTAGGAACCAACACCAAACACGCGAACCCAAAATATAGACTCTATTTGTCTTGATTTGGATTTGGTTTGTAGCCGACGAGATTACATTCAAGTTTTGTATGCAAGCAATTATTTTCATAGCGTTAAAGTTTCTCTACCATTACTACCATTCTGCCATTTCGGTTGAAGCGATAAACTTTTTCTCATTATTAATCGAGATCATCTTATATAAATTAGGAATTAATCTTAAGCAATCAAACCTTACCCTGGGGTAGTTGCAAATTTCTCAGTTGTTGCAAAACGACATAACATGGAATTTCATCCGAACTCGCATGACACAAGATCAGAGCATACCAATTAAAGCTTCAAATCGTGTTATGGCACTTTTTGTCTTTCTGTCTAGCAACAACCTACGTCTGGCATGCTACACGTAGAACTGAAACAGCTATAATTTTACCTCTATTTATAGATTCGCGTGCTTCCAACAGCTTCGCTTTTGCATTGATTGACCAATCAGAGCGATGCTTTCCCATTGATATATCGCTTACTCCTTCAAAAGCGTCGTCTATGGCAGGGAAATCCGGTGTGCCGGAGATTTTTAGCAGACGAAGTAGGACACTGCTAGCTATCAATCAGCGTGAACACCTCTAATTGTACTTAAGGAACAAGACTCTTTGCCAGCGTATGAGTAATGCCAACAATGTGTGCTTAAAAACAAATTCCGGCGCTTCTTCTTCTGATATTACTCAATAAATCTTCCATATGGTTGAAAAATAAACCAATCGGTTCATACTACATAAAATTGCAATTCAGGAAAAGCGAAAAGTCTAAAACTCTTCCGTTTTCCTTAAAACTGCTCGAGAAAAATTATTCCAGTTTCATCTTACTTCCACTGACACATTTGATTAGCAACAAACACATTCCTATATGGATTTCCGCTTGCAGAAATAATTGCAATATAAAGATTTACGTACCGTCTATAAGTGAACCCGCAAAAAAGAAACCATTAATTTAACACGCGAAAGGCAATGGATATGGAATGTGGTCGAAAAACTATTTATTTTTCCGGAAAACTGCATTCGTAACAGAAAATATTTAGTTTTGTTTATTTTGTGTAGCGCAATCTAATACCAATGCATTGAAGCAGTGTTGCTAACTTTTTTATTAGGGAATTAAAATCCACATTCATAAAATGTTAGCAATTTTCCATCAAACGTTGGTGTAAAATTGATCAAAACTGATATTTCATCCAAGATGTCAGGCCTAACATTCATTTGAGAATAAATTATTATGAAAAAAGATTGTTTGAAACTCAATCGTGAAATCCACTTTGATAAACTCGGTGCACTGCATATATGAACACATAGATCTATGGCATACGTACCAAATAAAATGTACGTAATACACAAATTACCAACTCAAGTTAACTTTGTTTACTCTTGATCCTTAACCCAACAACATACATTTTATTAAAATATAAAAACTCATGACGCTTGTTTGTCTTTCTCGGACGACGGTTTTGATATAGAGAGCGGCATTGCATTCTCGCGTTACCAACTGAGTAGGTATAAAACACGTTTTATTCCTTCTAGCCTGCGCAGTTGACTTTTGAATATCGGTAAATAAATTGTTTCAGAATTTTTTGAAAATATCAATTCCATTGAAATTATTGTAATTCGTACCGAGTGTACTTCTCCAAAAGAACAACTTGTTACTCTCTTTGGTCTCGTCTCATTAATTTGTGTGTTAAAATAGGTGTCGTGAATTCGTCGTGCTTTAGTACACAGTTACAATTCTGGAAGAAAAGAAACCATGCACAATTCACACAATATATCAACTTATGAGAACGATTTTAGATATTCAAAAGTGTGACAAAACATGTTTATTCGTATTCACGTAATCCAGTTAAGTTTCTGACATTACTGATCGATCGATCTCGATTTCGGAAATTTCATACCTTAATCTTCACTACACGGGATCATGCGTCAATTAAAAAAATACAAAAATTGCCGCGTAACCTTCTTTGTCATAATTTTGTACGCTTATAAATCTGACATTTTTAGATACATTTAAATAATTTAACTTTGAGTTGTATCGGGAACATTTAACTTAAACATGTTTTGCCACGTCGTTTTGGTATTTCAATAATATACTATTGAAAAATCGGTTTGAATTGACCTACGTTTTCACGAGCCAACCACAGCTTGTCATAATGATACCATCCTATTGATTCCTCTAACATGGCCAACAGTTTTGATCGTTGCTTCTCACCACGCATTTCATTCAGTAGTTCTGCACAGTATAAACTTTCGCATAAAAGAGAATCTATGAATATATACTTTGCGTTGTTTTGCTCAGTCTACGCCTGCCTTCATACAGAGTGCATGGGTGAAATATTGGCTGTCATCATCAGTATTGAACTGACTTGCACTCGATGCGATTCGATAATGCCGTAGAGAAGGTTTCATGTACGCATCAGCAAGTAGAACTTCTACGGGTTTATTTTATGTACCTTTCGCCTCGCACGAGCGGCAACGATTTTATGTGTTCGCGTAGAGGAAAATCGCTCCCACAGAATAAGTATCAGTATAGAACCGACTTGCACTTTGTGTGGTTCGATAATGTCGTAGAGAGCCTTTGCATTTCTAATGTAATCGTGTTCGAACGTGTCTCGTACACAACCCTGTAAACATTTTTTCTGTAAAGTGCCCATCTTGGTAAGGCACATAACCATCTTTTTTGGAAGAGCAAATAAATTTTAAATTTTTCAAATCAATTCTTTTCAGTGTAGGACTCGATTAGCTGATTTTGCAAAAAATACTAGAACAACACTTCTTTGTAGGATATCATTTTTCGACATTAACTCTAAAAAAAATTGGTGAAGAATGTTTTCAAAAGACACCCTTAGATCAATTTTGGAAAAACAAAGTGGTTTTTCGAGACAAAGTCTACATTTCTAGGAAAAAAAATCAAATCTCTGGGGGTGCTGCCAACATTTGTTGGAGTTGGCGTGAAATTCGTCTTTGAGTAAAAATACGGCTTTCATCGATCACTACTATTAACATTTACATACGTCAACAGTTCAAACAAGCCCCTAAGACTGTCCCTTCTAGTTATATTATTAAATTTTGTCCAAATCTAAAATTTTGGGTCGTCACGAACAGAATCCAACAGCTGTTGAGCAATGTTAATGCGATGCTGTCGAAATTGAGCAATTTCGTTACGAATGTCGCGGCAACCCGTCTCGTGCCCAAACGGGAGTACCTCAAAAGGCCATCGTTTCCGATTAGTGATTGGGCGACTCGAACTGCGTTACCTTAGCGGCTTGGCTAAGCTTATCCACGTGTTCTCGACCTTTCTTTAGTATTCGGCCTTATGAGATTTCGATCTTTTGCGTAAGTCTGAACGATTTCCGCCCTTTGTGATTCGACCTTTCGAGTCAACCGATACATTTAGGTTCTCAGTAAGTTCTCTGGTTATGTTTTCATATGTTGACGTGCTCTCGGTCCTCTGACAATATTTTGAGCCTCCGATAAATGTTGCTTTGGTCCAAAATAGCTTCGCTGGTCAACAATTTGTACTTTACACAAAACTAAATACAAATTCCTCCATAATTTATTCACAGTAAATTATTGTTAAGAGCAGGCATCGGTTATTTTCAAGATTATTTCAAGTTAACAAAACTCTTCCGTTGTAGAGTTCCACATGGGCAAAGCAACTTCGACGGCATGTTTATTTCATTTTGCCTCGATACTTTACAATGGATGAAACATGGACTCATCACTACACGCCTGAGTCAAATCGACAGTCAGCCGAAGGGACATCAGTTAATTAAAAGCCGACCTAAGCGTCCAAACACATCGACAGGCAAGTTTATGGCCTCTGTATTTTTGAATGCCTTGAATTACCTTGAAAAAGGTATCAATAGTAAATACTACACAGTATTATTACATCGTCTGAAAGTCGAAATTGAGATAAAACGACCCAGAATGAGTAAGAAAAAGGGACTTTCCTATCCGTGTTATCTGCACGATGACAAAATCCCATGGATTGGAATTAGGTTTGCTACCGCATCCATCATATTCGCTAGATTTTGCCCCCCCTCCGACTCTTTTCTGTTCAGGAAAGAGATTTGCATTAAATAATGAGGTCATAGCTGAGACTGAAACGTTTGTTTTAGACTAAGGAGAAATCTGGCTATAGGAGTTGCGTGAAAACGTTGGAACAATTGTATTGTTCTTCAAGTACATTGATAAATAAAATCGATGTCCTAAAAGCTTGTTTTTAGCCAAAAATTACCCAAATGTAATCACCCCAAACAACCTAATAACCACGCTTTGGTTTGACTTCAACACCGATTTAAATTTTAGAAATTTGAATTTCTAGTTTTTATGTAGTATAGCCACAAAAACACTAATTCGGTGAAAATACATTAGCTTTTTACTACGGATAAATTTAAAACGCATCCCAAACTAACGTTAATCACAATAAGCACAACTAATCATCACATTCATTATTTCATTAGCACAAAAAACATGTTTCAAATTAAAGATTATTTTGAAAATCTCACGAAAGTTGTGAGCGTAACTCAATTTTTAAGACGTATTTGAGCATCTGTAAAAAATTCTGCTTCCGAAAAGATAGATTCTTACACGCTTATAACAACCACACAGATCACAAGTAAAATCGGATCATTCGGATTGGGGTTTCAAACATTCACAAGGGTCCACATCCATATACAAAGAGCAAGAATTGCTAACAACAGTTCAATATAGAAAGTGACATTCTTGCCATAGACTTTCAAACCCATCAAAAACTTTCGCGTGAAAGTTTCCGTCCCTCAACCGCGACTCCCGCGAGTTACTTAGAACACTCAGCCACTTACTCAACTGATCCTGCAACAATCTCAAGATGTCAATGTTGCCCGTATTGTTGGCCAACCCACCGGAGTACATGTTTCCGCTGCCTCCTCCACTACCGCCGAGACCGCCGCCCATCTTGCCGTTGTTCGATCCAAAGTTGTTACCACCACCACCACCACCTCCGCCGCCGCTACCGAAACCGTTTCCGCTGCTCCAGCTATTTCCGCCCCCGGAAGGACCACTGGAGAAGTCGTCCGACGAGAAAACTAGGAGAACAAAAGACAATGTAATATTTACGGAACAACCAGAACGCTACTGGGTCTTACCTCCTCCGCTGGATCCTCGTCCATAACCCTGGCCAGGTGGGAACCGTTGGCGGTTGTTGTTGCCCATTCCACCGCCGCCACCACCACCGCCGCCGTTACTGTTGTCGTTATCGTTTCCACGACCGAAAGAATTCAAGCGACGCATTCGCTTTTCGGCCCACTTCATCTCACGTACGCTGCTCTTGAACAGTTCGATATATCTGCGCGAATGTTGTTGGAAGTGAGCATGAGAGAAAATAACACACAAAACAATCATTAGTACAGTTGAAGAGAAGGTTCGACCGAAGAGTAGAATTACAAGGACTGAACTGTGTCATGGAACAGTGTACAACAATATGTACCGGAAATAACAGTTGCAAATATTCACAGCTTCATGAAACAATTCTATCTGATGTTTTTAATGTTGTGTTGCTACACAGTTGTCAGGTGCTCCAATGATTCCAACGGGTTGTTGCGTGATTTGGGTTCAAATTTTTACGGTTTTAAAACAGTTTTTTTACTCTAGCGTTGAACAATGTCCCCAATTTTCAATGGATAATGTGTATAAAAGTGTTGCCAACGTTGAGAGAATAAAAGTTTAGATTGGACAAGCGCGGAAATTTTAAAATGAAAGTTCCGGTTCTTTTTTGATCATAAGGTATTATTAAATGAGAGCTAATTCAATATCGTTGTTTGCGAATTGCCTTATTCTGTATGCATTCGACCCAGTTCTAGCACGAGTTCTTCCATTGAAAGATCACTTTTGGGAGCTTTTATCACGCCTGCTAAAAAGGTGTGAGGTACTGAATCCTCTAATTATTTATAACTTGGAAAGGCTAGTCGAGCTTCAATCTCAAACAAGATTCATGACAGTATATCTTAACTGTATATTCCAGGTAATCAATCGTTAAAGATATATTCCTTTCCATGACAGCATCCTAAACATCCCTGATTCAACTTTAACTTTCCATGCAGTTCGAAGTACGTGGAATCCCGGATAATCTACGATCGATAGAAAATCCCAAAAATATTTCAAGTTCAGACATATTCACTCCGAAAAAACGTTTTTCGCGGACTGGTCACGAATTGAAGATGCTACTGGGACTGGTATGTTCAATGATAATATTTCGGCTGTCAATGTATTCTAAATCATTCAATTGGCTTTTGTAATCATAATCAAATGAGATCCACTGGATTCATTGTCATTTGAATAATCATACCTAGTCATTTGAAGTTTCGCTTGCTTCGTTTCAAGAACCTGTGAACCCACCTGTTTTTCAGTCTCAGCCGCCGACTGTGAGCAAGTTCGAATGAATAAGCATGAACATCAGCTCGATGACAGAAAATCATTCCGACCGGTACAATAAACAAAAGGTGACGGTTTCCATTTGAGTGATCGTGTGGAACAATAATTTTCGAATTTTTGGTATGCAGTAAGACATATTCCAAAGTATTAGAAATAAAGATTGGAAGAGAAAGCATTAAATTTAAGTACTTTCTGTAATTGAGCGTTCATTTATTATCTTGAACCAACTAAATATTCACCAGGAGCTCATTTGATAGGCGCTCTCTCAGTCAATTGAAAAAGATGTTTGTTAGTTCAAGGGAGAAACTGACTTCTGATTTACTGAGTTTCAATTGCCGGAGCAACGGATGAAGAACTGAACGTTGTCCATTCAGTATGTCAGTGAGCGGTGTATGTATTGAGTATGAAGTATAGTACAGTCAACTGATCGGCTGTGTAAAGTCGATTTCAATTGATTGAAATTAAAAGATTTTTTTTTATTTAATCATCGGATAAAATAGTATACTTGAGGAGATTTAGTAAAGAAAAATACCTAATACATTTGAAAAATAGTGGGAATATATTGTATTAAACACAAATCTTTGTGCCTGTATTGATTTATATTAGGTTAAGAGCTCTATGCAAAAATGATACTACGGCGAAGAAAAACATATGTACACTGCCTTAATAAACGAATTTATTAACAATAAAAAATGTCAATTACTTTTGCGACACAGTAAAGCTTGCATCGATTGTCGTTGAAAGTAACGTCTATTGTACTGTATACGAAATTTAAGTAGCAATATAATAGCCGAAAACATGTACCTCTTTGCGATCGCAGTTAATTGAATCCATCATTTGGAAATTGAAGCACCTGACACAAGTATAGCAGCATTGAATTTAACAATCAAAACAGTTGTGAACAGAAGAATTCCAAAACCTCACTCTGCTGAAGTTTGGTCGGTTTGCTCCGTTAACCGACACAGAAAGCCCGGAACAACTATCACGAAAACAAACTGTAGAAGTTGTAAGAACTTAAAGCAAGATAAATTTTATTCAATCCCCTTTTGCAACAACCCAATCAACCATTTTACAGTGGTAAGCATTTTTGTTAGCAGCTTCTTCTGCCTCGAGTTATGCCGGGGCTACAAGTAACATGAATTGACTCTTCAAACTGAAATTTAAAAAAAAAACTAACAATCAAAACAAACGCAAACTACAGTCAATAGAACCCCAAACTCGTAAACATAGTATTTCATGTTTGCTGTAAGACGACAAAATAACTAAAGTCCAAAAAAAAACAAGAGTTTTCAAACACTAATTATTCCACTTAGCACAGACTATCCGTTCCGTTTGTTTCGCGTTGGTGCGGTATTTCCGTTATTCTCTATTTACTTTACTTTGCTTAGAATCTTAATCAGTTGTCAATAAAAAAAAGTTATAGCTTTCAAACCACCCACCTGTTCCCAATCTTCTCTTTCTGTTTATTCATCATCGCCTTTTCGGCATCATCGTCAGTTGCAAATTCAACAATCGCCTCCCCAGATGCCCGTCCCAGCTGATCCAGTAGCAAAAGAATCCCATTATAGCCATTCTTTATCGTGAACCCTGTTGTAACGTAACGTAGGCGTAATGAAATTGGTGAAACGTGGTTATGTATTTTCAAACACTAGGGTTAGACAAGTTTCGTTCTCAATCCCGCAATGTGCTCCTCCTCCACCCGGTTGACTGTCTAGGTTCTTGTAGTTGCTTGTTCCCAAGATACAGGGTGGCCACCCAACTCTGCTAATGCTACTATGAATGTACGTGGTAATCCAGATGTGAAATATCAGTTCCCAGGGGGAAAAACAGTCCAAAAATAATCTGGTGTTGTACACAAAATCTTTCTGTTCTGGTCATTTCGTATTTACATCGCTTTTTATAATTCTAATCAAATTTGAATGTTCGACAGGCGTTTAACTAAATAAAGTTTACGTATATTTCTGTGCTGTAGTCTATGTAAAATTGACCTTATTAAATACTATTAATATATCGAATTATTTCATCTTTCGTTAGGAAGTTAAATCATGATTAAAAGTCATATTAAAACCCAACGAGAATCCCAGGATAAAGGATCGATCAACACAGAAGTGCTCTGTCATTGTGCTACTCTGGTATGGATGCCGTTCAGATACCACGTAAACTGACTGGATGGAGAAAGAAGGTTTTTTGAAGTCTACGTTTATCTCTGAAGAGATCGGAGATCTTTGTATAGTTTATATAATCTCGAATGTAATTTTTTGAAGTATTTAATCCGATTTCTAGTCTGAGTTGATTACTTTTTTCGATTAGACGCAAAACCATCTTGAAATTACTTTTTATAGAAAGTTCGATTGATCAATATCGAATTACACCAGATTATATCACTCCCTCCATGAATATCTTCATTCTTAAGACAGCAGTGGATTCAAAAAAGGATATAACAACTTATCTTTTCGTTCGTCATAGTTCACCTACAATCTAGAGTAGCTCAAGGGCAGAACATTTCCCCGGATTGGGAAAGGTTTCATATTACAAACACGTCCTTAAATATGGATTATCACTGTTTTACTAATTTAACTCTTCCTTCAATTGCTAATGCTAACAATAAATAATATTAAATAAAATGGCATGTACTTCACTACACAGTAGAAACCGCAATTAAGAGTTTCATAACCAACGTTCATTGGGAGGTAGAAATATTCATAAACAGTCTTGATTTTTTTAAATTTTTATCTATGAAAGAATTATTCGGTTTATGTATTTCACCAATAGTCTGCAATGTGAAAAATTTTTTGGTTATTCCAAGCCAGATAAAACTACCCAAGACACATGAAAAGAACTCTTTAATGTCAATCCAGATACCTTTTGAATCTAACACACAGTTGAATGGCCACCCTGAGAAAAAAAATAATCCAAGGGAAACAATATTACCACTAAATTACCACCCCGAGCCAAGAACGAAACTTTTTTCTTTCTTTCTTCTAATCTTCCGTGCGCGTAATGGTACCGAAATGATGATTTCCTAGGAATAATATATCCCCCGAGGCTAGCATTTAAAAAAATAGCCTCAGAAAGAAAAGTTAAAGTTCGTAAGGGAAAAGAATCAGAACGGATTAGTGTACATGTACTCGAAGAAAGGAGAAAACAGCGCCACCCACCACCGGTTCCGTGCTGCTAGGACGAGCAAGCACGTTCTGCGTTTCCCAGGAAATCGGCCACATTCGCACCCGCCGCCGGTTTCCAGCACTTACCGGTGAAGAATCGCTTCACGTCGTCCTTAGTGCATGACCAGGGCAAACCACGCAGTTTGAGCACTGGTCCACCGTCACCGCCATCATTTTCGTCGTTGATAGCGTTCTCAAACTGGTCCTCTGTGATGGTGAAGACCTCGATGTACCGATGACCGATAGTTGCCTTGTTCAAATCCAACGCTTTGATTTGATCGTCTAGGGAGGGAAGCCGCAAAAAAGCCTCGCCAGTTTGACGTTTTGTCATCGAATTTATCCCTATGTGAATGTGCTCAACATCAACTCCTGTTAAAAAGTCCCGGATCTCACTTTCCGTGATATTCCACGGAAGACCACGCAAGCGAATGTGGAATGCACCACCATCGTTTCCATTATCGTTATCGTACGGCATGGTGTCTGCAAAGGATATCAGTTGTTTAGTAAACATAAATCACCGTATCAAACAAAACAAGGCAGCGCCGCCTACAAGAGGCATCTTGAACTTATTCACTAGAAGTTATGATGCTGACGAAGAAAAAAGTTACAAGCGAAAAAAGACGCCATCTTGGCAAATATTGTGCGTAAGCAAATCCAAAATATTTCAATGTCTTTCAAACTAACACTGAACCGTTTTCTGAAAACTTGATCAAATTTAACGTTAATTTCGACATTCTTTCTAAATATTCAGGTAGCATCCCGACCACCCACAAAGAATTTTCAACTGAACTCTAGTCTCGCAATGTTTCGAACCTTATACTAACTTTATTTGTCCTTATACTAGGTAATTGTTTTATTTACCAGATTGAAAATTCACTTTTCTGGTTAGAAAATCACTAACGAGTACAATTCAGACTGATTTTTGATAACTTTTGCACTATTAATTGCAAAAAAGCACACTGATAGCACAGCACCGGTACAGTCAGTAACGCCGGCAACGAACGAGACGAAAATGCTCTTGGTGAATTTTATGATGGCGGCTATACGAGACAGTTCACAGTGAAGTCTTAGAACCAGAGTTGCCAGAAGCAACGAGTTTAAATAAATTATATGTAACATGTTTGTAAGATAAATAATTATATAAACAAAATTGATTTCGTTGGCACTTATTAAGGGGCACTTGCAACACGAAGAGCAGTGGCTAAAAACAATACGATATCATAATGAAATTCAATAATTTTTTTGCTTGAGTGACTAAGCCACATATCAACGTTTACCTTAGGTTGTAATTGTAGATGAAGTATAATCAAATACAAATTATTTGTATTTGGTATAACTTAAAGTGAGCACTGAACTTTTGGGAATTTCTTTTCAAAGTGAATGTGGATAGATGGCTTATTAGCCATGAAATTTTAAAATCACTCAATTTTCAAGCTTATCCCTGTAACAATTTAGTAACTTGGCAACACTGTTAAGAAAGGCAAAACATTAGGGCATATTCAGGAGTGTTCTAGTTCTAGATGCATAATTTATGTCAGTTTTAAAATTTAAATCTACAAATTATAACAAAATAAAATGGCAGCAGCGTTTTATCTGTGTTTCAAATATAGAAAAAATAGAACGGCAGTGTATACCAGTTTTAAAATTGACAGTAGAACTGGTCGAATAAATAAAACTAAAACGGATTGCTGGGGATACGTTTGTTTCAGTTTCATTTACATTATAGACCACCCATATGAATCTTGCAGCTGCTGAATTTGCTCTTAGAAACACAGATAAAACGCTGCTGGGGCTGCCAGTTTATTTTGTTATAATTTCTAGATTTAAATTTTAAAACTGACATAAATTATGCATCTAGAACACAGACTAACAGACAGGACACTCAAATTAGATTCTTCAATCATTTTAACGGTCATTTCGAATATTCCTTTATTTGGGACAGTACTCACATGTGTCATGATGGCGCCACGTTACCCTATCAAAAACAGCCTGTCTGTCATCTATACTGTGTTTATTTTTTTCATTTACCAACAGAGTTGCCATTCATGCAGAATTACCTGTAATGTATTGATTTGTATACGTCCATGCGAATTTCATGCAGGATACAGATTTAATACATATTGCCAAAACTATATACAGAATTATGCCTACTTCTCATCCTCCAACCCAATACAAAATCGAACCCGTTTTGTTACAATATTTACTTGCTTCTGGTCTGCCGCCACTTAATTTCGGGTGAAAACTACCAACACAATAAAAAATAGTCTAGATGAACAACGTTGAGTCAAATAAATGGTTACCTTCCAACATCGCGAAAAAGTTAAATATATTATCAACCTAATCCAATAATTTATTGTGACGATTCATTTTCAAAAATTTTGATGAAATCAGGCATCCCTGTAAGCAGCTGATCGGTGTTGACAAACGAGGGGAAACCAACTAGTAAAAAAACTTTTACGTAACACAAGGGGTGTACCGATAGTAAATAGTTCGCGCAGTACAATATAGGTGGAACTAGTGCATCACGAAAAATTATTTTTATAAGAATTTACGCATACTGTCATGTCTGTTAGTCTGTGTCTAGAACTAGAACACTCCTGAATATGCCCTTAGAGCAAATTCAGTACTTAAAAGTTCTGTATGGAAGATCTAAAATAGAACAGAAACTGGAACAAACGTGTCCCCAGCAAGCCGTTCTAGTTTTATTTATTCGACCAGTTCTTCTGTCAAATTTAATACTGGTCCACGAAGCCGTTCTATTTTTTGTATATTTGAAACACAAGTAATGCTTATGACAGACATGTGATATCGGTATCACTGTACACCGTGAAATCACATGTCTGTCACCCTAAATCACGGTGGTATCACGCGAGCATCATGATACAACGGTGATTTCCGTACTACGGTCATTTGTCGTTGTACTGTGCAAAATCACATCACTGTTTACTGCTACCAGCGCCATTGACGAGCGATGGTGAACTCACGAAACAATATTTCCTTTTTCAGAGTATCAATTAATAAACAACCTCTGTTTTATTTTGAAAAAAAAAATCTCTGTAAAATGCTAACCAGTAGCATAAAACTTATACACTTTATCAACGTTTTAGCTTATTTTCAAAAAGCAGTCAAACCAAGAAATGTTCATAAATTTGGTGAAGTTTTTAAATACAAATAAGGAAAACAATATATTCATATTTGTACATAAAATCAGCACTATTCAGTTATTGTTTTCTATTCAATTAAATGTAAATTTATTGTTGAAATGAATTTAGAACACATAATGATTCACATTTTGAATGCACATGTGGTAATAATTAACGATAAATATCCAATATATCAATAAACCAATTGTGTAGTCACAACTTTAAATTCCTCAAAATCCTAATAAAATCATAATGAGATATATTCTAGCCTAGTAGACCATTTTTCATAAGCGTTATGAAGTAAAACGAAGCATCAAACCTATGTCAAATCTATTTCGGAATGATTTCAAATTCAAGAAAGTTTTAAAATCAGCTTTATGATAAACATAACCCTTTTTATAAAAATTTCGTAATGAATAAACTGCATTTTTTGAAATATGTGCCATGCCGTTTTTATTGGTTACATAATAAGAATATCTTAGATTTATTTACTATTTTGAGGCTCAATGTTAAAAGTTAATGCGCTCTTATTTTTATTGTGAATATGCTGGTAAAAAAGGAATTATTACTGAACAACTTGATATTTTTTCGGATTTTGCAAAAGTCGGCATGATTTACAAACAAAATTTGGTGATTAATCACCTCTTGGATACAAATCAGCTTTGTTGCATAAAGAATAGTGCTAGTGTTCCGAAAATTAGTTCTAAAAGCCTTTCATACTTTCTCCATTTTCTATTTTTATTTGATTTTACGGTATAACATCAAAATTGTGGACATCAAATTTTCCCTAATGATAATTACATTTAAATAATGAAGGTAAAAATCATGTATCCCAGAACAAACGTGTCATAAACAAAGATAAACTCAAGATGGAGCAGTCTGCGATTTCTTATGTATCGTTTGAACAGGACCCCTCGATGAGCTCGGTTCACTGTCAGTTTCAGTATTTTGAAGCAAAACAACAAGCGTCTGATCGCTAGATGCGTCGTAGCTATGACAATGATTGTTTATGTTTGGAAAAATATCAAAGTACAGTATGAACGATATTGAACAATTTTGCCTTATATCCAGTGATTCTTGCAATAAGAAAGTAAAAACTACTTAGAACCATTGCCTATAATTTATTTAGTTTGTTATTGCCCCATACCATGAAGCATTAAAGTCAGTGGTGGCAAGAAATCATTATGTGCTGAATGTAAACATATGTTTGATTCCTTCCTAACTTGAATCGTTTCCATGGCATTTTGTCGGAACTAGTCGACGCTTATTAACGGAGGGTCAATAAAATTACATTATTACTGAACCAACTGGTTCACGATTACTGACCCAACATTTTTCATTGAATCGTATGGGACATTGTAATCTTGAGTTTATCTTTGTCATAAATGTACCTTAAAACCTTAAAATTTGATATGAGTGAAATTGTCATCCGAAGAACACTCACACGCAAAATTAGTTTTAACTCAGAGAGGCATTGATTATATCTGTCATAAATCAGTTACTAGGAATACACTTCAAACCGCAAAAATTTTTGGTTTCTATATTATCGATCATCGGAGCTGGAAAATTAAGCAAAGTTTTGAGTTGTTTCGTTTCACTGTATATTCTTTCTGTGCGCAAAACATGTCTGTCACCTCATCGTTGTACGCGTACAGCGTTGTATAGAAATCATTGTACGGAAATCACATGTCTGTGAGTGGTATAAAACACTGCGGGGGATGCCAGTTTTTCTTGTTATAAAATCCAGATTTAAATTTTGTAACTGACATAAATTATGCATCTAGAACTAGAACACTCCTGAACATGCCTTAATACAGTAGATCAAAATATTATGTCCAAATTTTCTGTAGTAAAGTACGCGCAGAGAAAAAAATTGTAAATATAACCGAATTTGGGTTTAACGCAACTATTTTTTTTTTGTTAAAATAGCGACAAAAGAAAATCTGGTTTGATTTAGAAAATATTGCTGCTTGAAACTATTAAACATGATAATCAATTTTACTCAGTGGGTTGGTTTGTTTCGAACGACATTTTGATAAAAACAACAAATATTTTACTTGTGCGTTCCTGTCAATTTCTTGACAAACAATTTCACAGTGAATTCAATTTGAAAAATTTGTTATAAATAAACGAACTTTAGATAAAATTAAGAATTGTTGCGTTTTAAATTCACAAACATTTTAGTTGAAATAAATTACCTTAAATTTAGCTATTTCTACTAACGCTTTTGTTTGTTGAAATCATACATTTTTGTTTGTTTTTGAGAATAAAATGATTTCTTTCAAACTAATAATTACAAGATAATTTTGATACTACTTTCATTTATATTTGTATTCGTTTTAAAATTCCTGAAAAAACAATTATTTTCGATTTTGAAATTTTTTAAGACGTTTCGTCATTGCTGTTGCTAGATGGTCGATTCACATACCACAATTCGGTTCGATGCTCCATCAGTCCGGCCAATCAAATAATTTATGTAAAGAAAATGTGTTATGTAATGATATACAAATTTCTAAAATATTCTTGATTATCAATACGTACACTTGAATTGTTGAAAACCCTCTAGCAAATGAAAGAATTCTCTGGTTTGTCTTTTCTAAAATATTCTTAATTATCAATACGTACACTTGAATTGTTGAAAACCCCCTAGCAAATGAAAGAATTCTCTGGTTTGTGCGCGCGAGAAAAAACTTGCTCTGGTTTATATGAAAAAAAAACTAATATGGTCCATTTAAATAGTAAACTTAATTGTATCATTACACAAATAAGATCATAGATCAATTGAACCAAGTTTTTTCTTCATATAAAGGTACAGCAGGATTGAGTCAACAAGAATATTGCCGATAACATTAACTCAACTATGGTTGACATGCAATAAATAGTTAGTTTATTTCAACAATGAACTTAGCCTGAACAAATAAATTTTTCGTTTGGTTGAACAAAAATGTTGATTCAAATCAAACAGAGATCATTGTTTTTGTTGAAGGGAGAAATTGGTTTGTAACAATCATATTCTAGCTTGAAAAGAGTATAAATCAAATTAAATAAACTACGAACTGTTTTGTTACTTTAAACATGCTAAATTTCTCTGCGTGTACTAACACTTCCACACGTTTAAAAATAGTAACTCAAAAATGAGTAAGATCTGATTCATCTACAGAAAAAGTGGAACAACTCTAATTTAGAGTAACTCCGAAGTTACTTAAATTTGAGTTCTTCCACTGGAAACGATACTTGGGTAAAATCTACTCATTTACTGAGTACTACTTAATTTGTACATGTACCAAAAATAGAGTAACTATCACTCAAATTTTGAGTGAAATTTTATTTCACATATACAAAATTTGCAGAAAAATTGCTCCTTTTCTGAGTGTATTGTATTAAAATATTAAGTAATTGAACTCAATACTATATCAAGTGGTGGTCGCTTGGAGTAGTGTGTCAATCGCAAATTAACATACATGTCAGTTATGATCAGGCACCAATCATACACTTATTCCTCATAAATGACATTTGAGCATATTCGTTTCCATTCTAAAGAACAACACGGAGTTTATCATTCCGGTTTTTGCAGACACAACACCGTTTGTGTTGAGCGACTCACCCTCGAAATACCATCTCACTAACAAAAAATACAACCTGTTGCTACAAATGGTTATTACAACTTTTAGACTGATCTTGCGAATAGTAACAAAAAAACGAGTTCTTGCGTTAAACTCAAATTTGGAGTAGGAGTTACTCAATATCATTGATGATAACTACTCAATTTTTGACGTTTCCATGTATCATTTGAAAATGAGTAACTAGTACTCAAACTCTGAGTAACTTTTTCTAAGCGTGCACAGTTGATTTGGCATTTGGCGTGTGTAGAGTGCCTACACGCTAATAAAATGTTGCTCAGAGTTTAAGTACTAGTTACTCAATCTCCAATCATTCATAAAAATGTAAAAAGTTGAACCGTTACCATCATTCATAATGAGTAAGTCTTACTCTATATATGAGTTTAAAAAAAGAATTCATTTTGAGGTTACTGTGCGAGTGATCAGTTTTAAAATCGATATAACCATTTGTAGCAACAGGCGCCATTTTTTATAAGTGGGATCGCCTATTTTTATCTGCTGTTTATCTGCATCTACTGAGAAATACCTTTCAATTGTTACAATGTTAATATTTGTTATGCATTTAGGTACAATATAATCCATAACACCTATTTTCACACAATGCCAAAATAGTGTTGATCAAGATGACATCTTCAAGTATTCGCCGAGCTGCTTGAGCAAATTTTACACACAGTTCATACAAATACAAATTATAATACGGAATACTTCGACAAATTTTCAAGGACACATTTTGCATCGTGCGGTACACTGTCATGATACACTGTCAGAGTGACAATGTACTTTAACGAGTTTTCTATAAAACTAGCAACACTGAAGGGTAA
Organism: Malaya genurostris; assembly: GCF_030247185.1. Taxonomy (NCBI): domain Eukaryota; kingdom Metazoa; phylum Arthropoda; class Insecta; order Diptera; family Culicidae; genus Malaya; species Malaya genurostris. The sequence continues at coordinate 64,430,909 of NC_080570.1, read as the reverse complement.
GAAAAAGTTCACCATAGTTACTGTTTATTATAGTGAAAAATAAATAAACAAACAGTTCATTATCTTTAATAATATAATTTATAATCTAGAATGGTTTAGCCACCATGAATATACTACTAGCTGCATTGATATTTGTAGAGTGGGTGTTTGTGTTCATTTTTCATCTTTTGTGCTAGTGCCGGTGATATTTAGACTGATTGTTGCAGTTTAATACAGCAAAGATAAACATAAACAAACAAGTTTGTTTTGCACCGTAGCAACTAGCATAAAGCGTTGCCAGAAACGATCTCCTTTCACATTTTCAAACTATCGCAATGAAAGGGAGTAATTTGCTAGGCTTATACTATGTTCACATTAGCGCTGATATCACTTGATATACCGAGATGATATGCATATCATGTGGAAGTGTTCACATATGATCGAAATGATATCGTTTGACAATCAAGTTGTCATATTGAATTGACTCATTAGAAATAAGATCAATAATATTACCTTTTTCTATTAAAATTAAATCAATAATTGAAGTCTTGCATTTTATTGTCTCCGAACGCCAGTATTCGTTGAAAAATCCGAAATTATAATGATTGTTTATTGTCACTCTCGAAGTGAGTTCATAAATGAGTGCGTTCAATGCCATTATCCGTGTTGCTAGTTGCGATTTTTGACAACTCGACATGATATCGTACATGATATCCCGGATATCATGACAAAATGACAATACGCGTAGACATCAAATTGTATGGGATATCAAGTGATATCGCACATGATATCATCGAATATTAAGTATATCCGTATATGACTTGATATCAGCGCTAATGTGAACATACTATTACTTGTTCAGGCTGTGAGCCAAACATAGGTGGTTCGTTTGTATGGAACTTAGGGGTATTATTATTTGTATTTGGTTCATATGCGAGTCAGTATATCTGTTTTCTGCGGTTTGATTGATATTTATAAAGAAATCGTAAGATGAAATTTCAAATTCGAAGAAGTCTCGCGTATGTGTGATAAGCAAGCCACAGTGAAGGCTAATAAGCCACCTATCAACAATCACTTTAAGGAGGAATTTCGAAAAACTCGGTACTCGCTGAGAGTAAGTCATAATAGTAAACGATAGAGAAAAGTTATCTGTTTCGTCTGGTGTTAAAATAAATATATTGTTTTTCATCGCTCATCTGCAATTTCATTCAAAAGTAAATGTTGAAAGGTGGCTTATTGGCCGTTATTACAAAACAAACGCATGAAGTGGGGTTGGGTGCTGTTTTCATTACTGGGATATTTTTAGTCTTGTTTTTTTTTCGTTGGATTTAGAGATTACTTGATAAATTTTGATCAACAGTTTTTAATCGTCTATTTTCCATTTTGTCGTGAATACGACTTACTTTACTATGGGGCGCCTTTTCAAAATGTACCCTCTGTGAGAGTGATAAGTTTTTGATCGTGAATATCTCTTGTTGTATCTTACGAATCAACATAATTTTTGCTACATGCCATAGGAAATATGATCACAATATTATGATAAAATTTTCAATTGTGTGACATAATTTCAAATAATTCAAAATTAAACTTTTTTGAAATGTTTGGTATGAACGAGTATCAAAGAGGATAATTCATAAGGTGCGTTTGCCTTTCTCGTATTTTCAAAGCTCATAGCTCAGTGAATTGTGAAAGGATTTATATAATATAATTGAAATTTTTAAACTTAAACGTGTATAACAAAAGCATTGAAGTATTTCAATAGTACACTATTGAAAAACCTGTCTCATTTGTCAACACCAGCCAATTAGAACTTTTTCTGAGGACGAGAAAAAAATATCTGCTGCTGTACATCAAATCGTTCGAGAAAAATGTTCCGAGCAGTGCTTAATATCATAGTGAGTTCCACAATTTAGTCCTACTGAAAGGCATGAATGAATCCCATACAGCATCTTGATAGATTCTTTCAATGAAATGCAAATCCGAAATGAAATAATCGACTTTAAAATTCTATATGCTGCTATTTTTATAGCCGTTAGGACCGCCCATTAGTGAAAAAGCTACAAACGAAATCACGTAAAAAGAAACCTCCTAACAAAAATGGGATCAGTTTGGATTCTATCGCCACTGCGAGCAGATGTATTGTGTGTCGTTTGCAAAGCTAGTTTTGCTTCCGACAAGAGCGATTACGTCACAGCTGCTAGTCGTTTGTATTGGTGAAAAAGCAACGAAAAGGGGACAACGGTGGAGAGCATCTTACAAAGTCAGCCGTTCCAACGGCTCTAAAAGTTTTCTACAGAACTATTAGGATTTCTTATTCGAAAATCGAAGGTAAAAATTCTCAGTTTAGTGCAAATCTAGAACTGTTTGATTAGAGTTGTGCATTTTTCGCTGTGTGAAATTCACAGTAATCGAGATTAAGTGAAGCCTTTTTTGTTTTTGAGAAAAATGTGAAAAAGGGGAATGCTTGCATAATTCATACAATTAATTGATATTCTGAAGTGTTAAGGAACATTCCAATTGTTTTCGTATTCACGACATCCAGTTATGTCTCTGACATTACCCACCCACTTTTTTATCACCAAATTTAAATATGTATGTGAAATGATAGTAATGTATGTGAAATGATTGATGACAACACGTGAATAATATTTTTTATCAATATTTGTGTGGTTTGCTATATCTGCATACGCACATTCTCAAGTAAATTAAACAATTCATCTAATTTTTTTTTCTAATACATTGGATGTATCAATTAAAATAAAAGAATCACAATCACGCTACCGGGTGACCACGCTGATTGGAAGCTTCAATTGTCGATATGTGGTGAAGGACGTTGGTAGTGCAGCATTTTCTTTTACTTATTCCTAAATTATTGCATAATTCTAACATTTTTTTTTGATTTTACGATATATTTAATAATGTACACTGCCTTAGGTCTGAGATACCGAGGACATCTCTTAACAGTACTTAAGATTAGGATAGTTTCTTGAATTATTCCGTTGTTGTATTTGGTTCACATTGTCGTATGCTGATCACCGCAACTCTGGGAGATCCACTCTCTAACAATTATACTAACTATATTAATATTCGGTATATTTTACCTTTCGATCATTTTGAAGATATTATGAGTTCCCAACAAATCAATGTAGCGTAGTGCCAAAACTGTAACACAAATTGTTATATCTTGTTTTAGGTACCAACATGTGATTAGCGAATACGCAGAAAAATCCCGGTTCTTTAAAATAACAAAACGATGAATTGTGCATCGAACCAAATAAAAAAATAGTTGTTTCAAACCAAGATATCGTAGATTCAACAATATTTATACTTGTCTTTAACTAGAGTATGGTCAAATACAAATAATAATACCCCTAAGTCCCATATAAACGAATCGCCAATGTTTGGTTCACAGCATGAACAAGTAAGCCTAGCAAATATCTCCCTTTCGTTGCGATAGTGTGAAAATGTGAAAGGAGATCGTTTCTGGCAACGCTTTATGCTAGTTGCTACGGTGCAAAACAAACTTGTTTGTTTATCGTTGCTGTATTAAACTGCAACAATCAGTCTAAATATCGCCGGCTAATAAACCGAGAAGCTTTCGAAATGGTGAGAAGTTGCTTAGTAGAGGAATGTGACACACGAACAAGGTCGTCCGAAATTTCGCTCCATAGTTTTCCTAAAGATCAAAATATGTAAGTAATATGTTTACATATTTTTCACTATAATAAACAGTAACTATAGTGAACTTGTTCTTACCCTTCAGTGTTGCTAGTTTTATAGGAAATTCATTAAAGTACAATGTCACTCTGACAGTGTATCATGACAATGTACCGCACGATGCAAAATGTGTCCTTGAAAATTTGTCTGAGTACTCCGTATTATAATTTGTATTTGGTATGGTTGTTCCAAAAAATGTCGGTTGTTCCAAAAAACATCTGTTGAATAAAACCAGAATTGTTATTGTCACCATATCGTCTTTCCAAACGAAAAGCTGTCGTCACTCGGATTATAGGCACTCTACATTTAACATCAATGTTACTTGTAAGTTGTGACTACCCTTACTAATACATCAGGACGATCGTGACATTTTCCTAGCAGGGATGCCAGGTTCACCGATTAATCTGTGTTTTACAGATTTTCAATTTTTCGCACAGATTTTAAAACTGACACAGATTTTCACAAATTTCTGAAAATGATCACAGATTCTGGAAAAAATCACAACAGATTTTCACAGATTTTTTAAATCGAGCACAGTTTAGCACCAAAGAGTACAGAGCGGTTGAGGAAAAGGTGTTGTACCAGAGCGTGTTGGTAGTGAGACCTTTTTTTTGCTCACGAAATTGATTTTGATCTGCTATTACACTCAGGCAAAAAATATATGGAATTTCATAATAATGTCGTATGATTTTTAGCCACAAGAATATCGTAAGAGAATCATAAGACCGCCTTATGAAATCTCGAAAATAAGAATTCCAATAAAACGCCTTATGAAATTTATACGAAATTTTTAGGAAAATTGTGCGAAATTTCTATGATAAACATAACTTCTCTCATATATTGTGATGTTCATAAGTTGTTCGTATGAAAACTATAATAGTGATGGATAAGATGTATATTGCAGAGGTATATTTTTTATATTTATCTTATGAAATTATGATTTTGGTGATTGTTGATGTATCATAAGATTTGCCTTATGATTTTCACTACTCAATTTACTTGAGTGTATGGTACGAGAAACGGGCACTGATTTTCACAGACAGGTTTTTTGCTTGATCACAGATTTTTGAAAAAATGACTTGGCATCCCTGTTTCCCGGATTGTTTATTTCACGTGCTTCGAAAGAACGTAGGGAGATTTTTCAAAACAAGATAGACATTATTTCGTAATCCGGATATTTTGTAAGGATCGTACTACAAAATGGCAAAGAGTCGCTTAGAAAAAATAGGCACAATCGTCACAAGGTAGATAAATCTATAGCCTCTAACGAATATATCATTCAGAGTAGTATTACTTATAAATTTTCTTGAAGAACGCAAGGATTGCTCCGTACCGGTGCAATGAAATGGGACGATAGACCTTTATGGTACGATATTGTGAATGCGTTTCCACCGAAAAAAGAACCCTGCTATGACCGTCCTGCGCCGAATGTTACATTGCGCCCAATATTCTACACAGAGGATCAGATCAGAGCGTATGTGTTGAGCCTCGTTTTTATAAAGAACATTAAATTTTTTAAATGTAAATGACTTGTAGGAAATTTCATAAAAAGATTCACAGCAACTATACAGTGAACTTAGCTGATACGCAAAATAAAACTCCTACTCAGCGGTTTATTGAAATCTACTGTAATCTCGAAACACAAGGAGCCTTGGACGATGAACGAGTATTCGAAGCAGCTCAAGAGATGTTACAAGAACAATTAAAAGAGGTAAAACGTGATCGCGGGCCCCCTTCTGTTCCTAATGATGAAGTACAAGATTCGACACTTGTACCCAAAGGTAAAACAGTTAAGTTACAGGACATTTTCAAAGAATAGACTGTTAGTAATGTTTACAACTGAAATAGTAAAGTTACTTGTAGAAAAAAAAATTATTTCTAAAACTGCTTTAGCATATCCGAAAATGCCAACAATTTAATTTAATTAAGGTTTCCTCTTTTTTGAATATTTCAACTCCCTTTAGTGTTTTTATTTATGGTAATGACTGCATTCCCTCTAGCAAATTTTCTTCGCTAATCCGAATGATTGACAGCTAGCTGATGGATATTTTTTAGGGAGACGCAGGATAGTTTTAGCTGTTTTCTTCAATAGTAGTTTTGCATCAGATTTGTGAACCCCCTTCTCATAATAAATTGTAAGCGTCAATTTTATTTTCACATTTGATTGTAATATAGCAGTGCTTTTTCATAGGATTATGCTTCAACTAGCGAATATCAAACCAACACATTCTCCAACCAACGAGGCTCCGACTAACGAATTCCGGCTGTATTACAGTGTCTTTTGCTGCTGGAAGATATAAACATTAATAAGCCGATAATGAAACTTTTTGTAGCAGCGATTTCTTTCCGCTTATTTATATGACTCACCGACTATGGAGTGGCTAAATGTACCTCTCGGTTAGTAAAAAACATCCAACCTTGCTATGTTTAAATTTGTCTATCGTGAAATAGAATAAAAATCAAGTTTTTAAATACCAAGATTGACCTAATTATGAACACGGAAACACCAGCAATCGCAAAACAACTAAAGTATTAGCTATTTTTCTGATTTATTTCGGTTGGCTAAAATTTTGTACGGTATGTTTTCTATGTTAAAACTATGGGGATAATAGCCCCACCTAAAGGAGGGGGAAGGAGCTTCCAATTCTATCTTGCGTGGATTGAGGGGCACAGTCTTGGGGTCATTGATAGTTACTGTAGATGTGCCTTGCTCTACATTAATAGCAGTTGCTAGTTGGTTTGATGGTGAAAGCGTTTTTGAAACAGCAATACTACGTTCACTAGTTGCCGCTGTTGATCGCTTGGCCTCGTCTTTGGTTGAAGATGTCTTTTTCACAGTGTCAGTGCAGGGTTGACCGTAGGGAATAGGGTGTTCACAAAACTGGCATGTAATCTGCTGATTCTAATGGGTAACCAGCGTTTTACAAGGATGTATCCCGCCCTGATCACAAATGGTTTAAGATGGAATTACCTTATGTAGTTCGCACGCCATTCCGGATACCGGGAAGGAAATTTCGCCACACTTTCTTTTCGTTGGAAAAAGAGCGGATGGATAATGTCAGAGGCATAACCAGATTGACGTGAATACGAATAATAATGCCTCGCCGAACCTTAAACTGTGTCATTTTAAAGCACGATATCAATAGGTCAAATTGAGTTATTTAAAACATATATAATAATAAGTTGAATATCAAATATAAAAACACAACGAAAGTATAGGAAATATTAGAAATAGTTCTTTACAATAACGCATGCGCTATCCAATATTCTACACGTGTAAGCGAGAGTTGTTTTACAAAGCAGTGGAAATATTTGTTCTAGATACACCCCACCATTAAGGTGATTTTATTAATGCTTCAATTACTGCATTTTTATTGTCATCGCAAATGGTCGTTTTTTGTTCACAACACTGTAATTATTTTAATATGATTATAATATGATGAGATTCACTTGGTAGACGTTAGCATCTATCAGAACCTCATACATTAAAATTCGAAGAATGCAGGGTAGTTTTGAATTTTCGTCTAATACGTTAATGAAGATATTCACCCTCATTCTTGTTTACGTCCGTATCGGCAGTACGACGAACGGGTACTTTCGAAGGAATACGAATAAGCCATTCTCGTTTTCACTCGAATGAATTTGAACGCGACTCGTTTGCCACAAAAAATTCAAACATCAGTAAACTTCTTCAAATAAATGCTAAGCCTTGATGAAATCAGTCCAATTCTTGTGATTACCCTTATGCGAAACGCTAAAATGTATGGCAGTTTAACTTCAAACGATACGTGTATTCGAAAATCATTCGTACGAACGGAAAGTCCCATTCTCGTTTACGGACGAATAGACGAAATGACGTGGTTTCGATTCGTCAGCTTTATGTTGCGAATCAATCGTTCGAACACATTGAAAAAAGTTTAACCGATTTCTAACAAATTTATTTTTGAGTCTAAAGGTGATTTGCAATCAAATCATAAATTTTTGTATTGCAGAAAACATTAAGAAAGCATAGCAGTATAGTAAAATGCTGTTTTTTCTGGCGAGTTTTTTTCGAATATATGCGCGGTTCCAAATTTTTACGCATCAAATTTTACATCTATTAGGTACTTTATGGAAAATACGCAATGGGTAAACATGCTTCATTTTATATTAAATGCATGATTTTACCAATGTAATAAATATGAAGACTATCGAAAACATGACAAAATTGCAAGAAAAATACAACCTATTTTTCGCAGATAATACTGATCGGACTGCTTTTTTTACTTTGCACGAAGTTTAATTTAAAAACTTCATTTACCGACTTGAATAAAATTGGTCCTGAGTACGATATTTATTTATTATGTAGCATTCGTCACTTCCTTGATGCTTGGGATCTTCCTAAAAAAAACTACCTGCGCTGCCGATCCTTCTTTTGCACAGGAGTCGCGTACGTACACGTTCGAGTGAAAACAAGAATGGCTTGTTCGCATTTGATACAAAGTCAGCGAAAAAACAAGTCAAATAAAAAATGATAGCGAAGATTTTAAATTACAACTAAAATCTGTACCAGAACTGATAGTTTAAAGTTGGATGGGCGTTGTTTTATGCATGTGCGATGTTTTAAATAGCGGTTGATTCGAACGTAAACGGGAATACGAATTTGATATACACACTTAAAAAACCCTGTGATTTTACATTTTATTAGATGCACATAAATGGAGCGTCGCAGTTCACGCAAATTTACGTCGATGAACATTTAATATTGTGTCTAAAACTCTTCGTTGAAATAAAAAAAGTATACTGATAGCAACACCGCCGCGACTTGAACCGAGAATCATTGGATCGCAAGTACGTCTGTTAATCGACCGAGCCACAGAAGCATACATCTGCTTCGTTGGTAAAAGGTACATTTAAATTCATACAGTCGCACCTACTAGCAGAATGCAAGTTACAGTCGAAACCAGTAAAATTCAAGCTATTCTAACATTAAGTCATTACATATAAAATTTTCCGTCATTTGACAAATTACACACTTAAATTTTTTAGCTGAGTCTCGGCAAAAAAATGCCGAGATTCGCACAGCCGAGTAATCAGTAATCATCTCGACAAAAATAAAATTACTGAGCGTCTCGGCACCCTCAAATTTGACAAACGTCAAATATTGCCGAAATCGTCAGCATAAGATTTACTGTTTGCTCAGTGAAACGTTCACTGAATATTCGGCAATCCAATAAAACGAAAAAATAAAAAAAATAAATAACCGAATCATCAGTAATTAAAAATCTAGTCAATTAAATTTGTTTGTAATTTCTCAACATTATAAACACGCCATTCAGGATCAAAAATTCATTTTATTAGCACTTAAAGGAGACTTACAAGTTTGTTGCCAGTAGTGCTTAATGCCTCTACCTAAATACATGTAGCATAAAAAAAGCGGCGTTTCCAGATGCGGCCACCTTGAGTCGAGCTGGAAATATGAAAATAAAAATATATATTGATTTTTTGCTAACAAAAATGTTCAATATTTAATTATGCATAAACGGTATTGTTCAAAAAATAAACTTACTTTGATCTATTGAATTATTCCATGCATTGGGTTATTTTTTCGCATATCCCCCAAAGTTTTGTCTCGAGGACGCTTTGAGCCCCGTGTTGGGTGTTTTTCCCTTATAATCGCGAGTGCTCTGATAAAGTCGCTTTTTATAAAGCGAAACATGTTACCATATTTATTCAATATTTTTACTTGCAAGTGGTTCCACGCTTCTTCGAAGATTATCCATTTTTTCACTCGAGAATTTCATTAGAAAATAATCGCACAATGCGAAGCGAAAATGTAACGCGGCAATAAATGACAGCTGTCGTGCTGAATCTCGGCATATTCCGAAATCTCGGCAAACGTCTCTACTGATGTCGGCATATCTGTGGTTTACTGATAAATTCAGCAAGCAATTATGCCAAATTTCGGCAAAGTGAAGCATTTTACCGAAATATCAGTGAATGCATTTAACGAAGTTCAGAAACATGCGTATTGATTACTGAGCAATCAGAAAATTTACGTGTTGCTGATCAGTTTCGGCATTTTATTATGCCGAGCTCAAGAAATGGTTTTAAGTGTGTAGGTTTTTATGAGTTACATTGTATGACGAATTAAGTCACCTGTAAAATTCAAAATTTTTTAGAGTGTACTTTCGAACGTATCGCATACGGCCGTAAACAAGAATGAGGGTGATTGCGTCACCAGGTTCCGTTAGTCCTAATTTTCGAAATGTACATGTTTTTATTTTTAATACTTGGCATCCCTGTCTCGGCTCCATATAAAGACAGGTACAAAGATTTTATCGTTGATTCAAAACAACATCCATACTAGTAAAGTGTTTCGCATAAATACTTTCATTATCGCACTGCGTTTGAGCGTTACCCGTCGTAACTGGATCAGGGTCATTTCGCCGAAAGCCGTTTCGCCGAAAGTCATTTCGCCGAAAGGGCTATTTCGCCGAATGTCATCCTGAAATCGTCTTGAAATCGTAATTAGAATTAATTTAAATTAAAGACAAACGAAAGATGATAGCGTTAACGCCCGTTTTGTTGATCTACCATTGTACTTCTTGAATAATGATTGATTGTTGTATTCTTGAATAAAGATTGATTTATGAACCTCAGAAAGTAGTTCCCAAGAAAACTTGTTGGCTAGTAAGCATCAAAGCAATTGCATAGGTGTATCTACCAGGCAAATGTAGGTGGTATTTTCCGTTTATTAAATAAAAATGAAAAAATATCTAATGCGGCTACGCCACATCGTTTTAGTTCATGTGCTGTCCGACCTCGCTACCGCTCGTTCGGACCTAACTAAAGCAAAGAAACCTAGCTTTGAGTAGACCGGGCAAACGAGGCGGTTACAGGTTTGTATGCAAGAGGCCGCCGCTTCCGACGGCGGGTCGGCCGACTCAGCTGGCTTCGGTTATGTGGCTGCGCCACATCAGTTATACAGGAGACATAACATGCAGGAGATATGACCCTTACGGCGAAATTACCCTTTCGGCAAAATGACCCTTTCGGCGAAATGACCCTTTCGGCGAAACGACTTTCGGCGAAATGACCTATTCGGCGAAATGACTTTCGGCGAAATGGCTTTCGGCGATATGACCCGCTCCCGTCGTAACTGAATGTGTTAGTAACGGCGCAAACTTTTTTCAACTTCCAATGGAGAAAATTCAAATAATTATTTATGATGATCTGTGGAACTGAAAAGTGCCTTGAATTTCCATTATCTACGGGATCTGCATTTAGGCAGAACTAAGGTGTCTCTTGGCGTGTACACTCGGTGAACTCGTCCGAAATTTAACTTAGAGTACATTGTGATTGGATTTCGAAAAAGGTGAAACATTTAATTCCAGGCGGAATCAGTAGGTGCGGTTGGAACTCACAATGAATTCCATGACTCAAATTCCGGAAAACTTAACTTCCACTGCTGCATACGCAAATCGTTGTTAAAAAGTATTTTCCCAATGAAGTTCCACACCAAGGGTTCCCAAACTATTTTGGGACCCCTTAACTAAAATTAATTTAGGCATCAGACCCCCATCAACAAAATAATATTGATGTAAAATACTTACCAACTTCTGCAGATGGTCAAATGAACACAAATTTTTTAGCGTAAATATTTCAAATAACAACTAATATCAAACAATAGGGGGTAAATTTCTAGACCTCGTCGACCCCCATAGTCAGTTTTTGTGTACGTCGACCCCCGCAAAAAGGGTATCAACCCCAAGGGGTTTATATCGACCACTTTGGGAACCCCTGCTCTACACCATTCTGTTGCTCGCTTCCTTCCAACAGTATTAGGCCTTCAGTGTGGTTTTTCTGTATGTCCTGCTGCGAAAGTTCTTCGGTACAATTCTGCTGCTCGATTAGTTCCAAAAACGTGAGGTCTTCGATGTTGCTCTCCCATATGTACAGTTGTACAACAGCATATAGTTTGTTCTCTTCCTCAGAACGCGTTCTGATTGGCAGGTGCTGACATGGGCCAAATCAGAGAGCGTTCCTGGCACCCAAGGCGAACTTAAAACTTGATTTTACCTATTACCCACCAATTTTTAACCAACCTGAGACGAACTGACATTATTTATTTTTTTCTGAATTGAAGGCGCTTTTTGCAAAAATCTGCATGATTTATGAAAATAATATTTTCTGTGATTTTGGTATAAAATGACGATGAATCACAATTTGTTTTAATAAATCATGCACACTTGCAAGTTACGCAATTATTTCCGTTTCAGCTTCGTTGCGTAAATACATGTGCGGGCGTTCTGAAAACGAAACATAAAAGTCGATCGTACCCTTTTGTATTTATAAAATATATTTCATGTCATTAAATGGTACGATAGAACATCAGAATGACGGATATGAAATTTCCCTTGTGGCAAGTTACACTTAACCTAAGAAATAATAAATTCTATAGCCCACAACACATGTGGCATCAATATACTTTAAACCCGGACAGTGTTTAGAATGTATGAGCTGGATTATCACGACGAAGTGAGAACTCGCGGATACTATTATGTTAAATACTAATTCGAATTTGATGCATACCCAAGTAATCACAACGCATTATATACCTACATTAATTCCGTCTTATATAAATTCAGTGCGACTCTCTATAAATGCCATTAAACATTAAGAACTTTTATATTTTGAATATAAAGTGGAAATGGGCACTTATACAACTAATAAAAGATTATATGTATACAACATGTTAATAGCATTAATAATGCTGAAATACATGCCCTTATTACCGTTCTCACTCCACTTTCACATTCACTCCACTTACATGTCACTTCACTTGATTTTACCTATTACCAGTATCACGCATAGACGCATGATCACTGTGGTAGAAAAAACTAATTTTTTTCAACAAAATGCATTGAATTGAGCAATTAAATATACCATGAAATGACAATACACTGAGGTCTTTTTTTATGCGAGTTTACGTACCGCATAAAAAAACTGCATAACTTTGAAACTTCGCATAAAAAACCGCATAACTCTGAAACTTAGCATAAAAAACTCGCAGAAAGGAAACCGCATAACTCTGAAAATTCGCATAAAAAAACGCATAAAAAAGTCGCATAAAAACCGCTTAAAAAAAGACCGCATAAAAACAGACCTTAGTTGCATGACAAAAAGCTGTTGTAAGATAATGCTTCATTATATTTTGAATGTAAATTTAATGCACGCTGCTTTAAAGCATGTTGAATTAATGTGCTTCTATATTAACGATGTTATATTAAAGTTGTAAATGTGCAATGATATAATGCATACTGTTACTTGAGTAATGTCATCCTTGATCAAAATCTCCTGCAATTGATGATCGAGGTCGTTCAGCACTTCTAATGCGAAAAATCAGTAGAACTTTGACAAAAATCATTGCCTCTCGAACGGCGCATAAAATCCACAGAAGGCCCATTTGCAGTTGAGCACAGAATCCTTTTTCAAGGCGTGCAAGTCTGTTCAATACTAATGTTTTAGTGTGTGCAGAGCCTCAGTTTAAATAGTCGCGTCCGTGCTGTGCGAAATGCTAAGTATACGAAATTGTCGTCTCTGTTAGGGGAAGTTACGAGAACGGATTGGTAAACAGGGAAAATCGTGCATTGTTCGTTATCATCAATATTACACCTAAGCAAAGACACCATATTAACAAGATATCCAGCTCTCACATTTTTCGAACAAATCATTGGCAACATCTTTTTTTGCGAGCATGACGCCCTCAGGCGAGTCCGCATCGAATCTAGTACATAGAAGTATGGGAGAGAAATGTCAAATTCGTGCGCGCCAAAATAGTAGCACTGCGCACCCGTACAATAGCCGTACAGATTGTGGTAAGTTTAAGAGGTAAAAGGTTTTTACCTCCTAATTTATGCTAGGTGCACATAACCAACCTGACTTTATGCTGCGTGCACATTACCAATCTGACGGTTCAACATAAACTGCTACGCACTGATTAGTCTAAGACGAAACGTAAAATCAAATGAAATTGGTTATGTGCGCCTGGCATGAATTAGGGGGTAAAAACATTTTACCTCTTAAACTTACCAACAAGTATATAGTTTTATATACTCAAATACGACCTGACCACTTTTGGCACGGTTTTATGTTCCGTATTTTGAATATAGAATATAGAAAACATAATTATTGGGAAAATGCTCTTCAAAAGAACTTCGGTGTTCTGTATTCTAAATGGCTGTAAACTAATTGTATAACAAATTTTCAGCAATTCATGCTTGTTATTTGAATATTCGTAACTTGCCGTGGCTACTAATCTTTCCATCGGTAAGAATAAAAGGAACATGCAAACGAACTGTGAAGTAGGTGAGGCGGAAAAGCAGTACAAAACAAAAAGAAACATTTCGTTATGATTCCCCTAAAGGATGGTAAACAATCTACAGGTGCCAAAATGCACATTTAATGGTTTAATTCTAATTCCCAAGAGATTTTACCAAAAGCGACACTATTTTGCATTTCCGGAAGAATGCAGGACGATTCACAATATGTATGAGCAAAAGTAAATCCGACACTCCGAAAAACTAATTAGGGTCGGAAATACAGAAAGGATCAATTCACTGCAGGAAGAACGGTGAAAAGTGTTTCGGTCTTCAAAGATTATATTTTTGCATTTAAGTCGTGCTAGAAGATTACTCATTCGTGAAAAAAGTTGCACAAATAGAATATTTCGTAAACAGACGTTTGGGTGAAATAAGAATGACCACTACAAAGATGTCTATAGTGAAAATAGGTTCAATGCCTTGTTATGATTTCTCGCAGTCAAGCAACTACTTGACTATAACGACAGAGATTCGCTAAACAAACTAATTCATATTTATTGCCACGGTCGGAGCCCGAGTCATTGTAGTGCGCGGTTACACATCAGCCTCGGCCACATGCAGCTGAGACGTTTGCTGATCATTTAGAGCATCTACCTCGCCGCCTCCACACCCTCCCGTTTAAGAAACAAGTCTCTTTGTACAAGTGTTGAGATGTCCGCGATGAAGATGATAAAGTGAACGTTGCAATTCCGCCACTCGTCCGTAGTAACGTACATTTCGGAAGTTTCGCTAGTTTTGTAGTGGACTTTGTAGATGCCGGTCGGTCACCGTCCGTTCGATTCGTAGTGGTATGCTGCTAAACGCGACACTCGTTTCAATCCGAGCTTGTTCATGAATAAGGCGTTACAGGTTTGTTACCGCATCCATTCACTCGGTGAGTCGATAGGTGGAAAACTCGGCAAATACATACGCTAATTTTTCCCGGTTCTATTGTAGTGATGCCGTGAATACGGCTTGTTTTGATAAATACATACATGTTCGTTTGTTGGTAGTGGCGTGTTCGTGAAAACCTAAAACATGCGATTCGGCTCCCGTAGGGGCACAACGTTTCACGTGTAACGAAGAGAATTACTGCGCACTGCGCGAATGCTGTTATAAATTAGTTGAATTCTCACTCGCCTTTTCCTGTGACAGGTTTGGTTTTCAGCTCGACTGTATGATACAGCCGTCAGGAAGGCACAAAAATAGTCCTTTTGTAGTCGGAAGATTCTCTCGCAGTGCGTTCATGTAAAATCACTCGGAATCGGAATCTGTGCCACCAGCTGTCAAAATCGTTTGGGACAAACATTTTTACACTTGTTCAAAACAATAATTAAGTGACAACTGTGTTTGAAGGACGAGTTTAGAGTTACTGTTCAAAAGTGTGATACAAAGTGAAACAACAAAGTGAATTTCAAGGTGCCACAAGATTATCTTGTTGCCAATCTTATCGAAGTGACTGTAATTCAATGATTGCAAGCAGAACATAACAACTGCGAATGGATGTGTCGATAATTGATTAATGGCCCGGAGCTATGCCAACTGCCTGTGAAAATGTGATGTAATCAATAGAGCAGCCACTGGTGGAATTCCCAAATACTGAAACTTTGCTTGATTACCAGACATCTACCATAACATCGTACCGCAAGGCAGGTAGTTCCATGCGTGCGATTTTCGTCGAGGAAATTGTCATTCAATCACAAGAGGGTTGCTCTCTGTCGGCTGTGTAAGTTGATTTCTTTTTCGTGAATGAAGACATTTCCACGCATGCCCGACCTCAGCAAATCTCTCGTCGGAGACGGGAGTCTGGCACCCAAACGAAGGTATGTCCATTTCATGCGGCTAAAGAACATTTCGGTACAGCATCAAAACAACGATTGTGTTATTCTTCTTGCTTATTATATTTCAGTGCATTTCTGTTTCCAAATACAGAAATAATAATCCAATAGAACAGCTTTCGGTGATGTTGAAATTTGAGACAATTTCTCGATATGAAATGGCTTTATCATATGTTTGCCTTTCTCATTGAGAAAGCCTACTTGTTTATCAATTAATTTATTTATTTATTTACAATCACCTTTATTCTGTATTTCGATCGAATGTGAAATTTTACATTCTGCATCTCGATAGAAATTTCCATACAAAAGTATCACTTGGTCAAATTACAAAATGAAAATTTCCACCTTCGATCGAAATAATCCGATTTGATCGAAATTCAGAATAGGGATGAATGTGGTACAAATTTTAATTATCAATTATGTACACAAAATTAGCTTGTACTCTGCTGATATACGATGATATACGATTAAATATCTGTCCTATTCGCTCCGTAGCTAATTCCTAGTATCGGAGAAAGACGCTGTTACGGAGAACTCTAGGTCAAACATTGATCTATTGAGTAAAGCAATCCTATCGTTCAATATATCTACTAAGATTAACGCGCGAGCTGGTTCCCTTCGTACTTGTAGTTTGTATAAACCAATTAGTAGCACGCAACTTTCATAACTCGGTAGTTAATGAGGATTATTTCGCAGAATTTCGTAGCCTTGGATATATGAGCACCTTTCAGGTATCCACCTGAGACAGATCGTTGTCATTGGAGAAAGGTTGCGTCTTCTGAGCTGCAGATGTTATTGTCTTCGCAAATGAAGGACCCGGATTTTTGCACCTGAAATCCGACCGGAACTCGACTCCGCCTGGTACTGGTCGTTTCGGGCACGAGTCGGGTTCGGGTTTAAGAATTGGCATTTTGACATAGTCGAGTTTCGGGTATTCGTACTCGACCGGTTCGGGGCAGGTTTGGATACTGAAAAAAAATTGTCGGACTAAGGTCTGAAACGGGTAATGATTTTTATTCGGATACGGGTAATAAGTTTATTCTAGGGATCGGTTCGGGTAAAGGTTTTGACTTTCTCATATAGAAAAGGTTTATTTTCTCGCTCCACCTAACTTTTCGTGTTCTTTTCGGGTCCCATAAGCACCATGCAAAATTTTAGCTTGATCTGAGAAACTATATTTTCGCGCCCGAGATTTAAAGTTTGTATGGGATTTAGTATGGAGAAATTCACTTTTTACAAAAAAAAATCGGCTGGAGATCAACCAATGAACTCTAAAAATCAGTGCATGTGTGATTTTCGTAGGAAATTTATCGAGGAGGAAAACCTTCGAAGACCGCAAAACAATCCGACATTTGTACAAAAGGTTATTAAAGGAAAACCGACACAATGTCCGAACAATAGCTCATTCCTTAATATATCTAGCATCACTGCTGCTAGTAATGGTAATATGATTTTGCTTTCGTTTATTATACTTTAACGGTTGATCAGAGTTGTTTGATGTCTTAATAATAGTTATTCAGCTTAGTACGAAGATTTTTTTTAAAGTGACAAGCCATGTTTCAAAACTCACTGTAAAGACACAAAAAAGTCAAACTATATAATTTGAAGAAATAGGTTTTTGGAGTCTTCTACAATATTTTAGAAAAACTCAAATCCTATAACTTTTCCGAATACACAAACTCTCTATCTCTTATAGTTTAGTCGATACAGACGATACTTGGTTTGTCATTTGAAAAGACTCTTCATTCTAAGCTGAGTAACTATCATCAAGACATCAAACAACTCAGATCAACCGTTATAGCATAATAAAAGAAAGCAAAATCATATTACCACCATTATCAGCAGTGGTGCTAGATATATTAAGGAATGAGCCATCGTTCGGATCTTGTGTCGGTTTTCCTTTAATAACTTTGTTTTACAAATGTCGGATTGTTGTGAAGTCTTCAAAGTTTCTCTTCCTCGTTAAATTTCCTACAAAAATGACATACTCACTGATTTTTGAAGTTCATAGGCTGATCTCTTGCCGATTTTTTTGTAAACAGTGAATTTCTCTATACTAAATCCCATACAAACTTTAAACCTCTGGCGCGAAAATATAGTTTCTTCGATCGAGCTAAAATCTTGCATGGTGCTTATGGGACCCAAAAGGAACACGAAAAGTTTAGTGGAGCGGAAATCAATATTTTGTCCCACCCTACTATACAATCACTGTAAAAACCAACTTTTGAACCGAGATCCGGAGGGCCGAATGTCATATAACATTCGATTCAGCTCGACGAACTGAGCAAATGTCTGTGTGTGTATATGTATGAATGTTTGTGTGTATGTGACAAATATAGTCACTCGATTTTCTCAACTGCTGAACCAATTTTCAAGAACTCAGATGAACTCAGATTCAAATAAAAGGTCTTACGGTCCCATAGATCGCTATTGAATTTTATCTCGATCCAACTTCTGATTCCGGAATTATAAGGCGATGTGTGCAATCTATGAGAAAATGCGCATTCAATTTTCTCGGAAATTTCTCAACTGATTTTCACAAACTAAAATGCAAGTCTTAATCTTGAAATTCTTTAAACAGTCCCCGAAAAGTTTATTCAGATCCGACTTCCGGTTCCGATATTTTAGTGCGATTAGTAACAATTTTCAATTTCATTAGTATTTATCACAAGCGATGGCGGAACGAGGTGCACATTTTTAAAAAAAATACTGGTAAACTCATCTGGTTGGCAGATTTTGGTAGTTGGTGGATATATAAATCTACTTTGGGACTACTAGTGCCCGATTTCCGCTTCCAAACGCACTGGTAATAGTGAAGAAAATCTCCAAAAACGGAACTCACTCCGATTTCTCAGCAATGGTAGAACCGATTTTCACAAATCATGATTCAAATTGAAGCTCTCAGTGTCTTAAAAGAGACTGTGCCATTTTATCCCAATCCGACTTCTGGTTCCGAAATTATAGGATGATGAGTATCAAATTATTCACACTGTTATAGAAAATGATACAAAACCGGTACGTGCTGGTACGGAAGCAGAAAACACCACCGCCTAGCACACAGCGTGCTTTGTTCAATTTTGTATACCGTGCAGGGTGGCCACATTTAAATCTATATTAACTTGACATAACTGTTTACAAATTGAAAAGGTGATGGTATTTTATATCAAAGAAAGTTTTTGATTTGATTCAGATTTGAAAAAAAAATTGACAGAATCTTCTAGTGATGTTTTTGAAAATAAAAGTAATATGAGAAAGGCATAGTTACACCTCTAGGTGGAATGAATGAGCGCTCAATTTCCTCAAAGATGGATATTTTCACAAAATTTTATTTCAATAAATGGTCTACCACTACCATCTAGATCCGAGAACCAGTTCCGGAATTATAGGGGGCACTAAAATATTAGAGAATACTAAAAATTAGGAAGCAGGGAACACTAAAAACTCACATGACCGGTTAAGACGAATAGCTGAGAAACGACGGTTTTAAACATTCCGGGAGAAATGAAAATCAAAAACATTGCAATCGATGAATCGCTCGGAAATGCTACATAAAGACTGTCTCAGAAAGTATGGACGCACTTTAATTTCGCTGTAAATAATTCACAAGTGTTATTCAAATTTTATTCGATATACTGATAATATTAGACTACAACAACATTTGCTACTTAGCCATTGTAGACTAGCTGGCGCACCTTCTTGCGAACGTTCCTAATTAAATTCCGTACAGACTTCTTGGCGACAAGTTTTGACACTTTTTCCAATCTTTTTCGAACTGTTGAATAGTTTCGGCTGCCGAGACATGTTTCCTTAGATGTGCCAAAATTTCCTCAACTGTTCGAAGTTGTGGGCAATTTGGTGGATTCATGTCTTTTGGGACGAAAGTAACATTTTTGGTAGTATACCATTCTACCGTTGATTTCGAGTAGTGGCAAGAAGCAAGATCTGGCCAGACGACAACAGGATAATTGTGACTTCGAATCATGGGTAGAAGTCGTTTTTGTAAACATTCCTTGATGTATATTTCGCTATTCATTGAAGCAGTGGTGATGAAGGGTTTCGAAATCTTACCGCAGCTACAAATTGCTTGGCAGACCATAGCTTTCTTACCAAATTTTTCGACTTCAATCGATGCCTCGGACTGGTTTAACACTTGCCCTTCTCGCACCGTATAATATTGTGGTCCTTGCAAGGATTTGTAATCAAGTTTCACGTAGGTTTAGTAGTCCATGATTATGCAGTTCAAATTGCCAGCAAGAATCGTATTGTACAGCTTTCGAACCCTCGGCCTGATCGATGCTTCTTGTTTCGGACTACGTTTTGGTTTTTTCTGCTTCTTATAGGTTCGAAGATTCAAACGTTCTTTAGCACGAAGAACATTCGACTTCGAAGTGCCCACTTTTTTGGCCACATCCCGAACTGAAACCTCCTTCTTTTGCCCGAACGCCTTCAGTATACGTTTATCCAACTAAGGGTTAGCAGGACCTTTTTTTGACCCGGTTTCGGTTTATCCTCAAAGGTGTTATCCGCACCGAACTTCCTGATTGCATTTCGCAAGGCTTTTTCACATACTCCTCCCATTTTTGCTATCTTTCTCTGTGACAGTCCGCGTTCTGTACACCATTTGTACACAATTTTTCGACATTGTTCTGCTGAAAGTCCACGCATTTCGAAACAAACTAATGGAAACGAATAAACAACTGCACAAGTGGTTAGGGAAGAATGTAAACAACAGGACGCAGCCATAAAAATTGACAGATTCTGAACCATTGCGAAATGGCAGCGGTTTTTGGTTGCGTCCATACATTCTGGGACAGTCTTTGTATATCCTGAAAGAGGGGTAAACCGGAGACCACGGCAACAAATATCAAATTGCAATAACTTCTGAAGACCTGAAATGTATATACAGCTCAACCGATCATGTCATATAACAAAGTCTCTTGTCGTATCTCGTTTTCCGGCGGTTTCGAAACAATCGTATATGGTTCCGGAGATAAGCGGAAGGTGGCAAATTATCGTGGCATCACAAGTCTTTCAGCCGCATCCAAATTTTTTGAAATTACTGAGTAATGCTATCTTCGAAAAAGTTCAATGCTATATTTCGAACGATTAACATGGATTTATGCCCGGACAATCAGTTAACACAAATTTTCTCCAATTCGTTACAACTTGTTTTGAACACTTAGAACATGGAGCGCAAGTGGATGTAATTTATACAGATCGTAAAGCTACTTTCGATACAATTGACCATGATATTCTACTAGCAAAGTTATCTAAGCTAGGGATTTCTGAGCGTATAACTAATTGGCTGAGATCATACTTGACTGGCCAAACTCTACGTGTTAAGCTTGATTCAACTAAATCCTCCAGTTTCACTAACTCGTCCGGAGTACCCCAAGGTAGCAACCTAGGTCCGTTGCTGTTCATTCATTATTTCAATGACATACTGCAAATTCTAAGGCCTCAATGTAAATTGGCGTATGCCGGTCATTTAAAGATTTACTTCATCGTTCGATCTATTGAGGACTGCCTTTGTCAACAGGCTGGATTTGTTGCAAAGCTATTGAACGGGGAAGTTGACAGCCCCCCTTTGCTGGAAAGGCTTAACGGGTCCCTTCACGGGAGACGGCGAAGTGCAAAACGGAGGAAATTGCGTCGGATTGCTTCGAGGTATTGAAGGTGAAGGTAATAAAGTGATCAAACTACCAATACATATTCTAACGTAGAATGAATCAGGGAACATAATTGCGCGTTAAGGCAGTATATATCATCTATGTCTTTAGATATACGTAAAGTTAACCAAGAAGTCTATAAGCTTTAGATTTAATGTATTCTGTATACTTCTTAAAGATCAATTGCAAAATCAAATTCCTAAGTTCTGCACTGACAATCTGCAATCTTATTAATTGCATCAGTTTGGAAAAAAAAAAATAAACTGCGTTTACAACAACTCGGAGACATTCCGGTTGTCAGTGAGGTTGAACAGCTTGAAATGATTGGCAAACGATAACTCCATGTTAGCTTTCGGTATTTAGATTCAAATGAAAGATTTTAACATCGACTTCCTCAATCTCCTTATTCCTATTGCTCTGTTCATGTTATCTGTTCGTATCACAAATTCTGTTCCTTCTCCTGATTCCAACAGAAACGGAATAGGAATATGGAATATAGAGACGGATGGTTAAAATAGTCAGAGCTGAATTGTGAAATTGCAGATCCGTAATCCAATCGGCAATTAGCATTAGTTTAATTAGTTCATATTGTTGAAGAAGGAATAGTCTCCAACCTACAGCAGCAATTGTGTTCAAACAAAGCAATTAAACTTGCTTTCAATTATATTGACCTTATTTGGTAAACCTTCTACATCATCGCATTATGAGCTATTAAAACCTACATTGCCATGATACATTCAAATCCGCCAAAGATAACACAGAAACCTCAGTTATTTCTGTCAACCTTGACGCACTGGATCGTATATACAAACAACAATGAATGCTCTTATCTATGTACTCATCAAATTCACACCTTGCTCATCGATCACAAAAAAAGGAATAAAATAACGTTCGCTACATTTAAACCAAACAATAAACATATTTTAGCCGCATAACAATGAGTACTCTATGCTACAGAACCATTCACATATTTACCTCCTACTCAATTCATCACTTCCCAGATACAAAAACTGCAAACAGAAGTGTGACAAGCTGAACTAAGTAGCACATTGTGCGTGTGTGCGATTCTACCTTGCCGTGCTGTGATAATGACAGGTCAACCACTGTCTTTGATTACAACACGCTACCAGTACATAACTACATAGTGAGGTACCCTCTGGAGAAAACATGCTACTATATGTAACCCGTCTCCATCGGTTGCTCTTGTATGATATCGTGCTCAGTGCTCAAATTATAGAAACGACATACGAACAGAGCGAGCGTCGGTTCGCTCTCACACTATAGTGCGTTATGTACAGTGGTGCCTAATTGAATACGGATTTCATTTCTGTCGAATTAAACACGTACCTGTAGCAAGTTAACTTTAGCTAGAGATTAAAACTGATCTGAAGAGAGATGCTACAGTGTGTGTGTGTGTGTGTGTGTGTGTGTGTGTGTGTGTGTGTGTGTGTGTGTGTGTGTGTGTGTGTGTGTGTGTGTGTGTGTGTGTGTGTGTGTGTGTGTGTGTGTGTGTGTGTGTGTGTGTGTGTGTGTGTGTGTGTGTGTGTGTGTGTGTGTGTGTGTGTGTGTGTGTGTGTGTGTGTGTGTGTGTGTGTGTGTATGTGTGTGTGTGTTTGTGTGTGTGTGTGTGTGTGTGTGTGTGTGTTTTTGTGTTTGTGTGTGTGTGTGCGTGTGTGTTTGTTTGTGATTAACCTATCCCAAGCCACACTGTCTGGTAGCGGTTTACAGAAAAAAGATTGTTTCTGAAAAAAAATTACCCTAAATTCCACTATGGAGAATTTTAACTATTTCGTTATAATACTAACGTTTTAGTGACAGACAGATACTAGTATTTCGAATGCTATTTGCACTCATCCTCAGTGTATCAGTTTAGAAATTTGACTTCTAGTATGACTCGGAACTCACGTCAGGCTGGCGCTTCATCGACAGCAAAAAAAATATGGAAATGCGACTGGAGACAATACGACGCAAAACAAAGAACTCGCCGTCTTCAAGAAAAACAAGCTGAAAATGCTATTCGAAGGCGGAAACAACGTAAACGACAGCAACAAATACGCACGTCAAATAGACCATTGAACAACAAGTATAACAGCAATAATTCCGAAAATTCGTCGGCACCTACTAAACAAAAATTGTCTTCCGATAGGGAATTACTGGCAGCAGAACCAGCCCCGCCTTAATGAAATGTTTGCATCAAATGGATTCAAACATTACATAAAGACTTTCGAGCACTTGCAACCGGCAAGCAATCGACGCGTATATGGTTTATGTTTTTCAGTTTTGTACATAAATATGATTCACATTTTTCGATCTAACCGATACTCTACTTCGCATTCAATGTCCTATTTATTACCAATCGTAACCAGCCAAATATACTCTTTGGACATAATATGATATTGCACACATTATTTTTTCCCCACAAACGCTTCTACATAAAACACTTTGAAAATAGAAAATAATTTATACTCAGTCAGTTACCCTTACTCATAGACGCATTTTCGTTTCTACTTCAAATTATTTATGAAATGAAAAATGCTCATTTATGAGATGAAAAATGCTAATCTATTGGCAATCTAACGCAAAGCTAATTTTACCTGAAGCGCCATCTAAGTTTCATTATTTTAACCTTTCTTAGGATGACGATTGAATTTTACACAGGCTGCTATGGAGAATTCATATAATTCCAATTATTTTGTAGAATTTTAGGAACTGCCTAAAGAACTGTTCGTTTTAAAACGTAAAAACATTTTCTTTCGTTTAGTGCAATAAGTTTTGCTTGTATAAGATGATATAAGATTACCAATACCGAGATCCGGAATTAATTCGGTTCGGTTGAGTTTTTTTTGAACGCTAGAGGAATAAATCCAAAGTGCGATACAAACCTATTTCTCATCATAATATCGTAATATTCGGTTAAGTTTGCGCATCTGTACGGTCTTTCAAGTAATACTCCATAATGTACGCGACTAATAAAAGTATTTCAAAATGATCGACATAACATTTTATCGCAAGCTAAAATCGGAACTAAAAATTATCATTATTATTAAAACAGAATCTGAGGTACTTCGAAAAAAAGAGGTAGACAATGATTTTTCTTTTTACTTGAATAAAAGACGTTGTAAATATGCTATAAATGATTTTACAAGTAGAAATTTGTTATCCCTTGTATTTTGACAGTTAAAATAGCAATCATCATCCTCGCACACGTACGCCATTATCTGTGAAACACAACGTTAGATCGCCCATGAATGATGCAAGAAATGTTACAGACAGGTTTTATCAAAACAAAGACTACAAGCTTGGATAAATTAAAGACAATTTAAACCACATTACGAGGCTTAAATACACTTCAGCATTAGGACGTCAAGGCAAATATGAATGATTTTTAATATTTCTTGCTCTTCAAATGATTGATTACATATAAATCAATTCGCACCCTCTCATTCTGCTACTAACGCAGAAGGCGATAGCACCCAGTCGACGCCGTTCTATTGACCAAATATTATTATAGACTTACGAGGGGGGGACACGAGAAAGGAACTTGTGAGGACTTAGTTATCTCACCTTTTGATGATCTGATCTAAAGAGAGATCCTACTCACCTTTAAACAATTTATCATCGCGTTCCTTTTGGATCTTTTTTACATAAATAATATTCTTTTAATTAAACTACATTCATATGCATGCAATCCGAATGCTGGTTCGAGTCCTACGTATGGACGATTTTATTTCCAAAGCACTTTTTTGTGAGTTAAACATGCCAAAGAACTTCAGGAGTATCACAGGATAGGAATTGTATTAGTAGGAATGCGAATGCGAATACTACTGTGGGCAAAAAATAGTAAAACTTAATTCATAATTTCAAAATTTTGTATTTATTGTTTCAAATCTATTTCGTCCTCCTCAAAGTAATCCTACCCCCTCGGACCCCTTACCCTTGAGCCAACGTTTTTTCTAATCCTCGCAACAGTTGTTAAAGTCAGTTTCTGAAATAGCTTTCTGGACGCGTAACATAGCGATTAACGATTGTTTCCTTCAATTGACTCAAAACGGTTTTCCCAGAGCGATCGTTTGAGTGTGCTGAATAGCCAGAAGTCACACAGAGCTAAATCAGGCGAATACGGTAGTTGCGGAACAATACAGTAAATTTAGTGATTTTGGAACTAATCGTGCTTTCAGCTTTCTTAGGCCCAAATGATCTTTCAACATGGTTTTTACTGATCCTTCCGATATTCCAACAATCCCAGTAAGATCTCTGACTACTAATCGTCGATTCTCGAGCACCAATTCCTTGATTTCATTGACGTGTTCATCATCAGTTGATGTTGACGGCCGTCCTGGATGTGGTTCGTTGTCAACGCGTTCTCGACCTTCTTTGTAATATATATGTGGTTTCACCAGCAACGCCAAACAAAACTATCCGAAAAGGGGGTTTCTTTACAAGAGATTAAAATACGTCCAGTCAGTTCGAAGTGTAATTACAAAAGTGAACATTAGCTCATTTATTTGAAAAAACGTAAAAAGACAGCAGTGTTGCGCGCAGCGCTGATTTGTTTGTTGAATACACTCTAAAGTGTAAGTAATAAGAATTCAATATACAATACTTTGAACAACTTGTACCAATGTACGTTTCGGCAGCAGAAATTTGATTTTGCACCTAAAATTTAATGGAACTTCTTCGTAATTTCACTCACTGTAAAAATCGCCGATAGCACTTTCAATATTTCAGAAAGACAGACGTTTACGAAACACTAATAAATATCTTGACGTGGCACTTGGCACAAACGGTCCGTAGTCAATGCCGCTTCGGAAGCTTCTAGCCTCATTATCGTAGACTCATCAGTAAAATCACTGCGAACCAAGAATCGCTCCATTGAGGCCAACGGATTCAAGACCGTCAGCTCGTCGACGTACGCCTCAACACGGGAACAATTTATCAGCTGCACAGAACCTTTGTATTTTCTTATAGTAAAACCTTTGTATTTTCTTATAGTAAAACATTTCAAGAATATTCTGTTAAACTTTCAAGCCTATCGGAACAAAACTCTGGAAGTTATGGAATCCTTTTCTTTGCTTATGTCATACTGCGAAAAGGCAGGAGATCGGCGCACAGGCCTAAATGTTCTGCTTCGATTAACTTGAAAATGTGACAAAACATTCTTGAAATACAAAGAAAACATATGATTTTTCGACGCCCCCCTAGAAAAGTAAAGTGTTTCCTTCGATTGTAAACTTTAAACGCGTTTCTCTCGAAAGCAGGTTTCAAAAGTCCGTGTCCATCGTCATTCGACAACTACTTCACCAAATTTTTGTTCTAATTTTGCACACACTTTCTCCATGCAAAATACTAGATCCCAACGTTTTCCTTTTGGTGATTGGTTTTTTGTTGCTTTGGGAAGGTTTTACAGCTACAAAATGTCTGTAGTTTTGACTTTAAACAACCACCAAAAATTCAAACCCTAAATAAAATCAAGACATAACGTTGGGCGCGAGAAAAGCAGCTACTACAACTTTGTTAATCGGATTTATTGACTTCTGATTAGTCTGTGCTGAGATACAGTGGACATCGCAAAACATGATTTCTGAGAAGCGTGCTTAAAAATACTTCTTCACCGGCTTATTTCTCAATGTTTTTCCACGAAAAAGTTACGAAATTTTGTTCGAATAATGGTTTGTATGTACCTTATGATTAAAAAAGAACCGGAATTTTCATTTTAAAATTCCCGCGCTTGTCCAATCGGTAAACTTTTATTCTCTCAATGTCGGCAACACTTTTATACACATTCTGTCAAATTTTGACGCATATCGTACGTGTGTTGCAAATGGATTTAAGTGTTCCGAAACGTTGAAAATGTTAGAAAAGGGCTTTTGGTGAATCGTGTCTAGGAAAAACACAGGCATACGAGTGGTATAAACGCTTCAAAGGTGGTCGTACAAGCTTGGATCATGATAAGATCCCTGGCCGCCCAAGAACAAGTTATGCTGACTGTTTTTTTTCGATATTCGTGGTGTGGTGCACTATGAATTCCTTCCGGACGGTCAAATGGTTAATAAGGAATATTATTTGGCCGTTATGCGTCGTTTGCGCGAGGCAATTCGCAAAAAAGGCCACACTTATGGAAGGAAAACTCATGGATTTTACACCACGATAATGCGCCGGCTCACACAGCGTTGGTTGTGTCACAGTTTTTGGTCAAAAACTCAACCAATATCATCAACCAAGCATCGTACTCTCCAGATATGGCCCCGTGTGACTTTTTCCTCTTCCCCAAACTCAAATTGCCCTTGCGGGGAACGCGTTTTGAGACCATAGAGACCATAAAAGAGAATTCGCTGCGATAACTAAAGGCCATACCTTCGGCGGCCTATAAAACTTGTATGGAAAATTGGATCAAGCGTTGGAGGAGAGTACTTTGAAGGCGATAATAAAGAAATTTATTAAAAATTGAAATGTTGCGTTTTACCTTTTTTTATAAACATAAAAAATAGGTATAGAATTCGCTCAAACTTTAGAAAAATTTTCCGAGGCCCGGAGGCCCGAATGTCATATACCAATCGATTCAGCTCGACGAACTGAACAAATGTCCGTGTGTGTGTGTTGTTGTCAACTAAGAGGTCGAGATCTCAGAGATGGCTGGACCGATTTTGATCAAACTAGTCGCAAATAAAAGGTCTCCCCGTTACCCAGAACGCTATTGAATGGTTTTGAGATCGGATGTTTACTTTTTGAGTTATATGAAGTTTTATGTCAAAATTTTTATTTTTTTGACTGTATCTGTCACACTTGACCTTGAAAACAGAATATGTTTCTATACTTAGATTCCACACGGTAATAGCTGTCCAACAAGCCATAGATTGTTAAAATCCGTCCATTTTCAACAGAGATACCGACATTTTTGTATAAGTGACTTTTCCCCCTATTCCAGCAGTAGAAGTTTTGAGCGCTGTATGACAAAGCAATGCTTGGGAGCAACGTGAAACACGATTTTTTATACTGTTACATGCAATTGTTTCTAAGTACCAAAAAGACTGTGTACAGCATCCTTTTTCATGACAATTTGCCTCGGACCGATTTTAGCACGGTTCGTTTTTGGCAACAAAATCTTTCGAATATGACATACGTAAACCAGATTATATCAGCATTTTCGAGTTGAAAGTAATTCCATAATTATACTGATTTAAACTACTTACAGCAATTAATGCTGGAAGAACAAAACTTCCATATACCATACGACTCAGTTCGTCGAGATCAGCAAATGCGTGCGTGACAAATAATTTCACTCAATTTTCTCGGAGATGGCTAAACCGTTTTCTACAAACTCAGATTCATATGAAAAGTAATATACTCCTAAACGAGGTTCCTGCATTACGTTTGGATCCGACTTCCGATTGCGGAACTACAGGATGATATGTGAAACGAAATTAAAATAATGCAATTCATTTTTCTCGTAGATGGCTGAACTGATCTAAGTTTCAAATTAAATCTAAGAATCATCTATGATTCAAATGAGAGGTCTTAAAATCCTATAAAACATCTTACTTTTTAGTCAGGTCCGACTTCTGGTTTAGGAGATACAGGGTGATTAGTATAAAAATGTCCATTTCAAATAAATTAATCAGGTTTATCGGGTTAACAGATTTGGATAGTCGATTACCAAATAAATTTATTTCAGTTTAAGCGGTATTCGATTTTGGATTCGGAATTTACCCCCAAATTATAATTCGCACTAAAATTTCTCAAAGATGTCTACACACTGCTCAGGTGAATTTAACTGAATTCGGCTACACCGATTTTAGAATTCCGGTTCCAGTGTCGAATCGTTTCTCAAAGCTCAATCATTTTCTCAAAAAAAGTCCAAATCGAACTTCAAAAACAAAAATTCAAATTAAAGGACTTAAGGTCCCATACAAAATTGGTGAATTTTATCCGATTCTGGAATTACAGATGATGAATTTTTAAAATTCATACCGATATAGAAGATGTAAATTGTTTGGCGTAATAATTTATGGCCATTCGAATCATTTTGGGTTATGCTAGTTCCTGAATAAATAATGACGAAAAACTTTAAAGTGAAACTTACTTCGACCTCGAATGTTCAATCGATTGTCACACGTTAAGATTGAAATTCGATACAATTTGCAGTTTCCACATAACAGGGTAATGAGTGATTAAAATCTCAATTTGCCGTTTAAAACGACGATAATTAAAGTAATGTAATGAAAACTAAAACACCCAAGAATAACCATAAAAAATAATAATAAAAAAGGTGGATTAATCACGTTTTTGAATAAAATTCCTGTTCTTTTTTTATCATAAGGTATTATACGAAACATTTGAATTTTTTTGAACAATAACTCTAAAAAAATCGCAACTTTTCACAATCATATCAGGGAGCAATATTTCTCTGCAACAGTGTTTCTTTGCTTTTCTAAATTTATCACAAACTATTTTTGGTCATTTCATCAATCTTTGAAGTTTAACTGTGAAAGAATTAAATGCAAAAATATCTTGATTTGTTTATATTCTAGTATGGAATAAACTATTTCCAATCTTGCCGAATCTTACCGCGATACAACAAACTGTACAGCGCGGGTGCTGACTGTAGTCCGTTATCCATTCCGCATTTACACCCGCATCGAAGCATAGCCCGCTCAGGGGCCAGTGGGGTCGGGTCGTGGAGATGTTCTGGGGGTGTTCGTTTCGTGGTATCTGTCTGCTCTCGGGCACTGCTCACCAGTCGTTGTTTTTGACTCAACAAACGATGCTGATGCTGTTGGTGGTCTGTGCGACGCATTTAGTATGAGTACGGCGGTGAACTAACTCGGACGTTTCGGTAAAAAGGTTCAAGCAGCAGTCATCGACAGGTACCTCGGACAGTGCACAGCAGACAGCTGGGTGGAGTAACTTCTATATCTCGATTATCACTATTCACAGGTAGTCACGGAACGCAATAGCATGACTACTTGGGCATTCGGGTAGTTTGTCCAACATTAGATCGATAGAGTAGTTGTACGACGTGATTCGCTTGAAATTATAGCCCATCGCCATCAAGAGCATGTGTTATTGATCGGCTTGTGCAAAATGGAAAGATATAAGTTTACGTGTGGTTGAAAGAGCAATTTGCGTGTTGTGATTGAAAATTAATAATTCAACAGGTGTATTGCGCGTAACGCAATGTAAGAAAAAGGTTAATTTGAAGAATTTTAGCTGCAAAAGCGCAGCCCGGTGGCAAAGGAAGTGGTTTTGTTCTAGCAAATCTGTGTAGTAAAGACACAACCCAAGCTCAGCTGCCGCAAACATAAACCATAGCAATAACATAACGAAGTGCACACTAATCGCCGGCACTACGGCGTTTTTTCTTCTATTTGTTGTTATGCTCC
Organism: Malaya genurostris; assembly: GCF_030247185.1. Classification (NCBI taxonomy): domain Eukaryota; kingdom Metazoa; phylum Arthropoda; class Insecta; order Diptera; family Culicidae; genus Malaya; species Malaya genurostris. The sequence continues at coordinate 64,399,983 of NC_080570.1, read as the reverse complement.
TTTGCCGGCGGCACATCGACTAACCTCAAGTTCATAAGTATTTCGCTCACCAGCTCCAACAGAAACGATTTTTATTGCTGCCACCGACAAATCGATATCAATTAAACGGCTGGTTAAATCAAGGTTAGTGGTTTCTTTTGTGTTCACTTCTAAGAAACAAATATCTATATTGATACAGATTGCATTTTCTAGCGTGAAGAATGTATGAGCCTCATATTTCGAAATGCGCTTCATGCTTAATTATTCTTAAATTTTTGACAATTGAAATTAACCAATAATGTATACTTTGAACAATCAACATCATGTACCAAGAGAAGCACGCCTATTTGACATTTGTGTTAAATTTTCAGTTTTCATTGTCAAATTTTTGCTAACCTGTCTGCAAAGCTTGTTGGATACTTTTCATTTTCAGTATGTCTAGTCCTGATTACCCATTCTATTTTGAGCATATCGATTAATTCACATAACATTGTTGCTAGAGCTATTCGATATTGATTTGTAGTTTCCATTGTTACAGAAAAGGGGAAGGTAATTCTCTAGATTTGAAATTGAAATTTTTCTAGACTAAAGGGATTGAGTCAGGCGCGTATACAGGGGGGTGTTTTAGGGGTTCAAACCCCCTCCGAAACTCAAAAAAGTATGATATTATGTAAACTCTTTTTTTCAAATAAGTAAAAAATAAAATGAATAATTTTCAACAAACGACTCCACAATAAAAAAATTTCAAATAATTATATAAAAAGTTCCATTTGTATGGAAATTGATCAACATGTTCTGAAACACCCCCCGAAATTTTTTTCTGGGTACGCGTCTGGATTAAGTCCTTTGTATGCTTAGTTTTGAATCGATCGTATTCCAATATTTAGCTCCACACAACGAATTCTCGAATTTATCTTGTTGGTAAACAATTGCTTTAACTCTGGAAGTTTGTCCTATCATGAACATTTGGGTTTTTTTTGTTACTGAGTAAACACTTTGTGAAAAAAGCTCATAGTTGTTTTTCCATTTCCATAACATTCCATGTTTGGATGGGTTGAAATTGAACTGCCATTGGCACCTAGCAGTTTAATTTAAACCGCTTAGCAGTGTACATAAGTAACCCTTTCAGTACAAGTTGTCAAATCTTGTCAGCTTCATAGAATAGGAAATCAGGTAAATTATAGCTCCATACGTTTCTGTTCACAAATTTTCTTACACAGTATGACCTTTCGTTTACCTTTCATCAGTATTTGCGACTACACGCTCTTTGAACATAACTCATGGTTTGAGTTGCGATTACTCAAATTCATAAACTGGAACAATATTTCAAAATTTGAGTATGGATTTGAGTAAAATAAACTCGTTGCCATGAGTTCTCTCGCATTTGTTCATACATTAGAGTAAGCGTTGAGTTTTTAAACATTTGAGTGAAAAAAAAACTTCTTGCAGTTCAGTGAGTTTTCATTTTCGGAATATTCTCATCGAAATGAAGAATACAAGAATACGTCTTTTTCTATTGCCGTTTCTAGATCCGGTTTTGAAAACATGAATCAACGCCAATCATAGATGTTTTGTGGTTTTAATTATGCTTAGTGAAAAGCGCAACATAAGGATATCAAAATAATTCAATTTTTACTCCAAACCGTTCAAAAAGAAACGGTTTTGAATCACTATTTTGATCATTCAAAAGAAAGAAGAATAACTTTGAATATGAATATTAATGAGGTGGATTAAGCACGTTTTACCTTTTTTTATTTATATAAAAACTAGGTAAATAATTCGTTCAAACTTTAGTAAAATTTTCCGAGGCCCGGAGGGCCGAATGTTATATACCAATCGATTCACTTCGACGAACTGAGCAAATGTCCCCATGTGTGTATGAGTGTGTGTGTATGTGTGTTGTCAACAAAGAGGTCGAGATCTCAGAGATGGCAGTACGATTTTGATCAAACTAGTCGCAAATGAAAGGTCTTCCCGTCACCCTGAACGTTATTGAATGGGTTTGAGATCGGATGTTTACTTTTTGAGTTAAAGACTGTCCCAGAAAGTATGGACGCACTTTGATTTCGCTGTAAATAATTCACAAGTGTTAGATATTCAAATTTTATTCGATATTCTGATAATATTAGACTACAACAACAGAATATTATTCTCAACATTTGCTACTTAGCCATTGTAGACTAGCTGGCGCACCTTCTTGCGAACGTTCCTCATTAAATTTCGTACAGACTTCTTGGCGACAAGTTTTGACACTTTTTTCCAATTTTTTTCGAACTGTTGAATGGCTTCGGATGTTTCCTAAGATGTGCCTTCGTTAATGCCCGAAATTCCTCAATTGGTCGAAGTTGTGGGCAATTTGGTGGATTCATGTCTTTTGGGACGAAAGTGACATTTTTTGGTAGTATACAATTCTACCGTTGATTTCGAGTAGTGGCAAGAAGCAAAATCTTACCGCAACTACAAATTGCTTGCCAGATCATAGCTTTCTTACCAAATTTTTCGACTTTATAATGGTTTAACACTTGCCCCCTCTAGCACCGTGTAATATTGTGGCCCCGGCAAGAATTTGTAATCGAGTTTCATGTAGGTTTCGTCGTCCATGATTATGCAGTTTAAATTTCCAGCAAAAATCGTATTGTACAGCTTTCGAACCCTCGGCCTGATCGATGCTTCTTGTTTCGGACTACGTTTTGGTTGTTTCTGCTTCTTATACATTTGACTTCGAAGTGCCCACTTTGTTGGCCACATCTCGAACTAAAACCTCCTTCTTTGGTTCGAACGCCTTCAGTATACGTTTATCCAACTGAGGGTTAGTAGGACCTTTTTTTCGACCCGTTTTCGGTTTATCCTCAAAGGTGTTATCCTCACTGAACTTCCTGATTGCATTTCGCACGTCTTTTTCACTTATTCCTTCCATTTTTGCTATCTTTCTCAGTGACAGTCCGCGTTCTGTGCACCATTTGTACACAATTTTTCGACGTTGTTCTGCTGAAAGTCCACGCATTTTGAAACAAACTATTGAAAACGAATAAACAACTGCACAAGTGGTTAGAGAAGAGTGTAAACAACAGGACGCAGCCATAAAAATTGACAGATTCTGAACCATTGCGAAATGGCAGCGGTTTTTGGTTGAGTCCATACTTTCTGGAACAGTCTTTATGCGAATTTTTATGTCAAAATATCTGTCACAATTGACCTTGAAAACAGAATATGTTTTTAGACTTAGATTTCGCTTGGTAATAGCTTTCCAACAAGCCATAGATTGCTAAAATCCGTCAATTTTTAACGGAGATATCGATATTTTGGTGTAAGCGACTTTTCGCCTTATTCTAGTAGTAGGAGTAATGATAAATAATAAATAAATAAATAAATAAATAAATAAATAAATAAATAAATAATGAATGATAAAGCGATGTTTCGGTGCAAAGTGAAACACGATTTTCAATACTGTTTTATGAGATTGTTTCTTAGCACCTGAAAGACTATGCGCAGCATTCTTTTTCATGTCGTTCCGATTTTAGCACTCGAACCTCGAACTGGCTGAACCGATTTCGTCCATCTAACATTCAAATAAAAACTGCTTGTTTTCGAATCATATCCGACTTCCTGTTCAGGAGATACAGGTTAATTAGTGTAAAAATTGCACGTAAATTTATCGGGTTCACAGATTTTGATAGGCGACGACCAAATAAATTTATTTGGTATTCGGTTTTCGATCCCGGAAGGTGCCAAAAAAAATTATGTGGAACGCAGTACGATTTCTCTAAAATGGCTGATTTTCAAAAGTTTCGAATCTAATGATCAATTAGGCGAATTTAACTGATTTCGACTACAGCGATTTCCGAATTCCGTGTCCGAAAGTATCGAGAATAGAGAAGCTAAAAGAAGGCCAAAACGAATTCAATAAACAAAAATTTAATTCAATATTAACTTATGGTTCCATACAAAATTTGTGAATTTTATCCGACTCCGACTTCCAATTTTGAACGTACAGGGTGATGAGTTTTCATAATTCAAACCGTCATAGAAAATGACGATACCAAAAACTCTTCAAAGTTGGACTCAAAACTGTTTCAATTGCATTTTGGGGTTAGCCAAATTTGTGCTAGGGCACATAACCGTTTTTATTATTTTTACGTTCCGTCTTTGACTCATCAGTGCAGAGCAGTTCAAATTGAACTGCTTAGTGCTAAACTCAGCAGTTCAATTTGAACCGCTAAGCAGACGTAAAATTTCTGCTACTTACAGAACACTTTGAACGTTTTGAAACGGAGTGAAATGTCTCTTCTGACGTGCCGAACGAAAACGTGTTTTCGACTATTTCTGACCGATGTAGGATGTAGGTAGGGGTTAGCCAAATTTTGTGCTATGGCACATAACCGTTTTTATTATTTTTACGTTACGGCTTTGACTCATCAGTGCAGGGCAGTTCAATTTTCAATTTATTCGTCATACTAATTCATGGACATACGATTTTGATTCATGCTGGTCTCTGAATACCTTTTCTGGAAGTACCATAAGTAATTACCAAAATTATAAAGACGAACTCACTGCTACATCTCATGGAATGCTTAATCGATTGTCACACGTTTAGATTGAAATGAATAGTTGTAAGCTTTCATATACAATTTCTATCTTTTATTCGTCTTACAGTTCAAAAAGTTTAATTACAATTAATTAATTTCATGAAAACTAAACACAACGAAGAATATTAACACAAAAACCACATGCTGATGGATAAAGAAGGTATACTTATACTATACGTTTTTTGCATACAATACAATATGAAACGTTCATGTAAAAATGGAGCTTTCCACTTACATGCTTATAATTTTTCGAAATATTAGTATTTTCGAAATCCCCCACGTGGTATACTAGTTTATGATATATGCTTTAAAAAAGAACTTTGGTTCTTATTCCTGATTTAAATTTGAAGATAGAGCCGGTTCGCCCGTTTTAGACCCCTCGGAAAACTAGCCGCAGCAACTTGGTCATGAAGAGGCTATTTTCTATCGGAGTTATGTAACAATAATTTTTTTTGTACGTTGAAGTACACTTGATTAAACACTGAAAAATAAATTTCGATAGCTTTCACTATATTGCCGGAAAACGTTGAAATTGTATATTTTTTGACGCGCATGGTGACCTTACTCCTTAAGTAAATATAGAAGAAAATCATTCGAAAATACATTTAACTACATAGGACAATTGTTATATTGTTGTTACTATGAAATAATGATGAACCAATATTATGATAACCTCATTGAATATGATATCAGAAGTAATTATACTTGAATGGTGAAATTGTGGTTAAAATTTAATTAGCTGGCTAGACGGCACAGCGAACAAATTTAAAAAAAAAACTCTTCACATAATAGGTGTTATCTTCAAGTAATATAAGTAATTAAAGACACCATTGGATTGGGGTCACCAGCAATCAACCACTCTGGCTGTGCAAATTACGAAACGTCAGCCACGAGTCGGAATTTAACTTATTAGGTGTACAACTTTGCTTCCGCCGTTTTTTTCCAAAATTTAAAGCTTAATTGCGAAAAAGTGCTTACAGATGTATTATTCAAAGTATTTTCGGATCCCGGCTCGAAAAAAGGAATCCTTTTTTGACGCTATCCATGAAGCAATCCATTTTTTCAACTATTCGAAGGATTGAAAATGTTGATCTGCCAGGCCGTGTGCCATCGAACGGAATAGGTGGAAGTCAGAAGGAGCGACATCTGGGGAATACGGCGGGTGGGGCAAGACTTCTCATTTCAGCGTTTCCAGGTAATTTTTGACCACTTTTGCGACGTGAGGACGAGCATTGTCGTGTTGGAGGATGAATTTTCCATGTCGCTTTTGATACTGTGGCCGCTTTTCTTTTAGCGCGCGACTAAGGCGCATCAGTTGCGTTCGGTAGCGATTTCTGTGATGGTTTCACCCGGTTTTAAAAGCTCGTAGTAAATTGTTATTCATCTTTGAAGGTTTTTTCTCTTCCACCATCATGTTTGTCTTCGACATCGAAATCACCATTTTTAAAACGTTGAAATCACTCCCGACACGTTCTTTTACTCAGAGCAGCATCACCGCAAGTTTCTGAGAGAATTCGATGCGCTTCAGCTGCATTCTTTTGCGAATTGTAACAGAACAGTAAAACTTCCCGCAAATGGCGAGAATTGGGCACATAAACAGAGATTTTCGAGCGAGAATAATACGAAAACAAGAATAACTGTCACTGAAACGGCGATGACAATTCGTTAGGCACTGTACACACTTACTTTAAAGGCATTATCATCTATGTATTTTAACCAGCCTCAGCCGGTACAGCCACCTATCGGAAAACGGCGGAAGCAAAGTTGTACAACGTGTACAACAAACTTCGGTTACAAACCGGAGTAGAGGACGTAAAAGTTGCAAGCCAATGTGATGAATCGTCGGAGCAACCTGAGTTCCGGAATCTCCGAAAGCACTTTAAGTTTCAGAGTTCAACGATCTATGAGAAAATCGAGTGCCCTTTTTCATTTTAAGGTCATTTTACCCCGTAGCTCCGGAATCAGGGATTGGATCTGGAAAAAATTTAAAAATAAAATCGTGTCAGTTGGTTCAGTAGTTTTGTTATAATCATGTGAACGGGTGGTTTCGTGAAAATGCGCTCCAAAATTTAGGCGCGACGTGGTATGGAATCAGAACAAATTGGCTCAAATGGCATGTTCCTATTGATATTTCAGTCAAATATCAAGGGGAACGTGCCATTTGAGCCAATTTGTTTTGAAGTTCATTTTTAAGACTTTGAAGTTCGTTTTTAAGACTTTGAAATTACTTTAAGTTCGACTTTAAACAATTTGTAATACATCTATCGATTAAAGCCATTGAAAAATTGGATTTTCATACATCCATTCCTATCTATTTCAGGAGATCGTAAACTGTTGTGATCTCAAAAATGATGATCCCTAAAAAACCGATAATGTGAGAAGTCTTGAGTTGAACGAATAGGAAAAAGTCGCAGGGAGCCAAATCAGGTGGATTTGGTGGTTCCTGAAAGATATTCGTTTTGTTTGTAGCCAAATTGTCACAGATAACGATGGCATTGTGTGATGGTGCGTCATCGTGTTGCAAGATTTTTTTTTCGGCGAATTGATTCACGCAAACGTTTCATAACGCCCAAATAATACTCCTTGTTGACGGTCTGGCCTTGTGGAAGGTACTTATGATGCACAACACCCTTGTAATCAATGAAAGCATCGCCTTCTTTTTTGACTGAAAACGACGTGATTTTTTCGGTCGCGGCTCATTCGGTGTACGCCATTCACTCGCTTGATGTCTAGATTTCGTGTCATACTCGTAAATCCAAGTCTCGCCTCCAGTAATAATCCGTTGGATGAATGTTAGGTCAGATTCGACCTTGAAAATCATGTCTGCAAGCTCGTTGTAGCAAATTCAATTCCACTTTGAAATTTGTACAAAATCGAGGACACGCACAATCGCAGATATCTATTTATAAAAATGGATGTAAGTTTGTATGTTTGTAACGCCATAACTTTGGAACTACTAAACGGATTGCCACCAAACTTGGCACAGGTACTTCTTGAATTTCTGAGATGGTTTAAGGAGTATTATTATAGGGGAGGGAGCGTATCAAGTGTCATAAAAAGGGGGGGGGGGGATTTTGTTCATGGAAAAATTCATATAACTTGACAAAAATCGCTACGTTTTATGGACCATAGAAACATTTTGCATACCTTAGATATGATTATACGGAGGGTGCATGTAGCAAGTGCCTTTAAAAGGGAGGGTGTAATGTTTAAAACGGCATAACTCCGAAACTACTGAACGGAGTGTCACCAAACTTGGCACAGGTACTTCTTGCTTTCAGAGAGGGTTTGAGGAGTATTTTTATTGGGGAGGGAGCGTAGCAAGTGTCATAAACAAGTAGGGGTCATGGAAAAATTCATATAACTTGACAAGAATCGATACGTTTAGAGACCATAGAAACATTTTCCATATATTAGATACGATTATATGGGGGATGGATGTAGCAAGTCCCTTTAAAAAGGGGGGTGTAATGTTCGTAATGGCAAAACTGCGCAATCACTGAACGGATTGCTATCAAACTTGGCACATGTACTTCTTGCTTTTCAGAGATGGTCATAAGCGTATTTTTATGGGAGGAGGGAGCGTAGCAAGTGTCAATAACATTGGGGAGTCATGAAAAATTCATAGAATTTGACGAGAATTGATACTTTTTTTAAGACCATAGAGACATTTTGCATACCTTAGATATGACTATATGGAGGGTGAATGTAACCAGTGCCTTTAATAAGGGAGGATGGAGGGGTCATATTTGTAACGGCATAACTCTGAAACTACTGAACGGATTGCTATCAAACTAGCCACAGATACTTCTTGCTGGACATTTTCAGGGGGGAGAGTGTGTAGCAAATGCCTTTAACATGGAAGAGGGCAATGATCATTTTTGTATAATATAAAGAGAATCGATAATTTTTGATGACCATCCATACTTTTCGAAAAACTCAAATATGGTCTTAAGGGTATTTGAGGGGAGTTGATATAATGAGGTCTCTAAAAAAGAAGGTTTAATGTGAAGTCGATTGAATTTTCAAAAAAAAAACGATACAGTATAGATATTAAACAGATATCAGTTGATCCTAAGAGCATTTTTAAGGAGGGAGACAGGGGGTGGTTAACTCCGAAACAACTCAATAGATTACCACACCTCACACCTAACTTGGCTCAAGCTATTATTACTGCTGCTATGTTGCTATAAGGATATTTAAAGGAGGGGGGTGTAGTGAACGATTGCTAACAGAGATGTCTATCTCCTCTGTGTGACGAAGAGCAAGCAAAATTTCTCCCCTCGCACTGACAACTTCAACGAGAGCTCTTCTCTTTCACATTTATACACCACTGTTGTGTAAAGTGTGCACGCATCATGAGTGCGTTTGTTTATTTCCTTTTACCTCTTCCACTGAATCGCACCAAAGTGCTAGAGCATTAGCTAATAAATTCTCTGAGGTGGATGCAGATACTTTCACAGAGGTGTACACGCCGGTGAGCACTCTGCTGTATGGTTTTCGTAGATGAAGCGTGGACACGCAAAATCAGCAAAATAAAACAATTTATCGCAAAATTTTCGGTTTTCCTTGCAAATTTTTCATAGCAAGGCCAGATCTACTCTCTATTAATTGAAGTTCACAGAAGTGTTCGCTCACCATCATGCGCCAGTGGTCACTTGGGTGTATTTAGACGAGAGCGCGTGTGAGCGATTCATGCGAAGAGAATGTGTTTCACTCGCGCCAGCTGCTTTAACCACAAGCACACACTCAAATGCTGTCTATTCGACACTGAGAAGAAGTGGGCTTTCCTCTTTGTGCGGTGCTTCGTTTTTGTCATCCTCGGTGTGGCAAAAATCTGACTCTAGCGTGTATCACTCTGGTGACCTGCCATCTCTGATTGCTAACAGGGAGAATTGGAGGCAAAATGTTTCGAATTTTTCAAAAATAGACATTTAATTATTCCCAAACTTGGTACAGGTACTTTTTGCAATTCAGAGGTTGTGAAGATATTTTTTTTTATTTTGCTCCACGAGTTTAGATATTCATTGCAAAGATGATCAAAAGAAGGAAATTTGTAGAAAGAACCTCTAAGAAGGGGTGTTTATTGTTATTTTTTCTTATTTGTCGAAGAGCGAGAGGGGGAGGGGACGGCTTGGCTGATCTAGACGGCAAGGAGGGGGTTTTGAACACCAATTTTTATCAGCCATTTTTGGTAAAACTAGAGAGGGAATTTCAAGGTCGTGCTAGAAAGTATTTGTATTGTTAATTTGAATGCAACGCAAAATGTACGAAAGGTGTGAATCGATACTTTATGACGAGCTCAGATACTTTCTACACTACTTAGAGGTGATTATAAGAAAACTCATGGAGGAGAATTGTACTAAGTTCACTGAAAAGGGAAGATCAGTATAAAATTTATTAGACGAGAAATGATGCTTCTTGACAAATACAGATACTATTTTTGTATCAAAGGAGATTATTATGTTATTTCAGGAGATAGGGAGTGTAGCAAGTGGCCCAAACATGCGAAATGTAAGGTAAAATTGATCGGATTTCACCAAAAATATATAAACTGACCCGATTTGACGAGAATGCTGTCAAATTGCTGTGATCTGAGATGGGACAGTGCCCGTACGTAATCTGAACATGTACGGAGTATTGTTCAATCGGGTTGCGGGATTTAGCTACATTCAGAGTATTTCGATAGGCAGGACAATTTTTAGAATCGTTTTGCGGCCTTGCCTTCACGGAACATTTCCGAGCAACGTCGGGTAATTCAGCTAGTACTCAATAAAGCGTAACTTTTACAAATGTCCAGGTATCAAGCTGAAAATTTTATAGAATATCAATGACAGATGTGGCAACCTCAAAAAAACTAATCAGGTGACTGAGAGCGCCACATGGTGGTGATTCCGGGAACTTTTTGATTAAGGTAGTATGAAAAGCTGCTGTTTGGAAATATTTTTGCATAAGTTTGATTAAAAGAGGACTGCTCTTTTATTTTAATTATTTTGTTTGTCATTTAATAAACTACAACGGAAACGGAAACATTGTGATAATTTTTGTTTTGATATTTTCGCTAGCTGATAGTGGTTTTTGAAATTTGAAAAAACGAAAAACAAAACCATAAAAGTCACTGATTCCTATTTACTCAAAACTTATTATCTGAGATTGAAAATTTGGTGAAATACCTTTGTTAGTGTGTGTCCGCGGGGAAGGCAATTTCCTGGCCGGTAGAGAACAAACAGCTGGCAAAGTTAATTAACATGGATCGGGAAACTATACCTGTGCAACGAAAACACCAGGATATTTCGTCCCGGCCCAGATGCAGAAGCAATTTGTACCATCCATTGCCCCGCTCTAGAATTTTTCTGGTGACCCTGGTCCGAAGCGATTGCTTCGGGAAATTCGTGAAACACATCGGCTGACCTGAAGAGAGTTACGCCGTATAATTTATGCGCCTATCGTCATTGCTTTCGGTCCTCTTTAGGTATGTACTCATCATCAGAGTGCATACGCTTCAGATACGAACGAAAACAACCTGCTTGACCGCAGACCGTGGATAGTTATCTAAGTTATGTCTATCAAACACGATTTGCTAGCAACACCACACAACTTGTCTGTATGACCCATGAAAGCCGGCTACAGAGCCTGGAGATGGAGTGTTTCCGCGCACCGGAACGACGTTGGTGAGAATTTATGAACTGAATTACAAATTGGTAGTGACCCGTTTCTAATTAATTCTGTGTTACGTTGGTTGATACGTTGGTCCTCTTTCTAGTTGTCTACGTTGACAGATTCCTGGTCTATGATGGCATAAAACGGCTTATTGTAACGTGTAACGTTCAGCCGAAGAAATTTCATCTTCACATATACCGCAGTGCACTTAATGCCATCCTGCTATGGAAAATGGGATTGAAGTGTCATCGTCGAGAGCCCATTTTCGCACGCACTAGATACGATAGATGCAAATATAGGAGAATAGGTTCTATATTCATCTTTGGCCTTCATTCCGTTTACTTGAATGCACAAGTTAAAGCAGCATTTGTAATCGCGATAATGTTGCTTTCATGGACTTCAGACTTGATTTAGATAGCTAATTAAACGCTAGTAATAAGTGAAATGTTGTTACTTACTGTACATAAAAATTAATATCGGAACAATTACCCTATTGCTGATGACGATAAAATGCTAACGTGCGTTGGTGGCACTCAATGACAGCCTATCATAAAACGATGCATATTGTGCGGCACCCGGTTTGATTGGCTTCGGGCAATCCACCAGGTGATAATGTTACATTCGTTCTCATCTCTTTCTGTAAGGATGCTGATTCAACGAATAGATAATAATCAATCAGTTCAAGCAGAGGAAAATTATCAATATGATACTGATTCATAAAGTTTGGTTATAAATTTATGAAAATCTTTGCTAAAATAACGAAGGTTACTAAATTTACCTGGCGTAGGCTGCTCTAAGTAAGTCTGTAAATTTTGTTTACATTTCGTCTTTGACTCATCAGTGCATAACAGTTTATGTTGAACTGTTATTCTACCTATCAGTTCAACATAAATCGATAAACAAGTTCCTGCTATTTGTAGAGCAGTTTTTGTTTTGCACCGAAGTGCAATGTCTTAACTGAAAGCCAAACGAAAACATTTTTTCGACTAATACCGGGCGATTCATGTTTGTTCATTCAGTGGTTAGCCTAATTTTGTGCTTTTTTTAAATTTTGTTTACTATTCGTCTTCGACTCATCAGTAAGACGGTGTAAAATAAAAAGGGTTCTGTAAATTGAGGAGTCAAAGACGAAGCGTAAACAAAATAGAGTATGTAAATGTTCGAACATTTTAAAATTATTGGTTCAAGAATTTATAGAAAATCGATGATATTCGAATACTGTGGTCGCATTATGCAACTCGAAACGAAGAGTTTTTCGTACAAATGATACCCCTGGCCTTTGACTTCCTCCGTAAAAACTTCTGCAATCTTCTAAAATGGCTAATGTATCCATAACGGCTCCGATAAACCGCTGGATAAACTCCGTTATTTGGCCAGCCCACTGCATCCACTCATCATTAGAAGATTTCAAGATTTTTCTCTAAAACTTGAACAAAATCAAAAACTTTCTTTGGTATAAACTACCGCCACCTTTCCAGTTAACAGTTATGTCAAGTTAATTTATATTTAAAAGTGGCAACTCTGCACGCTATACAAAATTGAACAAAGCACGCTGTGTGCTAGGCGGGTGCGTTTTCTTCTTCTTCTTCTTCCGTACCAGCACGTACCGTTGTGTATCGATTTTGCATTATTTTGTATGACAGTTTGAAAGTTTTGATACACATTGCCCTATAATTTCGGAACCGCAAGTCGGATCTGGATGAAACTGCACAATATTTTTTAAGACACTGAGAGCTTTAATTTGAATAATGAATTGTGGAAATCGGTTGAACCGTTGCTGAGAAATCGAAGTGAGTTCCGTTTTTGGAGCTTTTCTTCACTATTACCGGTGCCTTCGGAATCGGAAACGGGGCACTAGTAGTCCCAAAGTAGATTTATATATCTACCAACTAACTAGGTCTGCCAACTAGATGAATTTACCAGTAAATTTTATAAAAATGTGCACCTCGTTCCGCCATCGCTTGTGGAAAAAATGCTCATGGAATTGAACACTGCAATACCGGAACCGGAAGTCGGATCTGGATAATCTTTTCGGGGACTTTTAAAAGAACTTCAAGATCTTCCATTTGCATCTTAGTTTGTAAAAATCGGCTAACAAATTTTCAATAAAAATGAATGTGTATTTTCTCATAGATTTGCACATATTGCCTTGTAATTCCGGAACCAGAAGTCGGGTAAAGATCAAACTGAGTAGCAATCTATGGGACCATAAGACCTTTTGTTTGAATCTAAATTTTTGAAAATCGGTCTCGCCATATCTGAGAGAAGTGAGTGACAATATTTTTTTTCATTTTTTGGTGCATAAAACCCTGTAATTCCGAACGTGATTGGCATAAAATTCAATAAAAATTCAATCTATGGGACCGTAAGACCTTTCATTTGAATCTGAGTTTGTAAGAATCGGTTCAGCCATCTCTGAGAAAATCCGAGTGACATTATTTGTCACATACACACAGACATTTGCTCAGTTCGTCGAACTGAGTCGAAAGGTATATGATATTTGGCCCTCCAGGCCTCGGTTCAAAAGTCGTTTTTCACAGTGATTGTGTAGCCTTTCTATATAAGAAAGACAAAAAAATATATACGCATTTGAAAAATAAGATTTGAGTAGAAATGGTTCAATGATGATGCAAACTGTCTTCTTTGGTCATGGCATACTTACAAAATTTGATCACATTTAAAACTAAGGAGTGTATCGAAAATAAGCTATCCACATACATTTGTGTTGTACGCATGTATTTGTGATGGTTTTTATGCTCAGATCACAGCATGCTGTACGTTTGGCTGTCAGCTTTCGTTTTTTTACTTGTTTGTGCGGTTGAAGTTCTGCGTTTTTAAAATGTCGCTTTCAATACGCGAGGAAGTGAAAATTGGTGTTAAAACCGTCATTAATAAGTTTGGGGAACACTATTCTTTGGGTGAGCTACCAGGAAGAGGCAGAAACCCCGGTTCTTCCGACCCGAAATTGGACCAGAAAGTGGTATTTCTAATCATGAAGAACAAGTCAATGTCAATACGTGATCTGGCCAAAAAAAACAGGAACGAGTGTCGGAATGATCCTGCGTATCAAGAGGCGAAATCACCTGAAGACCTACAAGAAGCAGAAAATTTCGAAACAAAGTGTAGAACAGAAGAAGCGAGCAGCAACAAGGGCTCGGAAATTGTATTCGCGTCTTTTGCAGTATCCGGATGCATGCGCATTGATGGACGATGAATGAGACTTATGTAAAGGAGGACTCAAAAACCCTTCCAGGTCCACAATACTTTACTGTCGTCGTAGGGTAAGACTTGAGCAATGCGGACAGGTCGATTCAAGTGAAGAAATTCGGCCGAAAGGTGCTAGTATGGCAAGCAATATGTTCCTGTGGTTTGAAGTCACAATTTTTGACACTACCGGAACTATAAATGCAGAAATCTATCGATCTGAGTGTCTCCAGAAGAGATTGCCGCCTTTATATGAGAAGCATAGTACACCTCAACCGTTTTGGTCGGATTTAGCGTCGGCTCACTATGCCAAAACCACTCTCAATTGGCTTTCGGAAAAAGGTATAAATTTCGTTGAGAAAAATGTCAATCCACCAAATTGCCCTTAGCTTCGACCCATCGAACGTTACTGGGCAATCGTGAAGAGGGTCTTCAAGAAGACTAGTAAGGCAGCTGGGAACATGGAGGAGTTTAAAAAAAATTGGGCTCAAGCATCCAAAAAAAAGCGATGCAACACTTGTCCGGAACTTGTTGAAGAGCGTTCGATCAAAAGTTCAAAAATTCGTGAAGGAATAACTTAAATTTCATCCGATTTTCATCATGCTCAAGTTTAACCTGGAACAATAAAGGATCAATTTTTAGTTCGAATAAAATATCGTTTTTATCATAATTTGAAAAAAAAAATTTGTGGATAGCTTATTTTCGATACACTCCTTACAAATAAAGTCACTCAACAGTTAGAAGGCAGCGTGTCAGTTTTATTCGTATTGAAGCCATTCCGGTTATGTCTCTGACATAACTCATTCGCCTTAAAATCGTCAAACAGATGACGTAAATTGTCAAATAACAATCCGAAGAAGAAAATTGTCCTTTTTGGCCATAATGAATGCTTACGAATGAATTTCAGTCAGATAAAAAAATTACAAAATTTTTAATTCGAAATAAATTGTATTTTCCAGTGGAACCATTCTACAAAAGATCATTTCAATAGAATAAAATATCGTACAGTTATTTGGGATCGCTTAATTGGTCCTAAAACGGGTGGATTCCAAATGACTAGACCGCCAACAAAGCACAAATCTCACTCAGTAATCACGAGAGGTGTATTCGGTATAATACGGGGATAAAGCAAATCTTTGCCTCTATCTCAACTATAATAAACTAGATTGGAAATTTCAAATGGATCCTCATTCTGAAAGAATACAGAATAATTGAATTCGATTGAGATGTACAAATTTTTCTAACCCAGAATCATATTATCAGCCGCGCTGCTATGCGTACTGCCGTTGGATGGCTATAATCGACTAACAAGAGACCTGTCATTGACTGCTACAGCTTGTCATCCTTGTCGTAATTCAATTACTGCGGGATGTCAATTGAAATCACTGCGTCTGAGACGAAGTGGTGATTCGACCGGTCGGATCGGAACAAAGGTTCCGATAGATGGCACCGTTTCCACCTATCGACGCATTTATCGAACAAAATACATTTCGCTACGAGTACAGATCACCACTGAGAGTCGGGCGAAACTGGTTGTTTAAGATAGTGTTGTTTTAGAGTGCCAGTTTCCTGCGATAACTCATCTTAATTGTGTATAGAGTCCATTTATGATAGTATCACTGAACCCTATTAAGCGCACTTGCTGTAAACCTCTGTGAGGCTGGTATGTAATTTCTATCATAGCAAAGTGCTAGTATTATCAAATTTATCGCACACCATTTTTTATAATGAATTACAGTCCAAGCACGTTTGAGTTTTCAATTAGATAGTGGCACTACTTAAATAATGTTACAGTTCCAGTGGAAATGTTTTAGCCACGTTTTGTGTTTCATGACTGTTCAGTTGTCTGAATGTGTATCCATTAAAAGTTATATGCGAAACACATAACATTCATTGTAACACGTCGATAATATTCTATCACCAATATGATAGAACGAATGCATATGCATACGATTTTATTTAAATTAATCTATCTATTCGGTCTAATAAATGTTATGTGTTTTTCACATATGAAAAAAGCAGTAGCGTTTCAAGTCAAGCACTTTCAATATGGCGCGTTTTAAGGATTATTTGCTTGTAGATTTGGATTTGTACAAAGAATCTCTGCTAGCAGTAAGAAGTGTAGTCAATAAAAATGTAAGATGAAATATATGTAACTAAATCTCTCGATAATTTCAGAGTATTTTCAGAGTAAATAACTGTGTTATTTCAACGATTTTGAATCATTAATGAGCTTAAGACGATTTACAAATACGGTAATGATTGGAGGAATCGCAATTTACGATTTGTGCTAATTATACTGTTTCAATAATATTTTTTCGCAATTTGGTTTTTAAAGAAATCATTTTTCTGTCTATAGTTTCTGGCTTAGAATGTGAAGTGTCTTCTACTTCTAATATCGACCTGTTCAAAATTATGAAGTTAGTTTTGAACAAGATGATGTTATATATGCCATTGTTCTAAGTATGAACATTATAAGTTTGCTTGACTACAATAAAGACGAATGCATTAAAAAAAGGTTAAAACAATTTAATTGGGAATTATTTAAATATCACATGACAATTAATATTCGCACAAGAGTAACTATTTGGTGTTACACTTAAAATTTATGCCAAATCTCTATAGCTTTCAATGCAATTTTACATAACCAATATTGAAAAAAAACATTAAGTTTTATTAATATTTCATATGAAATTTATGTGTTTGTTCCAATGAATGCTATCAGATTCATCTTTCATGAATCTGAGTGATTCGCATTTAGAAGTTATATGTAAAGCTACATGGAAAAATATTATATGTTTGTTCAGATAACTTCTACGTGATATTTGGCTCAGTGAATAAAAGATAAATATTGGCAATTTAACGCAAAATTAATTTTACCTGATGCGCCATCTAAGTTTCATTCTTTAGGCCTTTCTTAGGATGATGATTGAATTTTACACAGGTTTTTTTTTGGTAAAATCATATAATTTCAATTATATTGTAGAATTTAAGAATCTTTTACAAGAACGGTTTGAAAATGTAAGAAAAATGATTTTCTTATATTTCGTGCTATCATTTTTTGATTTAATAACATGATCAAAAGGCGATGGAAGACTATTTCTCATTATAATATCGCATATTTGGTTAGGTTTGCGCATCTACACGGTCCTTCAAGTAACATTCCATAATTTACGCGACGAATAAAATCATTTGAAAATGATCAACATAACATTTTATACTTGCTTAAAAATCGGAACTGAAAGTTTTCATTGTTTGAAATAGAATCTTTGGTGCTGCAAAAATGGGAGAGGTGGAAAATGACTTTTCTCCAATTAAAATTAATTTTTCGCTTGATTAAATTACGTTGTGAATAAATTATAAATGATTTTACAAGTGTAAATTGATTTCTCTTGCATTTTGACAGATAAAATTGCAATCATCTTCCTCGCAAACGTATGCCTATAGCTGTAAAACACAACGTTAAATCGCCCATTAACTTCTTAGCTTAGAAAAAACTTTGTCGTATGTCACTGCTAAACATTCAATAATTTCTTGCAGAAAGTGAGATAGTAATCACAACCCCAATTGCTGTCAAATCCAGTGCTGGAAACGGTCCCTTCACGTGACAGTTTTAAGTGAAATTCCTATGTTGGTACCTAAAACTGTAGATGTTTACTTTGAATGTCGTGTGCTGGAAAATTTCATGTTGTCTACTATTCGGGCAGTCACATGTGAATGTCGCGCGTATAATACAGTTGAAAGTCGCATGTAACAGTCATGAGCGAGCGCATCATGAATCTAGTGGCGACAGTCTTACTCGTGTTGGACGATGAATGTAACGAAAGAATGATAGTCCTGAATAGAATCAGCTCCACTTTGTTTTCGGTGCGAATTCCATTTCTGGCAATAAACTTTCATGAAAAAATTCAAAACGGCGTCATTAGTGATAGTTTTCATCTCGATACTGTTCCATGAAATGGTCAAATTTCATACTATTATTGCAAAAGGAGAACGTCAATGTCAATGAGAATGCGCGAGTTAGGGTTGTCAATCAACGAAAATTCTCAATTTTTAAAAAAATTTCAAACATGAATTGAATGGACAAAGAAGTTCTTCTTCTTCTTCTTCCTTTCTGGTTGGCGTCACCTCACTTGAGATGACGCCGAATTGATGGCACAGCAACTAAGGCTATATTGCCAGTTAATTTTCGTTTATAGTCCAGTGGACTTTCTTTTCACTTGACTACAAGCGAAAATCTCGCTGTGTGGCTGCGTCGAATCGTCAAAGTACGGCTGAAAATCCTTTCTTTCTTGCGAAATACTCGAATTTTCCCCGGACTAACACGATGCAACGTGCTCACCCGTTGAGAGTTTCACCGGAAGTGGACAAAGAAGTGAAAATTAATCGAAAATCACAACATTTAAACATTTACTAGATGCATAGGGTTGTCAACCAGCGCAAATTTTCAATTATTGAAAAAAAATGTAAGTAGTAATTGAATAAAAAAGTAAGTCTTCAGAGTACAAAATTTATTATATTCTTGTACTTTATGACTGTCACATGCGACTTTCAACTGTATGGTTCGCGCGACATTCATGTGTGACTGCCCGAATAGTAGGCAACATGAAAGTTTCCAGCACACGACATTCAAAAAAAAATGTCAGCAGTTTCCAGCACTGAATTCAAATCCATACATTTGACAGCAGCCGGGGTTGATACATTGATGATAATGGTAAATCACAGTCGGAATACGTATCTGTATTGTATCTTCCACTTCATCCACCAAAACTCGATATTCTCATATTCGTCCGATTTCATATAGGGTAACGGATCCTTATTTCATCTGAGCTCCATTTTCCCATCTCATCCCTTCACGTCTTTACTTTGAATTTGAATAATATCTTACAACGTACCTGAAATAACTGTGAAATGTTTTAAAATTATTATTTAAGCTATTATCACACTTTTCCATTGGAATAAATGGTGTCAAATAATTCGATGATCGTTTTTTTTTTTCATTTAATAAAATATAAAATCTTTGAGATGAAATTAGGAGCAGAGTAGTGAACATATTAGAAGTGTTTTTAGCTAATTTTTTGAATATTATTTTAATTTCCAAGGAATGTGAATTAATTCCTAATGTGGAGCAAGGCGAATTAAGCAGAAATATGAAAAAATAATAGTGATTTCAGTGGCTAAATCAGGATTTTAAGGTAACGTCCTTACAAATGAGATGAAATAGGGACCCCTTACCCTAATACTTTCAATTTAGGAAAGAACAGAGGAAACTTCGTATTGAATGCTTCGAAATCGGAGATCGTCACAGTCACTGAAGGCGTAGATATTTTTATTCAAAAACATCAAGCGTCCATGATTGGAATTTCGCAAAAGTTCTGTTCTATGTCGCTGCAATCCTATTTTGATTGAATATACAATCCTTATTTGAGTGTATATATTTTGCTAGAAAGAATGATTGTATATATTTTGTTAGAAAGAATTGATATATTTTGTTAGAAAGAATTGACCACAATATTTTTACGGATGTCAGTAACGTTTTACTGGTTTTCAAACAGCTGAACATTCAGCGAAAGTCTGAAAGATCGGTAGAGTTGCACAGAATTTCGATCTCTCACAATTCTACTGACTAGTTCATCACTCAATACTGACGTTCGGCGAAATTCACAAAAAAATCCTCAAATATACAAAGTTCCTAATGTGCAAAGCGTTACTATTTTTCGGTAAATTTCATTAGAGGTCTGTGAAAGATGCATGCTTGGTTTGAAATCCCAAGTAGCACTTGTAACTTGTTCATAAAAAAATTAAAATAAAACATATGCTGCATAATGGTCGCATGACAAACACGACGAAACAAGACGTATTATGATGGAGACAATGAAGTCAAAATAATGTTACGAATTGACTTCGTAACTTTTCGAAAATCTAACTCTTACGACGTGCTCGCATTGACTGTTTTTAGTCGCCAACTGGTCACCGTAACAAAATGCGACAATGAAAAAATGACACACTACAAGACAAAGTTAAGTATTGATTTCATGTCGGTTACCGTATTCGTTGTGATGCAACAAAGAAACACAATTACAGTGTCGGTTGAAAGCTTCCGTACATTATCCCGAACAATTATAATTAATCAATAAGTAGAATAAGTAGAAAATTCCTTCAGTTTAAAAATATTGGCTATAGTTAAAATTTTTACCGGTACATGTGCGAAGCAAACTTGTTTCGTTTTGGGAAGTACATTCTCTCTACCAGAGAGAATATTTCTACACTTTGTCACGGCAGTGTATGCATGGAAAAGCTTAAGGAATTGGCTACCATAATAACAAGGGAATGAAATATTCATAAAATTAAAAAAATGCAATTTTTAATTATTGCGATTAGTCAACTGTTTTAACTTTGGTTTATGAAAAACTAATATTACTCACAAAAAAGTTTTATCTAAACACATTTCAACATTTTAGCTCTAAATTTCATATGACGGGTATAAAAACATGAATAATATTTTGTATGTCGATGTTCCGAAACCCAAAATATCGAAGGCGCGCACGTTTTCAATAAGTATGAATGATCAACTTCACCATAAATATCGAATAGCACTAAAATTTTGAGTAGACATAGTGAGTTTAAAAAGGATTGAACTCTATATTTTAACTCTGATTATCGCATGCCAATTTTTAGTTGTACATGTTGAATAGGAAAAACATCATCAAATTGTAACTTGACATGAGCTTATATTTTTTGTTTCATTGTGATTGATGTGCGAGCTGAATCAAATCAAATGTTCGTTACCTGAGAAGTTGTTTGGCAACCCTTGGTAAGCCGCACAAGCTCCGCCTCTTACGCTTTTCAAGTTATATAGCAGTTATAATGCACGTTGCAAAGTCTTCTACTTGTTTCATGAATTTGTGTCATATAAGTTGAAGTGTAATAACGTGTGCTACTTGGGAAATCATGTGTAAATTTAATTTTTTCTAAGAGTGTGGAACGTCGTTATCGTCGTTTGAATGGAAGTATGCCTTGTTCATTCAATTAAGTTTTTCACGATAACGACACGAATGAACTGCCAATGAATCAAGTTCATCTTTTGACAGCTATCAGTGATTTATTTACATATCTATTAACACGTATTCAAATTAGATTTTTTATTGTGTCGTCACAATAGAACAAGAATTCATCCTTGACAGTTGAACCGTGAACGGTCTCATCCGTTTGTCAACAGACAAACAAAAAAAACTCTGTTTACAAACAGTACCGCTGAACTGTCAAAATGCGTTCATCCGATTGAGGTTGCAGTGACCGAAAAAAAACCTAATTAGGTTTCACACGATTACGACACAAATGAACTGCCGATGAATCAAGTTCATCTTTGACAGCTGTGGTGGATTGTTTTGTTTTGCGACTGAAAATTAAAAATTGAAAAATGACGAAAGAGTGCCTATTACAAACGTGTTCCACAGTGAAAAGAACTACAAAGGTTGCCCTGTATGTGCTTCCAGCATCAAAGAGCGATATTTGTATAAATCTGTTTAGTGTGAGGCGACTTGCAATTTTTAAATTCGAACGATGAACCTCTGATGAACTTTTAAACTGTAAACAAACCACCAGCAACTGCCAAAAAAAGTTCATTCTGTTCATTTAGTGAGGACATAACCTGTTGTTCGTGTAAAACCTAATTAGAATGAACACATAAACAAAGCATCAAGCTGTCAAAATTAGTTAATTTTGTTCATTTTTGTAAGGTTATGTCATGCTCGTGCAAAACCTAATTGAAACTGCCTGAGGTTGTGTTGAAATATAGAGTATTCGGTTTTGAAACATAAAATTAGAAATCAGTAACAGTGATGGTTTACTTTGATAACTAAACACAAACCTCCAAATAACCAGGGTAATGTGCCACTTGAGTCATTTTG
Source organism: Malaya genurostris (assembly GCF_030247185.1). Taxonomy (NCBI): domain Eukaryota; kingdom Metazoa; phylum Arthropoda; class Insecta; order Diptera; family Culicidae; genus Malaya; species Malaya genurostris. Next base: position 64,377,644 of record NC_080570.1, on the reverse strand, counting down.
TTCTGATTCTGATTGTGTTAAAGCTGTTAAAGATTATTGATCGTAACTGTGGGCATTGACAATATTTTTGCCTTTCTCATATAGAAAGGTTATGCAATCACTGTGAAAACCGACTTTTGAACCGAGGCCCGAAGGGCCGAGTGTCATATACCATTCGACTCAGTTCTTCGAGTACACAAAATGTCTGTGTGTATGTGTGTGTATGTGCGTATGTGTGTATGTAACGTTTTTTTGTACTAACTTTTCTCGGAGATGGCTGAACCGATTTTCACAAACTTAGATTCAAATGAATGGTTTTGAGGTCCCATAAAAAATTCCTGAATATTTTTCGGATCCGACTTCCGGTTCGGTAGTTATGGAGTAAAATGTGCAAAAAAAAGAAAATATATGTTCGAACTTTTCTTATAGATGGCGCGACCGATTTTCACAAACTTAGGTTCAAATGAAAGGTCCTGTGGTCCCATACGTAATTCCTGAATTTCATGGGGATCCGGAAATATAGGGTGGAATAAAAATTGTATACCATAGCTGAAAATGGGGAAAAACCTTAAAAAATTTTCTAAATCGACCTCAAATGTTTTCCAATTGATTGTTTTTATCAGTAGACGGTTAAACAAACCGATTTCGGTTATTCTTTTAAGAATCGAAGAAAATTATTTTGAAGAATACCACAGTATTATATATGATAGTACGATTGATATGAGGTACCACTAGGTGGATTAAAACGGGTTTTTTATTTACACAAACTATTTAATTGAGCATGGAACAACCCAAATATCTGTTGCTTTAATCTCAAATGTTTTTTCCATTCAAAATACCTCCATTGTCATATTGTTATACACACTTGAATCTGTTATCTTGAGTATTTGATACTGATAACGATACAATTGGTATTTGAGCATAATTCCAGGTTCAGTTTAGTAGATTAACTCACGAGTTTCCGCACATCAGTCGTTATCAAAAGAAACCACATCAGCGATCAGTGAATCACCCGGAGCAGATGTTTTGTGGGCCCCTTATTCTAAAAAACTTCCTAGCCTCAGGGATGTCATTTTTTTGGGAAAATTCCATAGATTTATTGATGGATATACCCTGGATGGATTAATGGATTGCTAATTGAAAACTACGTCTCCGACATTTTGATCATCTCAGAAATGACAAAGCATTTTACATTTGGGTTTCGTGATGAATTGTGGAGTTCATTAAAACGTGGTCGTGGTAGTATTTTGTGCATATTTAATGCGACAAAAAGCTTAGGAAAACATAAGATTATAGCTTACATTAACATTTCTGTTCCACAAAAAGGCAGGTTTAGAATCAAAAACACCTGTTTTTCTTTGCGGAATCGTTGGTAATAGCCAACAAGATGACATAATAGATGAACTCGGGATGAATAATGTTTATGTTTGACATATATCGATGGTTTGTTTACATTTCTAATAATAAGTATTCAAATGAGAATGAGCATGCAAACTAAACACCGTTAGCTGTCAAACGATGTTCATTCAGTTAATTTCATGAGTTTATGTTATTTTCGTGTGAAGCCTAATGACGTATTCGCTAAGCTACCGCAGTTGTTGTTTCGAAGAGTTCCGTCGTTTTTAGGAAAAGTTTCGTGCATGCGAAATTCGTTGAAGTTGTTTTTACTGCTGACGAGTGCTAAACAATCAAAATTGGCGGATTTTCCGACAACAAAAATTATTAAAAAGTCAATTAGGTTCGTTGAGATGAAGAGGTTAAAAGAGACTAAAAATGTCTGTCATGTACGAGGAAAATCAAAAGCGACGATCAGAACACACGACCTAAGTCATGACACTGCTATTACGCAATTCACACCAATTCGAACTGCACAGTATGAAGGCGTGCTGAAGCAAAAGCGTGATCATAGGTGCACCTGCTCTGATCTGACATGACTTTGACATCTATAAACGACAAAACAAACATATGACTCAGTTTTTTTTGCTTCTTTTCTGTTCGTTCTCAAATTTGTGAGTAGAGTTACCAGTTATGCAAATTTAAAAAAAAACGCAAAAAATGTCTTTTTTGGGATAATTCGATTCTCATTAATTTTTATGTGGCTATCAAATTTGCTGACAAGTCTTAAATATCCCTAACGTTAATATACGTCACTTTCGGCTGTCTTGCTAATCGCACATTCCACTATTAACCAATCAATCATCAATAGCACAATATAATAATTCTAATCATATCACTGACGACGTTCGCTCGCTTCTGTTGTTCGAGGTGGTAATCCATTGACTGTGGATGTACCTAAACATTCATATTTCACGTATGATATTGCGTCAATGAAGTGTTGTTTCCGTCATGTGCAATACGACACTTGGATAAAAATATGTCATGTTAAACATGTTTCTGAGAAAATTATTGTCCAATAAATTGAACGCGCCATGTTTTGATATTAAAACAGAACTAGTAGTAACTGATTAGGTAATTTTTTCCTTTAATGAGTGTTTCTTTACTTTACCAATAATTATGACAAATATCTACAAAATAATGAACTGAATTGTAGAGTATTACAATTTTAAATTATTGAAATCTTGTACTGGTTGATGGTTTTATGTTCAGTCTTTTATTGAGAACAAAAAGTTTCTAGTAATTGAACTTCATTAACTTGTTATCCATGAACACTGTCAAGCAATTAGGTTTGGTATTTCATTTCATATACCGTGCTCATGAATTATTGAGTAAGTAACACCTTCAACAGTTGTTCTGTAATTATTTTCTACAAATCGGTATCACAAATGGCCGTTATTGGAGCATGTTCACATATTCATCCTCGGCGACAAGCACGTCAAAATAAATGCTCGGATGAATACCACCTGACAGCTTGTTAGAGTTAATGGCGCGGATCTGATGAGTGCACTAATGACCAGAGATCAGGGGGCGTTTTTCGTGAGGTATCAAGTTTCACTGTAGTGAAATTGTAGAATTGCGGCTCTATAGATAATACTGGCCGCGTGTGCAATAGTCACAGCAAGGGTATTAATATCTCTGGTTGCTGTAGATTAAAATGTCGTTTGCACTTTACTTGTTTGTCACGATAGTGCTATTGCGATTCCAGAACAATGAAAAAATGAAAATAACACACTTCTATTTAAAATGATCTCTGAAATTTAATGCTATTTGAATAATGAACGTTAGTTTATTTCCCTTTAGTTTTCTATCGTTAAACATTTTTAGTCAAAATTTCTACTATCATCATCTTTACTATTGACTATTTACAATACTTCCGAAACCGGATTTTGATGACTGGAACAGCCGGAGTTGGTTCGTTTGTCAGCAATAAATATGACCTACAAATTGAAACAGTTCTGAACCTAGTTAAACTTAGACTTACTATCTCATGCTCTATATCGATTAAACCAATTAAACGAAATCTAACAAACGAATCGAACCTGCATCTCTGTTACTTTTGCAAACAAGCAATCAGCATTAATCAGCAGCATAAAACATGTAGTAGTATTATAATTATTATTGTTATAATTGATATCACTACACCACCGGCACGGTATTACTGCACTACCGGCTGTACGAATTGTATTTACATTGCTAAGCTTGAAATTCCGATGTATGTTTATTTTTTCAAATAACTCTCCATTCATTGACATTCTTTTACTCTTTCGGTCGCACTTATTTTAAAATAACTAAAATATAAATAACTATAACTATAAATAAAAATAACTAAAATATAAATCAAACGCAGCACCGTCTTTTACCAATATCACACACCAATAGCAGACATCCGTAACCGTTTCGTTTTCTTTATAGTGTGTACGAAATAGAACAAAGCACGCATCGTTCGTTTTGTGTTTTCTACTTCCACGTTGTACGTACCGGTGTTCTACATATTGTCATTCTATGTGGCGGTTTGAAAACTTTGACACAGGGCGATAAATGTGAATGCGGAACCTTTCAAACATCTTATATCAATTTTATTTCTGTTTGGAGGCAGGCTAGGTTTGGAAACCCGGCTACACCTTTTTTACTTTAAACCTTCCATTTGCAACTAGCTTCATCCACTCATCTCTGAAATATTCGAGAGCAACATACATACATAAATTTGCTTAGTTCGTCGAGCTGAATCGATTAGTCTATGTTATTTGGCTTTCCGGACCTCGAAATTTTTTTCCAAAGTTAGAGCGAATTCTATACCTATATTTTAAATTCATAAAATAAGGTAAAAACTTACAAAAAATCTAGTTTATGGAGATAAACAATGCAGATAGACATGCTCAAAATGGATCAGGGTCATTTCGCTGAAAGCCATTTCGCCGAAAGCCGTTTCGCCGAAAGCCATTTCGCTGAAAGGGTTATTACGCTGAATGACATTTCGCCGAATCCTGAAATCGTCTTGAAATCGTAATTAGAATTTATTTAAATTAAAGACAAATGAAAGATAATCGCGTCACGCCCGTTTTGTTGACCTACAATTGTACTTTTTGAATAAAAATTGATTCTTGTACTCCTGAATAAAGATTGATTCACGATCCTCAGAACGGGAGCGGGTTATATCGCCGAAAGTCGTTTCGCCGGATGCCATTTCGCCGAAAGTCGTTTCGCTGAATAGGTCATTTCGCCGAAAGTCGTTTCGCCGAAAGGGTCATTTGGCCGAAAAATGAAAAAAATATCTAATGCGGCTACGCCATAGCGTTTTGGTTCATGTGCTGTCCGACCTCGCTACCGCTCATACGGACCTAACTAAAGCAAAGAAACCTAGTTTTGAGTAGACCGGGCAAACGAGGCGGTTACAAGTTTGTATGCAAGAGGCCGCCGCTTCCGACAAATAACAGGACGACCTTACTAATGAGATGCTTATGGGTACAAAAACCCTACTTGATCATAAACAGATTTTCCTACGATTTGGAACCATCCTCCCGCAGTTAAAAACTAGAAAAATATAAAACAGGTTGTACTACTCAAACAATGGGTTTCGCAGTAGAGCATTGTATACTATGTAAGCAATCCCATCGTGTTGAATAGCTGATTATACATGTTTCAAGGATTGTTTTGCAAGGAGAATAAGAGTATACTACCTCCGGCAAAAATGATGGTGAGATTCAAAAAGAAAGTTATTCTACAATAATTGATTGCTTCACTATTTAACACAGTGATTAAATCCAATCAGATTTTTGTTTATTAATGTGTCAACGGAGCTTTGTTAGGATAAAACGAAACTTTTTCTACTCTTTGCTTTTTATATTATTCATTCCAACGACGCCTGATAAGTAATAGCATTTTTAATTGAAACAATTAGCTTCCAAGTCTGTTGATATCACAGAATGTTTCCACATTAATTTCAATCGGAAGGACCACGCTAGTGTCGCAAATTTAAATACATTATCGTTGGATAAATTAAATCATTTCCAGTTGTGCAATGCTTAGGGTACGAGAATGATCAATCCGATGATTTTATTATACCATCATTAATCTAGCTAACCATTTATTCAAATTAGCGTTCTACACAAAAAAGTCAAATGGTGCTAGAAAAACACTGTTAACAATCGAGTACAAGAATGATAATGATAATTCAATGGTGGCAAAAACCAAGCGAAACTGATCGTTTTTGCGACGCGTTAGCATAAATGAGCCTAATCATAATTAAATGAACGTCAATTACGGGTACGGTCGATTGTAATAAATTGATTGCAATCCCTAAAATCTTGTGTTTTTTTCGCTATAAAATAAAGACTTTTCAGTAAAACGTTGCGTAATATTAACTCAAGGGGGTATCCCTGTTTTTCACGCAATTAACGTTCATTATTTAAAAAAATGGATACATCAATTTACTTGTTGTTTATATTGAAAGAGTTCTCTCTTCATGAGAATCCAATACCGCTCGATAGGACGCAACTTTGGGTAGTTGAGATGTTTCGTCTCTTCCGGTAAAACATGGATTCCATTCGCCTCTTACCATTCCAAAACATCTTTGGCGTACTAACAAGATGTCAAATTAGGACAGAATAGCGAGGGAGCGTCATGGCTGCGCAGGAATGGTAACAATCGCTGCTTGAGGTATTATCTACGGTATATTTCCCTGTTTACCGTTCCAGAAGATATGAAACTTTGGCTTGCTCGACCACAGCTGCATATTGCCTGGCAAACCAAATATGATTTGGGAAATTGGTCCTTTTCCTTCGTTCTGAAATGCTCTTTTACACCGATCCGTTGCATGGTAGTATAAGAAGACAATCCGGGATGCTGGTTAAAGTCTTTAAGCACATAAGTTTCATCGTCCATTATCACTCAGAAAAACTTCGATACAACTTGCAAGCCTGTTCTATTAAAAATGAAGTAAAAATGCTGCATTTGAAAGTTGAATGTTCATGTGATGGTTGCTATCAGTGCAGTAAAACTTCATTCAAGTCAATTGGTACTGCATGTGGATCACATTGACGATCACCCTACTTCAGTAAACTTCACACTCTGACACACACAACGTTCGCTGACGTACCTAACGGGCAGCATTCAGTTCTTCACTCGTTTCTCTTTCAATCGAAGCTCAGTTTTACCACCGTCAGTTGATCTCGTGAAGTAACAAAATATCTCTTTCAATAGTGTGAGAGCGACCTTCAAATGAGATTCATGTCAACATTCGAATTGGTTCAAGATAATAGATGAAAGACAAATTAGCTGAAATATCATTTACAGAGTATACATATGAATTCATAGTTTCCTCCTTCAGTTTTCATGTTTAATACTTTACTCCATTTATAATTCTATTCATTCGAAGTTGCTCACTACCAAGACCGAAGACAATGAAGCAGCTAGACTACTTGGCACTTGAGACTGAGCAAGAAAAGCTTAAAATGACTATAAAATTTGTATTTTGAGCGGTTAGTGGAATGAAAATTAAACCGTCTTAAAGAAAGAAATGATAGGTTTCTTTGGATTCCGCTATGAAAAACCTGTTTTAATCCACCTAGTGGTGTAATGATGCCTTTCTCATATTATTCAAAACATCATAAATATTACTGTGGAATTCGCTAAAACAACTGTTCATTGAATAGAAATAGGAAAGTTTTTTCGGACCTAATCTAACAAACAATCTAAAAATCCTGTTTATCCTGTAGTTCCGGAACCGGAAGTAGTATCTACAACAAATTTAGGAATTCCGTATGAAACTGTTTGTTTGTGAAAATCGATGTGGCCATCTTGAAGGAAAGCGAGTGAGACCCTTTTGCAGTTTTTTATCACCTTTTCCAATTCTTCCAAAACCGGATTCAGATGACCGAAATAGCCGAAGTTGGTTTGTTTGCCAGCAACAAATATGACCTACAAATTGGAACAGTTTTGAACCTAATTAAACCTAGTCTTACTGTCTCATGCTTTATTTCGATTGAACCAATTAGACAAAATCTAACAAACGAAGCGAACCTGCGTTTCTATTACTTTTACTTCTGTATATGTAAGTCAAGATAAACAGCATGAATCAGCAGCATAAAATATGTAATAGGATTATTACTTTTATTATTATTGACATCATTACACCACCGACACGGTATTACTGCACTATTGGCTGTGTAAATTGCATATTTTTTCAAATAAATTTGAACTCAATGACATTCGTTTATTCTTTCAATCGCAATTATCATACCTAGAATAGCTAAAATTTTTATAAACCGAAGCACTGTCTTTTATCAATATCACACACCATTAGCAGGCATCCCTCACCGTTTCGATTCCTTCATAGCGTGTACGAAATAGAACAAAGCACGCATCGTTTGTTTTGTGTATTGTCAATCTATATGGCGATTTGAAAACTATGACGCTCATCGCCCTGTAACTGCGAAACCGGATGAAATTTCATAGTACTTTTGAAGATAATACGAGCTTCAGTTCCAATCATGATTTGTAAAAATCCGTTCAAGCATCGCAGGGAAAACGAAATGAGTTTTATTTTTGAAGTTTTTCTTCACCACTTTCGGTGCTTCAGGAACATGAAAAGGGAGTACCGAAATAAGTTTTTATGCCCACAAACAAACAAGCTCTGCAAACTAGAATAATTTATCAGACATTTTTATGGGATGCGAAAAACTACTAATGAAATTGGTAATTTTCCACTTATCACGCTTTAGTTCCGGAACCGGAAGTCGGATCGGGATGAAATGTTCTAAAAATTTTAGAAAACTATAAGACCTTTCATTTGAATCTTAGTTTGTAAAAATCGGTTGAGCCGTTTCAGAGAAAAATGAGTTCACACTTTTTCTCTAATTTTCACATATTACCATGTAACTCCGGAACCGGAAGTCGAATCCAAATAAAATTCAATAGCAGGTTATGAGACTGTTAGTCCTTTTATTCGAATCTAAGTTTGTGAAAATTGGTTAAGCCATCTCTGAAAAAAGTGAGTGCATATTTTTTTCCATATTTTGGTACATATCATCCTATATCTCCGGAACCGGAAGTCGGATCGGGATGAAATTATGAAATTGAATAGCAGGCTATGGGACCATGAGACCTTTCATTTGAATCTTAGTTTGTGAAAATCGGTTCAGCCGTCTCCGAGAAAAGTGAGTGGTATATGCCTCGGTTAAAAAGTCGGTTTTCACAGTGATTGCATAGCCTTTCTATATGAGAAAGGCAAAAACTATTTCGATATGATACTATCGTAATAGTGAACGACCAGATATACCGGTATTTCGAAACGCTTTTTATGTTCTTCATCTGTGCCTTTAAGTGCATCGAAAAGTAGTTAGCAACATTGATTATTGAATAAAAAAGCGAAAAACATATTTTGACATCAGTTTTCGATACATTGTAGAAAAATTACATTTTTATGCATTTCACTGATTATATTGAAGAAAATCCTAGTTTCTGTGAAACGCTCGCACTTTGGACTTGACATTCTTCATTAAATTCTGCACAGTTACTTTTGTGACTTTCCTGGTGGCAGCTGTCCAGTTTTTTTTAACTCCTGCATGTTTTGGGCTGGCTAGGACCCGTTTTCCTACCGGATCGGGACAAATACTTCATGGAAAGGGTCTTACCGAAATTCTCGATAATATTGTTGACACTGGTGTGGTGCACTTTCACCCGTTTTGCAATTTCGTTGTACGTGACACCACTTTCTGAGCACCAAGTGTGCAGAATTTTCTTTCACGTTTTCGGATCAATTCGACTCATAATTGAAACGATAAACCGTACCGAAACCAATCGATTGCGCAGCTGTTATTAACATGTAAACAAACATGTCACCGTAAAACACGCTGCAAAAAATTAAGCCATTTCAGAGTAATAACTGTTTGACTGTTGCTAACTACTTATCGATACACTCCTTATAAGTCTGTAGAAGAAAATTTGCTGTGCTATGTCTTCTGTAGTAATGTAGGTAGATCAAATTCAGGTAGTAACTGTTTATGTACTTCCTATGTTTGTTTTTTGTGTGTAGGTAGCAACTTGAAGAGCCAGGAATATTTGTTGCCTTGATCAATAATGAACTAGGATTGTTTTTATATATTTTTATATATTCAGCAACGTCTAATTTCCATGAGTTGGAAATTTGTCTTAAAAATTTTTTGTCATTGACCGAACCAACAGAAAATTTAAAGAGAATGTCAGTAGATTTCAACCCAGATATTGCACATCCGCTCAAATCCAAACTGAAAAAGTTTGGTTTGGATTTGGTTTTCTGTAGTAGGAACTATCAATTGAAATCTGTGTTAGGGTCGACGAAAGATCATACAGAAAATTTGAGAAAATCCGGAATATATCAAATCTCTTGTTTCCATTGCGAGAAAAAAAAATAGAGGGTTGTATTCAAGACACTACCGAGCACAATAACATTAAAAATGAAACGTTTCTAAGGTCCCCATAATAAATATAAAAATATGATGATAATGATGATGATACACGAAACTAAAAACTTATTCAATGAACTAATTACAAACTTGCTCTAGTTTAAGCGCTTAGATTGTTAGCAAATGATAAAATTGACAATTAGATTCTTTCTTGATAATTGATTCTATTCAATTTTGATCCCTTTCTCCAAAAATTTACATTGTTAAGTTTTTGAATAACGTCCTTTAACTAGAAGTCAATTATGATGAATTCAAAGTTACTTGAAAGCTCAATTTTAGATACAAACAACCAGTCACATACCCAGAGGGGGGGGCCCGAGGGGCCCTGGCCCCTCCCGAAATCAAAAGCAGATATATAATTATTTAGAAGGTCTCAGACATGTGTTACAGAAATATCGAGACAGTAAACGTAAAGAATCTAATATAATAACAGTTCCAGTGGAGAAATTTAAAGTGTCTGTTAAAATCACCCGTAAAAGGCACACCGAGAATTAATTACATCAGCAATCTTCAGTAACATTATTCTTTTTATCTTTGGGCCCCTCCCGAAATGAAATCCTGGGTACGGGCCTGCAAACAACCTAAAGATTTAAACCTGAACAAATGAAACTATTATATTTTACGATAATAATTTTCGAGAAACGTACAAACTTATTAATTTTATAAACAGTTAATCGATCCAAGTAAAGATTTTATTTATTCTAACGAAAAATGTTGTACCAGTAAACTCAGTAATAGTGTAATTTTATTAATCCTTCTTCTAAATCGACGATAATCTTCGGAAAGTGTCGGTAAATAATATGGCAACAATACGAGGAAGAAAACATGTGAAACAGTTCGCACAAAATATTTAGTTACTTACATTTATTTTCGCTTTGGCATTTTAGGAATATACGGAATGGATACGCAACAAAATTCAGAAATTTTGTTCATATCGTAACTTGATGTTATTAACATTACAACGCGTGTAGCCATCAGAAGCTTATTGTTTTGAAGCAAATAATAATTGAACTGAAGCTGGCCATTACCAAAATTCTACAAGGGTTCCTATTCAAATGATACATGTAAAATCGCAGGTAAACTTACCTTGAGTTTATCTTTGATACTATATGGTATTGTATCTAATTGTACTGTATGTGTGAGCCTGTGGAACCTATTTATACTACTAAACCGAGGAGGCCACTTTCAGATAAGTTTCAGAATTTAATTTTGAATCTTTTGAAGCGTTTAATTCCTGGTGGGACAACAACTTGTTCAGTCGCATTGTCACGTTTTGTTCGTATGGGAATGGAGATTTAAGTATGCAAACCGATCCCCGTTGACAAATTAAAACATTTTTAAGCTTACAATAATGAAGCTTTGGAATCATTTAAATGAGGAAAATCCATTAACAAATCATCGAGGAACAAGCGCTGCAAATTAGATCCGAAAAATCTATCGCCGATAATTCTAAATTGGCCTGATAGTTACTAGAGAACCAAAATAAAACACTCAATTCAAACCAAGTTTTCAATGGTATGCAATTGAAATATTCAACTGACGATATCTCATAAGTTTAAATTAAATGTTTCCAAATCGATTGGTCGTTGAATTATATAAATCCATCAACAAATGTCTGAATTATTAACGTTCAAAATTATGACGAAAAAAGGTTACGCGGCTATTTTTGAAACTTTTAATTGACACCCGGCCCCGTATAGCGAAAAGTTAGGCATTTTAATGCCAAAATACATTGGACAGACGAAAAGGACTTTGTACAGTCGGTTTAAAGAGCACATAGCAGAAATAGAGAAAGCTTCAAGAGAATTTGAAAAGGGTTTACCATATCATTTCAAATCGAAGGTAGCAGAACATGTATTCATCGATGATCATGAAATTTCTACAAATGACAAAAATTTTAAGACAAATTTCCAACCCATGGAAAACTGACGTTGCGGAACGTTTAGAAATTCCCGAAAATATACCTCGTCTGGAGGTCCATATGCACGTATGGTCTAAAAAGTGGCATTCCCATCACAACGGGAACCATCAACCAAGAGATCTATGTCCTGAAGTGCCTGAAAAAGCGGCTGCTACCATTCCTGAAGAAACATAATAGACCTGTGCTGTTCTGGCCGGACTTGACGAGCTGCCACTATGAGAAAAAGGCAATCGAGTGGTACGATCCGAACAACGTGGTTGTGGTACCCAAAGATCATAACTCCCAACAGCCCAGAACTCCGCCTTATCGGACGATATTGGGCCTTGGTCAAACGGATTCTCAGAAAAACTAATAAATCTAATAACTAATAATGGTCGAAGATACCACTGTACAAAATTTAATGGAAGGAGTTTAGCGGAAGGCACGGCAGTTCGGATTTAACAAACCAAATGAAGAAACGAATATTTTTTTCTTTAAATATATGAATTGAACTACCAAAAGAAAAGTAATAACATTTTATATCATAAATTGTGACAGAAAAATCCTTGTTCTTTAGTTAGCTTTCTTTCTGACAGATCATGATTTAGTTAGTTTTTCTTTTCATTTTAGCTGAATTTAATACAAGAGAACTGCTAGTTTCATTTCAATTCCAGTACGTATTGTTTCAATTATACAGTTTTCAACCTGAAGGTCATTCGCCTCTTCCGGCCAGGATAGTTTTCTGATCCTATGTGCGGAGTTGGAAATCAAATTCTGGCGGTCTGCGTGAAATGCATATGTCCCGGGTTGGCGGTTCAATACATAGGACGCTGGGCTTGAAAGCCAGTTGTCGTATGTTCGAGCCCCGACCTGGAAGGATTCTTAGTGTCAGTAGGATCCATAGTACTAGCCATGCAATGATTCTGTACAGTAAGAATCGGCTGCGAAGTCTGTTGAAACAGAAAGGCCAAATTCCACAAAAGGAGTATAATGCCAAGACTTTGCTTTGCGTGAAATGCATCGACGTACACATCACGTACAGTTCATAAAAATATTCAATTTTAAGGTAAAACATTGTTCAGATACTCATCGAGTACAGCTGAATCAAACGATCTCGAATCAACCCACGAGCAATGTTAGTTATGAACACTAGTTGGCACGTGTCCGTTAATCAGTACAAAGCCTCACCCCCCACCGGAGTACAGAAAAAAAACAGACATTGAACGACAAATAACAACCACTTACACGTTAACTCAATCATCTATCCGATTAGATTCAGTAGTGATGAATCCGATGGATCGTGAGTGGAAGCATGCTTCTCCTATTTAGCATAACAATTCCAGAACGCGCACTAGTCAAGTACATACTCAGTATTTGATGGGGAAAATGTTTAACATATGTTGAAAGTTTTTGTTTTCGGTAAGCAGTAATTTGGGCAACCTTTTATTCCGTCGTATTACAGCAAAGAAATGAATCAACGGAACGGTTCAATTAGAAACGAAATCTCATATAGTTAAATTTCATACATTTCCAAAACGTAGCTGGTAGACAGGTGTCAGTTGCGAGCACTCGGTTAAGTACTGTGAACATTATTGCCACGCTTTCCATCTTTCCAAAATGTTCATGCATAATCCATTTCAATGATTTTGTTTTAGTCTATAAATTTGTTGTACGATGTATCCGGCATTAAACATTTATAGTCTTCATCCTGTCGTTAATTTTCGATTATATCTCATTGCTTGTAGGAGCCGGCTGCCCACCATGGCGTTTGATACGCCTGGCCTGTAATAAGCACTTAGTGACTCAGTGTGACGACCGTGTGTGAGGTCAGTTTCCGGCACCCGCTGATATGTTTTTCTTTTCCATCCACCCTGTTAAGCGGGCTACGACTTCAACCAACCGAGCATCGGTTGACCTACTAACTCTTTCGATTTTAGGAATGCGCTGCACAAGGTACCTACGCCTGTTGTTGGTTCGATCTAGTTGGTGGTCATTGCGGTCATTGCCGGTGATATATGAACTGTTAACCCACACACACACACACAGGTGATATCGACCACGAACGCATAGACGGGGTTATTTGGAACGTTCACCGCAATGCGTATTGAGACGAGAATTGTTTTTAGCTCCGGCAATTGATGAGGGAGGCACTTGTATTACAGTAGTTAGTATTTTGTTCGCATCCGAAGCTGCACTAAGCTTTGTGCTGTCGGACACCGGTTTGCCTCGTCGCACACAAGTGGCTCGTCGACAAGCAATGTTTAGATTTGCTGCTGCTTCAATAATTAATTGTAAGCTTGTTTTATTTGATCCATTGAACGGTTTGATGGAATGGAAAAATGTTATCATACATAATTTGTTGAATCAAATCCAGTATCGTTTCGAAATATTGATTAACTATTTGGAAAATTTATCTTTAGTGTAGCAATCATCGTTGTAAACTTTATTGTAAATATATAGTTAACGAACCATTTTGAATAACTTTTCGTGCAAGATTGTAGGTCTTTTTTACGCATTCTTTACGTGTTTTTCCGAAATTATGCGTTTTTTCTACGTGGATTTCCGAAGTTACACGGATTTTCTAAAAATACACTTTTCGCGGAATTCCGAAACTATGCAGTTTTGCCTTTCTCATAGAGAAAGGCTATGCAATCACTGTGAAAACCGACTTTTCAATCAAGACCCGGAGGACCTAATGCCATATACCATTCGACTTAGCTCGACAAACTGAACAAATGTCTGTGTGTGGGGTCTTTTTCTACGAGGTTTTTCATCGCGGTTTTTTCCGAAGTTACGCGGTACTCTTATTTTGTCTTAGAAATGCATGAAACTTCGAGATCTGATGGTATACGGAAATTTTTTTTGAGGTCAAAAAAATGTTCAGATTACACCAGATCTGGACGTTTCATGCACTTCGAAGGCATTTGGCATAAAAGATTCCATTTTGCGATTTTTTTCTACACGGATTTCCGAAGTTACTCGGTCTCAAATCATGTTTTTCTAAGATATTTGGCATCAAAAAAATTTTTTTCTTTAGTTTTGAGCAGGTACGTACCCAGAAAGGGGGCCCTGGCCCCTCCCGAAATCAAAAACAGAAACAAAAAAAAAGTTTGATACAAAGCGAACACTGTCAAAACTAAATAAAATGTAGGTTAAAACCGGGGCAACATAAACAGCAAAAATAGTAATACGCAACAGTGTACTGGATTTTGTACGAAAACGAGCTGCACGAGCTTGCCGTAGTTGGTAAAGATTCTACAGATGAGAAAGATATTCTGCCGCTGGGTTCCGCACATACTTATTCAGGACTAGAAAAACGAACGCAAGCGCACTTCGAGCACATGTTTGGCTGGATCCATTATAATATGTCAGAGAACAGAAAGATTACCCGACAATGGACTGAAGTCGTACTTCGAAGCGGTAGTGCCTGGAAGGAAGGCTCAATGGGTCGGAAAGATCATGATGCCAGTTTTCTGCGATTGTCATAGAATACTTTCGGACTACCACAATGAAAGTGTTAGGATGCATAACTTACCTTACCTAACAGCTATAGGCCTGGGTGTCCTTTGCTGTATCAAGCATACATCTCCACATCTCCACATAACTCGGTCCATGGCTGCTCGTCGCCAGCCACTCAAGGCACGGATGCTTCTAAGATCACCTTCCACTTGATCGATCCACCTTGCTCGCTGCGCTCCTCTTCTTCTTGTACCAGTCGGATTAGATTCAAGAACCATTTTTACTGGGCTGTCGTCCATAGAGAACAACCGGAGCGTTTTGTAGATGGTCAATTTCGTGCGGTGGCGTACTTTTCACGATCGAAGGGTTTTTCTGAGTCCAAAGTACGCACGTTTAAACTGTTTGACGTACACGGATTTAAGTTGTGATTAAGATTACTTTATTTCTATCAGTTCGTTAACTTATATATCCTATGCTCTCCTAGTTTAGCTAATTTTTTTTTTTTTTTATTGGAATATGAGTTAAAATTAAATTATTAAGATTCAAATTGGGTGTTCAGCCACAAGTGGTGACTTTTCAGCCCTATTATATATATGATTTGGTTATTACCATGAGGACATTATTTGCTTCCGCAATTCTGAGATTTTTGTGTAGGGAAAATTCTAAACCTACTTGTATTGTGTAATGGGGAAAAGGAACTTATATACTAACTTACTAACTAATACAGAGAGCGAATCGATTCAATTGAAGATTGCATCGATTTTTGTCGGAATTTGCTTATAATACAGGGTGATTTTTTAAGAGCTTGAGAACTTTTTTAAACAATAAAACGCATAAAATTTGCAAAATCTCATCGGTTCTTTATTTTAAACGTTAGATTGGTACATGACATTTACTTTTTGAAGATAATTTCATTTAAATGTTGACCGCGGCTGCGTCTTAGGTGGTCCATTCGGAAAGTCCAATTTTGGGCAACTTTTTCGAGCATTTCGGCCGGAATAGCCCGAATTTCTTCGGAAATGTTGTCTTCCAAAGCTGGAATAGTTACTGGCTTATTTCTGTAGACTTTAGACTTGACGTAGCCCCACAAAAAATAGTCTAAAGGCGTCAAATCGCATGATCTTGGTGGCCAACTTACCGGTCCATTTCTTGAGATGAATTGTTCTCCGAAGTTTTCCCTCAAAATGGCCATAGAATCGCGAGCTGTGTGGCATGTAGCGCCATCTTGTTGAAACCACATGTCAACCAAGTTCAGTTCTTCCATTTTTGGCAACAGAAAGTTTGTTAGCATCGAACGATAGCGATCGCCATTCACTGTAACGTTGCGTCCAACAGCATCTTTGAAAAAATACGGTCCAATGATTCCACCAGCGTACAAACCACACCAAACAGTGCATTTTTCGGGATGCATGGGCAGTTCTTGAACGGCTTCTGGTTGCTCTTCACTCCAAATGCGGCAATTTTGCTTATTTACGTAGCCATTCAACCAGAAATGAGCCTCATCGCTGAACAAAATTTGTCGATAAAAAAGCGGATTTTCCGAATGGACCACCTAAGACGCAGCCGCGGTCAACATTTAAATGAAATTATCTTCAAAAAGTAAATGTCATGTACCAATCTAACGTTTAAAATAAAGAACCGATGAGATTTTGCAAATTTTATGCGTTTTATTGTTTAAAAAAGTTCTCAAGCTCTTAAAAAATCACCCTTTATATATATATATATATATATATATATATATATATATATATATATATATATATATATATATATATATATATATATATATATATATATATATATATATATATATATATATCTATATATATATATATATATATATATATATATATATATATATATATATATATATATATATATATATATATATATATATATATATATATATATATATATATATATATATATGTGATGATATCATATGACAACAATTCACTACATAGATTAGCATAGCCGATTCGTGGAGAACGGAAAACATCTTCTAAATTTATAGGTCATATTAGTAGAGTTTACTTTGCCTATACTGATTTCGGATTCAGATTCTGGAAGTAGTGGTCTGAAATTCCAAAATGAAACTCATATGAATTTCACTGAGATAAATTAAACGTTTGAACACAGATAATAGTACGAGGAAGCCAAATCAGTTGAACGAGAGAGATGCCAAAGTAATTTGACCCTAAACCGTTGATTTGTATCATGGTCGCGATGTGCTTCATGTAAGGCCATTTCACAACGATTTCAGTTTTCAATCGCTTCGTCCCCTGATTGTGATTTGAGGTAGTCCTTCAAAAGTATACTATGTCGATCCCAGAAAACCGAAATTGTGATCTTTTCATCCCATTGAGACGCCCTTTGAGGCACTCGTGCCGCTTCGAAACACTTGTGCTGACTTAAATCTATTGTCGGGTACTCATTCTTTTCTCTGGCGTATAATAATGGATTCCGACAAACATGCACTCGAAGTGCGCTTGCGTTCGTTTTTTCATCCCTAAATAAGTATGCGTGGGATCCAGCGGCAAGATATCTTTCTCATCTGCAGAATCTTGCTTAACTAAGGCGTGCTCGCGCACTCTACAAGTTGATGTATTATTATTATTGTCATTTATTTTACCCCGGTCTCATCCTCCATTTTATGTAGTTTTAACTTTCTCGGTAGTAACTCTCAAAACCTCTATCTCACGATGTACTTTTTTTTCGTTTCTGATTTCGGGAGGGGGCCAGGGCAATAGCGAACAATTTTTTTGCCAAACCGATAGTGGTATTCATATTTACTAAACTGAAACAATCAGAACAAAATATCAGGAATGCTTTTTTAATTAGCTACTTACAATTTGCCTGGTTCAGTCTAGTGGTGAAATGAATTGAAAATTGTCACATCACAAGCTCCTAACCACACGATCAGTTAAGACATTTATATATTATTTCACACAAGGTTATTTAATTCTACAATCAGAACAACGGATTGCAAGTAAAGTGAACAGGCGACTCCCTCTTTCTTTTTGAAACACTCGGGACGAACCTAGTTATGCGGACTTCCGCTTTATACAAATTACTCCCGCACGGTGTAGTACAATGTTTCATTCTCTAAATCACCCAGCTGATACGCTCAATCATATATCTTTGAGATTAACAGCGCTAGCCGTTGTCGGTGACAGTTGGCTGGGCATAAAGCCCAGCACCAGGTTGTTCGTTTTCGTTTGTCCAGGTAGATTTTCCTAAATAAAAGTTCACTTTAATAATAAATTTCAATTAGGCGGCCAGTGTGGCGAGTCGTACCCGCGGTATGCAGACCAAAAATGTGCTCATGATGCTTGATTAAATTGTAAGCGCCCAACCGTATGCAAACTGTAGTGCACCTTTTCGGTAGGACAATATCCCATCCATGATATCATGTTGCCATGGTTCCGATGGAATTGTCTTGTTGGGTGTTGTCGGTAAACTATGCATCTTTTGGAGAGAACACAGTACAGGAAGAGTTTCATTGTGAGTCCAATTTGCTGTCGGTTAGACAAACGAACAAAATGGTCGTCAGAATGTTTGATCGAATGAAAAATATACAGCCTAAATGTGGGATACAAGTTCAATCTATTAATCAAGTGATGGCTTATTGAATGCAGTTTTTAAAACTTTTAGTAGTAGTAGTGGTGCCGAAATTAGTCTAGTTTCATACTATCTATAATAATAGCGTCTTCTGACTACGAAATTGAAATTATGAAAAAACTGTTACATGAGAATACAAAATTCACTTTAGTTTATATGATAGAACTCATCCGAAAGAAAGTCAAACAACAATTTCAACAATTTTTTTAAACATAACTGCAACAAATACGAGCAATAGCTCATTTTTGAACCGGTAGCTGGATTTAATTCGTAATGGTTTTTTTTAATGTCAAGAGTATCGTTACATTCCGTTATTCAAAGTCAATTTCCCATTATTCTTCAACATCTTTTTGATGAAGATCAAATACCCCGTTGAAAAAAATCGTCTTCTTCAGATTCGACTAATGAAGTGATCCAATTTTTTAAAATGCTGCTCTGGCAAGCTATGTGCCATGGATCGAAACAAATGGTAATCGGATTGAGCAATGGTCGGTGAGCATGGTGCGTCGGCGTTTCTCAAAACGTTACGAATTAATTCTAACACCTGATATATTATATAGATATTCCCAACAGTGCAGTAAAACTTCATTCAATTCAATTGAAACCAAATGTGAAACACACTGACGATCTCTCTGCTGCAGTAAACTTCACACTCTGACACACACAACGTTCGCTGACGTACCGTACCGAAGTTTAACCACCGTCAGTTGATCTCTAGAAATAACAAAATATCTCTTTCAATAGTGTGAGAGCGGCCTTCAAATGAAGTTCATGTAAACATTCGAATTGGTTCAAGATAATAGATGCAAGACAAATCAGGTAGCTGAAATTTCAATTACAGAATACACATAAATTAGTAGTTTCCTCCTTCAGTTTTGATTTTTAATACTTTACTCCATTTATAATTCTAATAATTTTAACTTTCTCACTACCAACAGCGACGACTATGAAGCAGCTAGACTACTTGACACTTGAAACTGAGCAAACAAAACTTCAAATGACTAAGTACAGTTATTCAATTGACGATGAATTCTGGAAGCTTCACTTGAAAATGGCAGCAATAGTCATATGAATTTGTATCGACATGCTGATGGTCAGTGATCATAAATTTCATTTTCATCTGATATCATTCGATTGAAAATGAAATGTTACCGTACTGACTCCCACACTAACAACTTTTTACTTGAATCTTACATATCGTTGCAAGGTAATAGTAATAGTTCAAAAAAAATATTACCTTCAAGTAATAATTTTAAAATTCAGTAATTTATTTGTTATATTCACTCTTTTTTAATAATCATCGGTATAATTTAGCGGATTACTGTAATTGAGGAAAAAGATAGAGTTAGTGCACACTTCGAAGAAACCCTGTGATTTTACATTTAATTAGATGCACATAAATGGAGTTGCGCAGCTCACGCAAAACGTGGAATAACATTTAATATTGTGTCTTCAATTACATGACATGAAATGCATTGAAATAAAAAAAAGGAATACTGATAGCGACCGTCGCGACTTGAACTGAGAATCATTGGATCACAAAGTACGTCTGTTAGTCGACTGAGCCACAGAAGCATACAACTGCTAGCAGAATGCCAAATTAGATCTTACATCGTATGAGGGATTGGGGCACCTGTAATATTAAATTTGTTTTAATGTGCTGATCTAGATTTCAAGAATCACAATGATTACGTCAATTTAAAGTCATGTAAACTCTAAGATTTCATCCTTCAAGTTTCTTCATTAGCGTAAATTGCTTGAAAGCGAAAATAATATACATTTTGTTTAGCACCTCATCAGTTCGACATCGATCGTGTCGAAGTGACTCAATGCAATCCAACGCAATCTACCATGATGTGGTCCGCTAAATCGCTGTTTGCTGTCTGTTTCCAGTATCCACTGCTTTGACCGTCTAAGCACTGTAAATTTTGACACTTCGAGTCATTGTCTCCGTTCTCGTCTAGTGTCGTGAAATCTTTCTACACAAATAAACTGATGCTAAAAGATACAATTTTCTAGATAATGTTGTATATCCAGTAGTTAAGCAATTTCAGAAATTAACAACAGTAAAGTTGGTAGAGCCCGGGTTGGCAGTTTAATGCATAGTCTTACAAGCCAGTTGTCTTATGTTCGAGCCCCGATCTGGAAGGATTCTTACTAAGAATTTCTTATGCCGTTTTTCATTGAAAAACACTGGTGGCGTGGATTGCTCTGATTTTGCACTTTCGATCAGAAATGCAAAATTTTGATGGTGTTTCATTGCCATTTCTGCTCGAAAGTGCAAAATCAGAGCAATCCACGCCACCAGTGTTTCTCAATAAAAAAAGCCATTAGTGTCATCAGAATCGTAGCCATGCAATGATTCTGTACGCTATGAATCGGCTGCGAAGTCTGTTGAAACAGAAGGGCCAAATCCCACAAAAGGAATGTAATGCCAAGACTTTGCTTTTCTAAAGGCGGTAGAGCTGTGAATCTACAAGTTTTTGTGTTCTGTCTTAAATATATTATCGAAGCTACGAATTCTTTCTGCATTAGTTTCCCACGTGTTGTGCTGTTTACGCTTTGGAAAATTACCCATATGAAGTAATCAAACTCAATATGGTATCATGTTTAGATTTATTCAGACTAAATGACACACCCACTTAGTGAACTAACTCCTGGATAAGTCCTCAATTCTCTCATGAAAACATTAAATAAGTACGCTCTTACAAGTTTTTTATAGACGATTTATAACAAACAATTGAAATAGGGGGAGAGCTGGCATCACTGGGAGTACGATGCGGTGCCTAACGGTTACCCTCGAAAAAGTCTGATTAAAATGTGTATCGAACAACTTATAGTGAAGTGATTGATCGAAACGGTTATTTTGAGTGATAGTGCAGCTGTGGCAAGTGTGTGTGTTGATTAGTGAAGAGTATTATTTATTGAATATTGCAGATTCGAATCAAACTGTAAATTTGCCGCTCCAAATTGAACGACGTCAACCGATTTGAATTTACCGCCCAAAATTGAACGATGGCAACCGATCGAAGCGCCATCTACATATCACTGTCGGTGTTATCAGATTTATTATATCAGATTTAGATGGAAAGTGTGAAAATTTACAAGAAAATTTACAAATAAGTCTGCAGCAAAACCCGTTTTTTTCTTTCAATCTTGAATAAAATCAAAAACTTCAAGGATCAGCCCCATGGGGTTGTTCGAGCCATTGATGTGGAACAATGCAACCAAAATTTCTAATGATCGACATTTTCAATTAATCGTCACACTTTTGAATCCGCAAATGCACGAGAGTCTGCTTAGTCTTTATTATGAACCAGCACCGAACACGCGAACCCAAAATATAGACTATATTTGTCATGATTTGTAATTGTTTTTTAGACGAAATTACATCAATAGCCCAATGTATGTAATTATATGTTTGTACATGCTTGCGATACAGATATCGATATTTAAGCTTCTTTTCGCCAAGCTTATGTTCAAGTTTTGTATTCAAGTAGTTATTTTTATAGCGTTTCTCTACCATCCATTACTACCATTCTGCGATTTCGGTTGAAGCGATAAACTTTTTCTCATTATCAATAGAGTTCATCTTATATAAATAAGAAATTAATCTTATGCACTCGAAATTTACCCTGGGGTTGTTTTCAATTTTTCAGGCGAAACGACATAACATGGGATTTCATCCAATATTTCATGACACAAGATCAGGGCATAGCAATTAAAGCTTCAAATCGTTTTATGGTACTTTTTTCTTGCTGTCTAGCAACAACCCAACTCTAGCATGCTACGCATAGGACTGATGCAGTCCGACCAGCGTTGCCAGGTTGCCAGATTTGTCTGGCAAATGCCAGATTTTCCAAATTTTCCCAGACTTTTCATTTTTTCCTAGATTTAGTCAGATCTTACTATAGATCTTTACGGTTTTGGCCTCTATACAATAGGTGGGGAGACCCTTTTTTTTTGCTCACTGAAAATGAAGCCCGGCAAAAATTTCCTTGTATATAGTAAGACCCAGACAAATCCAGATAAATTTTTGAGTTTTGACAGATTTTTGAAAAAATAACCTGGCAACTCTGAGTCCGACTTAAACGTTAGCTATAATTTTGCTTATATTTATAGCTTCGCGTGCTTCCAACAGCTTCGCTTTTGCATCGATTGACCAATCAGAGCGCTGCTTTCCCTTTGATATATCGCTTACTCCTTCAAAACCGTCGACTATGGCAGGGAAATCTGGTATGCCGGAAATTTTTTGCATGCAAAATAGGACACTGCTAGCTATTAATCAACATTTCAATGATATACTATTGAAAATACATGGCTATGAACATTCAAATCAATACGTAGAAATATTTTTTTCAATCAAATGGTGACATGATATTAATAATTGATACAAAATTGACTGAGCTGTAATTGTTCAAAACCTGACCACATTTCTACATGTATTTTTCTTGAGTTTCTAGTTTGCACCCCTATATAGAAAACAAAAATGTGTTCCACATTAAAACTTTCTATGGGTATAAA
The DNA here is from genome assembly GCF_030247185.1 of Malaya genurostris. NCBI lineage: Eukaryota > Metazoa > Arthropoda > Insecta > Diptera > Culicidae > Malaya > Malaya genurostris. Next base: position 64,354,322 of record NC_080570.1, on the reverse strand, counting down.
CTACCATAACCTTTTGAATTTGTAAACAGTTATGTCAATATATGCATGATTTTTCAAAAACAGCCAGAAGTTTTTTCGGCAGTTTAAGTGGTCCAGAACACGGAAAAATACCAAAAAATATACCTCGACGAAACTACCCCTTCAGGGGTGAAAAAACAGCCTGTCCCATATATGGGACATTGTGCATTAAATTATCTGAAAATCACGAAAATCAAAAGTTTTTTTTTAATTGTTAGTATGGTAAGTCGCAATACAACAACAAAAATTTCAAGTTGTTTCAAGTTAGTATAGATCACTCCTAGATTTTTTTGAAAATAGCAGAAATCAGCTCTGTACGAAATTCTCGTTTTGTGTTAGGTAGATGCCGCTAACTTTTCTCGATATGAAGGGAATTCTACGATTTTTTTGTTAGTTGAGAATACGTCCCAAAAATTGAACATCATGCAATCGGTGAAAAATATACATTACAACGCTTTGTAGATTTTTTTGGAATGTGTGTCCCATATTCGGGACTCATGTGGCAACCCTGCACGCTATACAAAATTGAACAAAGCACGCTGTGTGCTAGGTGATGGTGTTTTCTTCTTCCGTACCAGCACGTACCGATGCATACCGGCTTTGCATCATTTTGTATGACAGTTTGAAAGCTTTGATACTTATTGCCCTATAATTTCGGATAAAATTGCACAGTATCTTTTAAGACACTAAAAGCTTTAATTTGATTCTTTTAATTTAATCGTTGGTGATAAATTGAAGTGAGTTCCATTTTTTAGTTTTTCACCGGTGCGTTCGGAAGCGGAATCCGGGGACTACTAGTACAAAAGTAGATTTATATATCCACTAACCAACAAGGTCCGCCAACTAGATGAATTTACCAGTAAGTTTTATGAAAATTTGCACCTCGTTTCGTCATCACTTTTGGAAAAATACTCATGAAATTGAGATGGTATTTTACGCTCGGATCTCTGGGCTTCCGTTAAAAAATCGGTTTTCACAGTGATTGCATAGCCCTTCTCTATGAGAAAGCCAAATGACAATAAATGATGCAAACGAATTGAGCCAACCACTCAAGGGCCCGGTTTGATGGCACTGGTATTACAATCCCGTTGTAGTAAGTTCGAATCCGAACCTGGAAGGTTGGTTTGCAATGGTTCTGCACACCAAGAATTGACTGCGAAGTAAGTTGAAACAGAATGGTTAAATTCCACAAAAAGAATGTAATATTGTTTTGATTTTATCACCACAGTAAAACTCTAATCTACATCTTCTGAAAACTTATCCACAATCCGATAAATTCAGTATTGGATGGAGTGCAATAAAAACCCATTTTGCTTCTTCCCAAACCAATTCCGGAAATTGATATATTAATTATGTCGGCCATAACTTAGTGGAAAGATAATTTGGCAGCTAGACAAAAGCATCATCTATCGTAAATACATTCTTTCATTTTCACACAATAAACTTTTTTGGTTGAATCCAATTTCTTAATAGTTCGAAAAAGCTTGCACAAGCATCCGGCGGAACAGATCAATTAATTGAACGATGATACCGACGGCGAAATAATCAATTGCAATCCCAGTACATATATACAAAGCAAATAGAACAGAAGCGTAACATGAGAAAGTTGGTTCCGGCAGGAATGCTCGGTAGAGGCGATAGGCCATATATAATAATATGATACATGTAGGTCAATTTGCAGCAAGACCTGAAATGGCTCCGTGTATGCATTCATGCAGACTGGCGTAGCAAACCGATGTCTTCGCTACTAAGCCTTACCAGCAGGTACCTACTACCGGTCGTGTCGGGTAAAAAAAAAAAATACAAAAATACAAATAAAAATGCTTGTAACTAAGGCAAATTCCATCCGATTTGAATTTTTTCAGTACGGGTAAATTCAGAAATTTATCCACTTTTCGATGGCCGTGTATATTGCTGTAGTAGGTTCTTCTGGTTCCCGTTAATCCGGATTTCCGTAGAATGTTCCGACACTTGTGTTTTCCACCATAAATGTCATTTACTAATTTGAAACTTTTCCAAACCAGCTATTTGAGAAAGGCCGTACCAAAATGAACCTTTTGTAGAAAAATGACGTCATCTAAAGGGTAGTTGGCCTATTCTGGACTTACTCTCATAGAACGAAAAAAAGGAAATATAAATGAGAACGAAACTGTTTGGGAAGTAACTTCGTGATGTTTCGAAATGTTTGTTGCCAGAATTAAAAATTGTATTGCGTGCTCCTCGCAATAGGCCTGAAGTACATAATAATTTTCAAACTGAAGATAAGAAAGTGAAGTATATAAGGGAACATACATAAAGTACGTCACGCGTTTAGGGGGGAGAGGTTTCAAAAATACGTGACAATACATGGTGAAAAGATTGAGAAATGCTCGACAAAGGGGGAAAGGAGTGGTAGAAAAATTCAAAATTTTATGTTACGTACATAACGGATGCCCCCTGAAATATATAAACATAACAACTCAGCATAGCACTTGATTTCATATAGCAATTCTTAGATAAGATTACAAAAATACGTGAAATCCGTGTATAAATGCCTCGATGTCGGAACTCATTTAGGATATCCGGGTTCCTGGGAACCAGGAGCACCATGTCCATCTTTATGGGTACCAATCCCAAAGAGCTTAAGTTCCTGAATCCAACAGTGCTAAAATTACTTCAATCGGTTGAAAAATGCTCAACTTACAGCGATTTAAAAAAATGGGTACCCGGGTACCCATTCGGGTGGTTAAAGGTGTTTTTTTTTTCGAGTGCACAACGGTTTAATCACGACCGGCTTGTAGCCGTTGTTGTATTCTGCTGTCATTTACTGATATAACCTAGGGTAATACAAAGTGTTGTATTTTTATCTTGATAAAACTGTTTATCAGTGTTTATTCTATTTTATTTCGTTTCTTGAATTACCTAATGAATGTCGCTTTTTTCATGATTATCAAGCATGAACTCACAACAATTTTGCAGATGAATCATGCGAGAAACAGCACTCTAAATGCGATAAAGCGAGTAGCGTTTTAAAGGACAGACAGAATACATATACGTATATCAATGTGATAAAACTGGAATTCGAATGGTTTGGAAAGCCGATTAGTCACAAACAGTTCATTGGCTCTGGCAAGACCTAAGAATGACACAAATTGATAGTGATTTTCGCATTGTCGCACTGTGCTGTTAATTAAGTAACTTTTGTCACCGACAGCGTATTACTGATGAGACATGTTAAGACATGTTAATGTCGATGAATTGAACTGTTTTCATTTGCGTCATTAGAGGAAGAGAGGTAAATTCAGCCTTCAATTAAAAGTACATCTACAAGGAAAATAGCAACTACCTATTATTTGACTTTTTTTTATTTAATTTTGAGTTCTTTTAAATCTTTTCTTTCATTCGCTCTTTCAATTGTTGTCAAAATACAAAGAGCAAAACCACCCAACAGCGAGAGTTTCGTTCAATAAGCTAATTTTAGTAAAACATACCAACCTGAAATTGAGTCAATACGACTCAACTGTAGAGTAAATATAACTCAAATTTACCTATAAACTACCTAGAGCCACATTACCTAAAATTAGGCTATTGTTCGGAACCCTCAAATTGGGTGGAATATACTTAAAATAAGGTTGTTTTGCGGTTCCGTGTACTATACTAAACGCTCGTATCCGTACATACAGTATTGTACTGTAATTTCGACCCAAATACTACGTACTGTTTTTCACCCTAAAATTTACTGTGTTTCCATTTGTACAGTATTTTCCCATTGAAATGTACTGTATTTTTCACATCAAAATAAAAATATAGAGTTTTAGCTCATCGAATTTCGACTTGCCGCTATACAAAACGTCAGAGAGAACAGTGACAACACGTAGCGAATGTAAATACAGGGTGTCCCACGAAAAATCTCGAATTTAAAATTAAATAATAAAAAAACCTATTTTAATCCACCTAATGGTGTAATGATGCCTTTCTCATATTACTCATTAGATCATAAATAAAACCGTGAAATTCGCAAAAACAACTGTTTATTGAATAGAAATAGGAAAATTTGTTCGGACCTAATCTCACACAATCTACAAATCCTGTTTAACCTGTAGTTCCGGAACCGAAAGTAGTATCCTCAACAAATTAAGGGATTCCGTATGAAACTGTAAGACTTTTCTTTTGAATCGATTTTCACAAACTTATAGAGTTTGTGAAAATCGATTTGGCCATCTCCAAGAAAAGTGAGTGAGATCCTTTTTGCAGTTTTTAATCACTATTTCCAATTCTTCCGAAACCGGATTCAGATAAACGGAATAGCCGAAGTTGGTTCGTTTGCTACCAACAAATATGACCTACAAATTGGAACAGTTTTGAACGTAGTTAAACCTATACTTACTATCTCATGCTCTATTTCGATTAAATCAATTAACGTAATCTAACAAACGAAACGAACCTGCATTCCTGTTACTTCTTCATATGTAAGTCAAGCTAAACAGCATGAATCAGCAGCATAAAACATGTAGTAGGATTATTATTATTATTATTATTATTATTATTATTATTATTATTATTATTATTATTATTATTATTATTATTATTATTATTATTATTATTATTATTATTATTATTATTATTATTATTACTATGGTTATTATTATTATTACTATTATTACTATTATTATTATTATTATTATTATTATTGACATCACTACGCAACGTGTACGAAATAGAACAAAGCACGCCTTGTTCGTTTTGTGTTTTCTTCTTCTTTCGGTGTTGTACATATTGTCACTCTATATGTCGATTTGAAAACTTTGACACTCATCGCCCTGTTACTGCGGAACCGGAAGTCGAATACGGATGAAATTTCACAGTAGGTTTAAAGACAGTATGAACTTCAATTCAAATCAAGATTTGTGAAAATCGGTTCAAACATAGCAGAGAAATCGAAGTGAATTTAGTTTTAGTTTTTCTTCTCCACTTTCGGTGCTCTCGGAACAGGAAAAGAGGGGACCAGTAGTGTCGAATTAAGTTGTCATGCCCACAAACTAACAAGCTCTGCAAACTAGAAGAATTTATCGGACAGTTTTATGGGATTTGTACCTGTTTTTAACCATCGTTCGTGAAAAAATACTAATAAAATTGATAATTTTCCACTTATCACGCTTTAGTTCTGGAACCGGAAGTCTGATCCAGATAAAATGTTCTACAAATTTTTAGGATATTATAAGACCTTTTATTTGAATCTTAGTTTATGAAAATCGGTTGAGTTGTTTCAGAGATAATTGAGTGTAAACTTTTTCTCAATTTTTCACATATTACAATATAACTCCGGAACCGGAAGTCACATTCAAGTGAAATTCAATAGCAAAAAAAAGAGTGCATATTTGTTTAATTTTTTTGGTACATATCATCCTATATCTCCGGAACCGGAAGTCAGATCGGAATAAAATTCAATAGCAGGCAATGGGACTATAAGACCTTTCATTTGAATCTTTGTTTGTGAAAATCGGTTTAGCCATCTCTGAGTAAAGTGAGTGCATATTTTTGTTACATACACACACAGACATTTGCTCAGTTCGTCGAACTGAGTCGAATGGTATATGATATTCGGCCCTCCTGGCCTCGGTTAAAAAGTCGATTTTCACAGTGATTGCATAGCCTTTCTATATGAGAAAAGCAAAAACGGTTTGTTAGGTTTCAATGATTTATTTGAAACATTGATTAATGAATTTTATTTATGAAAAATATTTGGTTTCAACAGGACGGCGCTACGTGCCACACAGACAATGAAAAAATTGATGTTCTGCGAAAAAAATTTGAAAATCGTTTAGTTTACTGTTTTATTCTGGTGGGAAAATTTCTATAAAAATTTCAAATGGAAATATTAAGACATTTTACATTAATTATTTTTAGATATTTTTTAAGAATCAGAAAATAATTTGGAAGTGTATTCATTCAAATTGCATATGAAAATGTCGTATTGGAATGCAATTTTAAAAGGCGAAAGTATGATACAAACCCATTGAAAAATCGGTTTGACCTATGTTTTCACGAGCCAATCACAACATATCATAATGATGTCATGCGAACTTTCGCACAAAACGTAATCTATAAATATATGCTCTGTCACACTTTTCTGCTCAGTCAACGGCTGCCTTAATTCAGAGCGAGTTGGTGAAATATTTGCTTTATCATCCGCTCGATACTGGTCAACTGGTCAATATGCAATTCGGTGCTGTGTGCGAGTGTTCCAAATAAGTTTTTGTGTATATTTTTGTGTGTTGTACAGAGCTAGAGCATCGACAGACCCTGTCAGCTTGGAGCGAAATAAATCTTCGCTTCAGTTACGCCATCGCATGGCATCACATTGAACAGGACACGTCAATTGTATGGGTACGCATTGCTGCTATTTTGGCGTGCACGAATTTGACATTTCTCTCCCCTACTTCTATGTACTAGATTCGATGTGGACTCGCCTGAGGGCGCCATGCTCGCAAAAAAGGATGTTACCAATTGTGTCTTTGGCATCGGTCATTTGTCGCACTCTTTATTTCGCTATCTACTTCACTCTTCTATCAAGTAAAATAAAACGATTCCATGTATTTACGTAATATAGTTTTATGTTGCGCGTTGAAAACTAATAATACTATCTGGAAACGCTTCATCACGAGTTCATTCGAGTATTCATCTTGTAAAACCTGATAGCGTAAACAATGTGTTGGCGTGTTGGCGAATAAACTGGTTTCGCGAAGAATGTGTGCAAGATGATTTTAACCTCTCTGCTCCTACGAACTACGGCCACTCCAGTTTCGAAGCTACGGCCACTCTCATCAACTCAAGACTTCAGAACCGGCTTTCAGATTTGGATCCCAAATCAATATCAGTTTATCAGATACGATGAACTATCATTTTAATAGTTTGTTAGAATCTAAGAAATCAGGTCGATTTTCTTGTCTCATTGTTTTAGTCGCTTACACTCAACAACTCCTAACTTCGGCACCGTAACTCTGATCTGAAGAAAACCTTCCATTTGAATCTTGTACAAATTGATATAGGGATATAGGGTGTCAAATGTGGCCAACAGGAGGTTTATTGACCAATAGGAAGTTGCTTGAGCACGAATGCTGAAGTCATATATACATTATATAGTATCGTGAATATGTATAATACTTTTTAGTATTTTCATATTTGCTCGAATATAGATAATATTCTTACAATATGCCATCAAAATATTCGTTTGATTTGAGCAAGAGATTAAAATTGAATTCAATTCAATGCAGGAAAGTAATCTTGAAAACATTTTGCAGATCTTCTATCTGGACATCATTAAATTTGTTAACATGGTCTGATCTTTTTTTCTGTGGACCCAACCCAATAAGTTTACAGAAAACTGCACGCGTCGAAAATTATAGCTACACACAGGTCATCAATCTGTTACGGATCTCGCAATGGACTGCCCTGCCATGATTCACAACTCAAAACATAAAAAAAACTGCATCACCATGATTATAATTGGCCGTCGCTTGTCGGGTTTTAATTTATAGCCTTGTCCGTGGCAAAAATTATGCGTGTATGCATGTGTAGTTCAACGCACGAGCCCTACATCGACTGCAGTGCAGGATTCAGTCTCAGTTTCGTTTTTGCACTGGTTGAAAATCAGAACGGTGACGGATCTCTACAATCAACTACAGTCATCGCAATGCTGATCAAATTACGTTGTTAATGATTCAACCAGTATAAGGCAATTAAAAATTTTCGCACGCTCGCATGAAGATTAATCCTTCAGCATACTGCACCGCGGCTCAATGGCAACGGACTCAAATTATTACAGTAGATTCAGTCGTTTGTAATCCATAAAAAAAACAATAAATGAAAAATCATGAAAAGATTATTAATTTAAAAGTGTGTTTTTAATGATGAAGAGAACTTATTGCCTATCAATAACTGAAATCAAATCAAAAATTTAAACTGCTTTGGACTAATTTTAAGTTATTTGAATCATTCAAGTCGATGTTTTAGTAAAATTTTTTATAAATGTGTATTTTATCTCTTTACAGGTAAGAAATCATGCTGCAAACTAATGTTAAGTTCTTGATTTGGAGAAGTGTTATTGGTGAGTAAAATACGTTCAAACATGTGTTATAGAATATTCTTAAAAAAAATCATTTACCTTATCATCTCCATGATTCCAGTATTAGACAAACAATTGAACAAATGTTTCGCCTTTGTAGTTCACGTTCTACAATAAGCCTGTTGAATGATGGAAAATTAAAATTATGCATTCCGTGCATACGCGTTTTCCATTTCCGCCACTCTGATTGGAACAACGCGTTTAAATTCTTACCACCTCATGATTGACCATTTTTATCCAGTTCACCTTCTCTGTTCATCACATACACATACTCTTAGAAAAAAATGAATTTTACGCTTGACGTGAATCCAAATATGCCGTAATTTCTTTGGTGATGCCATAATATTACATCTACTTACATGTAAAAATTAATTTAGCGTATGTTTCGATGTAAGATGTAAGCTAAATTAACTGTGTAGTTAAAGATATGACCTATCTTTACATGCTTTGAATTGTGAATTTTAGTGAATCGTGGCGCTCCTTTTATGTGCATCTATAGAGATGTAAATTTTTCTAAGTGTGCAGGCACAACTATTCTTACTTTATTCCTACGTTCCACTGAAGCGTTGGTTAGAAAGAAAAAAAAATCATCTATTACCTTCCAATGTGAGAATTTCAATGTACGCAGCTTCCATTCTGTTATGCTGTTTTCACTTGAAAACGCGTATGCACGGAATGCATAAGTATGCTTGTTCGAGTCCCGCTTTGGGGAAATTTTTTTTCTAAGAACATCTTTTCTGTGAGATTACATTCATTCGTTGTTTTCAGTCTCCTTTCCTGCGTCCGTCCTTACGATCTGTACAGGCTTCTGAAGCTTCAGTAGTATTTGGATTATTATAATCTTAACATAGCTCTAAATACTATAACGAGGTCAAATCACAGACTAACAGACATGACAGTATGAGTAAATTCTTATAAAAATAATTTTTCGTGATGCACTAGTTCCACCTATATTGTACTGCGCGAACTATTTACTATCTGTACACCCCTTGTGTTATGTAAAAGTTTTTTTACTAATTTGTTTCCCCTCGTTTGTCAACACCGATCAGCTGCTTGCAGGGATGCCTGATTTCATCAAAATATTCGTCACAGCAAAATTATTGGATTACGTTTATAATATATTTAACTTTTTTAGCGATATTGGAAGGTAAACATAAATTTTTCTCAACGTTGTTCATCTAGACTATTTTTTATTGTGTTGGTAATTTTCACCCGAAATTAAGTGGCGGCAGTCCAGAAGCAAATAAATATTGTAACAAAACGGGTTCAATTTTGTATTGAGTTGGAGGATGAGAAATAGGCACAATTCTGTATATAGTTTTGGCAATATGTATTAAATCTGTAACCTGCATGAAATTCGCATGGACGTATACAAATCAATACATTACAGGTAATTCTGTATGAATGGCAACTCGGTTGGTAAATGAAAAAATAAACACAGTCTAGATGACAGACAGGATGTTTTTGATAGGGTAACGTGGCGCCATCATGACACATGTGAGTACTATCCCAAATAAAGGAATATTCGAAATGACCGTTAAAATGATTGAAGAATCTAATTTGAGTGTCCTGTCTGTTAGTCTGTGGTCAAATCACACGATTTCATGAGGCAAATGACTACCCAAAAACGTAAGAAGAATTACTAATTAGTCGCTTCTGAATCGGTGCTTCTGTTGGAGATTTTAAAACATCCAATTGTACAATTTTCCCATTGGGGATATCTTTTTTTTTTCGTTATTCACCCGGTAATTTGAAACATGTTTTGCAATTTACGGCGGTTTTGAGAACAATCTCGGTACGGCTTATTGAGAAGATGTAGTTGGTGTAGAGTTGGTGGTCTAACCTCTTGAGACGACTTTCCGGATTGTCATGTTCAGCTTTCATTGGAATCTGGCCAAAATTTTCTTAATCAATTGAATTTCATTTTCAATTAACATACCTTATTTATAATTTTGCCTAATCAATTTCATATTGTTCCAAATACAAATAAATTCAAGATCTAAGCATTTTCATCAATAAATACTTACTCGACAGTAGAATCTCTTAGCTAAATAAAGGATTCATTTTCCTTGTGATTTATCGTTCAAAAAAATTAATCTTCAAAGTGCATCCAAAGACGATTCAACCAATGGCGAAAAGACAAGCGGAAACAGCTCGGAAGAAAATCACTCTTGATAATTCACTCCATCGGCAAATGCTCGCTGCCGGAACATGCAAAAGGACATCGCACAAAGGAATAATAACGTAAGAACTATGCACTCTATTAGTTATGGTTGAGGTAGATTGCGGAACCGGCAGCGCTGGCCATAATGAACAAACGAAATACGAAAGAGGTCAGGTCAAGCGCAGAAAAATTGCAACGTAGAGGAACGTGCCGGAATGGTTGATTTGAAAAATTCAACGTTTCAAGTGTTCTCAATGATTGAGTTATCCTTTCTGGGCGTGCTCTGTGTCACATTTTATGGCATATTTATGAAACTTGTTCCACAAACACTTTAATTTGTGCTATTTTTTTCGCACTGGAAGTTTGATAATACTAAGAATAATTGTCTAATATTTGATTGTTTCTTTTGGTATGGATCACACGTTTGCTTTTCAAAAGATAGTGACAGAAAATTAATTTCAAATCGATCGGTGTCTTATTTCACCTGCTATAAGTCAATCACGCTCACAAACTAGTTGTCGTATGTTCGAGTCCCGACCTGGAAGGATTCTTGTTGTCAGTTGGAGCGTAGCACCAAATTTCACAAAAACTTACGGGTTTCTAGCACGACTTTTATGGCGTAATTATTACTGGGACATTCAAATCATTTGTAAAAAGATCAAGTTGCCTCTTAGTGAGAAATGACTAATTCACTAACTGCCTGACTGTTAAGATAAATTTTTTGGCAATGTTTGTGCATACATTGCCTTGATTTGATTTTTTTGTTATATTTCGTTACATAAAGAATAAAAGTTTCAAATAGTTGAAAACAACCAATTGATTCCATCACAACCTTAGTTACGGTTCGCGAGATTGCATGTCTCTTATTTCGACTTTCATTGACAAACATTGGAATCGTGCATTGCTCTGATATTTCAAATCAAAATATTGCATTTTTGATCATAAATGCAACCAACATCAAAGCAATCATCAACAACGGATGTTTACCAAAGAAAGTCGACAATAAACTCTGCATTGTTCTGCCAGAGTGAGCAATTCACTGCCAAGAACTGCAGAGTGTAGAGTCACTCGAAGTGTCAAGACGCGCGTGTGAGCTAGTGAAATTTGGTCAAAGCAAAGTGAATGCGATGAGCTAACCCGTTCACTTTGACAGCAGCTTAAGGATGCCTTTTAACAAAGTTCATTCGGTAGGTCCAATTTTCGATCACTTTTTCAAGTATTTAATCAAGCGTATTTCAACAACGGCATGTAGAATATTGGTTTCCAAAGCATCAATCGTTACTGGTTTATCCACATAATCTAATGACAACACTTATCCCCACAAAAAATAATCGAGTGGCGTCATATCACACGAACGCGGAGGCCAATTCACAGGTCCATTTCTCGGAAAAATGAAATGTTCTTCCAATAATTCGATTGTTACGGCCGCAGTATGCCAAGTGGCACCATCCTGTCGAAACCATATTTCGTCCACATCCATATCTTGAAGATTTGGCAAAAATAACAAATCAATGATAATTGAACATAGATTTTAAAAATAAGTTTTCAAGATTTGGGTACGTTGCCCTGAAGCAAAGACATCATATTAACAAGATATCCAGCTCTCACATTTCCCGAACAAATCATTGGCAACATCCTTTTCTGCGAGCATGTCGCCCTCAGGTGAGTCCGCATCGAATCTCATACATAGAAGTATGGGAGAGAAATGTCAAATTCGTGCGTGCCAAAATAGCAGGACTGCACACCCATACAACTGACATGATATGTTGAATGTGATGCCGTGCGATGGCGTTGTTGAACTGAAGATTGCTTTCGCTCCAAGCTGACAGGGTCTGCCTGAAGTTAACCTTTCCATGATTTTTTGCCAAACAATACTGAGTAGAGACGTTACTTTACAATGTCAAAACAACTTTCAGACAATAAAGTACTGCTCATAGTTGCATATCAGTCCTATATGGATTCTGGCCATTTTCAAGTTATTCCGACGGATAACGTCTTTTTTTACCCTACTTTAAGAAATCGCAAAATTAATTTGGGGTTAGTTCAGTAAAATTTGAAAAAAATATGAAGCCGGGTCTGTCCCATGTGGAAAGTACTCGCATAGCTGTCCCACGCAACAAAAAGCACGTTTTAGTAACAAAAAAATGTACAGGTTGCATAATTTACCAGTATTTAGCATTGGCAGTGCACACAAAAATTTAAATAATGTAAGATAAACTGTCTTTGAATCCATCTTTGGATATAAGGAGTGTATCGAAAATAAGCTATCCACATACATTTGTGTTGTACGCATGTATTTGTGATGTTTTTTTATGCTCAGATCACAGCATGCTGTGCGTTTGGCGGTCAGCTTTCGTTTGTTTACTAGTTTGTGCGTTTCAAATTCTTCGTTTTCAAAATGTCGCGTATTGAAAAGGAAGTGAAAATAAGGGTTCTGGACACATGGCTAAGTGAGAAGGGTATTACTATGCGAAACTTGACGAAGCGGTTTGGAATTCATCATGCCAGTGTTAAAACCATCATTAATAAGTTTGGGGAACACTATTCTTTGGATGAGCTACCAGGAAGAAGCAGAAAATCCGGTTCTTCCAACCCGAAACTGGACCAGAAAGTGGTATCTTTAATCATGAAGAACAAATCATTGTCAATTCGTGATTTGGCCAAAAACGTAGGAACTAATATCGGAATGATCCAGCGTATCAAGAGACGAAATCACCTGAAGACCAACAAGATGCAGAACATCTCGAAACAAAGAGTACAACAGAAGAAGCGAGCAGCAATATGTTCCTGTGGTTTGAAGTCAACCATTTTTTACACTATCGGAACTATAAATGCAGAAATCTATCGATCTGAGTGTCTTCAGAAGAGAGTGCTGCCTTTATATAAGAAGCATAGTACACCTCAACCGTTTTGGCCGGATTTAGCGTCGGCTCACTATGCCAAAACCACTCTCAATTGGCTTTCGGAAAAGGGTATAAATTTCGTTGAGAAAAATATCAATCCACCAAATCGTCCTCAGCTTCGACCCATCGAACGTTACTGGGTAATCGTGAAGAGGGTCTTCAAGAAGACTGGTAAGGTAGCTGGGAACATGCAGGAGTTCAAAAAAATTTGGGCTCATGCGTCCAAAAAATGCGATGCAACACTTGTCCGGAATTTGATGAAGAGCGTTCGATCTAAAGTTCGAGAATTCGTGAAGGTATGGCTTAAATTCCATCCGGTTTTCATTATGCTCAAGTTGAACCTCGTATAATGAAGGATTAATTTTTAGTTTGAATAAAATATCGTTTTTTTATTATAATTTGAAAAAAAAATTTGTGGATAGCTTATTTTCGATACACTCCTTAGTTGGTATAATATTTCTTCTTGAATATTTCGCGTTTCGATCTCAGATCCTCGCCAAAACTGCTTCCTTGAGAATCAAACTTGTTGTTCTCAAATATACTCACAATTTCATCCGCCGAACCTACAACTTTGACAAAAATAACTTTGAAAAAAACTCAGATGTAGGCATATGCGAATATATCAAATTGGGATTATCTTGAACGTACTCTCGGGTGGTGGTGGCATTGGAACCTACAAAGTCACTGTTTGAACTATCTTCCGTGGAAAAGTCTCAACCATACAATTCCATTGCATCAAGAGTTGACATAATATAACACACATAATTATATCTAACACTTGAAAGTTTTACACAAATGGAAAATTATACTTGAAGTTTTTTTTTTTAATTGATTGTCAACACTAATTGGAATTGATATTCAAGGAAATCATAACGAATACAATGTTTGTATTTGATCATAGCATCACTAAACTTTGTCAGATTGAAAGCATCATGACTTGACTGAGGTTGCATAGTTGACATTCCATGTAAATTTATGAAGTCAACATTTTCAAACTAGATAAGATATAGTATATGAAATTGAAATTCTATTGTTGTTGAAAAAAAAATTATATAAAATCTCGTCGTTCTCATTGAGTCTCTCATTTTATAACCACAATCTGTTGGGATATCTTTTAACATTATGTCATAGCAGAAAATTCATTTTATTAGTGAATACAGATATATACAGGGTAATACAGATTTTCTATGAAACTATCTGGCATCTCTGGTACAAACACATCAAATCACAAATCGTCTCTCAGTGTGCTCTAATATTTGACGTGCTTTCAGCGCTCATCTGTTGTTTGCTTTACACTACAATGTTGAGGCGATGTATTTTTATCCAATTAACAGGTGAACTGAACTCAGTGATGATGAACTACAAAAATTACGATTGCAAGCCTTGTACGTAACAGAGCAATACTAATTTTGAACTTCACTTCCGGTGAAACCCTCAACGAGTGAACACGTCGTATCGTGTTAGTGCGGTGAAAATTCGAGTATTTCGCGAGAAAGAAAGGATTTTCATCCGTACTTCGGTGACTCCACGTTGTCACATAGCGAGGGTTTCACTTGTAGTCCAGCGAAAAGAAAGTCCATTGGACTATAAACGAAAACTAACTGGCAATATAGCTAAATCGCTGTGCCATCAATTGGCGTCATCTCAAGTGAGATGACGCCACCAGAAGTGAAGAAGAAGAAGAATCTGAAACTTAAACTAATTTAAGTAATTCTCCAGAAAAATTCGTAAGAAATTATTTTTTTAATCGTGCCAAAAATTGTGATCAATTCCAATATGTTTTGCGTTCCCTTCATTTGGGGCTTGCTTTTCTTTTTTGTATGCTGAATTAATAAAACACCCTCTTTCTCCAACCTTAGCTTTTGTGTCATTAATTTTATACAATATTAAAGAAAAATCCTATGTACGTCCGATTACTGATGACTGGGCAATTTATGATTCAATATGGATCGTTTTTGCCGAGCTAACAGCAAAATTTCTACTGAAAAATTCGACAAAATTTATAATTAACTTATTTAGGATTGCCAAGATTCTCAGTAATCATACACGGTGAAATAGATGCACCTAAAAATAAATACTTCTGTAGTACTCAGAAAGTTAGTAAATAATATATATATTTCTGATATTACATCCTTCAAGATTTTATCTGATCAACAATTCTTCTCCATGTAACTCGATCCATGGCTGCTTGCCTCCAACCACGTCGGCGCCCGATACTATCCAGGTTTCGCTCCACTTGGTCCAGCCACCGTGAACGCTGCGCTCCTCTTTGTCTCGTACCTGCCGGATTAGAGGTGAACACCAACTTGGTGGGGCTGTTGTCCGGCATTCTCACGACATGCCCCGCCCACCGTACCCTTCCAGCCTGGGCTACTTTCCGGATACTTGGCTCACCGTAGAGTTGCGCTAGTTCGTGATTCATTCTTCTCCTTCACACTCCATTCTCCTGCACACCACCGAAGATCGTTCTCAGTACCCTCCTTTCGAAGACTTCGAGTGCTTGCAGGTCCCCCTCGAGCATTGTCCACGTTTCGTGCCCGTAGAGAACCACCGGTCGTATCAGTGATTTGTACATGGTGCACTTCGTGCGGGGGTGAAGTTTCCTGGATCTCAATGTTTTGTGGAGTCCATAGTAGGCACGACTTCCGGATATAATGCGCCTCCTGATCTCCCGGCTGGTGTCGTTGTCCGCAGTCACCAGTGAGCCAAGATAGATGAACTCGTCAACCACCTCGAACTCGTCGCCGTCGATCGTAATACTGCTGCCCAGACGTTGCCTATCGCGTTCAGTTCCGCCAGCCAGCATGTACTTTGTCTTAGACACATTTATCCTCAGTCCTACTCGTGCCGCTTCGCGCTTTAGTCGGGTATACAGATCTGCTACCGTCTCCTTGTTTCTACCGATTATATCCACGTCATCAGCGAAGCACACGAATTGTCCGGACTTCGTGAAAATCGTGCCCCGCATGTTGAACCGCGCTATTCGCATAACTCCTTCAAGTGCGATGTTGAACAGCAGGCAGGACAACCCATCACCTTGTCTTAATCCCCTACGTGATTCGAACGGTTCCGAGAAACCGCCCGCAATCTTGACACAACACTGTACACCATCCATCGTAGCCTTAATCAGTCTTGTCAGCTTCCCAGGGAAGCCGTTCTCGTCCATAATTTTCCATAGCTCTACTCGGTCTACCGTGTCGTATGCGGCTTTGAAGTCGATGAACAGATGATGCGTCGGGACCCGGTACTCACGGCATTTTTGGAGGATTTGCCGTATAGTGAAGATTTGGTCGTTTGTTGATCTGCCGTTGATGAACCCGGCCTGATAACTCCCGACAAATCCATTTACCAGTGGTGATAGGCGCCGGAACAGGATCTGGGATAACACTTTGTAGGCGGCATTTGACACTGTGATTGCCCTGTAGTTTGCACAGTCCAATTTGTCACCTTTCTTGTATATCGGGGTGATGACCCCTTCCTTCCACTCCTCCGGTAGCTGTTCTCTGTCCCAGATCTCTTCGATTATTCGGTGCATGCATTCCGTCAGTTTCTCCGGTCCCCTTTTGAAGAGTTCTGCTCCTAGACCATCACTACCAGTTGCTTTGTTGTTCTTGAGCTGTTGGATAGCCTCCTTGACCTCGTTCATAGTGGGCACTGGTACATCTCCGTCGGCTGTAACACTGACATAATCTTCCTCCTCCAACGCCTGATTGTCCGCCTGTGCACTATTCAGATGTTCATCGTAGTGCTGCCTCCACCTTTCGATCACCTCACGTTCGTCCGTCAGGATGCCACCTTCCTTGTCTCTACACATTTCGGCTCGCGGCATGAAGCCGTTGCGAGAGTCATTCAGCTTCCTGTAGAACGCCCGTGTATCCTGAGAACGATACAGCATCTCCATCTCCTCTCTCTCCGACTCTTCCAGGTGGCGCTTTTTGTCCCGGAAAAGGCGAGTTTGCTGCTTTCGTCTCTGTCGATACGATTCCACGTTCTGACGGGTGGCTTGACGCAACATCGCTGCGCGTGCTGCATTCTTCTCGTCCAATATCTCCTGGCATTCGCCGTCGAACCATTCGTTCCGTCGACTCCTTGGCACGTATCCCAGGACGCTCTCCGCAGCATTGCTGATGGCTGCTTTAGTTCTGGTCCAGCAGTCCTCCAGGGGAGCATCATTGAGCATCTCCTCCGCTAGTAACGCTGCTTCGAGATGCCGCGCGTAGGCAGTCGCGACCTCGGTGTCCCTCAGTCGGTCCAGATTATACCGCGGCGGGCGCCGGTACCGTACGTTATTCACAACGGACAGTTTTGGACGCAGCTTAACCATCACAAGGTAGTGGTCCGAGTCGATGTTAGCGCCCCGATAGGTTCGTACGTCGATAATGTCCGAGAAATGCCGTCCATCAATCAGGACGTGATCGATTTGTGTCTCCGTTTGCATGGGTGATCTCCAGGTGTATCGGTGCAGGAGGCGATGCTGGAAAAAACGTGCTTTTTATGGCCATGTTCTTGGAGGTGGCAAAGTCGATGAGTCTTAGGCCGTTCTCGTTCGTTTGCTGGTGGGCGCTGAACCTTCCAACCACCGGTCTGAACTCCACCTCCTGGCCAACCTGAGCATTGCAATCGCCGATGACGATCTTGATGTCATGTCTTGGGCAGCGATCGTATTCACGTTCCAGCTGCGCGTAGAATTCGTCTTTGTCGTCATCGCTACTTCCGAGGTGGGGACTATGCACGTTAATTATGCTGATATTGAAGAACCGGCCCTTGATCCTCAACCTGCACATTCTGTCGCTGACCGGCCACCATCCGATCACACGCTTTTGCATCTCCCCCACCACCATAAAAGCTGTTCCCAGCTCGTGTGTGTTGCCGCAGCTCTGGTATATGGTGTGGTTCCCGCGAAAGACCCGCACCGTAGACCCCTTCCAACACACCTCCTGCAGCGCTACGATGTCGAACTTGCGGTCTTTCACTATATCGGATAGTATACGCGTGCTTCCGATGAAGTTGAGAGACTTACAGTTCCACGTACCGAGTTTCCAATCTCTTGTCCGTTTTCGTCGCAAAGGTCTGAGCCGATTAGATCCATCCGAATTTTCTTGTTGAACTTCCTGAGCAAGCTCTTTTTATGGGCGGCTAGCTAGGCCTGCGCCAACCTTGCAGTAACGCTGAAGGACCGCGAGAAGAGAGAGATTTGGGCCAGGCGCATATTGAAAGGCGGCTCCAACTCGCCTTGTCAGGGCCAACTGCTTTAGGTCTTGTGGTTTTTAGGCCTAGAACGTGTAGGGCCCACTACCTCGTCCTACCCACACCTGCAGTCAGCCCCCGCTACATGGTCGCGAGTCACAACGAGTTGCTATCGCGACTAAGCATTATCCACCACCTATGACCCGCCCGGTTGCTTGCAGCTCAGCTTCCCTCATAGTGCTCCTCCTCCACCACAGGGCCCGGGTAGTTAGTAAATAAATTATCTAGAATTTGGTGAAGTGTACAGGAAAATAAGGGCAAATAACTTTTTTTATTAATCTCTTCTACCCACATCTGGTTAAAAAATATCTCAATAATTTATCTAGACTCTGAGTTTGTTGGATTTTAAGTAGAATGCACCCAGGATCAAATAAAAGTGCACAAACTCAGAATCTAGGTGAATTATTGAGATACTTTTTAACCATGGGTTATGGGTAAATAAGATTAAAAAACTGGTGATTTGCTCATATCCTCCAGTATATTTAATCGAATTCTATATTAGTTTTGTACTCACTTTCGCAGTACCACATTAGTATTTATTTCTAGGCGCATCCAGTTTACCGTGTACATTTTTCCGGGACGATTACCGAGCACCCGGCTGTGCAAATCTCTGTGCGAGAAAGGCAACAATTCCGCGTAATTATTCCAACTGCCCTACAATTCATGCGAAACGGGTCATGATAGGATTGCAGGAAATGTCCATTTAAATTTCAAGCATCACAACCTGAATTGCAAAGCGTTAATCCCGATGTGTAACCTAGCAGCTTTAATACCGAATTAAAATCGCATGGATTTCCGGTTATCCTTTTTATACTGATTAAACAATTCTGAACAGAATTCATCATTTGATCCGGAAATATTTTTGTTATACAAGTCACTTTTTGTTTTGTTTTGTGAAGGTATGCAAATTTACTAAGACATAGTTTTTAGCATATTTGAAAAATTGTTCCAATATTTGGAATTTGCACGAATTTGTACGAAAACCAGAAGCAGTTTTATAGAAAGAAATAAATGCCTTCTTATCCTTATCCTGATAAGGAAATTTGCAATCAGCACGAATGCATGTGACAATGTGACATCTGATCAGGCACTTTTTCCAAGTGGAATGGAGTAACTTGGCTCCATGTATGTCGCATGCACTTTGAATATTAAAATAGAAGATAAATTGTCTTTCTTCTACCAACCCACTGTTCCGGGTGACAAATTTTGCTATGAATTTGAATTTGTGAACCCTTTCTGATTGTGGGGATGTGTTACGGCGGAAGGTCTGTGATTGAAGTAGGCCTATTAAAAAGGAGTAATTGTTTCTGTAACGAATATAATACATTGCACGAAGCCTATTCATCTATTTTTAGTAATCGCATCAAAACATGTTCAACAAGCACAAAACATAAAAGATTATCATTTAATCTCGATACAGTGCCACCGTTTTCCTAACACCGCTCTCAACACAACCTCAACAGAAAGAGGTTCACAAAAGAGAGAAATTGACACCAAGTGTTTGTTATAGGCCACCATTAGTCATTATATTACTATTTTACTGGAGTGCTACTTCATACACGTAGCGTAGGTTGCTATGATGAGGAAAATAGTAGGCTTCAGTTCATACGGTTGGCTTATAGTATGGGCAAACGGTAGCTTTATACCTTCTTCTACATGTCGGATGCTATGACCCGAACTGAAACCACAGCCATTAAAGTGTCGATGGGTGTGTTGCTGTTGCCATCGAATATGAGCCAGTGCAAGTAATACCGTTTTGCATCCCGTAGGTGCATCTACTAAGTCAAAATGAAAGCGTTTACTCGGTTTCGGTAGAGTTTGGTTGAGGATCAAAATTATATTCTGTAAGTAATTCAATGCGAAGGATGAATGAAAAGTGTATCCTTAGCATTCATCGTATCGTGAATTCAAGTCACGGTTTAAATAAAGCAGTTTTAAAGATGTTGGTTTGTTTGTTTTAATGAAAGAAAATATCGTAAATAAGAGATACATTTTGTGACTCGATTTGATAAATTAGTTCGAATATATAGATTTTCCTCGGATGGAAAGAGTCAGCTGCTGAATATCGGAGAAAATAATTGCCACCTGTTACCGAACAGTTCTTTTCAAATGTATATATTACACATTGACACACAAAAAGGCATAGGTTAGCAACACACAATCAATACCCATTGCTCGATTGATTGTGCTAGGGAAGATTTGCTTATCATGAATAGTTCTTTGGTATAAATTTTGTAGATTCTACAAAGAACCGTATTGTTATGGACGGACGAATCGAGAGACCAGGAGAGTATGGTGGGGGCGTTATTATTTTCCAATCAACACCCGTCATTCTTTACGGGTATATTTTCCTTAAGTTTGCATTCACTTACTCATCATTTCCATTTTTCATTTTGAACCTCTCTTCTGGTTTTTCGAAGCACACGCTTCATCATGGCCTGATAAGATTCGATCAATGCAATTCAGGAGAGTTAGATGTAATTCAAGTCTTGCGACATAATTAACATAATTAACCACTTACCACTGCTGTACGATTTTAGAGTGGAGGCAATAAAGTTTAGATCGCAATTTTCAAAATCTAATCGTTTATGATGCCTCTATTCTAGAATGGTCCACTGGCGTTCTCTTCTATGTTAAGCGATGATGAGTGAAATTTTCTCGAATGCAGCTGCTGTACATAAATGAAAATAATTGCCACTCGTGCGATGCGAACGGCGCACGAAGCAGTTCGGTTAATCAGCCACAGTCCATGTTCAATTAAGTTAAGGGCTGTATAACATTTCAACTCAGTTTTTTTTATTGTGCAATTATCATAGATAATTAATAATTTCACTCGATAGCATCACTTTGAAAATTTTACCTTCAATGTATCTATTCTTGGCGAATAACAATAATGCTTATCATATTAATTGTGTATTCGGTTCCGCTGGTCGCTCAATCGTCATTCGAGGTCGAGAACATGCTTTGCAAGTTTTACTCATTGAATCCGTGAATCAATAACTATGTTGATTCACTTCGGCATAAGATATTCACGATGAAGATCTACCCAATCTGTCACAGGACATAATTTGAAACATCCTCACTGAAGTAAGACGTATTTGCAGCAAAAACAAGGATTTTAGAAAGGAAGTTATAATTTTAATAAAGCATGCATGTCCGGCTTCTTGGACATCTACGAAAGCTAGTCTTTTTCATTCTGAGAAGCCTGAATAAAGAGATTAACACTATGATCTGGATGTAAAAATATTAATAACAATTCAATACATAGTGAAAATTATGGATGTGGTCGATAAATGCAAACAAATTTTTTTATGTATCAGGTGTACAACTTAAAAAATTAAAAGCTTTATTGCGAAAAAGTGCTTACAGATGTATTATCCAAAGTATTGTCCGTCGCTAGCGACAACTTTCTTCCATCTTTCCGCCAATTTTCGGATTCCTCGCCGGACTCTTCGAAAGATTCAAAAAGTGGATCTTCCAGGCCGTGTGCCATCGAACGGAATAGGTGGAAGGTAGAAGGAGCGACATCTAGGGAACACGGCAGGTGGGGCAAGACTTCCCATTTCAGCGTTTCCAGGTACTTGTCATGTCGCTCTTGATATTGTGGCCGCATTTCTTTTAGCGCGCGACTAAGGCGCACCAGTTGCGTTCGGTAGCGATCTCCTGTGATGGTTTCACCCGGTTTTAAGAGCTCGTAGTAAATCACACCGAGCTGATCCCACCAAATACAAATCATAACCTTGGCGCCGTGAATATTCGGTTTTGCCTTCGATGAACTAGCATGCCCGGGCTTTCCTCATGATTTTCTGCGTTTAGGATTATTTTATCAAACCCACTTTTTATCACCGGTTACGATTCGATGTAAAAACCCCTAACGATTTTGTCTTTAAAGCAGTTGCTCACATACAAATAGACGGCGCTCGATGTCCCTCGGTTTCAACTCGTACGGCACCCAGTTTCCTTCTTTCTGAATCATACCCAGGGCCTTGAGACGTTTTGAAAAGGCTTGCTGACTCACTCCCAACGATTCGGCAAGCTCTTCTTGGGTTTGGCATGAATCTTCATCAAGCAATGCTTCTAGTTATTCATCTTTGAAGGTTTTTTCTCTACCACCACCATGTTTGTCTTCGACATCGAAATCACCATTTTTAAAACGTTGAAACTACTCCCGACACGTTCTTTCACTCAGAGCAGCATCACCGTAAGTTTCTGGGAGCATTCGATGCGCTTCAGTTGCATTTTTTTTTCGAATTGTAACAGAAAAGTAAAACTTCCCGCAAATGACGAGAATTGGGCACATAAACAGACATTTTCGAGCGTAAATAATACGAAAACAAGAACAACTGTCACTGTCTTCTCTAACCACTTGTGCAGTTGTTTATTCGTTTTCATTAGGTTGTGTCGAAATGCGTGGACTTTCAGCAGAACAACGTCGAAAAATTGTGTACAAATGGTGCACAGAACGCGGACTGTCACTGAGAAAGATAGCAAAAATAGAAGGAGTAAGTGAAAAAGACGTGCGAAATGCAATCAGGAAGTTCGGTGAGAATAACACCTTTGAGGATAAACCGAATACGGGTCGAAAAAAGGTCCTACTAACCCTCAGTTGGATAAACGTATACTGAAAGCGTTCGAGCAAAAGAAGAAGGTTCGGGATGTGGCCAAAAAAGTGGGCACTTCGAAGTCAAATGTTCTTCGTGCTAAAGAACGTTTGAATCTTCGAACCTATAAGAAGCAGAAACAACCAAAACGTAGTCCGAAACAAGAAGCATCGATAAGGCCGAGGGTTCGAAAGCTGTACAATACGATTCTTGCTGGAAATTTGAACTGTATAATCATGGACGACTAAACTTACGTGAAACTCGATTACAAATCCCTGCCGGGGCCATAATATTATACGGCGCGAGAAGGGCAAGTGTTAAACCGGTCCGAGACATCGATTGAAGTCGAAAAATTTGGTAAGAAAGCTATGGTCTGGCAAGCAATTTGTAGCTGCGGTAAGATTTCGAAACCCTTCATCACCACTGTTTCAATGAACAGCGAAATATACATCAAGGAATGTTTACAAAAAACGACTTCTACCCATGATTCGAAGCCACAAGGATCCTGTTGTCCTCTGGCCAGATCTTGCTTCTTGCCACTACTCGAAATCAACGGCAGAATGGTATACTACCAAAAATGTCACTTTCGTCCCAAAAGACATGAATCCATCAAATTACCCACAACTTCGACCAATTGAGAAGGCACATCTTAGGAAACATTTCTCAGCAGCCGAAACCATTAAACAGTTCGAAAAAGATTGGAAAAAACTACAAGGATCAGTCCCATGGGGTTGTTCGAGCCGTTGATGTGGAACAAGGCAACCAAAATTTCTAATGATCTACAATCAAAAAGTTCAATCAATCCGAACCAACACCGAACATCATTTGTCTTGATTTGCATTTATTTTATGACCGACGAAATTACACCATTATCCCAAATGCATGCAATTATATCTTTGTACATACTTGCGATTTCGATAATTAAGCTTCTCTTCGTCAAGCTTGTGTTCAAGTTTTTTATGCAAGCAGTTTTTTAGCGTTAAGTTTCTCTACCATTCTGCGATTTCGGTTGAAGCGATGTACTATTTCTCATTATCAATCGAGTTCATCTAATATAAATCAGAAATTAATCTTAAACACTCAAAATTTATCCAGGGGTAGTTGTCAATTTCTCATGGGGAAACGACATAACATGGAATTCCGAGCTTGCATGACATAAGGTCAGAGTATACCAATTAAGGGCTGACGCAAGTGTATTTTAGGGCGTATTAAAGGGCTATTTTCACGCTTCAAATCTGATTTTCTCAGAAACGGTGACGAATATCAAAAAACCCAACAGACAACCTCTAAGAAATTTAGTTTAGATTATTCTGTGAAAATTTCAGAATGATTGTTTGACTTTAGCGGTCGGGAAAGTCTTTTTTCTGAAGGAAGAGTTGCATAGCTGGAAACGGCAACTTTCAACTTGTTCATTGAAAATCTCGCCTTAAAAAGCATGGATTAAAAATCTATCCTGACAATGTCTAGATAATTTAGTTTAGATGCGATTAGTGCATAAAAACATATATGTTGTCGCGATGAAAATTAAGTGAAAGTTATTTTTGTGGAGGTAAGTCGATTTCTATGTCGGCGCCATTTTAGTTCTCTGGTAACGTGACGAAACATGAGAGAGAAATAAAATCGGCTCATCAAGGCTCATCAAGGCTGCCAAACAAGCGGTAGCTCTATTGGATTTTATGTGATGTAGTCAAACTTGTAACCGAAAATATCAAAACTTTCTTGGCCACTTGGCCATTAGGGCGTATAAGCAAGTGACGATTATTGTGATGTGATTAAAAAGATTTTCTTTGATATCACTATTCTGGTTGAAAGTCGAAAGTTTCGGGTATCATTTCATGCAAAGAGTTGAGTGATAAACGTGGAAACCGCTTGGTAATTAATAGAAGAGAAAGTAAACAAAGAGAAACTGTCACTTGCTTATACGCCCTTTTGAAAAATTAACCGAGATTTTACACATTTACGAGAGAGCATGAAGAGAAATGTAATACGCACAGCGAGCGACACTGTTTTACGCTAACAACTGGCATCAGCCCTTAAAGCTTCAAATCGTTTTATGGCACGTTTTTGTCTTGCTGTCTAGCAACAACCTACCTCTAGCATGCTAGGAATAGGACTGAAACGTTAGCTTTAATTTCGCTTCTATTTATAGATTCGCGTGCTTCCAACAGCTTCGCTTTTGCATCGATTGACCAATCAAAGCGATGCTCTCTCTTTGATACATCGCTTACTCCTTCAAAACCGTCGACTATGGCAGGGAAATCCGGTATGCTGGAGATTTTTAGCAGACAAAATAGGACACTGCTAGCTATTAATCAACATTTCAATGATATACAATTCAAAATACTTGGCTATGAACATTCAAATCAATACGTAGAAATATTTCCCATCATATGATGAATTAATATTAATAATTGATACAAAACAGACTGAGCTGTAAGTGTTTAAAACCTGACCACATTTCTACGTGTAGTTTGTGATTTGCATCCCTAATAAAGATGTGTTCCACATCAAAAGAGTCAAAACTTGTCGCCAAGAAGTCTGTACGGAATTTAATGAGGAACGTTCGCAAGACGGTGCGCCAGCTAGTCTACAATCGCTAGGTAGCAAATGTTGAGAATAATATTCTGTTGTTGTAGTCTAATATTATCAGTATATCGAATAAAATTTGAATATCTAACACTTGTGAATTATTTACAGCGAAATCAAAGTGCGTTCATACTTTCTGGGACAGTCTTTAGATATAACCAATTTGTGATTTTTTTTGTTTTCCGGAGTGACCATCTCAATTGGACGACCTAAATGTTCACCATCATCAATGTCTTTACGACCACGTTTAAACTCATCAAACCAATAACAAATGGTGTTTTTCGATGGAACAGTGTCCGGATAACACTTTTGAAGCCATCGGTGCTTGTACAGTATTTTTGTCACCAACAAGCAATGATAAATTAACACACGAAATTGTTTCAAACTCATTCTTTCGAAAATGATAAAAGTAGCTTCACTTGGATGGCAGTCACTTTTTTCTAACTAATCGAAATTAAGAAATTAAGAAAGAAATCAATCTGAGTGAGCTCTCTCAATTTCTTACGGTATATTTCAAGCACATTCAAATTATTCAACAACTATATGTTTGAACACTCCTTAAACTAACTTCAGCTCACGTTTAATCTTATTTACCGAATGTACCGTAATTTTGCACACAACCACCTACCGGATTGAACTGTGTAAAATGAAAACATTTAACGTGTTTAAAGTTGTAATCGGGCACCTATCACAGCAGAACGTATATAAAACAAGCTACGCTGCTTGTAATTACCCTTTCCCGTATGTTTCAAATATTTGTTGAAAGTTTCA
Source organism: Malaya genurostris (assembly GCF_030247185.1). Taxonomy (NCBI): domain Eukaryota; kingdom Metazoa; phylum Arthropoda; class Insecta; order Diptera; family Culicidae; genus Malaya; species Malaya genurostris. The sequence goes on along the minus strand of NC_080570.1, from coordinate 64,327,928 downwards.
GGGCAAACGAGAGTCTAACAGTTGGGATAATCCCCAACTTTATCCCACAGAGCAATTTTGCTTTTGGTTCACAGGAATAGAGCAAGAGCACACAGATGAAACTAAATCCAAATATTTGTGTGTGCCAGTTTAATTCAAACTGAATTCACGAAACAGCTTAGCATTCTCAGCACTTGTGCGCTATCCGTTTCAATTTGAGCAAGGATTGTGACTCCGGTAAATTGTTTTCCCCACTCAATCGAAATAAATATAACGAACAGATGATTTTCAGATAAGTTCGCTACCATCCGATTCCACTAAATTTAGCAGCTTCCAAGGAGACGCATGGTTGCTAATTGAACTAAATTCAGTCAGCAGAATTTCAGCTTTCGAATTAGCAATGTTTTAATACTTGAAAAGATATTTCCCAGAATCAGAGCAAATTGAAAAGTTCAAAGCTCACTGCCGTCGGTTCGTGTCTTAAAGGTACAGCATATACCGACCGTTCCGACAACCCAGTCTTCCTGCTGGACTGCTCACTTGGCATCAGCAGCACCGAGAAGCATAGCTAGACAGAACACCGAAAGGCTAGTTACTGTGAAACAATTTAAACAAAATTAACTTTTGCAGCTCGGTTGAATAGCTAGTGTGAGTGGAGGAAAGTTTCTCCTAACGGTATAAATAGATGCATCCTGATATTGTCATCTTTAGCCGTACTTCCGGCACGGAAACGACAGATGGCACGACTACTTGTACCGGTACCGGTGTTTTATTCTGTTACTTTTTTTTCAGCTTAGCAACTTATTTGAATGGCACACAGTTGAGAACTGCAGCAAACGACCGGTGACCGGTTGCAGATGAAATGTACAGGAACCATCTCGAAAAAGGACATAGAGAATTAATACTTTATTTTGGAAATGTGTAAGCGAGAACATGTTGATCGTTGACAGTTAAGGATGGTAAAAAACTTTTTTTTTTTATTCAATAGTATAATATATATTTTTAGGCACACTGCTTAAGCTCTAAGATGCCAAGGGTATTTCCTAATCTTAATTAACGACTAACTTAAAACTAGAATAGTATCATTAGATTATGTCGTCTAGAATTTTTGGAAAAAGCTTTTAGCTGGCGTTCGGCAGTGGTCGGTGAATTGAATATTGCATGACTTCCAGTTGGTGCTATCTATGGCCGCTTCCTTTCAGTTCGTGTGGGTCCGCGGGAAACACCCCCAGGCTACGAAGGCCCGGCGGGTGGCCCGCATGCTGGTCATCGACTGGAGCGTAGGACCGTAGGCGGTGATGGTGATGTTACGAAGAGATGAAAAAATAAAAAAAGTAAATATTGTGGAAACCGAGGTAAATAGGGGGTATGGAAACAAAATGTCTGAAAACTACAGAGATCTAATTAGTTGCCATCGAGATGGTGAAGAGACAGGGGAAGGGGAAACGAAAAGTTAGTGACAAAAAAGATCTTGTTAGTTCCAATGAAGATGGTGGACAGGGACGGTGATCGAGAGAATCGGGCGGATGTTAGTGTCGAACCTGTAGGTGGAGATTATACTTTCTGAGCGAGGTATAACAGATTACACTTGGATATTAATGTGTTTGAGGTACTGGTATATAAGAAGCATATAAGAGATATCCCGACTAGCCAACACATCTCGGACCGGAACTTCAGGTGGTCTACCTCGGGCCCTTAGGGAGTCCTTTAATAAAGACCTGGCGTCACGATACTCCGTACACGTCCATACGACATGCTCGATGTCCTGATAACCGTCACCACAAGCGCAGAGACCGCTCTCCACGATTCCAATACGCCGGAGATGCGCGTTGAATGTGTAATGGTTTGACATGAGCCGAGACATCACACGAATGAAGTCACGACTCACGTTCATCCCCCTGAACCAAGGTTTCGTCGATACCCTAGGGATAATGGAATGCAGCCATCGTCCCAGTTCGCCATTGCTCCATGAAGTTTGCCAACTTTCGAGAGTTTTCTGACGAGAGATACTGAAAAATTCATTGAAGCAGATTGGTCTTTCGTAAATATCACCTTCTAATGCGCCCACCTTAGCCAATGAGTCTGCCTTTTCATTGCCCGGAATGGAACAATGCGAAGGGACCCAGACTAACGATATTAAATAAGACCGTTCAGATAAAGTTCGCAAGTGTTCCCGTATTTTCCCCAGGAAGTTTGGGGGATACTTTCCTGGCTTCACTGCGCGGAGAGCTTCTATTGAACTTAGACTGTCCGTGACAATGAAGTAATGGTCTTTGGGCAAGGTTTCAATGATCTCAAGGGTGTACTGAATAGCAGCTAATTCTGCGACGTAGACTGAAGCCGGATCACTGAGTTTGTACGAAGCGGTGATGTTCTGATTGAAAATTCCGAAGCCTGTGGACCTGTTGATGTTTGATCCGTCAGTGTAAAACATCTTTTCACAGTTGATTGTTCTGAATTTATTATAAAAAATATTTGGGGCCACTTGAGGGCGTACGTGATCCGGGATTCCACGAATTTCTTCTCTCATGGATGTGTCGAAAAACACAGTGGAATCAGAAGTATCCAAGAAATGAGCACGGTTGAAAACAAACGAAGAAGGATTAATATTCTGAGCCATGTAATCAAAATACAAGGACATAAAACGGGTCTGAGAATTAAGCTCGATAAGCCTTTCGAAGTTTTCAATCACCATTGGATTCAAGATATCGCATCGGATTACAATCGATATGAGAGATCCCAGAATCGATTTTTCAACGGTAGGACGCCCGCGAGCACTTCGAGACTCATCGTATGAGTCGACTGCATGCAACCTAAGGCAATACGCAAACAACGATACTGAATTCTTTCCAGTTTAATGAAATGGGTGTTCGCGGCGGATCGGAAGCAGAAGCATCCATATTCCATTACGGACAATATCGTTGTTTGGTACAGCCTGATCAGATCTCCTGGGTGGGCACCCCACCAAGTTCCGGTTATTGTGCGAAGAAAATTGATTCTCTGCTGGCATTTTTGTTTCAGATACCTAATGTGACATCCCCAGGTGCCTTTGGAGTCGAACCAGACCCCGAGATATTTAAATGTGAAGACCTGAGCTATGGTTTCACCCCCTAGTTGAAGCTGTAATTGTGCTGGTTCTCGCTTTTTCTTGAAAATACGACCAGCTCAGTTTTCTCCGTAGAGAACTCGATACCCATTTGAAGAGCCCACGTCGACAAGTTGTCGAGGGTATCTTGTAATGGTCCTTGGAGATCGGCAGCTTTGGGTCCTATAATGGACACAACGCTGTCGTCGGCAAGTTGTCTTAGCGTGCAAGATGTGTTGATACATTCATCAATGTTGTTCACGTAAAAATTGTATAAAAGGGGGCTTAAGCATGAGCCCTGAGGAAGACCCATGTAACTGAATCGTATTGTCGACAAATCACCATGTGCAAAATACATGTGTTTCTCGGACAATAGATTATATAAAAAGGTGTTCAAAACCGGCGAAAGACCATGCTGGTGCAGCTTCTTAGATAGGATATTTATAGAAACTGAATCAAAAGCCCCCTTGATATCTAGAAATACTGATGCCATTTGTTCTTTACGAGCAAATGCCATTTGAATTTCGGTTGAGAGCAACGCAAGACAATCGTTCGTTCCTTTACCCCTGCGGAAGCCGAATTGTGTATCTGAAAGTAAACCATTAGTCTCGACCCAATTGTCTAGACGGAAGGGAATCATTTTTTCGAACAACTTCCGGATACAGGAAAGCATAGCAATCGGCCGATACGAATTGTGATCGGAAGCTGGTTTCCCAGGTTTTTGAATGGCGATAACTCTCACTTGTCTCCAGTCGTGTGGAACAATATTACCCTCGAGGAACTTGTTAAATAAATTCAGCAAGCGCCTTTTGGCAGAGTCAGGAAGATTTTTCAACAAGTTGAATTTAATTCTGTCTAACCCCGGGGCTTTTTTGTTACACGACAAGAGCGCAAGTGAGAACTCTACCATCGAAAACGGTGTTTCGTTTGTATTCGAAGTCGCGGCGCGGGATATCTTCTGTTCCGGAACAGAATCAGGACATACTTTTTTAGCGAAATCGAATATCCAGCGGTTAGAATATTCCTCGCTTTCGTTCGTTGTGTTTTGGTTGCGCATTCGTCGGGCTGTGTTCCAAAGAGTGCTCATCGATGTTTCTTTTGTTAATCCGTCAACAAACCGTCGCCAGTAACCTAGTTTCTTTGTTTTAACTAAGTTCTTCATTTGCTTATCTAGTGCTGCGTAATTTCTATAAATATCAGGTGTTCCATATTTTCTGAACTTTTTGAATGCTAAAGATTTTCCGCGTTCAGTGATGAGCACTCTTTGTCCCACCACGGGTTGGGAGGTCGAATGTTGGTATTCGCGCCGGGTACACGTTTCGTCTGAGCTTGAATCGCAGTGTCGAGAATCAAGCCAGCCATAAACGTATACTCTTCCTCCGGAGGAAGTTCTTGTGTTGTTTCTAGTCGGGTGCGGGAAGAAGTTGCATGATACTGCTGAGCAAGTGGTACCCAACTGAGGCTCTAGGGGGAATATAGATGGAAGCAATACAAAGGTCCTTGCCTTTAATTGTGACATGACATGCGACAACTTCAATACCTGATATCGAGGGGAGGTTAATTCGAAAGAAGGAATAGCACTTTTTTATCCCCAAAAGTACTCCTCCGTAGGGATTATCTCGATCCAGGCGAATAATGTTAAAATCGTGGAAGTTTAGTGATACATCAGAAGTTAACCAAGTTTCGCACAATGCAAATGCGTCACATTTCAGATTTTTTACTAAGTATTTAAAAGGATCTATTTTCGGGATGATACTTCTACAGTTCCACTGTAAAACAGTGATCGAATCCTTGACCTCGTTCGAAAAATTAGCCATCGAAGGAAACGATTGCTGAGAGGAGGGGCCATTTTGCAGTCAGCTGCATCAAAAACATTTTAACTTTTGGCAGGAAAGTCATCAAAATACCTTTTAGGGGGTCAGAAATGTTGAAGACGGAAAATATAAAGTCCACAATGTCACTGAATTTTACAAGTCCAGCACTTGATGTGTTTTCTGGTTCCTTGGGGACTTTCGGGGTTTTGGGTGTCCCCGGAAGTGTTGGATATTCTTTCTCCGATTTCAAGTCTCCGGAACTAGGAGCTTTTGGCTTCTTCTTTTCGTTTTTTTTACCAACACTTCCTTCTGCTGTTACTTTTGGAGGGCCTTCAAGAGATATCTTCGAACCCTTTCTAGGGAGTTTAGGAGATGATATATTTTTCCTCTTCCTAAAACTACGAGGGACAGTTGAAGATGTACCTTCTTGAGGATCGTCAGAGTCGCAATCGTCCGCAGACAAACAGGTGTAGGGGTTCTGTTCAGGTGGTGTGGCGATTTTCAGCATTTCTGCGAACGAGCGGTTTGATCGTTGCTTGAGAGATCGTTTCAAATTATCTCCACGCAATTTATACGCAGAACATGCTGTGAGGTCATGCGGGGCCGCCCCACAGTAAAGACACTTTTCAATATCTCTGTCGCAAACGCCATCCGCATGACTCTCTCCACACTTCGAGCAGCGGGGCCGATTTCCACAATGGGAAGCTGTGTGTCCTAGTTGTTGACAACTAGTGCAATTCATTACCCGTGGTACGAAAAGTCGTACAGGTAGACGAACCCTGTCCAGGAGAACGAATTTCGGCAAAGCCGAGCCGGAGAAGGTCACCCGATACGAGTCCGAGTGGGGATAAGACTTTGTCCCATCCGCGGCGATCGATACTGAATGCAAACGTTTGCAGTCCAGTATCTTGACATTCTTAAGCAAGGGATCTTTAAAACATCCGACCCCATGTTTGAGAATGTCCTCGCATGTCAGACTGGGATCCGTGATCACTCCGTCTATCTCGACTTCGCGAGCTGGTATATAAACGCGGTAGTCCCGCGTAAAGTGATCGTTTCGAGCGACCTCATTAGCATGTTTCAGACTGGTCAACGAGACCCTGAGCTTATCGGGACGAATTTTTGAGATAAATTTCAATGTTGGATATTTCGACGTCAAGTCATTAGATATTTTCAAAATATTAAGCGGTTTATTCTTCTCTTTGGTCCGAAAATAAACCACATAAAGGCCGGCCGAGGGTGAAGGCTCTTCGGGATACTGTTTAACCCGGTGAGTCTTACTATTTGGAGCAGATTTAGAATCTGTTTCCATTTTATCTTCGGGGGGCAGGGTAGAATTTAATGGACTTGCCATAGCGCGGTTGAGGTTCCGCGCAAATTATAGGGGGAGTCAAAATATAAGACGATAAAGGGACACGAAGGAAAAAAAAATAATACTTAGCTAATGATCCGTAGCAACTTGGCCGCTGAGGCCAAGCGTTAGTTACAACGGCCTCAGAGAATTAATATGCACACAGCACCGGTTCACGGCACCACACTAAACGTCCGTTTACTGTTCGTATTGTTTTAACACAATAGCACCCGGCACTGTCTAACTGTATTTATTGTTTATACTGTATTGATCTACTGCACAAGCTCGCGAATACAAAAGATTTGATATTAAATGACCTTGAAACGGATTAGAATGGATTAACGCACAGCTGCTCTAATGCAAACTACCATCCGATCGATACGACGGTCACGAAAGGAATGGTAAAAAACTTGTCACTCAGCAGAATTCATTACTGCGCCTTTTTACTCGGAAAAGTGTTCATTACATAGATTTTAGTCACAATTTAATATAAAGACAGTCTAGTTTTCTGTGGAAATAAGTTGGAAAATTTCATTTCTATTGGATACACTGTTAATATTAGATTAATACAACGATTATTTTGCGAACGTTTCTCGTTAGATTCAGCACAGTTTTCCTGATGAAAAGTTTTCAAATTTTTTTCCAAATATTTTTCAAGTGGTTTAGGTTGAATGGTTTCGGCAGCTGTTACATGTTTCTTAAAATATGAATTCATTATTACCCAAAACTCTTCAATTGGTCAAATTTCCGTGCAATTTATTGGGTTGATGTCTTTTGGAACAAAAGTAACAGTTTTGGTGGTTTAATATTCTACCGTTGATTTGGTATATTCCCAAAACGCAGTATTAGTCCAGAAAATAGTACGATCCTTGTGGTTTCGAATCATGGTTAAAAGTCGTATAACCGCAGCCACAAATAGCTTGCCAGACCGTGTCTTTCTAACTTAATTTTTCGACTTGAATCGTTCTAAATGTTCTCACTTATGCCATAGTCTCATACGACAAATCGCCAAGTAATTGACTGTTTATAACAGGGGTGGAAATAACCAATTTTTTTGATTCACAGTAAATAAAAATAGTCAGTGTTATCTTTTCATATCACATATTTATTGTAGATATTTTAATGAATTTTGAAATGAATTATGTTTGATAAGATGAATTTTAGTTTTATTTACAACTTAAAAAGGTCTTCAATTTCATTTCCCACAATTTAAAACATAATCGCAATTTTACCTTTGTTACCAAATTTTTTATTTCACGGTGTTCGGTTTTTTGATTCACAAACGGAAATCTTGATTCACATTTTCAAATTTTCACGCGCAAAATGGGCTTACTTCCACCTCTGGTTTATAGATAACCGTCAGATACGAGTAAAAAACTACAAGAGATAGTTCTATAAGATTACTGGAACTGTTGACGTTGACACAATTACCGTCAGAATTACAACATTTTTGTTAAGTGCTGGTGAGATGTCACACCTTATTAAATTCGATGTTACTTTTAAACTATTCACTGAATCAGAACCTGACTTATTGTTATTATTAGCTCAAGGATCCTACAGCATATTGAAAAATGCTCGATCTTGATATTTATAATTGAATAGAAAATGCAAATCCAGGTGAGATGCCACACCTCAGGATGAGACACCGCACGTATAAGAAACGTTGGATAAAATAAGCTTTTTATACTTTTTATGTTATGTAATGATTATTCGATATTTTTTCTACGAAAACTATCATATATTGTAGTTTTTCAACTTAAAAGCAAACATGATCATCAAACAAACAAACAAAAGACAAATTTCCATGTAAATGGTCAAAGAGATTGATCATGAATTAATTTGTTTTCTCCCAAATGAATCATAGACTAAAGCAAAATAAGGAAAAACTTAGAGTAGGTAATGTCAGAGACATAGCCGCAAGATTGACGTAGGACTGCATTCGAGATGTGTATAGATAATAAATGATTTGATACCGTTTGACCGTTTAAGACTTTAAAGTTCCGAAAAGGACCATTCGGTTTCGAAAGATTGCGTTTGTCTTCGTTTAAGACAAGTGTCAATTTGTTCTTCGTTTAAGACAGTTGTCAAAATAATTTCTTTACGTTACTTTTGGAGTTCTGAAAAGGATGATTACGTTTGAATTTCAGGAAGAAGGGCGTCAGTCAAAGTAATTTGTAAGTTTGAGTCTTGACCTAGAACAGATCATTACATAAATATAATCGTAACATAAGTCATACAATCGCTCGTATATTTCAATATTTCATACATCTCAATATTTGAGTGAAAGAAACTATCAAAATGCTGTACGGGGTTCATTTCTGGCATTAAACACTGTTCGGAACATTTTACTCGAACGTGATGCAGCCAAATGCTAGCTTTATTTGCGCTCGTTTGGTGCGAATTTCGCACTACGAAAATAGCACAAAACTAATCAAATTATTCTAGATTTGCACTAGACTGATTATTCTATATTTGCACTAGACTGATTATTCTATATTTGCACTAGACTAATTTATCTCTGATTTGCAAAGAAGTAATCCTGATAGTTGTTTAGATAACATTTAGAGTCATTAGAACAGCTGATTTTATATAATGTTCCTCATCATTGTCCACTTTTCGTTTCATGTTTCTCCACTAAAAACGACCAGCAGCAGGATAACGCAATCGCTCGAACTTGTCACAATGCCGATTGATTTAATACTAAGTCAGTTTTAGTTAAGAACTTTCTTCCTTTTTGATTTCCTTTGTAGCTTTTTCTCAAATGGGCTGTCCTAACGGCTACAAAAATAGCAACATACATACATTTAATATCGATTATTTCATTTATTATTAAGCTCTGTTCGGAGCATTTTTCTCGAACGCGATGCAGCCAAATGTTAGTTTTATTTGCACTCGTTTGGTGCAAATTTCGTACAGTAAAAAGTGCACAAAGCTAATTATTCTAGATTTGCACTAGAATAATGATTTTTACATTCGATTTTCAAGTGATCTTAATAGTTCTTTAGATAACATTCAAAGCCATTAGAACTGATTATGTATAATGTTCCGTATCGTTTTCCACTTTTCCTTTTTTTCTCCAAAGCAAACGACTAGCAGCTGGATGACGAAATCGCTTTTGGAGGCCTGCGCACCCGTTTATGGATTATCACAGACTGAAGCTAGCAAACGTGCAACAGGGTTTATTTATAGATTCGGTTGTTGTGATGTTTCGTGTTTGGACCATTTTTCACTTTTTTAAACTATGCTTACTTAATAAACGTGGTATTTACACAATCTTACACCTTCTTCCATTTGTTTCGTGAAAGAATTAGAGAAAATACTTGAACAGGGAAAAAGGTTTTTAAGAAATCAAATCTGGAGTAATTTCGTTACACTTTCGTGTGTGAAATTTTAAAAGTGCACCCAGGTGAGAATAGTAAAGAAAGACGTAGCCCTTTTTTGTATGTTACATTATTTTTTCTTTTTAGTAACAATATTTCTTTGAAGTGCTTAGATTAGGAATTTTACCCTGGTTTTTTGTGGTGTCTATATTAATGTAGGGGTTAGACGCCGCTCCACCTTAATTTTTTTAGCCGAGACGTCAATTCACACGAACATAACCAAGAAACTTTCTAGAAGTTTCACACAATGCAATAATCGAGTGGATTCGTAGAATTATCGCAACTACGGGAGAAGTAACTATTATCAAAAACTGCGCAAAAAATTTAACGGACTCTGAAAAGTGATCGACAGCAAATAGTTAATAATACTCATCAGCACTTGCTACGAAAACAGGTTTTTGTTATAAACTTGATAGGACTTGATGGACAGGATCTCACTCGGATTGATCCTATTTAGGCATCAATTTTGTTGTTATTATGAAGTATGTTTTTTCTAAATTAATTCTTTAAGAATTTCGGATGCCCTGAAAAGAACCGTTTAGTTTGGGGGTGTTGATGAAAGATGCTCATTCAGCTGTGGAAAGGTCTCGTGCGAAACGAACGGCGCACAAAACAAATAAACAAACGATATACATAGCAACCTTCTCTAGAACATTAACGAACCGCACAGTTTGCAAATCTGTTCGGTACATATTCTTATTTTGTGAAGGCAACGATGCCAGATAGTTGTAGTGTCATTTTCGTTTCCCCGAAAACTCTAGCAAGAAAAAATAGTTTATGTAGTTTTCCGTATAAAAGCTTTAATATCCGTAGATTTTGTCTACGGTTCTGTACAAATTGGATAAACACATGGAATAGCGATATTATTACGAAAATCGTTGCCTAGTTATAGTGCGAGGCGAACGGCTCATAAAATGAACCCGTGTAGGGTTCACTTGCTAATGTGCACAAGCAATCTTCTCTACGGCATTATCGAGCTATGGTCGAGCAAGCCGAAGCTTCATTTCTACCGGATCGGTTAACAAGGAAACATACCGTAGTAGCGTAGCTAACAGCTATAGGCCTGCGGTGTCCTTTGCTGTATCAAGCATACGTCTCCACAAAACTCGGTCCATGGCTGTTCGTCGCCAGCCACTCAAGGCACGGATGCTTCTGAGATCACCTTCCACTTGATCGATCCATCTTGCTCGCTGCGCTCCTCTTCTTCTTGTACCAGTCGGATTAGATTCAAGAACCATTTTCAATGGGCTGTAGTCCGACATCCTTATGACATGCCCAGCCCATCGTAGACGTCCGATTTTAGCTGTCCGTATGATAAGTGGTTCTCCTAGCAGCTGTTGCAATTCGTGATTCATATGCCGACTCCACGTTCCGTATCTTTCTTTCGAAAACACTGAGGGCGCGTTGGTCCTCTGTCAGCATAGTCCAGGTCTCGTGGCCATAGAGAACAACCGGTCTAATGAGCGTTTTGTAGATGGTCAATTTCGTGCGGTTGCGTACTTTTCTCGATCGGAGGGTTTTCTGAGTCCAAAGTACGCACGATTCCCTGCCAAAATACGTCTCTGTATTTCTCTGCTGGTGTCATTATCGGCGGTCACCAGTGAGCCCAAATACACGAACTCGTCAACCACCTCGATATCATCACCGTCTATCAATATTCGTGGTGGGAGGCGTAGTGTTTCTTCTCTAGAGCCTCTTACTCTCATTTTGTTTTCGACGCATTTATGGCCAGTCCGATACGCCTAGCCTCAGCTTTCAGTCCGATGTAGGTTTCCATCATCTTCTCAAGGTTACGTGTCGCAATATCAATATCGTCAGCGAAGCCAAAAAGTTGTACGGACTTTCGGAAGATCGTCCCACTCGTGTCGATCCTCGCTCTTCGAATCACACCTTCCAGGGCAATATTGAACAAGATACAAGAAAGTCCATCACCTTGACGTAGCCCTCTCCGAGATTCGAAGGGACTCGAGAGCGTCCCAGATACTCGGACGTAGCACATCACTCTATCCATCGTTGCTTTGACCAATCCCATCAGTTTATCCGGGAAACCGTATTCGTGCATTATCTGCCATAGCTGTTCTCGATCGATTGTGTCGTATGCCGCTTTGAAGTCAATGAATAGGTGATGCGTGGGTACGTTGTATTCACGACACTTCTGGAGTACTTGTCTTATCGCGAATATGTGATCCGTAGTGGCGCGGACCACTACCGTGAAGAATACCTTAAAAAGCGATCATTACCATTCATACGCAGCCATGACGCTCTCTCGCTATTCTGGGGTGATTTGGCATCTTGTCACTATGCCAAACACGTTTTGGATTATTGCAAAGCGAATAAAGTCCATGTTCAACCGACTTAACTGCCCGGGGTTGCAACCTAGCGAGCGGTAACTCGTAAAGAGAGAACTCTCTCAATATAAACAACAAGCTACAATTATAGACAAAATCCTGAACGAAAGCAACTAAAACGGTTGCAGAGAAGTCTTCACAGACCCCAATGGTTGGAATATTCTCAAAAGTTCGTTGTTTCTTCTTGCAGCCTAATTAAGTAACTATAATTAGTTATAAGATGCTAACTAATAAGGCACAATTAAATGGTTAAAAATGCATCTTGAATTGAACTAACAGCAAGTTTGTTTCATTCCAAATTTAATCTGTTCAGATTTCGTCCCAAACAAGCATCATGTATACAAAACTGTCATCTCGGATTAGGAGAAACCATGGTAATGACTTGAAAAACGGAAAATTAAACAATGCTCGTTATTAACGGAAATTTCGTCAACCAATTATCAAAACTAGATTCTCACTCAAATCGATGTGTAGTAATATTTCTAAACAGCAGGTGTAATAATAAGGTGTCCTTATTTATAGTGCAGGTAGAAAAGCAAATTTTCGATTTCCGAACACAACAACATATGCCCTTCTAAATCATATGATTTCTTCGGGAATGTGGACACATTCTTTGTCCGGAAATGCTCGGCCACGACGTCGTAATGCGGTATGAAAACCAGTTTGTTTAAAATATTTCAGCACGTATGTTGCGTCGTTCATGGTTTATGATACAAGCAACTTTTGAAATTTTGCTTGTCATCACGGTTGAGCATCTTTTTCATTTCATACACCATTTAGCTCTTGCTTGTACTTTACTTTTTGTTGTTGGTCTCTCAGGAAATGAATCATATCTCTTTCATCTGTGAAATGCAAACCTAGGTAAGATTATGAGAAAGACGACCTTCTTATCCATTACGCTGCACCCCGAAAAGAAAATTAACCTGCATCTAGTCGTGCACGAAACTTTCTTTGGCACACATAATCGAATCGATTTTCAATGACGTAGCTCTTAATAAATTATGGTGGAACAACTTCTGTCTGACGCGTATCTCTTATAGAAAAAAGTTTTTCCGTGTAGTATGTGTATGCAGAAGTTTACGTTGTTTTCTAGATAGAAAATGATACAATCATTGCTACGCACTTAAACAGACTAGTTTTCACAATGCAATAAAGTTTCCTACCGTAGTATCAGGTCGGTCGATAGAAAACATTCACAACTACCGAACAGTTCAATCCCAATTTAAAAGTTCAGTTACAATACGAAAAGTTTTCTTCTCTTCGTTCGCAAACAGTCGGAATCAGTATCATCAGTTATTGTGATATTTTACCAACTGTTTGCGTGAAATCCTATTCAAACCATTCGAAATGATAAAATGCTGCTAGCGGTGGAAAAACTTTTCAACCATTCAAACACCGTCAATAATTTATAGCACAGTAAAAGTAAACTTGATGTTTTCAGTTAGACCAGTGTGCCGATCTAAATTATGAAAATTGGTGGTGCTTGAGCACTCTTGGCCGAGTTTGTAAGAACAATCGACGCCGTCGTTCGGTGTAGGTCTTAATTATGAATGAGTGGAGTTTTATTTCCTTACTTACTATGGAAACTTCAAGATGCTATTTAATATTAGCTGATAAAATTTTACGAAACGAAACGAAAATGGTTACCATCTTCATAATTATAAACTGTTATAATATTGTACAAAATTATACTTTCGCGTAACAATTCTATCGTCCAACGACCAATGGGCCTATCTGCAAATGAGTGTCTCTCTTTGTTCACTATCCCACGTGATATCAGAGAAGAATCGCCCATCGATTATAGTACTGCTGGTTTTGTGGATATTTTTGCGTGGGAAAAAGGTACTCCGGACTACCATGAAACGGGAGGCAGCAAAGTTTATGCAAGGCCGTTGTCATTTGATACGGCATGCAGGCTATTTGGTCTAAACATTTCCTGATGTCTTATGCCGTTGACAATGTTCACGTCCCGTCGCGAACAGCCGTCATACACCTCCTCCAGCTTTGCGTAGAACGCTTCCTTCTCGTCGTCGTCCTGTGTATAGTGCACGTTGATGATACTATAGTTTAAGAAACGGCCTTTTATACGGCATGACAAAGATGTATATTTTAGAATAGACATCGAAAACATATCTATCTTACTTCTATTCGTGAGAGTAAATGAAATTCTGCAATACTTATTTGACAAAAGTTCACTTTTTGGTTTGCATCAAGTATATTCTGTAGAAAATAAACAAGATGATAATACTTAGTTCTTCTATTCACAAACTGCACTGAAGACTTTTCGACACTATTTAGAAATGAAGCATTTCATACAGAAATTGAATATTCGATTTTCATTCATCGAGTTGGAGTACAAGGAAGTGCCGGAATACAATAAAACAGATTTTGAAGAAAACAAGCGCATATCGAAGGAAATGTCGCACAAAAGGCTCCGGAACTATTCCTATGAAAAGAAGGAGAAAACGTTTTGATATTAAACTGCCATTGTTAAAAACGTAATTGAAAAGTTAAAAAACAGGAAACAAAAAACACACAAAATACACAAAAGAGCACAAAGTAATAATAGTCTACAAAAATATCTGAATATTTGTAAAGAACTTAGCGAAGCAATTAGCAGCAACAAATGGAATGAAAAGTTCCGGGCCCAACACATAGATGGCGTTAGATTTGTTGCAGTCACCTTTTTTCAGTTAATACTAACTTTCAAAAAACAACTGTTAAAATTTCATGATATTCTATTCATTAGTTTCTGAGTTAATGTGCTAAGTGTGGCGCTACTTTTGTTATTTTCAGAACAATGGATCAAAAACTATTTTGTGTTTTAATTTTACACTGCTTCTTGATGGGAAAAAAATAACAACAATAAAACGTTGGTTTGGTGACTTCAAACTTAGACGTAAGGACACCGATGATGCAAAACGCTGTGGACGTCAAAAAGAGGCGGTAACACCAGAAAATATTTTAAAAATCCATAAAATCATATCGAATGATCGAAAACTGAAGTTGCGTAAGTTAGCTGACATCGTGAAGATATCAAAAAAATGTGTTGGCTTTATATTGCATGGGCTTTTGACTATGAGAAAGCTCTGTTCAAAGTGAGTCCACTATTGACCAAAAACGAGAACGTGTTGATGATTCTGAGCAGTGTTTGGCCATGTTTAAACGTAACAAACCGAATTTTTGGCGTTGATATGAGACAATGGATGAAACATGGATTCATCACTTCACTCCGGAATCAAAACGATCGTCATCTGAGTGGACAGCAACTGGTGAAACTCGTCCGAAGTACCCGAAAGCACAACTATCGGCTGGAAGATTATGGCCTTGGTATTTTGGGATGTGCGTGATGCAATATTTATCGACTATCTTGAGAAAGGAAACATCATTACCAGTGAATATTATATAGCGTTATTGAAACGTTTGAAGGCTGAAATTGCAAAGAAACGACCGCATATGGAAAAGAAAAAAATTTGGTTCATCAAGACAACGCACCGTGTCACAAGTCAATCAAAACAATGGCAAGACTACATGAATTGAACTTCGAACATCCACAGTATTCGCCAGCGACTTTAGCTCCCAGCGACTACTGGCTGTTCGCAGAGCTGAAAAAAAGAAGAAATTTCGCACGAATTAAGGGGTTATCACTGAAACTGGGGCCTATTTTGAGGCGAAAGATAAATCGTTCTACAAAATTCGTATTGAAACGCTGGAATGATTGCGTTGCTCTTGATGGAGATTACGTTCATGAATAAAGTCATTTTTGAAACAAAAACAGGAGGTCAAGAGCAGTTCATTTTTTTCAATTACGTTGAACCAAAATTAAAAAGTAACTACTTTCCGTCACAAATGCATTATGATAATCAGATTACTTCTCATTTATACCGGAATCTCCGATCGTAATTTCGGTACCAGAACCGGGATCCATCAAAAGGACCAGTTGACGGTGTTGTTCCGGTACTTTTGTAAAAAACTGTAGAACTGTCTTTCATTACTACATCTTTTCAACCTATCGATAAAATATGCATCATTTCAAGAAATTATCGTATTTGGTGTCATTTTTTAAATCTGGTGCTAAATCACTCATTCGGAATTTTCGTGGAATTGTTATCATCTCGTGTATTCCTAAATTAGCACGTAAAACGTCTTTTAACAAATAATCAATAAAGCTTTTTCAAAGGCCGCTCGACTGCATCTAATTTACTAGAATTCGCGACGTTCACTCTCAATACAATGGATGATGGCAATCGTGTGTAGATCCGAACCTCCTGAAATTACTAAATTGCAAATAGTTCTCGAATCGCAAACAAGCTGTTTGCTTACAAAATAAATATTCTGAACCAATTCATGTCACTTCTGTTGTTCCTCAAGGTTCCCACTTAGGTCCTCTCTTTTGTATTGTGTATTTTAATGACATTTCCTTGTTACTTAACATGAAAAAAATACTTATTTACTTATACTTTTTATTTTACATATTGTGCAGCAAAAAATTACTTGAACTCAATGTAAAAATGTGTTACTCAATATAGCCCAGTATAAATTTTTTGTAATCATTGAACATATGTTCAAGAAGTCAGAAAATGTTAAAAATATAAAAATGTTAAACTGTACGTGATTTAGGTATAACTTTAGACTCTAAACTTACATTCATCGAACACAAACAATAGCATGATCAGTAAAGCAAATAGAATAATAGGATTTATTAAAGGTATAAAGTCTACGAAAATGTGACAAAAGTGTATCAAGATATACTTCTTGTCAGTTGAATAACCAAATCGGCTTAGGTAATTCCGGTCCACAGTTTATAGTTTCGTAAATACCGGAAAGGATGGCTAAAAACTTTGAAAAAAAAAGGAACTCACTTCGATTTCTCTAGGACAATTAAACCGAATTTCAGTTACATCGACTTCCAGTTAAACTGAAATTTTACGCAGGTCCGCTGTGTGAGTGAAGAGTGTTAAAAATTTTGAGTCCTGATTGAAAATAACGGTGCGAAATACGTAAAAAGTCGATATAAATAGTTTCAAAGGTTTGTCCAAGTTTTGAGAAAGGTGGATTGAAACTGGCTTTTATTTGTAAAATGGAAAATAGTAAAATGGCAAAACAGAGAAGTATCACATTGAAAAACTTTTCACTCTTGAAATGTTTGGTAAATATGAATGGGAACACAAACATTCATTATGATTTAAACATCTAAGCATTCAAAGCATGATCATAAAATTGATAGCATCATATATCTTCTTCTGATCCGAATTCACACCTCATAGCATTGGCAGGAATTAGATTGCATTCGTGCATTTCAGTAACATCCTGATTTAAGGCTATTACCTTCTTTAGCATTATCATAATTTCCGGAAAAGCTACTATCGCTGACGCAGCCACCCTCAAGGAACTACGTTGCGAAAAAGTTCATTATTCGACCAACCGACATAAAGAAAATACTATCTCGCACATTAAGTGAATTACTTCACAGTAGTTTTTTTTTATAACTGTTTCGCACACGACAGTGAGACGGGAAAAAAACATGAAATGCATTCTTCGTCGGATCTTGGTTACCCCGGTTTTCAGCGTAGGTAAGCTTCTTCTTTAATAGTATTCCCGCTACTTGATCATTTTCAATTTCCCCTAGATTTTTCCTCTATCCGACCGAGTGTCACAGCCCCAAGGTTGTATTCGTTTTTATTACATCATTTTATAGTCGCTTTTTATTACATATTCATGAAAATCCTTCTATCTCTCACTTCTCGTTCTCCTCCCTTTTCCGGCTGTTGACATGCGATTAAATCTGTGGAGTGTGAAGATGATGGGGCTTAGGGAAGCGATAGCGGAAGATTTCGGGGAAATGGAGCCGGAAGCGTAGTCTGCGAAGCAAAACTAACTTCCACTAAGTGCATTTTCGACATTTATATGTAGAAACAGTGACACTGGGGTCGAGTGTACGGCGGGTATATTTCACACGTGTTGCCAGGACACTTCTGCTGAATAAATGGGAGAAACATGTAAGCTTCATGCTTCATGCTATTTCCTTTCGCACTGTTTTAGCCTTTTTAGGAAGGCAAAACCAAGCTTTGTCGCTCATCGTACGGAGAGCTGCTTGCAGTATCACCGTGACGAAACTTGGCGGGCACGTAGAAATCGGACTTCAACAATCACCACTAATGCTGATTTCGGTCGCGGATCTGGGTCAAAGTAATCTTCACGTAGACAAACCCGAAAAAGAAAAGAGTAATTTGATTTATTTTGTGATGAATTCATTTTTTATTATGTTTCCTCAAACGGTTGAGGGGTGAAATAAAGGGGATAGATCAAAGATGGATTACAAATTACATTTGAAAAATCTTATTCAATCCGAAAATGTACATTTGTAGCAAATTTGCAGTAAATGGGTCCACAAGCAAAGCTATAACCTCTTATCTTTGGTACCGGCTAATGTTATACAATGTTTTTCAAGAGCCATAATAATATTTGTAGACTTGGAGAATGCTCTACAACCAGTATGTATAAAATGTATGTAATAATCATTCGAATTCTCTACCTGCGAACTAGAAAAGTTGAGTTAAATCCGATCACCGATCAGATACTTAAAAAGCAGAATACATGATTAGAAGACAAAGAAGACAAAACAGAATAGACAGAGGACAAGTACGAAATACGGGGAACAGAAGATTGAAAGCAGAATATGGATAATAAAAGACAGAAGGCAGAAGATAGAAAACAAAAGACCCAAGGCTCAACAGACAAGACAGACAACACAAGACCTAAGACACAAGAGAAAAGACCGAGAGCACAAGATACAATACCGAAAATAGAAGAGCGAACACCCAAGACACAATATACAAGGCCGAAGACCCTAAAAACAATATACAAGGCAGAAGTGAAAAAAACAGAAGACAGAGGACAAAATACAGGATAAAACAGAAGTCAAAGGACAGAAAACAAAGAACAGGAGACAAAGCACTGAATACTAAAAATACAAGACAGAAGATCTAAAACACAAGAGACTAGACAGAAGACACTGTATCCTGTCCTGACAGAAGACACTGTATACCGAAAATAGAAGACCGAAAACCCAAGTCACAATGTGTAAGGAAGAAGACCCAAAACATACAAAATACTGAAAACAAAAGACAGAAGATACAAGATAGAAAAGAGAAGACACAAGAGAAAACAAAGAAGACCCAAGGTCACTTCTTTGCCTTTCCGAGCTACGCTTCGATTCTATCAGAAATTTTTAAACATGGTTAACCCAGTGGTTCAATACTAAAGGCTCTACTGGCAAGGTATTTACAAATTTCCTAAAAGATGGCAAAAATATGTAGAAAGCGATGGAACATATTTCGATTGAAATAACTACAACGGCAACATTTTTCTATGTGAACTAGAGATTGTCGGGTTCCGGGTATTTGTATCCGAAATCCCGTAATCAAACCCAACAGGTCCGGTTCGGATTCGGGTTCAGAAATAAATGCTTGTCGAGTACTGATAATGATTTTTTTTTTCATTTTTATCGGGTACGGGTTGGGCTCGGGTGAAGAAATTTGGTCAGTGTTGGGATAGTTGAACCCTATACTCGACCCCAAAAATTAACCTGACAGGCTCGGGTAAGGTTCGGGTACAGAAACATTGTTTTTCGGTTTTGATTAATGTACGGGTAAAGATTTTTATTTTCTATCGGGTTTTGGTTTGGACGGAATGTTATCCTCGAGTTAGGGTCGGGTACGGGTCTAAGAAATTGCTTACCCGACCATCTCTAGTCTGGACCGACATTTGTGGAGAGTGGTGCTATTTTTATTTCGCACGTTATTTCACGATCTGGCAGGTTGAAAGGAAACTTGTTCATAAAATAACTTTGCTATTTGAAATTCAAATTAAATTTCTCAAGCTTAATATTTAGGTAAATGTGATAAAACTGGAAATCAACTAATATTGTCTCGGTTAGTATAGCTCTACTATATTTTTAGTATAACAGAAGCAGCAGCTCCAGGTTATGTGAAACAGTGGATACTGTTTCACATAACCTGGAGTAACCAACGAGCATAGCACAGCTGCAAAGGATAACACCACGGTATTCAACTGTTGTGTCGGTCAAACAACAGGAAACACTCATTCGTATGAGCATGCATCCCTGGTCCCGCAAGAATAGAAATCTCTGATGTTAGATTAATAGGGGAGAGCGGGCATACTCAATCTTATTCTCATTATGAGCCCTTAGAGCTATGTGAGATGATTTTTAGTTTCAAGCAGCTTTGAAATAAAGTTAAAAGAGGCATGAAAAATTAATGAGGAGTAAAAAGAAAGATACGCTTTTAAATATTGTTAGTTTGAACTCTGTTGCTCATCAGGAATTCGACACCATTGGTCAGAACATTCAGTGCCCCTGTATGCCTTACAATTTGGCGTACAGAGAAGACATGACTTTAAACATTCCATTCCCATTCCATTCAATTCCAGAATGGCAAGGTTTGACCTCATACTACTGGTCAGGTTGCTGCCGGTTAATGCGAATTCTTTGTTTCCTTCGGTCGAGACCAGCCAGTTGCAATTAGATGGAAAGCATCCGAGATGGTGGATTATTTGAGAGCAATGAAATTGTCTATTGTTGTTTTTTTCTTCTCTCGAACATCCACTGTGATACCATAGTTGTTTTCAGAAAAAAAAGTGTTACACTTGCTCTCACTGTGGGCAATAATTATTGAAACGATTGATTTGTAGGATCACGTTTTTACAGCCTTTCCCAATTATCATACAATTTTAAATTTTTTTTATGGAAATAAAGCGAGCATGAAACTACCACAATAATGAATAACACATCACTCATTAAGCCATATGACTGAGACACAGATGGCGCTGTTATTGCTAAATCCATATGACGTTTATGAAGTACCAACATTCAAAAGACTATGTGTGAAACTTCATGACAATTCGATTAGTCAGAAAAAAGTGATGCTACTTTTGTCATTTTCAAAGCAAAACAATTCCGTGTGTTTATTTATCATTGCTTATGGATGAAAAAATACTGTACAAGCTCTGCAATGGCTTCAAAAGTGCTATCCGGACTCTGCTCTGCAGAATTTAAACGTGGTCGTACAGACACCGACGATGGTGAACGTTATTGGTTATTGGTTATATCTAATCGTGAATTGAGATAGCGTAAGATAGATGAGACCGTAAAGATATCTGAAGGCGGTATGTTTACAACTATGCGTGAACATTCGATCATGAGAAAGCACTTTTCTAATTGGGTGCCGCGTTTACTCACAGTCGGTAAAAAACAACGTGTTAATGATACAGAGGAGTACTTGATCATGTTCACAAGTAATAAATCAGATTTTGGCGTCGATATGTGACAGTGGATGAAACATGGATCCATCTCATCGAGTTGAGTTGAGTGGTATAATGGTAAACGCTATGGGTCTCCGATCAAAAGTCGGTTTATCCCGTAATTCTGTATCTCTTTTATGAAGGAAGTCAAAAGTAATACTAGTTCCAAGTTCTGTCAGAAAACCGATTCCCTCAGCGTCCATCGTCATTTGGAAGTGTATCTATTATTTCGGATTACCTAACCCACAGTGACATAGACTTTACCTGGACTCGACATGGGCAAACTGTAATCTTATACCAAGGGACATGTGTAAAGCCTTAAACTTGCTCTTTGTTATTTCATTTCTCGGATTTGATGAATTTCTGGACGATTTGGCCATTTCCCAATACGTATATGACAGTACAACAGACTACCTAATTTTCGATAATTGTTCCAATACATTCTGGATCTAAAAGATTAGACCGACTTTCTCCACTTAAAAGTCACCAAAGCCAGCGTTTTCCACCAGATTCGATCAACTTGACTTTTGTTTTGCTTAATCGCCATAATGTTGTGCCATTTTTGCTAATTTTTGGGACCAATCCAGATCAAATAATCCTTCGCAAATTTTAATTGGTCTTGGAGGCGCTTTCGGATAAGAATAGGAACTTTCCGGCAGCTTATAAAGCCGGAATGGTCTTGGGTGACACTAGAAATCCAAGTCGAACTCGTGTACTTGTGCAAAACTAAATTTTCGATTCTAGTTGCAAAATGCGGCAAAATGGGTTTTGAACATCCTGAAATAATTTCAATTTACAAGTTGTATGTCAAAGTCGCATCTGTTCGAAACCTCAAAACTGACTATAAGGAGAGTGACGACAGTGGATCATTAGGAAGGTAGTATTATTCTAAACAAATAGACGACCTGTAAAGTTCAATATATAGATTTAGGAATTGCAAAGCAAATTACGGCACCAGCGTACTTCAACGAATACGTATTTATGGTGCACACACCCAAGCTGCCAAGCAGCCTGAATATTGACAAGACTACTTCATGTGCGCTGATGTAAATGAAATTAAACGCATTCCGACTCCCGTTTCGACATGAATTCAAGTGTCAATTTAATTAATAGCCCGAGGCTCAGAATTACGGAGCATATAATCTTAGCTGTTGGTCCTTTCCTAATTCTTGCGGTTGTTTCTAGCAGCTCGTAAAACGAGGATATGAATGGGTGTCGACTAGAGCGATAGTGTTAATGGTGCATGAATAATTGAATCGCCGGGTAGGGACGACAAACAGTGAAGAACAATGAGTGATTGTCTGCTATCTTGCAGACTATGTCTTAACTCTACTGATGGTCTCCTATACCGATGACAGTGAGGATAGTTGGATGTAACTTAGTTTTTCTCTAAATTTTTTCTATATATCGCGTGTTCGTAGGAAGCACATAACGCATGGGCTGAAAAGTACCAGGCCTAATAAAGAGAACACGATTTTTTGTTTCAGAATTAACTTAATTCATCAACGTTATCCCCATCAGGAGCATCGCAATCATTCAATACCACATTTGTCGAACGATTTATCTTTTGCCTCAAAATAGGCCGCAGTTTCAGCGATATCCTCTTCAAATTTCTGACCGGCGAGCATTTTTTCAGGTCTGCGAATAGTCAGTAGTTGCTGGGAGCCAAATCCTCTTGAATACGGTGGATGTGGAAGCAATTCGAAGTTCAATTCATGTAGTTTTGCCATTGTTTTGATTGACTTGTGACACGGTGCGTTGTCTTGATGAACCAATTTTTTTTTCTTTGCCATATGCGGTCGTTTCTTTGCAATTTCAGCCTTCAAACGTTCCAATAACGCTATATAATATTCACTGTTGATGGTATTCCCTTTCTCAAGATAGTCGATAAATATTACACCACGCACATCCCAAAATACCGAGGCCATAACCTTTCCAGCCGATTGTTGTGCTTTCGGACGCTTTGGACGAAGTTCACCAGTTTCTGTCCACTCAAATGACGATCGTTTTGATTCCGGAGTGAAATGATGAATCCATATTTCATCCATTGTCACATATCGACGCAAAAATTTAGGTTTATTAAGTTCAAACAAGGCCAACCACTGCCCAGAATTACCAACACGTTCTCGTTTTTGGTCAACAGTTAGCAAACGCGACACCCACTTTGAACAGAGATTTCTTATAGTTACCGCCTCATTTGAACGTCCACTGCGTTCTGCATCATCGGTGTCTCTACGACCACGCTTGAAGTCAGCAAACCAACGTTTTATTGCTGTTTCTGATCGAGCGGAGTCTCTTTAACACTTTTCAAGCCATTGCTTCGCTTGAACGGTATTTTTGCCCATCAAGAAGCAGTGTAAAATTAAAACACGGAATTGATTCTGATCCATTGTTCTGAAAATAACAAAAGTAGGGTCACTCTTAGCACTATATCTCACAAACTAATGAATAGAATATAATGAATTTCAACAGCAGTTTTTTAAAGGTTAGTATTAACTAAAAAAAGGTGACTGCAATAAAACTAGCGCCATCAATGTGTTAGGCCCGGGACCTTTCAGCCCATGTGTTATTAACACAAAACACGATAAAGTTTCAACGCAGTCTCGGTAGCCCTATAATGGAAATTCTTGGCAATATAAGGAGTGTAGCGAAAATAAGCTATCCACAAATTTTTCTTTCAAAATATGATAAAAAACGATATTTTATTCAAACTAAAAATTGATCCTTTATTGTACGAGTTTAAACTTGAGCATAATGAAAACGGAATGAAATTTAAGTTATTCCTTCACGAATTTTCGAACTTTTGATCGAACGCTCTTCATCAAGTTCCGGACAAGTACTGCATCGCATTTTTTGGACGCTTGAGCCCAAATTTTTACCCTTACTAGCCTTACCAGCCTTCTTGAAGACCCTCTTCACGATTGCCCAGTAACGTTCGATCGGTCAATATGTCGGGCATAGTGAGCCGACGCTAAATCCGGTCAAAATAGTGGAGGTGTACTATGCTTCTTATATAAAGGCAGCAATTTCTTCTGGAAACACTCAGATCGATAGATTTCTGCCATTATAGTTCCGGTAGTGTAAAAAATGGTCGACTTCAAACCACAGGAACATATTACTTGCCATACCAGTACCTTTCGATTGAATTCATCCACTTGAATCGACCTGTCCGCATCGCTCACAACCTCCCCAACGACGACAGTAAAGTATTGCGGACCTGGAAGGACTCACGAGCCAAAAAAAAATCTCATCGTCCATCAAAACGGACGCATCCGGACACTGCAAAAGACGCGAATACAATGTCCGGGCCCTTGTTGCTTGCTCGCTTCTTCTGTTCTACACTTTGTTTCGAGATTTTCTGCTTCTTGTGATTTCGCCTCTTGATATGCTGGAGTATGCCGACTCTTGTTGCTGATTTTTTTTTTCAAATCACGTATTGACATTGATTTGTTCTTCATGATTAGAGATACCACTTTCTGGTCCAGTTTCGGGTTGGAGGAACCGGGGTTTCTGCCTCTTCCTGGTAGCTCATCCAAAGAATAGTGTTCCCCAAACTTATTAATGATGGTTTCAACACTGGCATGATGAATTCCAAATCGCTTCGTTAATTTTCGCATAGTGATACCCTTCTCACTTAGCCATGTGTCCAGGACCTTAATATTCACTTCCTTTTCAATACACGACATTTTGAAAACGCAGAATTTAAACCGCACAAACAAGTAAAAAAACGAAAGCTGGCAGCCAAACGCACAGCATGCTGTGATCTGATCGTAAAAAACCATCACAAATACATGCGTACAACACAAATGTACGTGGATAGCTTATTTTCGATACACTCCTTATTCTTTTTGTGGAATTTGGCCTTCCTATTTCAACAGACTTCGCAGCCAATTTTTAGCGTACAGAATCGTTATATACTGCTACGCTCATCTTTTGTGTTGCCGATGCCTTAAGCCTTTTCCTTCTATAAGTTTGTGAAAATTGATTTGGTCATCTAGAAGAAAAGTAAAGAAGATCTTTTTTGCAGTTTTTTGACAATATTTCCGAAACCTAATTTCGAGGACCGGAATAGTCGATGTTGGTCGGGGGTTAGCCAAATTTAGTGCTATGGATCATAACCGTTTTCCATTTTTTTTTACGTCTCGTCTTTGACTCATCAGTGCATAGTAGTTCAAATTGAACTGGTAAATGCAAAACTCGGCAGTTCAATTTGAACCGCTAAGCACACGTGACCAAACCTGCATCGGACAGAAACAGTCGAAAACACGTTTTCGTTTGTCACGTCAGTATAGACATTGCACTTCGATGCAAAACAAAAAAATATTTTGCAAATAGCAGAAACTTTACGTCTGATTAGTGGTTCAAATTGCACTGCCGAGTTTTGCATTTAGCAGTTCAATTTAAACTGCTATGCACTGATGAGTCAAAGGCGAAACGTAATCAAATTGAAAGCCGAAGTTGGTTCGTATCACCAGCAACAAATTGAAACAGTTTTGAACCTAATTGAAAAGAAATTTTCCTTCTCTTGCTTAGTTTAAGTAGCGGTATGAAATTTTTAACTCAGTAGTTCCGGCTGAAATTTCTATACTATTTTCGATGCTTCCGGAATTGGAGAACGGGAACCAGGACAGCCGGAATTAGTTTGATAGGTTGTTCACTAGCAATGATTAACGATTGGAATAGTTCCAAGCCCAGACTAGACTTTTTCACGTTTTTGGCTTCGCCGCTTAAAGTGACGCTATACATTTTTTAATTCTCTTCACCACGTAATTGAGTAACTGAAAGTTGTGTTCTGATGTAATTCTAAAACTTTGTATGGAAACATAAAACCTTTAATTTGAACCTGAGTTTGTGAAAATCGGTCACGCTCTATCTGAGGAAAGTGACTAAGGCTGTGAACCATTTCGCGGTTAATTTAAACTTTTTATTGAAATCTGACACTCTTGCGGTTATTTCGATGTTGTCAATAATAAACCCTGCTCGAAAGCATGATTATTTTTGACCGATCGATGGTTATTTTCCGACACTGAAAAAAATGCAGAGAAAATTCCAATATCAATTCTTTAGTTAAAATTATTTCCAGTGCAAAATAAACCCAAATAACTTTCCATCCGTCAAACTTTGTAATGGGCCGCAATTTTAGTTAAATTTAACTACTCGACACAAAATAACCGCTCAAATGTAAAATTTTAATCAAAAGTTAAAATTAACCGCGAAATGGCTCACAGCCTAAGTATTCAGTTTAGGTGTTGGTTTTCGTTTTCTTTATAGCGTGTACGAAATTGAACAAAGTCCGCTGTGTGCATTGTTTGTAAAAGCCAATTGTGTTTTCTTCTTCCGTGTCAGCTCGTATCGGAGCGTACTGGTTTTGTATCGTCAGTTTATATGGCGGTTTGAAAGCTTTGACACTCATCGCCATGTAATTCCCCCGGAACCGAAAGTCAGATCCGGATGAAATTTCACAGTAGCTTTTGAGACCATATGAGCTTCAATTGAAGTCAAGATTTGTGAAAATCGGCTCAAGCATTGCTGAGAAATCGAAGTGAGTTATACTTTTGGAGTTTTTCCTCATTACCTTCGGTGCTTCCGGAACGGGAAATGGGAAACTATTAGTGGATGTAACATTTGGTGTTCGAATTCGCCCCGGTCTCCTCTACTATAATTTCCAAAACAGTTTCTGATAAAGGCGAGGCAGAAACCTGCTAACCTTCTGTAATCCATTGAACTGCTCTGACATTGAACCACTCTTGAGATGCATGGAAAACCATATCCCGAAGTAACAAAATTCCGAACCATACACTGCGTGCAATCAATGAGAATCTATTTCAAAGCTGCAAAGCCAGCCTGATTCCACATACAATTGTCAGAACTGTTTTCTTCCTTTCATTCTCAGCCGAAAGTGCAAGTTTACTAGTCACTTTAATAATAACAACTTTAATGACTATCAATGAAATGATGTTCAATTATATAAACTTCGAGTGAGTAACGGATCCAGTCTCTACTCATATACGAAAAACATTAGTTAGAGTGAGATCTGCTGTCTCTGTGCGATAGATTGACCTTCAGGTCATGAATACAAATAAGTGCATTCGCTTCGAGTTTTCGCGAAGCTATAAATGCAGTATTGCTTCTTAAACCCAAAGCAAAAATATTATATCCGATTTTATCATAATTCGTTGATTAAAATTCGAATAATCAGAAAAATAATATTGTGACTCTACTATAAGATGACTTTTGGTACAATAACCTTATTACAACTGTTGTTACTTGAGGTGACTTTTCTTTTATCTTTAAAAATGTTCATTTTAGAAATACTTTCAGGAATGCCATTTTCGGTTGAATCTAAAGAATTAGTTCTAAGTGAATATTTTATTCCAGCGAAAAAGAAAACAAAATCTAAATAAACATCTTTTGAAACCTAAACCTGATCTCCTGACCTGGATATGTTGGTCCCTTTAAAATGTGACATAAAGAATTGATGTTGAGATGATTGAAAATAAACTCTATTTCTGATTGCTGTTTATCTCTATTATTTTTATACGAACTTCAACTCTACCTGTCTCTTAGTAACATTTAAATTTGATCTCATTCAAACAAAATCTGTCTAAGCATGAATTTTATAATGTTGCACAAATTTTTCAATATTAAATTTTCTGCAAGAATTTACACCGCCACAATTGATTTAGACATGCATCGCCGAAATTATTCCATGCTCATCCACGTTTCATTTTTCTCCATTTGCAGATGATGCCGTACTTGTCTACAGCGTTACAAACTGCCACAAACGGGGCGAACTTTCGGTGCCACATGCACAGGCACACACATCCTAGACCTGATCACTAGCACTAGCAACGAAGACGACAACGAAATTTCCGTCTACCGAAGCAGGAACAACAAACTGCACAAACACGGTGTGCGGTGTTCACCCGGTGTTTCTCCTCATTCATCAGCCGTTGTTCCGACGTTCCGGACCAGCGTCATGTTTCTTCTCCGTGGCACAACAGCGTCCTCCACGGTGAACAGAAGTGAGGGCGAAATAGTAAACAACCTGATTTTTAGGACTCTTCGAAACTGAACGTAAAAGTATGCCCACTCGAGGCTCCGATTTTCGGCAAAATATTGTGAAAGTATAATTTAGGTCTCCGGGTTTTTTTCCGGAAGCAAAACATTGCGTTGAAGTGAAAAGTTTGCGAAAGTGTGTGCTCGAAATTTTAAGCTGCGGGATCAGCAACAGTCGTCAACGTCGACGAGGAACGAACGCCAGCAGGGAAAAAAGTAAAAAAAGCACAAACTCCGGTGCGGTTATATAATGAGAGGTGAGTGATTTTTCTGGCTAAATTGCTAAACATGCTTCCTTCAGAATGGAAAAGTTTTTTTTTCCGGATGCTCAGGGGCATCATCCTCCGTCTTCTGTCACGATAACGGTGTGATAGGTTCACAGGAGAGAGAGAGATATACATGAATATCAGTGCGAATGGGTGGGATGGATGGTGGTTCAGCTGTTGGAGGTGAAGAATTATTTCCAGTGGGCCATTTTCGGTAATAAATTTTGATGCTATCAGTTTACATTACACAGCGCAAATTTTGATGATCTGTTTCAAACCAGGAATCTGATTTTTTTGCGTGAATATTTCGGTTTTGTCAAGCTTCTTCCACCTGAAAAATGACTCATTTAGCATCACGATAGATTCTCACGAAGCAGTGTAGCATAACACAGATCGAATTTAAGGCTCATTTTTAAGTGCTGAATTTACCGATATCTACAGAATGGAATATACTCAAGTGCTACAAATAGATCCTAGGTGGGTTTTCTTTTTCGCCGAAACGGAAACTATATACCGATAGTAGAGTAGAAAGGCATTTAGAAGCGTTTCATCCTATCCTGTTTTTTTTTCATCCATCGCACGATACAAACTCTATACTCACCAGTGAACGTTACTAGACTTGTCGCAAGGTAAAGGGATCCGAACTGGCACTTGAACCAAAACTTAGTGTCCAAATTGCATGCACGAAATCGAGCAAGTGTTATAAATTGTAACTATTATATTTAATTATCAAATAAATCTGAGTGGAATATTGATACCTATTTTATGCATGAGCTCAAAGAAAAATAAATAGACTAATTGTTAGTCGTTTATGCACTGGACTCTCAATTTACGCGCAAAGTCGGGGGCGTGAATTAAATTTCGCGTAAATTAAATAAAACATTGTGTTATTTCAAATATTTCGCGTAACGAAGATTATTTCAGTTTCCATTCAATTTTAGAATAAATAACATAAAAAAATTAAACTACGCCCATACGCGAAAGCATCTAGGACATCTATTCCAAGATCCAAGAAATACTTGGAATAATAGTTTTTGGATGGCGTAGTTCATTCACAATAGGCCTGTGGATTGCATGTGGTGTCAAGAGTATGGCCGAAGACAAAAAGTTCATTACCGCAGTTCTTTGTGCTGGTAGATCTTAAAGCCTGAGCTTCAGGTAGTTTTTGGGTGACCCAGAGCACCTACAATAACCCTCTGAATTGTAAGTGGAATCACGAGTATAAACCGTGATCAATAAGATGATTATTGCAGTTTGTTATGCTGGTAGATCTTAAGGCCTGAACTCCAGGTAGTTTTTGTATGACCTAGAATATTCACAATAAGCAAATGATTTGAATGTGGTATCACGAACATGAGCCGTGTACAAAGATCTGGATAGTTCACTTGGTTTCGCTGGTAGATCGTAAGGCCTATATTCCAAGTAGATTTTAGATGAACAAGCACTACCTCATTACTCATCACAATGATCCAATTCATTGAATGTATGGACCTCAAAAAAGAAACTCACTTAGGTCATCGGTTTCGTTGGTAGACTTCAAGGCCTATATTCCAAGGAGGTTTTTGATGAACAAGAACTTCCACAGACAGTACCACAGTATGTCAATTTGTTGAATATAGTACTACGAGAACATACCACACTCAAAAGTTATGCAAAAGTCACCAGTCACGCCATTCTGATTTCTTTTTTTTCAGAGAATTTTTGGATGCCCCCGATCTTAACTAGATTCTATGAAACCAAGTCCATATTCTGATTTCTTTTTTTTTCAGAGAATTTTTGGATGCCCCCGATCTTAACTAGATTCTATGAAACCAAACGTTTCCGTAATGTGCATTTCATAAATTTCAGTTCACTGAAGCATGTACGATTGTTCTGTATACGTATAAATAAAAATTTCCTTCATCATGCAAAAACTTTTTTACGCGATCATCGCGTGAATTAAATAGAAAATCACATTATTTCAAATAAAACGCGTAAAAAAAGTCGCGTAAATTAAGTTCGCCTAAATTGAGGTTTTAGTGTAAGCAGAAAACTTCAGAAACACATTCGTTCAGGATTTGTATTAGGCTTCTTTTATATATATTTTTTACTAAATACTTTCGGCCTCTTTTATTTCACCATATAGTGGAGATGCACGTTTAGTAGGAACAAATATGAATGTATCTGAGCAACATTGAATGAATCAAGAATGCTTTTCTATTAACAACAAAAAGACAGCATAGTATTTGAAATTACAAACTTAATACGATGTAAAGTGTCATTAATAAAAAAAAAACAACGATTTTTAAATTGTCGAGCAAAATTCAATTTTAATTAACTGTTTTGCCTTTCTCATAAATAAAAGATATGCAATCGCTGTGAAAACTGTTTTTACAACCGAGGCCTGGAGGGCCGAGTATCATATACCATTCGACTCAGTTCGTCGAGATCACGAAATGTCTGTGTGTATGTATGTGTGTGTGTATGTATGTATGTATGTGACAAATAATGTCACTCAATTTTCTCAGAGATTACTGAGCCGATTTTCACAAACTCATATTCAAATGAAAGGTTAGTTAGTAAATATATAAAATTACTTCGGGACTACTAGTTACCGGTTTCCGCTTACGAAAGCACCGATAATAGTGAAGAAAAGCTCCAAAAACGGAACTCACCTCGATTTCTCAGCAACGGTTAAACCGATTTTCACGAATCATGATTTAACTTAAAGCTCTCATAGTCTTTAAATATACTGTGCAATTTCATTAAGATCCAACAAAACATTTAAATCATCATTCAAAATGACGATGCAAAACTGGTACGCGTCGGTACGTGCGGCTTTGCTCCGTTCGCAGCGTACTTCAATTTCATATACCGTGCAGGGTTGCCACATTGTTATGAAGAATATGTAAATTTGTAAATATTTTATTCAATTTGTACCTACTTGTTAGTATTATTACAAAATCATGATAACGATGCTTTGCTATTAAAAAAAACTGAAACCTATTGCCTTTTTATATAGAAAGTTTATGCAATCACTTGAAAAATTTACTAGTGAAAATTGATCCAGGGGGCTAAGTGTTCTATATCATTCCACGCAGTATATTTTTTTATTTATTTCTTATTGGGTTCATCGGACATATGTCTAAATGAACCGACAGAGTGGGAAAAAGCCTATATGAGTTGAACAAATTTCATTCCATTCTCAGATAGGCGCAAAAACCACTATCTTTTAAACAACAAACATAAAACAAGAAGTAATTACAATGCGTCAAGTGAAATAAATTAACACATAGAAAAAATCAATCCATATAATATAGTTCGGTTCATTCTTTCTGCGAAGCGACGGGAAGGCTCATCAAACTCAAAAATTTTCAACAACAGAAGTAAAAGCTCGTGTGCACGCAGTTATAGGTTCGTTACTTCCAAATAAAGTCCTGTGGAATCCGTTTTGAAGTAGAGTCGTATATCGCAATGATTTGCTTGGTCCTCGAAAACGAATTTTGCTACGCAATTCTGGAGCATCGGTCTCCCCGTTTATTAATTTCGCAATGGTCAATGCTTGTTGAAATTTTTTTCGGCGCTGTAAAGTATCGGTTCCCAGTAATTGGCATCTGTCCGGGTATGGTGGCAAGTTTACAGGATCTCTCCAAGGCAAATGTCGTAATGCCATGCGAACAAAGCGTTTCTGAACACGTTCAAGTCTAAGGCTCCACGATATTTGATACGGACACCAGATTACTGAAGCATTTTCCAGAATCGGGCGGACGAGTGAGCAATATAAAGCCTTCAAGCAAAGCGGATCTTTGAAGTCTTTGGCAATTTTAGAGATGAATCCCAGCTGTCGGGAAGCTTTCGAAATAACTAGCGACCGTTGGACATCGAACGTCAATTTGGCATCCAGTTGTACACCAAGATCACACACCTGAGTCACTCTAAATAAAATTGTTCCATCAATGTTATAGTCGAATATAATGGGAAGTAGAATCCGACGAAATGTGATAACTTGGCATTTGGTTACATTGATAATGGGTTTATTTTCCCTGCACCAATTTGCGAACCTTGTAAGCAAATCTTGCAGTCGTTGACAATCCTCAACACTACGAACGACGAGATACAGTTTCAAATCATCTGCGAAGATTAATTTACAACCAGATCCCAAGAGTAATGCAACATCGTTGAAAAATACTACAAATAGCAAGGGTCCCAAGTTGCTACCTTGCGGAACACCTGATTTATTCGAGAATTCGGATGACGCAATGTTATTGATTTTTACACGCAGTTGTCTATCGGAAAGATATGAATTCAGCCAAGACACGAGTTGCGATGATAAACCAAGTCGAGTTCATCGAGCTGAGCAATGTCTTTGTGTGTGTATGTATATGAGTGAGTATGTGTCAAATAATGTCACTCATAAAATAAAAAATCGCATAGTCCCATAGGTTGCTATTGAATTTATCATGCTTTCATAGGGTAAAGTTTGTTAAAATTGCACACCGTCA
The DNA here is from genome assembly GCF_030247185.1 of Malaya genurostris. NCBI lineage: Eukaryota > Metazoa > Arthropoda > Insecta > Diptera > Culicidae > Malaya > Malaya genurostris. The sequence goes on along the minus strand of NC_080570.1, from coordinate 64,294,844 downwards.
TTCAGGGCGACGATTCTTCTAGATTTGGCTCAAAACCGAATCAATTTGTAGGCTATATTAGTCTTACTAAACGAACCGAACCGGCTATACTGGTTCCAAGTTCCCGGTTCCAGAAGTACCGGAAATAGAGGTCAAAAACTCTAAAACGAGACTCACTCAATATTCTCAGAGATGATTTGATCGATTTCCACAAACAGGCTCAAATAAAAATAAAAAATAACTTCCGGTTCCAGATCTATAGGGCGACGATGCAAAATAAAGAAAAATTCTTATTAACTTGACATAACTGTTTGCAAATTGAAAAGGTTATGTTAGTTCATAACAAAGTAAATTTCTTATTTTATTCAAGTTTGATAAAAATTTTCTAAAAAACTCAGTGACTGTAAAAATCACTTCCGATATTTTCATCCTTCGAAACTTGATGTCAATATTTTACCCAAAGAAATATCGATAATCGAAAATGAGAAGAGTCTTCGATGATACTTCGATGCTAAACATCCACTACACTTCAGTTCGACACCGAAGAGATTCGTGCAAGATTTACTTATTATATTTTCATCAATAAAAAAATTTTATGATGGCGTAGTTTCAGTTACTGGACCCAAAGCTATTGATCTGCAAAAACCATTGCAAGATAGCTTAGATAACTTGTCCGTTTGGGCTGTCCATCTGGGTATCGAATTCTCTGCGGAGAAAACAGAGCTGGTCGTCTTTTCAAGAAAGCATGATCCCGCGCAGCTTCAGCTTCATATGATGGGAAGAATGATCCAACAGGTTTTGACTTTCAAATACCTCGGGGTGTGGTTTGATTCCAAATGCACGTGGGGAGGACACATTAGGTTTCTGATAACAAAATGCCAACAAAGAGTAAATTTTCTTCGAACAATAACCGGATCTTGGTGGGGTGCTCATCCGGAAGATCTAATAAAATTGTATCAGACAACGATACTTTCAGTGATGGAATATGGATGCGTTTGCTTTCGTTCCGCTGCAAACTCTCATTTTATCAAATTAGAGCGAATTCAATATCGTTGTTTGCGAATTGCTTTAGGCTGCATGCATTCGACACATACAATGAGTCTTGAAGTTCTGGCGGGAGTTCTTCCATTGAAGGATCGTTTTTGGGAGCTTTCGTCGCGACTGCTAATAAGATGCGAGGTACTGAATCCCCTAGTTATTAATAACTTCGAAAGGCTAGTTGAGCTTCAATCTCAAACAAGATTCATGACTGTATATTTTAACCATATGTCACAGGAAATCAACCCTTCAAGATATATTCCTATCCGTGTCAGCCTCCTAAATGTCCCTGACTCAACTTTATTTTTCGACACATCCATGCAGCGCGAAGTGCGTGGAATTTCGGAACACCTACGCTCGTTGGAAATCCCAAAAATATTTACAAGTAAATTCAGGCATATCGACTCTGAGAAAATGTTTTACACGGACGGATCGCGAATTGAAGAAGCGACAGGGTTTGGTATGTTCAACAATAATGTTTCGGTCTCCTTTAGGCTTCAAGAACCTGCATCTGTTTATATAGCAGAGTTAGCAGCAGTTCATTATAGTTTGAGTATAATCGTCACATTATCTCCAAACCATTATTTTCTTTTCACAGATAGTCTGAGTGCAATTGAAGCCATTCGCTCAAAGGCTGCTGGCAAAAACGAACCTTTTTTCTTGGGCAAAATAAAACAGTGCCTGAACGTCATATTGAATAATAATTATCAAATCACAATAGTTTGGGTCCCGGCTCATTGCTCCATTCCAGGCAATGAAAGAGCCGATATTTTAGCCAAACGTGGTGCTATTGAGGGTGAAATTTATGAGAGACCAATTGCTTTCAATGAATTCTATAGCGCGTCTCGCCAAAGAACACTTGCCAGCTGGCAAGCTTCTTGGGATAAAGATGATCTGGGTCGGTGGATGCACTCAATTATTCCTAAAATATCGACAAAGGCATGGTTCAGGGGATTGGATGTGAGTAGAGATTTCATTCGTGTGATGTCCAGACTCATGTCCAATCACTACACGTTAGATGCACATCTCCTTCGAATTGGACTTTCCGAGACTAATCATTGTGCTTGTGGCGAAGGTTACCGCGATATTGACCATGTTGTTTGGACATGCGTGGAGTATCGTGATGTCAGATCTCGACTAATAAATTCCTTGCGTACCCAAGGTAGACTATCCAATGTCCCAGTTCGCGACATTCTTGCTTGTCGTGACGTTCCTTACATGAAACTTATTTATTATTTCATTAAGTCCATTGGAGTTCCAATTTAAATTTTATTTTATGTTAGATTGTTTTCTCTTCCATGAGTTCAACCAATAGCCAGCTATCTTATATTAAATAAAAGTGATGAACTGATACAAACAAACCTGAAATAGTTATAAGATCATGTACAAAATAAATGTATTTTATTTAATGTAATTTATAATAGCAACTCGCTTGATAAAAACAGTGTTTAGATTAACTAATGAATACCAACATACTAATAGGACATTCGAAATGTATTAGGTTTAAAGTACTATGTATTGTAGATGCCACGGCGAAGAAAAACTTATGTATATTGCCTATGAAATAAACGTATTTATGAAAAAAAAAAATAAAAAAATTTCTACTGAATAAATTCGCAACTAAACCGCAGCTGAGAAATAATAACTGCAATATTTTCGATGCACGTAGGGTGGTTAATATGAACATATTTTTGCCACATTCCAAATAGTAATTATAGCGACGAAAGGCTGTTTTAATTCCTGCTGGCTGATTACACTGCACTTTTTAGATTAAACCCAAATAAAACGCTATTTCATAGCAGTAACAGAAGCGCAGCATTGTCAGCAAATCTCGAACACACCGTAGTCGCAGTGTTTCAATGGCGCGTTTGAATTGGCATAGCGGTAGTCTGCGCTCCTGTTACTTCTGCGTACGTTATTCAAGCTATATTTTTCAATCAGCTGCGTAACATGATTTATGATTGTTTATTATCATTACAATTATTATTATAAACAGTTCTTGCTGCTTTTATTAATTCTGTTGTACCAAATAAATTTCAAATACATCACAACATTAATCCACTAATCAACCACCCTTCGCACACTGCAATTTATTCATCATGTATTCTTCAAAGGGTTCATAGATACAACGGCTATGAAAATTAATTTCCCAAAAATCTTCTGCTGGAGAATCATGCCAGATATATTCAATGTGCGAACTTTTTTCTTGAATGTCATCGAGCAGAATGTTCGCTAGTGAACTGTTCACAGCTCATTTTTTACCATGCGAAATCGGTTTCAGTGAGAATCGCGTTGTCAAAAAATCAGTGCTGAACTTTTCTGCAGTGGATTTCAGTCGCTAGCGGTTAGTAGAGTAATCATCAACTACGATAAGTTCGAAATAGTTGACAAATTTTCCTACCTAGAATCGTTGATAACATATCGATCAAGATATCATGCTTATTATGGTTTCCAGAAGCACGATTCTGACGTTGATTGTTTTTATTTGGAAGAAATAATTTAAAGGATTTCAGAATAGTATGTAAAAAATGCTTCAACCGTGCTGTAGAAGGTTTGGGATAAGTCGTTTCTGAAGACATGCCAAATCCTTTTATGAAATACGAAAGCATAAACGTAAAACATAGACTGAATTAATTGCCATAATAAATACGCAACTTTTTAACAGATGTGTAAGACATGCTTATTGTCAAGACATTGAGCGTGTGGTGTGATATATAATTGTTTAGTTAATCACGCGTAATCATCGAAATTTGTCTTCATACAAAAACTTGATAAACTGAACTTCAGCTAAATGAAATTCCGAAGGGCAACGGTAAATGCCAAGTCTGAAGCAAAAGAATTTATACTCATTAAAAGTTTCGCCTACCATGAAACTCACAACCGAAACGCATGGTGCAAATTAAAACGTCGCAGAATCAGGAAAGGACTCACAGTCATTAATGTTGGCAAACAACCATCGTTCGAGGTCGAAATAATAACAGGGGATGCTCGGTACAATTGAAACATCCTTGTTGGTGATAAAGTTGATTTCAAATACCGCTAACGAAAATAGCTTCCTAACAAAAACGAATATTTCGACCGTTTTGCACGGTAGCTATCATTACGAAAAACGGCTTTTACCAAGAAATTAATGAACAAACTCTTGTCTCTCATATTTAAGAGGAACTCTATTGAGACAAGAACACATAACCCGATAGCAAAATTTCCGGTAATTAAACAGCGTGGAGCGTTTTACGACGTAATTTTGGAGTTGATCTCCTGTAACCCATAACAAGGGAATTTTTCCTGTTCATATCTTTTTCCAAGCCCTATTTATGTGATATACATACTTTCGGATCACTGCGCTTCAAATGGCATCGATTCGACGATGAATTTTGGTATAGATTTATTATTTGTTGTAGTTTGAATTAATGTTTACATTGTTGGTTTAAGTTCAGTTCAAAGTGATGAGTTTTCAGCCCCATTATTTACATGATTTTGTAATTACCATTAGGACATCATTTCGGTGATTTTTGTTGCAGGGAAAATCTATTTGTTAAGTGGAGCCTGTAAACTAAATTAATAACAAATACAAACAGCGATTTAATTCAATTGCAGATTACATCGATTTTTGTCAGAATTTGCATGGGTTACAAATTTTATAACATCTGAGGATACTATATTCATGCAACTCATTTGCACTAAACTAGGAAGGACGCTTCCAAATCATCGCGTGGCGTTGTTGTCAACAATATGTTAAGCTGCGTTCATACCGTACAATCAAACCAAACTGGTTTCAAAAGTTAATTCAAAAGTTAATTTCTTCAAACCCAATATAAATATAACTCTAGTCTAGTATTCTCTATAAAAGAAAGTAATTGACCTCGTTTTGAATAAGTAAAAGAAGTTATGGTTTATTATAGTTTGATTATATTCCACCGAAATCGTATCCTTATGTTGGTGCAACCGCATGAAGAAAAATGTGAACGTGTGAACACTGCTTAAACACAGCATTTGACAGCAAACTAGAACCAAAGAACCAAAATTTTCGGCATCAAGCCAATTGCAGATGACAATCGTGCCACCGGGGTGTTCCAAATCAATTAAAAAACTACAAGGATCAGCCCCATAGGGTTGTTCGAGTCATTGATGTGGAACAAGGCAACCAAAATTCTAATGATCGACTTTCAATCGTCACACTTTTGAATCCGCAATTGCACAAGAGTCTGCTTAGATTGATCTTTATTAGAAACCAACACCAGACTTGTTTAGATTTGTATTTGTTTGGTAGCCGACTAAATTAAATCAATATCTCAAATGTATGTAATTATATCTTTGTATATACATGCGATACGGATTTCGATATTTAAGCAATTATTTTTATAGTGTCAAGTTTCTCTACCATTCCGCGATTTCGGTTGAAGCGATTAACTTTTTCTCATTATCAATCGAGTTCATCTGATATTAATTAGAAATTAATTTTAAGCATTAAGACATAACATGGAATTTCATCCGAACTTGCATGACACAAGATCAGAGCCTACCAATTAAAGCTTTCAATCGTTTTATGGCACTTTTTGTCTTGCTGTCTAGCAACAACCTAACTCTAGCATGCTACGCGTAGGACTGAAACGTTAGCTATAATTTTGCCTACATTTATATATTCACGTGCTTCCAACAGTTTCGCTTTTGCATCGATCGACCAATCAGAGCGATGTTTTCCCTTTGATATATCACTTACTCCTTCAAAACCGTCGTCTATGGCAGGGAAATCCAGCATGCCGAAGATTTTTAGCAGACAAATAGGACACTGCTCGCTACTAATCCAAATTACAATCATTAATAATTGAAAATACGTGGCTTGATACATTCAAATCGAAACTTAGAAATATTTTCAATAAAATGAAGAAATAATATTAATAATTGATACAAAATAGACTGAGCTGTAAGTGTTTGATACCTGACCACATTTCTACGTGTGTTTTTCCTTGAATTTCTGATTTGCACCCCTATATAGAAAATAATGTCGTTTTTTCCGTTTAGTACATAAACATTATCTACTTTATATAGCAATACTAAACGTTTTGTACATCAGGAATCAGAACTGATTGACTCAAGCGGCACGTTTCCCTAGTTATTTGGTGATTTATGCTTTGTCGTGGCCTATCATTTTCCTGATGGAAAGGGATGGATAAAAGGAACATGGAAGGGAAATGTGAAGTGGGTTAGGTAGGGAAACAGCACAAAACAAAAAGAAACGATTCGCAATCTGTATGAACAGAAGTAAAATGGCCTCCCCATAAGGAATGCCAAACAATCTGCTAAAACTTTTTAGGGTACACACAGAAAGGATTCAGTCACTCCAGGAAGAACGATGAACTCCTCTGACTATTGCTCCTTACCATATTGGGTGAGAAACGATAGAATATCCTCTAATTTTAGCTCACCATACACATATTCAACCAAGTATAGAGAACCAAAAACCCGGATATGTAGTTGCGTCAATGCGGGACAGTTATATATCAGATGCTATGAAGTACGCAATCGTACTTACACAAATCACAAAAATAATACTCAGCACGCTAACTAGTAGCTATGTAATGGTTGAGTTTGCAATGTCCAGTCAGATCTCTGATCAGAATCCTGCAATGACGCTTGGAAAAATGCAATATACATTTTAACATTTTCAGATTCAAATCTGGACAAGAAGTTGTTGACTGGACGGCCCTAGAACTAATCCTGTGTTTTATCCAACTAGTTAACAGAGATAAAGCTCGATCTTTTATTCGTGGTACCAACTCTACCCAAATCGTCCGAGACAGTTAATGACTGACAATTTCCAGCATCCGAATTTTCTAAATAAAAATTTATAAATGAAATGAAGCTCCGCAAAGGCAAAGCCTTCAAATGTTCCGTTTACGACTGCCTTTTTTAGGCTCCTGTAGTCATTCAGTCTTTGGCATGGAAATACACCTTGACTCGTTTTAGTGGCCTTTTACGACATGGAACAGGAAACTTTGGTTGAAATAATACCGCCTGATTGCACACGGCTCGCCTGATTGGTGGTCTCGAAACAAGTGGATCGTAGTGTTATTCTTAGCCAGTTGACAACCGCTATCGACACTACACGGTTATCTAGGCTGCTGAGAAAGTGAAGTTGACATTGAAGATTAATTTTCATCGGTGGCCGAGCAGCCTCTTAAAATAGTACTTAACAAACAATAATTACGTAACAATAATGTCGTGTTTGACGTTTAGTACATAAATATAATAAACATTATATACCAATACCAAACATTTTGTACATAATTCTCAATAAATATAACGATAACGATATTTTCAAAAGTAATTTCTTTTTAAGTTTGTAAGGGTATTTTTGAATCGATAAAAGTTCATATTTTACTTGGCAGTTGGCAATAGAGCTTCTTGTTCTTCGTGCCCCAGCCACAGTAACGAAAACAGAGATAGTGGTTTCAGAATTTAGTCTTCGATTTTCACCATTAATAAAATCAATAATATCAAGCGAATTTTGTGTTAAGGCACTAGAAGGTGTCCTGAAGAGTAGTTTTCGTGTTCATCACTGCCAACGATAAACATACCAAATAGGAAACATTCCAATCTGTGAAAAATAATCTCCAGAGACAGAACTCGAATGAACTTTTTAATGCTACGTTCGATGTGAGTTTTCACTTCCATCATTCCTTGATGGAATATTTCGCTTACAGTTTTTCAACTTCAGTGATTCAACTTCAGTGATTCAACTAATTCAATAGCTCTGCTTGATAACCATCATCCTCGCCAGCCCTCGTCAGCTAGAAACAAAAAAGTAAATAATTAAAATTTATGTACAACATGTACCACCTCGTAATCAAATCACAAATCCGTGCTTGACAGGCTCAGGATGGTACCAAGCTCAAAGCAAAACGTCGACGTTTACGCTCGAAGTTGTACGCAAGACGGTAACAGGATGGACTGTTTTATTGAAACAGGAAAGAAAAGGAAAGGATGTCTGCTTTCTTATGATTTCAATCATGGTTTTCATTATTATTATTCGTTGTTTTTCTTTTCTCTTAACATATTTCCATTCCCAGAATTTCTAGAAAATGATCGTTCCAAAAGACGTTTTCGATTCTGTCTGAGTTTCGTTTTCACTGCTGAAGAGCATAGTGGAAAGAATTTCAGTTAAATGTGGTCAGAATCGTGAATGATGCAGTGTGTGTGCATCATTTGTTTTATTTCCATATATGTCAAATTGGTTCTAGGTCACGTCACGAAAGCATATAGTATTTCTTTAATCCCCTTGCAAATCAGTTGCGTTCATCGGATCAAATAATTTTCACCAACTATTGCTAAAAGAACAATCCACTGTGTGTGATGTGACTCGGAAGTATGGTAGAATGCATTCCTCTGTCTGGGCGAATGAGATATGCCGTTTCGTAATGGAAATGATGTACGAGTATAAAGAACCAAAGCCACCAGACTCTGCTTCCAGTTTGGATCCTGTGAGCTCCTTTGTTCAATTTACTTGACTAACTTTTCGTCTGACGCTTGAGCGTGTCTCTTAGCAAATAGATTGTTATACCTACGCTCGCACTGGGAAAATGTTTCAACGGAACAGATTTGGCTTCGGTTCGCACAGAATTATCCTAGCTGGTAATATCCGAAGATTATATCCGCATAAGCGCAGAGACAGAGCGAACAGATTTTCTAATTACCGCTATCGCCACTCCCGGAAATATATGGTAATGTAAATTGTGGCGAGTAAGTTATTGAAATAATTGTCGCTCAATTACTTCCATACGACAGCTTCGGAATGTTGGCTCTATAACAGGATCGTAAAATTAGGATTAGCTAGAACGGTTTATGTAGACAGGAAGAAGCAATTATGAAAGACGAAAATCTAGATGAAATGCAGACAATTTGAGCACAACGGTCGAAATCAAAAAATCAACTTAATGGACATTAAAATTCAAAAATCAATCGAATTTTGTGACTTTTTTTTATTTTTACATTTAGAAAAACAACGATTGGCCCATTATCAATGTAATCAACAGTAACCAAAATTAGAATCTTTCTAAAATAACAATTTCACTTCGATGTAAATCAAGTGTCGTTCGCTTCGGTTAACATCAAGTTAGTCAAGTGACATTCGCTTCGGTTAACCACAATATGCATCGTGTTGAACATAACAATGTTCAATCCAAGCGCCCTGCTCCATAAAAGTGCAAATTTTCTCTAGTATCCTGGTCTTTCTAAATTGTCGAAAATATTCAAACTGTAAAATTGCTCTTCCAATGACGTCGATAACAAATTCGAAATCAGAATCCCAGGATTTGAATAGCCAATGAGAGTTTTTCTTTCGCCATCTATCAACAAGATCTAGAAATAAGAAACATCAACACTCAACTGCTATCTCCTGAGAAAAAACTCTTACGCTTTTTAAATCGAATCTCCAGTCTCCTTGTTATGCCATCTTTATCACTCTTATGCTCTATCATAATATCATATGAGATATAGGTAATGTTAACACCAATCTTGTTTGAAAATCAATCGTAACCCAGTAAATTCGAACATCGGACGAATCATACTCGAAGCTTACGTTTGCATTTCGAACAAGGTTGGCCCGATGCTTTATTAGCCTTTCTGACAGCTCATTTAACACCACACAAGTCGTCAGGTCGTCTTTTTTTTCACCGAACTCCATAGCAGACTGTTGGGGCGCTGTCGGCTCGATAATGTCGACGCATTTTTAGAAATGACGCAGCTGATGCTAAGAGTGCAGAAATGGTCGAACTACGCAGCGCTACGGACCGAAATAGTGCTCAATTGTTTCGATAATCGGGTAGATGATCAGACTGATAGGCTTCGACAAAACTCACTGGGAAGCTTCGTGCACGATCCGTCCGATGTTCGAATTTACTAGGAAACCACTTTGTAAACTTCCACGTGGTATTATTTTTTTACCACAGGGCTATTCCGATCGTATTTCAAAGTATTGCCATGAGCCAGAGATGGCATTTCACCAGAGTTATACACGCTAGAGTCAGATTTTTGCCACACCGAGGATGCAAAAAACGAAGCACCGCACAAAGAGGAAAGCGCACTTCTTCTCAGTGTCGAATAGACAGCATTTGAGTGTGGGCTTGTGGTTAAAGCAGCTGGCGCGAGTGAAACACATTCTCTTCGCATGAATCGCTCACACGCGCTCTCGTCTAAATACACCCAAGTGACCACTGGCGCGTGATGGTGAGCGAACACTTCTGTGAACTTCAATTAATAGAGAGTAGATCTGGCCTTGCTATGAAAAATTTGCAAGGAAAACCGAAAATTTTACGATAAATTGTTTTATTTTGCTGATTTTGCGTATCCACGCTTCATCTACGAAAACCATACAGCAGAGTGCTCACCGGCGTGTACACCTCTGTGAAAGTATCTGCATCCACCTCAGAGAATGTATTAGCTAATGCTCTAGCACTTTGGTGCGATTCAGTGGAAGAGGTAAAAGGAAATAAACAAACGCACTCATGATGCGTGCACACTTTACACAACAGTGGTGTTTAAAGTTGAAAGAGAAGAGCTCTCGTTGAAGTTGTCAGTGCGAGGGGAGAAATTTTGCTTGCTCTTCGTCACACAGAGGAGATAGACATCTCTGGCCATGACTAGTGAGAGTGTATAAAATTAAATTTAATGTCAAAATAAACTAACATTACTATTCTCATCTTATCATAGAGTTATTAGCGAATACAGACAAGTACAGATTTTTCATAGGAACAGGGTAAAACCAAGGGGAGAGTCGCTGAACACAAACTATATTGTGCCTCAAAAAAAACAACTATGTTAGATCAAGAATGTTAGATCAAGAATCTTGACTCAAGATATCGAAATGGCAAAATTTACTTTATCCATTGCAAACTTAACATAAAAGAAGAGATAAAATTTTTCAGTCACTTGTGTTTATTTTACCGTTCGCTTAACAATGATAGCAGTGCAGGAAATACGATGGAAATAGCTACTTGTCAAAAGTGAGTCCTTTGTATGCTGCAACCTGTGCAACTGAATGAAATCGAACCGCCGATATTGAGAAATGCTCCAATGCATTGTGTCAATGTGTGATTGGCACACTACTCTAAGCGACCCGCCCCTTGGGTAAAACTGATTTTCTTTGAAAATATTTTCCATTTTGTCGTGAATACGACTTACTTTACTATGGGGCACCTTTTCAAAATTTACCCTCTGAGGGAGTGATAAGTTTTTGATCGTGAATATCTCTTGTTGTATCTAACGAATCAACATATTTTTTGCTACATGCCATCGGAAATATGATCACAATTTTATGATAGAATTTACAGTTGTGTGACATAATCTCAAACAATTCAAAACTAAACTTTTCTGAAATGTTTGGTATAAACGAGTATCAAACAGGATAATTCATAAGGCGCGTTTGCCACTGCTTTATATCGTAGTGAGTTCCACAATTTGGTCCTTCTGAAAGGCAGGAATGAATCCCGTAGTTTCTTTCAACAAAACCCAAATCCAAAATGAAAAAATCGACATTAAAATTCTATATGGTGCTATTTTTATAGCCGTTAGGACCGCCCATTAGTGAAAAAGCTACAAACGAAATCACGTAAAAGGAAACCTCTTAACAAAAATTGGATCAGTTTGGATTCTATCGCCACTGTGAGCAAATGTATTGTGTGTCGTTTGCAAACCTAGTTTCGCTTCCGACAAGGGCGATTACGTAACAGCTGCTAGCCGTTTGCATTGGTGAAATAAAAACGAAAAGAGGACAACGGTGGTAGCATCACACAAAATCAGCCGTTCTAATAGCTCTAAAAGTTTTCTAAAGAACTATTAGGATTTCTTGCTCGCAAACCGAAGGTAAATATCCTCAGTTTGATGCAAATCTAGAACAGTTTGATTAGATTTGTGCACTTTTCGCTGTGTGAAATTCACAGTAATCAAGTAAGCCTTCTTTGTTTATGCAAAACATTTGAAAAAAGAGAATGCCTGCAAAATTCATACAATTGATCAACTAATTGATATTCGGAAGTGTTGAAGAACATGTCAATGGTCAAATTCGTATTCACGACATCCAGTTATGTCTCTGACATTACCCACCCGCCTTTTTACTAGTCATATACAGTCAATTACCATCAATAGTTGAATGAAAATTTGACAGTAGAACCGACGACACGACCAGGCACTCCAAAGGACAATCAGAATAAAAAGTGAACGTGAGCGATTTACCGTCAGTTACCAGAAATATTGCGACATTGATAATGATAAAAATAATGTTCTTGAGCAACACTGTTTAAGCTGCCAAGAACTAGTTATATAGGAGTCCCACAATAAATAAACAAACCATTTGAAGAAGTTCTATAAATTATAAAGAATTAAAAAATAAGGCCAAACCTTAAAGTACTTTTGATTCGCTGTAAACGAATTTTCTTTGCATTTCGTAAAATAGTATTGATCTACCGATTTTACTTCGCTTTATCATTTATGTGTACTAAATTTTGATTATTGAACAGAACTTCACCACCTTTTAAAAATTTATTAACTAAGCAGATAGTCTGGATAAATCTAAGTCGTTAAAACGTAACCTGATACCAACAATACATTGAAAGTATCCAATACAATAAATGTTGGGCACATACGGCAACCTGATAGCGCTGGGTTCAAAAGACATTTTTCGAATGTTCGAGCCCCAGCCAGCACTCAAGAAAACCTCTACCTGATTAAACTGATCGATCTACGGCTCTAACAGGTGATGAAACTTGCAAATAATCCCTTCGAGGCATTTAGTATTTGTTTACATTTCTCAAGTCTTCAATATGCAGTAATCAAGGTGATAGTAACGGTTTTTCAAAATCAATAAATCATCATCTTGGGTTGCCAGTTTCAATAGTTTTTCCAACGATTGACATTACCAGTTGCTGAGGGGTAGTTAAATTTGCGATACAGTTTCGATAGACGAGTGGCAGGTCGTGTCGTCGGTAGAAGTGTTAAAAAAAAACTAAACTAAAACGACTTGCTGGGGAGTCGTTTGTCTCAGTTTCATTTCAATTACCTATTTTTTACATAAAAATTCCAGCTGCTGAATTTGCTCTTAATAACTTTTGCAAAATAATCAGGCAAAACGGAAAGTACACACTTCGAAAAAACCTTGTGATTTTACACCTCATTAGATGCACATAAATGGAGTGACGCAGTTCACGCAAATTTTTCGTTCAAGAACATCTAATATTGCGTTAAGTAGCGACAAAGGCAACTGGAACCGATAATCACAAAGTACGTCCGTTTACCAACTAAGCCATACAAGCATCCATCTGCTCGGCTGGTAAAATTACAGTCGGAATCAGCAAAACTCAGTTATTAAGTTATTACAAATGGAATTTTCTGTCAGTTGACAAAATTGGTTTTTATGAATTTCATCGTATGTGGGATTAGTCAACCTGTAAATTCATTTTTTTGTTTGTTGAAAAAAAAACCATGCCGCCATCAACGATTTACGCGGATTTATTATTGATTCAGTTGTTTTGCCGCCAGATGTCTCACGTCATCTAAGCTAGGATGGTCCATTGCGGAGATGGGTCATGAGTACCATCAATTTTCCAGTGAACCCCAGCCCTTGATAAATATTTAACACAGTTTTGAATACGCAAATTAGTATACATTGTTCGTCTTTTTCATTTTATCCACACCTCCAGATTTTTGACCAGTCCAATTTTAATATTTTTCAACAGATTCATATTCAAAAATTACTATTGAAAATATGACAGGGAAAACTAGTTTTATTTGGTAATGAAAACCGCACAGAAAGAAACTATTAACTTCATAGGTGACATAATTCTACAAACGATATAGTTCATAACTACTCAACTTGTCCAATGACACAATATTAAATTCGAACAGAATTTTATAAGCTCTGAGTGTAATGTGTACTATGCATATGTATCAATTATTTATCAAGCAGATATGAGCATCTGTGGCTCAATCCATTAAATGGCATGCTTCGTAATCTAATGTTTCTCGGTTCAAGTCGCGCTGTTTCTATTGATCTTTTGTGTTTTATCCCAATTTGATTTCAATCCCTGTAATTTTTAAATCACACAATTTTCCATGTTCTTGAATATAAATTCGTGTGAAATACGGCGCTCCATTTATGTGCATCTTATGAGATGTAAAATCACAAGATTTTTTCGAAGTGTGCGTACATATAAAAAACAATTTATTCTCATATTTGATTTACAGCTTGATGAGCATGATGTTATCGAAGACATCAATAGTCATAGTTAGTAATTGATTTCATACATTTTCTTGCTATTGCAATCAAAGTTTTTTATATAAGATTGCATTAACCATCTATCACACTTGGAGAAACCGCTTACATGAGAGCGTTTTTATTAGAGTAATGCGCTAGAAAATGCCACCCACCCCTTAAGTAACTCGGCATTCGAAAGAACCAAACAGAGGCACAGATAACAGGCTCCAACAATTTTTTTCAAAAATCTGCATAAATTGTAAATTTACTATACGTTGTACGTTACTATACTCGACCGCGATTTTGAAAAATATTCCATATCGTACCGGAACAACAGCAACATACTTTTACCTATTGTCGGATTTTTTTTTATTATAACGTTCCATAAAAAAATCGGAATAAAACAAAAATAACGAACGCGACTGCCCGGATCTGTGCGGTCTTCGGTTGGGAATGTCTGCTGGTGTCACCTGTTAGTCGTGCAGAGAAAGTTTCGCTCGGTCTCATGTGACTCAACAACTGACGGAATGCCAACACTGCTCACATCCGTTAGCGTGTATATGAAAGCTCGAGAAGACTCCAAGGGAATAATAAAGAAATAGCATATCTGGGACATGGTGTTGTTTCTTCGCCTGCTTGAAGCATGGATTGAACTGATGAAAACATATTACAAAATAGCAATCGACTATTTGACGATTTTTTTTTTATCAATTACCAAACTTACATGTTCTGTCCATATCCTACGTAAGAACTATGTTTTACAGATAGAACTTATGTTTAGAAAAGTACTGAATGCCTAAAATAGGAAGGTATTTTACTCGTATTGGACGTTTTATACTACTTAACCCTAACTATTAATTCAGTCACAGAATGAATGATGATACATCAACCAATCACTATGACGGCAGCTTATTAGTGTTGTTTTAGTACATGTGCATATTCTTCTAAACCATATGTTACTCCTTTCTGATCATTGATGAACTTGAAGGGGGCTGCAACTATCTTCAAATACATTTGTCAACGTAAGAAATCCATTAACTAGAATTCATTTTAGCAAATAGGAGATTTTCATAGTGTTGTTTGCAATCTACATAGCTATAGAGCCCAGAAAACATTTCTATTAACGAGTTGTTATAAGAAGTTATTAGAAACAAAAGTAAGTAATGCTAGCGATTCCCTAAGTTCCACACCGGATTTAACAAACCATTTGTTCTCCGACAAAAACTGTTTCTTCCTATCAAAACACCGTCTTTACTCTCCTAATCCCTACACTTAGATCAGCTTATTTAGTTATTTTTATCGGTAAATAATTGGAGAGAAGGATTGCTAAGAGTGCCGCAATCCGAGTAAAATACCTCTCTCATTGTTACATACGTCGTTTTGAACATTTTATACAGATTTTATACAGTAATGACAGTTTCTCGTTGTTTACTTTTTCTTTCGCGAGTTACTAGATTGAATTTTTATTTGACGCATATCTCTAACTAACATAACTTTCAAACAAAACCCCAAGCTATTGGAAAAATTGAAGACGAGGTGAATGTTCTTAGCCGTCCGTAAATAGACAGATAAAGAATACATTCTTAGAAGCAGAGATGCCAATTCTAATATCTTCAGGCAGGGTTGCCAAAAGCTTTGAATCCAAAAAAATGTCTGCGGGCTTTCATTTCTCTTTAAAGTATGACACAGAAAACTGGTCATTTCAAAAGTCTGTAAATTATTACCAAAGTTGGCGATAAACTTGATTTTAAGAAGTCTGCAACAAAACAGTCTTCAGCACTTTAGAAGAAATCTGCAGATTTGCAGACAAATCTCCAGACCTTGTATCTCTCCTTAAAAGAAAGTAAACGAAGAGACCCATTGAATTTTGTCGAATCTAGATTTCCCACTGTAAGGAGACACTAACTGCGCTTCTAGTGAGAAACTGCTGTGGTGTCGTGAAATGCGCAGGCAATTTTATACACACATTTTATTTATTTTGCATGCTCCTTATTTTGCTGCGTCCTACCGTGACGGTGACGTTACGTGTGAATGGCTCCATAATAATGCATGTAATTAATGTTGACGGTGACGGTGACGGAGGTTGACTGTGACGGAAGGAGACGGATCGTTTGAATCGTACATTAATTACATGCATTCTTATGGAGACATTCACACATAACATCACCGTCACGGAACGTCTTGACGGCCGGAACGTGTGAACGTTCCGGTAAAGAAAGTATCAAACTAATTTTGACGGACGCTGACGTTCCGGTCGTACATTATTCACTATTTTGCTCTAGCGTGACAGTGTAAACGTCAATCTTGTTCGAAATGCAATCTGACAGCATAAATCAAATAAACATAGATTTCTCACAGTACGGTGACACTAACAGCACCTCTAGTGACAAACGGGTGTACTTTTTCCATTAGCTACTGTGGTTGTGTTAAATGCGCAGGCAACTTTTTGCATGCATTTTAGGAGCATTTACGCACCCATTCTCCACCAGACGGTGCTTTTGGTGTCCCGGGTTGCTCAACTACATTACTATTACACTGGGAAATCTATGTTTATTTGATTTATGCTGACAGACAGAATTACAACGAAGGCAGAGGATGATATCGGCAAACTTGTTTTAAACTGTTGTTTCTTATTTCGATAAAAACACGCGCTTCATCGAAATATCAGTGAAAATGTTTTACGAAGTTCAGATTAAAGTATTTCGATTACCGAACAATCAGTCAAATTTCGGTTATTACTCACAAAATAAAATTCTCCAAACAAGGAACATCCTTATCGAATGAGGTTTAATTTCATCGTTCATTTATAATGATAATTGTATAAATGACACATTTCGTTTTATTGAGTAATCAGACATAAATTTAGCCTCTCTATTTTATCTGGTGGCTGTGCAAGATAAAAAACGGCAATCCAGGCTGTAAATTGCAACTGTTAGCTTCCTCTAATTAAAACTCATAAATATAATGTGTTTGAAGCGGTATGGATTTCACTGACGCTATATTTTTAATCGTTCATAATACTTTACTGGGATTCATTCACATTTTAAAAGAATGCGGTTTTACCCCGATTAATGAACAAGAAAACTTCATTTAGACAACGATTTTCATCACGTTATACTCTATTATGCAATTTTGCATGTGGTTTTCACTTGTTCGCGGCAATTTGCATTTTTTTTTTTTGTAAATTAGGTGTAGTAAAATCAAATTATGTGACGTAGGATTTTTATGCCTTTCATGAAACGTTAGTGTTACGTTTATTTGTTGAACTGAAAAGCGTTGCAGCAAAACATAATACTATGCAGTTGTGATAAATATTGAATGCGTTGCTACTTATAAACTACTGGGTATTTTTTCAGCGTGCAAGTGCCATTTAGTTTCTGTAGGATAACGGATATTTTGGCCTCTCTGTTATATAATTTGGCTCGACGTTCATATTTTTGGTTGTAATCAAAATGAAATACATATTCATACGTTTTGTATAATAAAGAATAGAATGTTACTGATTATTAGATTGTGAAAAAAACTGATGTGCTCCTGGCTGGTACTATTCGTGTCATAGAGAGTTCGGTGAAGAGTGCTTCTTTTAGGATTTACCAAGAACAAAAAGCCCTGCTCCAATAAACCGAATTTGTACTAAAAATTTGTAAGGTACAAATCTCCGATAAACGTGGGGAACGTGCCATCTGAACCATTATGTTTTAATTCCTGAAAATCGTAGCACTGACCTTGCAATGAGTTCTGTACACTTAAGAGTCGGTAGCGAAGTCTGTTAAAGTTTCGTCGAAATCGCTACTTTGAAATTGTCCAGTATTTTTCGATTGGTCGGAATTCCAGCCAATTCAAAGGAATTATTAGCTTGGGAACAAAATCAACGTTGCATATGAATGATAAAACTCGCTTTTCAGGCATTCTTGGAAACGGTACGAACGATTTTGTTTTCAGGATACAACTGCAAATTGCAACCTTGTGTTAGTTGAGTGGAACCATGACCGATGAATATCGGTATATTATTCAGCTCTTCCGTGGCCTTATCGATCAGTCACATAATTATTCGAAATTTAACTTTAAAAATCTACTCGATCCTATCTGAACCGTTTAGCCGGTACTTAACAATGAGGCCACTTTACCCTTGGTTTCCCTATTTAGCTTCTTCGAGCGAATATGTACAAACTCTTGCGTCATTTTGACGTTTATAATATATACGAGTAATGTTGATTGTATTTCCTTCCCAGAACCAGTTACATGTTGATGTTCACATCTGTTCCTTTTACTTCGAATTTATATAGTGCTGTATCTTCATATTCAATGCAATCAAAAAAACAATCATTTTTTTCGATAAGCATTATGTGAAAACGAATGACGATTATAAAATCCAAGATAAGATGTTGTTTACAAACACACAGACCGAATTCTCAAGCAATTTTTGTCCTGTTCAGTTTTCACGAGATTAAAAACGCCTCTGGTGACACGTTTCAGAAATCATTTCATTCCCCAATAGCACAATCCGAATTGTCATCTTTTTGTAAGTAAGACAAATCTCCTCGGAAACCGCAATCACAAACCCAGTTGGAAATTGATTCCCTTCACCAGCTTCGGATAGAACACAAAGCCGCTATCAATCATTTCCTTCGTTGAGCAAAATTTTTCATTCTGAAAAGTCCATTAGACAAACGAATATCTTTATATGATTTATTTTCATCATAAATGCTATACAGAGCACCAAACCATTTATCCGTATCTCTTCTTTCTCCCCGTAGGTCGACGAATTCCGATAGCATTGCCAAACACAGGTGCCCTGTCACGTAGACGCCACACGCTTTACATCCGATCGGCCATCATTATTTTTATTCTGTTTGCATTCCTGCAATTTCACGTGATAAACTATGGTAAGAACTGATTGCGATGGTAACTACGCTGCTCGATGAGCGTGATATTTTTAGTCAGGAAATTTAACGACTTGTTTTTCCCCTCAGACTCAAACGATTCGGGACCTTCGGATAGTGCCAACTACTCGACGGCAGCGATCCTGCAGATGGTGCCACCGGTTTTCCATAAATATCTAACATCGAAGACCCGAAATGCGAGTCACGGTAAGTTTCGAATAATCGAATAAATCGGGAAAATTTTGGAAATTTTTTTCCAGCATCATTATAATTATTCCGGTCAGAGCTCTGACTGCACATTGTAAACTCAACTATCACAGGGCTACTATTCAACGTGCTGAATATTATTCATGTAATTTACGTGAATGCGATTACGATATTTCATATTATCTGATATATAACTGTTTCGCATTGACGCAACCGCGTAACCGGGTTTTTGGTCCTCCATACATGGTTGAATCAGTGTATGGAGAGCAAAAATTTAAGGTTATTTCATCGTTTCTCACCCAATGTGGTAAGGAGCCATAGTCAGAGGGGTTCATCGTACTTCCTGCAGTGAATGAATCTTTTCTGTGTTGATCTTAAACGGCTTTGGCAGATTATTTGGCATCCCTTATGGGATGCCGAATTTACTTCTGTTCTGTTCTGTTGTATTGTGAATCGTTTAGCATTCTTCCGGGACCGCAAAATAATGTCGATTTTATAAAATCTCTAAATCATTTCGGGGATAGGAGGTTTTATTAAATGTACATTTTGGCACCTGCAGATCGTTCAGTGTTCTTTCAGGGAAGCTGAATAATTAGTTTCTTTTTGTTTTTGGTCTGCTCACCCAAGCAACCAAAAGTTTCACAATTTCTTAAAACATCCCCTTTCTTGCTGCTTAAAAGTACACGCGAAACTTTTGAGTTCCATTTATTCTTTCTGAAAATGCACAAATCTCTAGATAATTAGAGAAACGTGCCACTTGAGCCGATTTATTCTGATTCCTTAGCTTAAAATATAGAGGCGTGGGAGCGTTTCAATCAAAATCGGAATGCAAATAACGACTTAGGGATCAATCACGACGCCAAACAAAAACTAATCGTACGATATGCGTCAAAATTTGACAGAATGTGTATAAAAGTGTTGCCAACGTTGAGAGAATAAAAGTTTACCGATTGGACAAGCGCGGGAATTTTAAAATGAAAATTCCGGTTCTTTTTTTATCATAAGGTATGTATGTATATATGTATGTATGTTTGTGTGTATATGTATGTTATCTTTCTACGCTCAATTTTCTTAATATAAATGTTTCCTCAATTTTCTGTAAAAGTGAAAGACTTTTGGAGGAGGGGAATAAATATTTGATAAAATCTACCAGAACTGCGGGATGCTAAAAAGTGACACATTTTTCCCTACGTGGTTTATGAACAGCTAATTGCTTTCTTTTTTGCGATTTTGTAATACAAATATAACACGGACACAAAGGCCCAAATTATTGGCTCGGTGGTAAACGTACGATCAATATTTCAGATTTTCATTTACAAAAAATGGTGTAAGGAGTGTATCGAAAATAAGCTATCCACATACATTTGTGATGGTTTTTTATGCTCAGATCGCAGCATGCTGTGCGTTTGGCTGTCAGCTTTCGAAATTGTAATCACATCTTTTGCAGTGTCCGGATGCGTGCAATTTGATGGACGATGAGACTTATGTAAAGGAGGACTTAAAAACCTTTCCTGGTCCACCATACTTTACTGTCATCGTTGAGGAGGATGTAATGCGGGCAGGTCGATTCAAGTGGAGCAATTTGGTCGAAAGGTACTGGTATGACAAGCAATATGTTCTGTGGTTTGAAGTTAACCATTTTTTACACTACCGGAACTATAAAGGCAGAAATCTTTCGATCTGAGTGTCTCCAGAAGAGATTGCCGCCATAGTACACCTCCACTGTTTTGGTCGGATTTAGCGTCGCCTCACTATGCCAAAACCTTGCTTGCGGAAAAGGGTATGAATTTCGTAGAGAAAAATATCAATCCACCAAATTGCCCTCGGCTTCGACCGATCGAACGTTACTGGGCAATCGTGAAGAGGGTCTTCAAGAAGACTGGTAAGGTAGCTGGGAACATGCAGGAGTTCAAAAAAATTTGGGCTCATGCGTCCAAAAAATGCGATGCAACACTTGTCCGGAACTTGATGAAGAGCGTTCGATCAAAATTCATGAAGGAATAACTTAAATTTCATCTTGTTTTCATTATGCTCAAGTTTAAACTCGTACAATAAAGGATCAATTTTTAGTTTGAATAAAATATCGTTTTTTATCATAATTTGAAAGAAAAATTTGTGGATAGCTTATTTTCGATACACGCCTTAGTGCTTTAATATTTCACTTTTGATGTAAACTAATATGTGAGAAATTTTATTTCAACACATCAGTGCTTTGACGTAGGACTATGTCTTTGTTTTCTATTTAGGGGTTTGAATTGAAATGTCGAAATTCCCCTATTTTTCAAGCCATTATTATGGTATTCTCTAACAGAGACGACTGTTTCGTATCCATAAGTTCACGTTTTCATTCGAATTCCGCTCTTCAGTGTGTGTGTGTGTTCGCATGAATCAGTATCGAACCGATTTGCACTCAGTTCATCTCGATAATGTCGTTGAAAAGGATACTGTGCACACCAGCAAGTGGACCTTCTGCGTAGTTATTTCATGCATCTATGGTCTTGCTCGAGAGATAACAGTTTTCATAGGAATTCCGCTAATCAACGAGTGTGTTTTGCGTTTAAAAAGGACCCCTTCACTAATCAATTTGAAATTTGTGCGGTTTGTCCCGGGTTGGTGGTTCAATGCATAGGACGCTGGTCTTACAAGCCAGTTGTCGTATGTTCGAGTCCTGAAAGGATTTTTACTATCAGTAGGATCGTAGCACCAGCCATGCAATAGTTCTGTACGCTATGAATCGGCAGCAAAGTTTGTCAAATTCCACAATATGCAATGCAATACCAATGCTTTGCTTTCCGGTTCGTTAATGCCATTAAGAAGGTAGCACCTGAACCGTTTGTGGATAAGTTTTGTGCGCCGTTCGCTTCACATGGAAGACAGTATTCGAGAGAAGAAGTGATTTTGGTAATAGTGTTTAGTCCAACGTCAACAGTTCGAACAACCCGATAGGGCTGTCTCTTGTAATTATTAAATAAAAATTACTGATACATTATGACAACAGCATCGAAGATCCATAGTAGAGGTAAATGAGAAATTTTGTATATTTACAGTTTAGTATAGTTTTTCTATCGTTTATATTCCACATCATTAGTCCGAACAGCTCCAAAGACCTCGGAGATTTTTATTTTTCATCAATAAATGTTCAATTCTTCTTTTTGTTTGTTTGTGACTAATTATAATCAAATGTTTATGAAATATGTCCAACTTAACTCAAGTTCATTTTAGCCGTTCGTATTTGAATCTTGAATTTCGAATAACTACAGTTCAGCTGTTTTTCAAAGAAGGACGTATCTTACAAAAGTAAACAAATCGAGGTTCTCTCTCCTACCAATAAATGCTTCAAAATCCTACAATTTTGTCTGAAAATTCGTATTCTACAAAAATCTCAATCTTAGTAATACAATGAACTATGAAAGGCGAAACTGTCATTCCATTTGTTTACGCAAGTTTCGCCCTCCGTGTTCCATGCCAACAAACAGGGCGATACTTCAATTGCTAGTAAGGAAGGGCGAAACTATATATTTTGTTTATTTTAGATGGTAACTTAACCTTTTATTACTGGAAATAGTAAAAGAAACAATAAAACTACTCACAGATTTGTCTTAGTAGCGAAAACCAACCAATTTCATGAAAAATGCGCAAGGGCGTATCTTTATAATTCACACAGGAAGCATAAAAGTAAACAAATCGAAAAAGGGCGAAACTCTTTTTATGTTGATTTATTCAGTGGATATAGAAGTAAAAGTGGAAACATTTGCGTGCCTTTTGAAGATAAACTAACAATTCATCGACTAATCATAAATTGATCAGAGAATATACGATAATTTCTAAACACGATTTGAAACCAAAGTCGAAACATTCATCGATGATTTTCTCCATTTGCTGTCAATGTCAGATTCGCCGTTCTTTGAAAAACAGCTGAGTTCAACTTGAAGATAGTGCAATACATTGGTCATCAGGAGAAGCCCGCAGTTAGCGTCCGAAAATATGAATGTGCAGTGTGTCGAGGTATTCTTCACATTACCAAAGCATTACCCAATGTCATCGTGTTAAGGAACACGGTCTGCACCGTCTGAAATAATGAAAAATTTTATACATTAACTGAATTATATGAGCATATTGAAAATCATATACTAAGTTTGAACACATACCTTTTAAAACTAACTAATATTACTCATACTAATGTCGTTTTTGCTTGAGAAAACTGAAACTGACCCAGGGTAGTTTCATTAAACACACACTTTTCACGAAACTGTGTTGGTTTGGCACTTAGCAACGGGGTTTGCACTTAGCACTATCTGAAATTTGAACAAACGTGATATAAAAACCAGGTTCGAAACTGACTGTTTATTTCTCTGCATTACTGGTTGTTTTTATGTTACATTTGACAGAAATTCAATTTCGTCACAACGGCAAAACGACTGGTGTAAAATTACTATCACAAAATGTGGTAATCTGATTTTTTTTCTCCAAAAAGCTGGAAGCAAGTTTTTGCTAACCCAATAAACCACAGATGTCACTATCAAAACATAGAAACACCTGACGGCAATATTCTATCTACCAAAGATAAATATTCCACACTGGTTAACATAACTGCCTTATTCGTCTAATGTAGCAAGGAAAAATACCGAACCGTTCTAGGCGATGTTTGTTCAGGTGTCTATGTAGAAAAACAGAGAGCGTTTATTCAAACAGTTTGGTCTAGATTGATGCAACGTGGAATTTCCTACCATTGTGGCACTTGACATGACAATAACTTTGAAAACGATTTTAAGTATGAAATAGATAAAGCATGGCTAATATGTATATTGAATTGAGAAATAATTTAATGGGAAAAAAATAAAAAAGTGGTAATTACCTTATGATCGAAAAAGAACCGGAATTTTATTAAAAAACCTATTTTAATCCACCTAGTGGTGTAATGATGCCTTTCTCATATTACTCATTACATCATAAATATAATCGTGAAATTCGCAAAAACAACTGTTTATTGAATAGAAATAGGAAAATTTGTTCGGACCTAATCTCACAAACTCTATAAAACCTGTTTACCCTGTAGTTCCGGAACCGAAAGTAGTATCCACAACAAATTAAGGAATTCTGTATGAAACTGTAAGACTTTTCTTTTGAACCTATAAGTTTGTGAAAATCGATTTGACCATCTCCAAGAAAAGTAAGTGTGATCCTTTTTGCAGTTTTTGATCACTATTTCCAATTCTTCCGAAATCGGATTCAGATAAACGGAATAGCCGAAGTTGGTTCGTTTACTACCAACAATTATGACCTACAAATTGGAACAGTTTTGAACGTAGTTAAACCTATACTTACTATCTCATGCTCTATTTCGATTAATTATTATTAGTTTAATTTTTATTTTAGTTATTATTATTCGTATTATTATTATTATTATTATTATTATTATTATTATTATTATTATTACTATTATTATTATTATTATTATTATTATTATTATTATTATTATTATTATTATTATTATTATTATTATTATTATTATTATTATTATTATTATTATTATTGACATCACTGCATAACGTGTACGAAATAGAACAACGCACACCTTCTTCGTTTTGTGTTTTCTTCTTCTTTCGGTGTTGTTGTTGTATTGTCACTCTATATAGCGATTTGAAAACTTTGACACTCATCGCCCTGCAACTGCGGAACCGGAAGTCGGATCCAGATGAAATTTCACAGCAGGTTTAAAGACAGTATGAACTTTAATTCAAATTAAGATTTGTGAAAATCGGTACAAGCATCGCAGAGAAATCGAAGTGAATTTAGTTTTAGGAGTTTTTCTTCTCCACTTTCGGTGCTCTCGGAACAGGAAAAAAGGGGACCAGTAGTGCCGAATTAAGTTTGCATGCCCACAAACTAACAAGCTCTGCAAACTAGAAGAATTTATCGGACAGTTTTATGGGATTTGTACCTGTTTTTAACCATCGTTCGTGGAAAAATACTAATAAAATTGGTAATTTTTCACTTATCACGCTTTAGTTCCAAAACCGGAAGTCGGATCTTGATAAAATGTTCCACAATTTTTTAGGATATTATAATACCTTTCATTTGAATCTTAGTTTGCAAAAATCGGTTGAGTTGTTCCAGAGATAATTGAGTGCAAACTTTTTCTCAAATTTTCACATATCAACATATAACTCCGGAACCCGAAGTCACATTTAAATGAAATTCAATAGCATGCTATGGGACCATAACACCTTTCATTTAAATCTTAGTTTGTGAAAATCGGTTCAGCCATCTCTGAAAAAAGTGAGTGCATATTTTTTCATTTTTTTGGTACATATTATCCTATATCCCCGGAACCGAAAGTCGGATCGGAATGAAATTCAACAGTAGGCTATGGGACTATGAGACCTTTCATTTGAATCTTTGTTTGTGAAAACCGGTTTAGCCATCTCTGAGAAAAGTGAGTGCATATTTTTGTTACATACACACACACATACACACACACACACACACACACACACACACACACACACACACACACACACACACACACACACACACACACACACACACACACACACACACACACACACACACACACACACACGGACACATACACACACAGACATTTGCTCAGTTCGTCGAGCTGAGTCGAATGGTATATGATATTCGGCCCTCCGGGCCTCGGTTAAAAAGTCGATTTTCACAGTGATTGATTTCAATTTTTAATAAATTTCTTTATTATCGCCTACAAAGTACTCTCCTCCTGCGACAATACATGCATGCCAACGCTTGATCCAATTTTCCATACAAGTTTTATAGGCCGCCGAAGGTATGGCCTTTAATTCACGAAGCGAATTCTCTTTTATGGTCTCTGTGGTCTCAAAACGCGTTCCCCGCAATGGCAATTTGAGTCTGGGGAAGAGGAAAAAGTCACACGGGGCCATATCTGGATAGTACGGTGCTTGGTTGATGATATTGGTTGAGTTTTTGGCCAAAAACAGCGACACAACCAACGCTGTGTGAGCCGGCGCATTATCGTGGTGTACGCTTTTTTTGGCACCAGCCGGGAAGCGACGCGTTTCAAACCTAAAACATCAGTTAAAATGTGTTCGGCTGATCCATAAGAGATGCCCAACAACACAGCAATCTCTCTAATCGGTACAGAACGATTTTGCAAAACTATTTGCTTCGCCGATTCAATGTTTTCTTCGGTAACAAATGTTGTTGGGCGGCCAGGGATCTCATCATGATCCAAGCTTGTACGACCACCTTTGAAGCGTTTATACCACTCGTATGCCTGTGTTTTTCCTAGACACGATTCACCAAAGGCCTTTTCTAACATTTTCAACGTTTCGGAACACTTAAATCCATTTGCAACACAAAATTTGATGCACGCACGTTGTTCTAAATTTTCATCCATTATAAAAATCGCCATACGAAAATTTTTCAACTTCTTTGTATAGAAGCCAAACAAAAACTAATCGTACGATATGCGTCAAAATTTGACAGAATGTGTATAAAAGTGTTGCCAACGTTGAGAGAATAAAAGTTTACCGATTGGACAAGCGCGGGAATTTTAAAATGAAAATTCCGGTTCTTTTTTTATCATAAGGTACTATAACTTCCGGAATTCCAATTCAAATTATGCTGGCCACGCTTATCCGGTTTAAATACTAACACCTACGCATTTATGGAGGAAAGGTGGCGATCCTGCAAGAGTTGAGAAAAAGCTTGAATCAAATTAATTTAAACATTGTAATTTCAATAAAAAAAACCTGCCTAATCTACCTAGCAGTGAGATGATACCTTTTTTATCAATCCGCATGTGTTTTTTGCATGAATATTCTTGGGTGTTTTTTGGTTCTCATGATATTATTGTAATGACCGTCGTTTTAAGCGGCAATTTGAGAATTTAATTACTCATTACTCTGTAATGTCGAAACTGCAAATCGGATCGAATTTTAATCTAAAAGTTTGATCATCGATTGAACACTCCATGATATGTCGAAGTAGGTTACACTTTAGAGTTTACGGTTATTTAAGGTACTTCCAAAGCCCGTATTCAGGAACCAGCACAACCCAAAACAATTCTTATGGCCAAAAAGTGAATATGACGAATAAATTGCAATAGTTTTGAGTCCAACTTCGAAGCTTTTCAGGATTGTCATCTTCTATATCGGTTTGAATTTTAAAATCTCATCACCCTGTAATTCCAGAATCGGAAGTCAGAATCGGATAAAATTAAATAATTTTGTATGGGACCATAAATTAATTCGATTTTTTTTAAATTCGATTTGGCCTTCTTTTATGTTTTTATTTTTTTTTTATGTGGCATGGACATTTTTATAAAAATCACCATGTATCCCCTAAACCTTAAGTTGGATCTGACTGAAAAGCAAGATGTTTTATAGGATCTTAAAACTTTTCATTTGAATCTTAGATGACTCTTAGATTTCATTTGAATCTTGGTTGATGATATTGGTTGAGTTTTTGGCCAAAAACTGCGACACAACCAACGCTGTGTGAGCCGGCGCATTATCGTGGTGTACGCTTTTTTTGGCACCAGCCGGGAAGCGACGCGTTTCAAACCTAAAACATCAGTTAAAATGTGTTCGGCTGATCCATAAGAGATGCCCAACAACACAGCAATCTCTCTAGTCGGTACAGAACGATTTTGCAAAACTATTTGCTTCGCCGATTCAATGTTTTCTTCGGTAACAAATGTTGTTGGGCGGCCAGGGATCTCATCATGATCCAAGCTTGTACGACCACCTTTGAAGCGTTTATACCACTCGTATGCCTGTGTTTTTCCTAGACACGATTCACCAAAGGCCTTTTCTAACATTTTCAACGTTTCGGAACACTTAAATCCATTTGCAACACAAAATTTGATGCACGCACGTTGTTCTAAATTTTCATCCATTATAAAAATCGCCATACGAAAATTTTTCAACTTCTTTGTATAGAAGCCAAACAAAAACTAATCGTACGATATGCGTCAAAATTTGACAGAATGTGTATAAAAGTGTTGCCAACGTTGAGAGAATAAAAGTTTACCGATTGGACAAGCGCGGGAATTTTAAAATGAAAATTCCGGTTCTTTTTTTATCATAAGGTACTATAACTTCCGGAATTCCAATTCAAATTATGCTGGCCACGCTTATCCGGTTTAAATACTAACGCCTACGCATTTATGGAGGAAAGGTGGCGATCCTGCAAGAGTTGAGAAAAAGCTTGAATCAAATTAATTTAAACATTGTAATTTCAATAAAAAAAACCTGCCTAATCTACCTAGCAGTGAGATGATACCTTTTTTATCAATCCGCATGTGTTTTTTGCATGAATATTCTTGGGTGTTTTTTGGTTCTCATGACATTATTGTAATGACCGTCGTTTTAAGCGGCAATTTGAGAATTTAATTACTCATTACTCTGTAATGTCGAAACTGCAAATCGGATCGAATTTTAATCTAAAAGTTTGATCATCGATTGAACACTCCATGATATGTCGAAGTAGGTTACACTTTAGAGTTTACGGTTATTTAAGGTACTTCCAAAGCCCGTATTCAGGAACCAGCACAACCCAAAACAATTCTTATGGCCAAAAAGTGAATATGACGAATAAATTGCAATAGTTTTGAGTCCAACTTCGAAGCTTTTCAGGATTGTCATCTTCTATATCGGTTTGAATTTTAAAATCTCATCACCCTGTAATTCCAGAATCGGAAGTCAGAATCGGATAAAATTAAATAATTTTGTATGGGACCATAAATTAATTCGATTTTTTTTAAATTCGATTTGGCCTTCTTTTAAGGAAGCGATTCGATACTGGAACCGGAATTCGAAAGTCGGTTTAACCGAAGTCAGTTAAATTCACCTGAGGAGCTACATAGTTCACATTCGATTCAAAATGTTTGAGAATCAGTGTAGACATCTTTGGGAAATTGTAAATTTTTAAGTGCATTCCGGATCGAAAATTCAATACCGCTAAAACTGAAATTAGTTTATTTGGGTGTCGACTATTCAAATCCGCAGACCCGATAAACCTGATTAATTTTTTATGTGGCATGGACATTTTTATAAAAATCACCATGTATCCCCTAAACCTTAAGTTGGATCTGACTGAAAAGCAAGATGTTTTATAGGATCTTAAAACTTTTCATTTGAATCTTAGATGACTCTTAGATTTCATTTGAATCTTATATCGGTTCAGCCATCTACGAGAAAAATGATTTACACAATTTCGTTTCACATATCATCCTGTAGTTCACTAACCAGAAGTCGGATCAAATTGAAATTCAGGAACCTTGTTTGGGAGCATACGACTTTTCATGTGAAATTGAGTTTGTATAAAATGGATGAGTGATCTCCGAGAAATTTGAGTGAGATTTTTTTCCACACACGCATTTGCTGATCTCGACGAACTGATTCGAATGGTATATGGGTGTTATGTTCTTCCAACATTTATTGCTGTAAGTAGTTCAAATCAATATAATTATGAAAACACAAACACAAAACTCCTACTGCTGGAATAGGGGAAAAAGTCGCTTACACAAAAACGTGGATATCTCCGTTAAAAATGGACGGATTTTAACAATCTATGGCTTGTTGGATAGGCATTACCGTGCGAAATCTAAGTCTGGAAACATATTCTCTTTCCAAGGCCAAGTGTGACAGATACTGTCAAAAAACTTATGTTAAAATTTTTGACATAAAACTTCGTATAACTCAAAAAGTAAACCTTTCATTTGCGACTAGTTTGATCAAATTCGGTCCAGCCATCTCTGAGATCTCGACCTCTTAGTTGACAACACACATACAGACCCACACACATACACACACGGACATTTGCTAAGTTCGTCGAGCTGAATCGATTGGTATATGACACTCGGCTCTCCGGGCGTCGGAAAATTTTTCTAAAGTTTGAGCGAATTCTATACCTATTTTTAATATTTATAGAAAAGGTAAAACATCATTAACGTTAAGACCTAAGGACAGTGGGTCGCGAACAGTGCAGTAAAACTTCATTCAATTCAATTGAAACCGAATATGAAACACACTGACGATCTCTCTACAGCAGTAAACTTCACACTCTGACACACACAACGGTCGCTGACGTACCGAACGGGCAGCATTCAAAGCAGCTAGACTACTTGGCACTTGAAACTGAGCAAGGTACGATTATTCAACTGACGATGAACTTCACTTCAGCTTCACTTGAAAATGGCAGCAAAAGTTAAATGAGTTTGTATCGATATGCTGACAGTCTGTGGCCATATTATCATTTTCGTCTGATATGATACGATTGAAAATGAAATTTTCCGCACGCGAATATATTTTGTATCTCCATCCCTGAGTAAGAATGTATTCCTCCTTCTTTTCAAGAACACTACCAGAAAAGTCTGAAAAAATACAACACGAGCGGTAACCTTAATCAATCTTTGTGAAAATTTCGTAGATTATTTTCAACTAAATTTCGAAGAAATTGTCAGGTGGGTTTTTGGATATTCATCACCGTTTCCAGGAAAATTTGAATTCAAACGGGAAAATAGCAAAAAAAACTTACGTCTTTAACGTAGCATTCACAGATTGTGGATAACAGTCATCATTGCCAAATACAAAAAAAGATTGAAAAAGGTAGAGGAATGCTATATCGATTGTACAAACAAAAATACAAACCAATCCGAGGAATATCCAACGAAAGTTCATTAGGGCATAAAACAGCAAAACCCAAATTTAAAACAATTTGTTTTGTTTGAACTCTCGTCACCTTGTGATGCCGGAACCGGAGGTCGGATCCGGATAAAATTAACGACTTTTATATAGGACTATAATACCTTCTGTTATAAAAAGTCGAGATACAAAAAGGAACGAAATCTAAAACAATACTTATCAAATTGATTGAAGTTCTGATGTCCAACCACACACACATCTGATATCAATATTCGTTACCAGATGATCCAGGAACGAATTCTTTACGATTTTTTTAGATGGCTGGATTGATTTTCACAAATTTAGACAAATACCTAAAACATGGGAAACCGCTGAAACATTTTTACTTCACTTTCACTTATCATGTTAGTTTGACGCAAAAATTTGCTCCCCAAGGAATAGCATCGTGTTTACATGCAGTGTTCCAGGTGGTGCAATTAAATACCACTGAAATTTCATATCTATTTCATATATTGTCTTTAAACAGTTTAAACAGAGAATATGAAAATTTGGGAAAATACGAAAAAGTCACACATTTGAATTTTTTGTGAATGTCAACTACGAACTTTTCTATCACAATTGCTGTATTGCCATCGTTTGCCTATCTAATGGCGTTTTCGTTTTTAATTTGCACTACACCGGTGCAGTGCTACACTGAGGTATGAATAAACGAACAAAAATGACGAAAACATAAACAGTAACCATTGACTACAATAAACGATTCCATTGCACAGAGCTACACCAAACTTTTGATGAGTGCTACACCAGTGGTATCAGTGCAGAAAAAGTGTAGCACTGGTGTAGTGCAATTGGTAAAAACGAACGGTTTCAGTGCAGCTTTCGCTACACCAGTGTAGTGCAATTTAAAAACGAAAACGACATAAGTAGACCAAAAATTCAACTTTGTATACGTATTACACATATGCCATACTTGTTTCTTAACACAAGCAAAATCATCAAATCATTCAAGAAAATGTTTACCCAGGTGATCATTAAAACATAGTACTTGTTGTTAAGGCCACTATTACGCTTTGGGAACACATGTTTAAACAGTTTGTCTCAGCTTGATTGAGACTGAAATGCGTGTGTCCCAAGTGCGTGTGTCCCCAAGTGCGTGTGTTTCACTTTCTTATATTCAAATTACATTCTTGTATCTTACTAATATACCAGTTTGAATTCAATGTATTATTTCATGTTAATCGCACCAAACCTTCAGTCTTCACAATCAGCCTTCAAATGTTCTGTACAAAGTATGATATTCTACTCATCTGAATATCAATCCTATACACAACACCCATCACCTTTTGGTATTCGGTAATTATCTTTGCGGTCACGATCTGTAAAATATTATGTTTACTGAACAATACGTAAAATGTACTCATCTGTTAAAGAACTACTAAATTCCGCCATATCCTATGTTAAAACTACTGAACATTTTTTGACATATTCTGTAAACTTTGAAATGTTATTTCTTTCACCAAACTCAGTAATAGTTTCACAATTTTTTTTTGCGAGTTTGGATGAAATTACATGTTTTGTCGTTTTCTCTGAGAAATTTGCAACTACCTCAGGTAAATTTTGAGTGCTTAAGGTCTGAGGACAGAGGGTCGCGTGTTGAGTTTTAAATCGACCACGTGGCTCGCTCAATTCCATCGTATTTCTCTTGTACTCTCTTTCGTATATGAGCAAACTGTACCGGGTTGCCAGCATACATTTTATTATTTTGATAAGAGGTTTCATCACATTAATCTATCGTATGCGTTGGACATTACATGGATTTCAATTAACAATGAAAAATATTCAACTTTCACAAAGATTGAATGTCTATGTGTTTGGTAGCCTTGTCCAGCCAATTTTATTTCTCTCTCCTTTGTCAGAATGCTATCAGGAAACCAAAACGAAAAAAATGGCGGATGCATTGAAACTGACTTTGTTTCACAGAAAAATACAGGACTTTATTTTTATCGCGATGACATATATGTTTTTATGTACTAATCGCATCTAAACTAAATTATCTAGACTTTGTCACGGTAGATTTATGATACAAGCCTTCAAAACCCGAGATATTCGATGAACAAGTAGAGGTATGCATTTCCGAGCGTTCCAATTTTCAGCAGTTCTTCAGTCAGAAAAAAGTACAACACGACCGATAAACTCAATGAATCATTTTGAAAATTTCACAGAATATTCTCAACTAAATTTCGAAGATATTGTTAGGTGGGTTTTTCTATATTCTGCACCGTTTCCAAGAAAATTTAATTTGAAACGTGAAAATAGCAAAAAACCTACCACTTTACGGTACTGTCCTCAGCCCTTAAGATTAATTTCTAATTTATATAAGATGATTCGATTGATAATGAGAAAAGTTCATCGCTTCAATCAAAATCGCAGAATGATACTAATGGTAGAGAAACTTTACGCTATAAAAATAACTGCGTGCATACCAACTTGAACACAAGCTTGACGAAGAGAAACTTAAATATCGAAATCCGTAGCCCAAGTGTGTAGGGTAAGGGCTCCCTATTTCATCTCAGCTCCAATTTCCATCTCATTCCTTCACCTCATAACTTTGAACATTAATCATATCTATAGACGTACCTGAACAAAACAGTGGAACATTTTAGAACATTTAATCTAGATTTTGCACACTTTCCAATTGAAAAAAATAGTTAAAAAACCTTCAACGATCGCTTTTTTCATTTAAAATAAACTCACTTTTGATTTAGGAACCACTTTCGTCTGAAGTCTTACAATTCATCATGTTTCTGTATATTTACTAATCGATTCGTCTCAAAACATGATCACTATTTCACATAATTACACAACTATTCAATGTTGGTTGACTTTATAGTTAGTAATGGTCACTTTCCATTTTTATTTTTTAAATAACTATTTATTGGAATATGAGTTGCAATTAAATTATTAAGATTTAAATTGGGTGTTCAGCCACAAGTGGTGAATTTTCAGCCCTATTATATACATGATTTGGTTATTACCATGAGGACATCATTTGCTTCCGCAATTCTGAGAATTTTGTGTAGGGAAAATTCTAAACCGACTTGTATTGTGTAATGGGGAAAAGGAACTTATATACTAACTTACTAACTAATACAGAGAGCGAATTACCTGAAAACCAATAAAAGCAATGAAAAATATGATATGAAAATTTGCACCTAATTCACTTGATTGCGCTTTGTTTTCATCTCATTTCGTATCGCAAGGTTGCCAGGTTTTCTCATAATGTTAAATAAAAAAAAATATTATTTCTTCTTTAAATTATTATCATCAACAAGTATTTTCTGGTATCCGTGACATTAGTTTATTTATATAATTGATATTTATACATAAATAAAACTGTTTCGGATTCTAATATTACCAAATAGAGCGTGTTAAATACTAATCAAATAACCATTGTGGCAAATCTAGTAGCACTGGTTTCTTTCCGCTATACGTCACCATAACACTGTTAAATGTGTGTGTTTCATCGGCTGTTCACAGGGATGCCAGATATTTTCATAGAAAATATGTCTCTGCTCTATCTGTTTTCACTAATAAATGAATCAAATTCAAATTCAAATTCAAATCAAATTCAAATTGGTTTTAAATTTTAATATAAATGTGTATCAGTGTTCATCATCAAACATTTGCACACAAGATTGACATTTTAACATGTGATTTCTCCGTTGATTAATAAACTTTTAAAGAAGTACTGCAATCAAATACTAATAGATACTCAGAGAGAAAAGTCTAACGTTTTACTTCTCACTTTTTATGAACCTCTACAAATCTGTATTAAATTTAGAAAATCAGTAATCTGATTTAACGAACGCGAACGCAAAAATCTATGCAATACAGATAAATATGTATGTATGAATGGCATCTCTGATTCTTCATTTTGTTTTAAGAAGGGCTAATGCCTAAATAGTAAGAATTCTTTTTTATTGTTTTTTTTAAGTTCTCCAAATTAACTGCAAAGTAAAATTCTAAATTTGAAACATAAGGTAATGAAAACGATCTAAACAATTTTAAACGTCGAAATGATTCCTAACTGTATTTTAAAATATCGTGTGTTGTGTCATTAGTCCCTTTTTAACGAAAATGCTGACATTTTGAACCTGAGAGTGTAATAGTGCAATATTTTGGTTTTGATTGCTGTCGCCATTGCTAATGTATGGGATGAATAAAGGACCAACGATAGGATGAATATAAAACCTTTGAGATGAAATTAAGAGCACAGTAGTGAACATATCAGAAGTGTTTTTAGCTGATTTTTTAATTATTATTTTAATTTCCAAGGAATGTAAATCAATTCCCAATAAGGAGCAAGGTGAATTAAGCAGAAATATGAAAAAATCGTAGTGATTTTGATGGCTGAATCAGGTTTTTAAGGTAACGTCCTTACAAATGAGATGAAATAGGGAGCCCTAACCCTACAAGGATATAATTGCATTCATTTGGGCTATTGATGTAATTTCTTCGGCTACAAAACAAACACATATCAAGACATACAGAGTTCATATTCTGGGTTCGCGTGTTCAATATTGATTCGTAACAAACATCAATATAAGCAGACTCCCGTGCAATTGCGGATTCAAAAGTGTGACAATTGATTAAGCTGTTTAAATTGAAAATGGAAATCATTAGAAATTATGGTTGCCTTCTTCCACATCAATGGCTCGAACAACCCCTGATCCTTGTATTTTTTGTCCAAAAATCGATTTTATTCATCAATGTAACTTCCTTCAAGAGCAATACAATCATTCCAACGCTTCTCTAACTTCTCGATACCGTGCTAGTAGAAGGATTTCTCTTTTGCCTCAAAATAGGTTTCAAATTCAGCCATTGTTTCTTCATTTGAGTTGAATTCATTACCACCCAGCATTTTTATTGTTTTAATCAGCGAATAGTCACTAGGAGCCGGCTCAGGACGATACGGTGGATGAGAAAGCAATTCGAAGTGTAATTCGTTCAACAATTATCGTTGCCATCAACTTGTGAGTCGTTGAATATTTTTGGTGGAATAGCTTTTACTTCAACATATGAGGTTGTTTTTCCTTGATTTTTGCATTCAAACGATTTTTACATAACAACGTTATGCAGTATTCGTTAATGATTGTTATTGCTGTCTCAAAATAGTCCAGGAAGATTATATTATGGGAAACCTAAAATACTGAAGTCATCAGATGATTGTTGTGCCGTTTAACACTTCGGAAATCATCGTGGCAGTTTTGATTCCGCAATGAAGTGATGGATTCATGTTTCATCCATGTTCACATATCGACGCAAAAAATCTGATTTATTACTTGCAAACATGACCAAACACTGCTCTGAATCATCAAAACTTTGTTGTTTTCGATCGTGGTCAAATGTTTATACATAATTGTAAACACACTTCCATCTGATATCTTTACGGTCTCAGCTATCTTACACGATTTCTATTTACGATTAGATATAACCGATCTGTGCACTTTTTTATGTTTTCTGGAATAACAAATGGTTCTTATCGATAGAGCAGAGTACGAATAATACTTTTGAAGCCATTGCTGAGCTTGTACACTATTTTTTCATCAAGAAGCAATGATAAATTAACACACGAAACTGTTTTGAATTCATTGTTTTGAAAATGACAAAAGTAGCTTCAATTAAATGTAGCTGAAGGTTGAGTCACCAAGCGTGTAGATGGAAAATTATGCATTAGTTTTCGTCCCAAGTCGTGCAGTAGTGACCAACCCAAAATCCAATATTTCTGGATCCACGGAGCTAAACTGGACTCTTTATGGGGCAAATTAGACTGACTATAAAGCTTCACACAAAAATTAAGAAATAAAATGGGATGCCAAATCTCAATATACCCTAATTTCAACCTCTCGTGAGACTGACGTCTAAACATCCAGCTAACGGACGTCTGTCTATCACATGAAAGCGCGTTCACAAAGTCAATCCATGGATCGAAATAATTGCCAGATAAGATATTTAAGCTGTCCGGTTGACCCCGTGTCCGGTCTAGCCCCGGTATCCCCCAATAATTTCTTGAATGTCGGTGGAGGAGGGAGGGAGCACTGTATCCGTCCGGCTGTCACTTTTTTCAAACTGATCGAAATATCATGAAATTTCACACATAGTCTTTTGAAAGTTAGTACTTATGTAGAGAATTCTACATCCCCTACCCAAAACCGTTTATTTTCAGACGATGACCATGACATTTCAAAACCCAAGCATTGAAGAATTTCTAACTTTTAAACTGTTGTTTACAATTTCTATAGATTATTTCTCTGAAAAAAAAATTTTTTTTTCGGGAAAACATTGTTAATCACACAAATCACACACGCTAGTTAACAAAAGGCTCCAGTATTTCAAAAATTGATATTTCAATTAATATCGTTTTTAAATCTGAGAAAATTATGTAAATCTTAACGCATTTAACGAATAACATGTGAATATAGAAGGTAGATGTAGATGGTAAATGGGTGGATGCAATATTCAGGAAACTGTTGAAAATCATTGTAAATAAATTGGTACTGGGTACTTTCTTTCAAATCTACTTATTTCTCTCAAACATTCAAGCGTACCTGACACCCAATCGAATTTATTATGCAGGACTTATTTTGCAAACAAAAACAACCGACGATATTATGAAATCGAATTAATAAATGTTCTCACACTATCCTACTTTTCTCCGTTCGCAGGTCAAAATGGTAGCTATCTTGGCGCTAGTGAGGGCATTCAACGGTCAGCCAATATCAGCGAAATCCTCCGCATGATACACCGCTACAACGAACTGCAGACGATCCTGAACGAGGACATCTTCGGTCCGTTACAAAATGATTCTGTGATAATAGTAGTGCAGGTGAGTGATAATAGTAATTCAACTACGGGTGCATGTAATTCAATCTGCTCGGTTTGGTTGAGAAAGAAAATGTGGTTCGTTATGCGAGGGTGTTGAAAGATTACATTTTTGCCTGACAGCAATCACATGGAATGGAGTCATTCATTTGTACCCGACAGCTACCGCGTATGACCTGCTGAGATGTTGCCTGACCCGTCACCATCAGCTGCTGAATTGCATGCCCTTTGCTACTGAATGAAGGTGCATAGCAATTTGGTTGCTCACAGCTGCAGTGGCTAGTTGCTTCTTCCGGATTAAGCGCTGGTGTTCCGGTGATGGACATATCAGGCCGCACCATAAACTCGTTGTTCAGATCGTCTATAGGTTCATGTTGGAATGGAAGCTGCTGGCAATCACTTCCATGGTGGTAGCCACTGTAACACTCCAAATCCAACAGCAGCTGAGTAATTTTATTCCGAACCAATGAACCGACTCGGATGTTTGACACCATTGGCAAACGGTGCTGGATTGCGGCGGTCAGTAGTTCCCAATGGTTGGCATAGTTAACTGTTGTACGCTCGAACCTATTAAATTCCCAAGGCTGCTCGATCTGATGTCGAACGGTTCGGCGGGCGGACTCGTTAGGAAGCAAAGACTATTTGGGCAAGGAAGAAATAAGACTTTAATTTTACTAAAAAGCAGATGAGTTGAATTATGAGTTACGACCGGGCGTAGGATAGTGCTCATGGCATAAGATATCACGAACAACTAAAGTGTCTGACATATACTCACAACAACTGTTGACCAAAATTTCCGCCGTGGCACGACCGACAGCAACAACTTCCGCAGCATTATCTCACACAGAGTGAACAGCGTATCCGGAGAAATCCACAGGCAGCGGGATATTCTTCGTGGGGTGATCCGGGAGAAAGGAAACCATCACCACCGTTGTGGTGTTTGAGCAGTTGACAGGAAGTTTCGCCAGGTGATTATGGAATGAAACGAAAGTTTTATAAGCATATTAAGGCCAGTCCTCCGAAAAACTTGTTTGGCCTTTCTCATATAGAAAGGTTATGCAATCACTGTGGAAACCGGCTTTTGGACCGGGGCCCGGAGGGCCGAGTGTCATATACCATTCGACTCAGTTCGTCGAGTACGAAAAATGTCTGTATGTGTGTATGTGTGTATGTATGCAGAGATGTCTATCTCCTCTGTGTAACGAAGAGCAAGCAAAATTTCTCCCCTCTCACTGACAACTTCAACGAGAGCTCTTCTCTTTCACATATATACACCACTGTTGCATAAAGTGTGCACGCATCATGAGTGCGTTAGTTTATTTCCTTTTACCTCTTCCACTGAATCGCACCAAAGTGCTAGAGCATTAGCTAATACATTCTCTGAGGTGGATGCAGATACTTTCACGCTGTACACGCCGGTGAGCACTCTGCTGTATGGTTTGCGTAGAAGAAGCGTGGACACGCAAAATCAGCAAAATAAAACAATTTATCGTAAAATTTTCGGTTTTCCTTGCAAATTTGTGGTGGTCACTTGGGTGTATTTAGACGAGAGCGCGTGTGAGCGATTCATGCGAAGAGAATGTGTTTCACTCGCGCCAGCTGCTTTAACCACAAGCACACACTTAAATGCTGTCTATTCGACACTGAGAAGAAGTGCGCTTTCCTCTTTGTGCGGTGCTTCGTTTTTTGCATCCTCGGTGTGGACAAGAATCTGACTCCAGCGTGTATCACTCTGGTGAAATGCCATCTCTGTATGTATGTATGTATGTAACATTTTTTGCACTCACTTTTCTCTGAGATGGCAGATCCGATTTTCATGAACTTAGGTTTAAATGGAAGGCCTTGTAACCCCACACAAAGTTCCTGAATTTTATTCGAATCGGACTTCCGGTTCCGGAATTACAGGGTGATATGCGCAAAAAAATGAAAAAAAGTGCACTTACTTTTTTCAGAGACGGCTGAACCGATTCTTACAAACTTATGCCGTTTTTCATTGAAAAACACTGGTGGCGTGGATTGCTCTGGTTTTGCACTTTCGAGCAGAAATGCAACATTCTGACGGTGTTTCATTGCGATTTCTGTTCGAAAGTGCAAAACCAGAGCAATCCACGCCACCAGTGTTTTTCAATGAAAAACGCCATTAGATTCAAATGAAAGGTACAATTGTCCTATACAAAGTTCCTGAGTTTTATTTTGATCCGACTTCCGGTTCCGGAGTTACAGTATGATTAGTGAAAAAAATATTATTTTAAATTACTTCCTCACTTTTCTGATGACGTGACCGACTTCAGCAAACTTAGATTCAAATGAAAGGTTTCATGACTTCCGGTTTCGGAATTATAGGGTGAAGTGTGTTAAAATTGGATACCATCACTTGAAGCGTCGAAACAAAACACGTGAAACAATATCTCAATTTGCCTCGAAACTATTCCAATCGGTAGCCATTGTCAATAGACAACCAAACAACCCGATTCCGGCTGTGCTGGTTCTCGGTTTCTGATTTCGGAAGTACCGGAAATAAAAAGTACAATAATTTCTAAACTTGCCTCAAAACTATTCCAATCGGTAGTGATTGTCAGTAGACGGCCAAACATGAATTTGGCTTTCCTTGTTCTTGGGTTTCTGATGAATAACCGAAGATTGTAGCCATAGACTCAAAAATGGATCCCAGTCATTTTTCTCGAACCAACTTCAATTACACGGGTTCCCAGATTCCGGTTTCGGAAGTACCACTTTTCGTTTCCTCAGAGATGGACTAACCGACCTGAGTACTGTTTCACTCGGTAGGTTATACTACTATCTTTACGTTTCGTCTTAGACTCGTCAGTGCAACGGTACGGTATTTTCAAATTACTTATATCTTCGTTGATACCGAATTTGGTTAATTTTGCTATCAGTGAATTTGTTGGAATGTCTAGATTAATCTACACTAATACTGATTTGGATTTAAGCAATGGTTGATTTTGTAGAACCGAAAATGTCGGAGCAAGTACTGTAAAAAGTTATCGTAATCATTGCGTTGTTAAAAAACTTAAAATCTTTCGCAATAACCTATGGTTATTTTTATTTTAAATCATCACCGTGACATTATGAATGATTTAAAATTAAAGAAACCATAGAATTTCGGTTGGATGGGTTTCCATAGAGATAGGACTATAATTGAATGCTGTAGCGGCCAAGTAAAGCGAAGCATGCTTGGTTCCTGTAGGCAATTAGGTTGTCTCTTCATGTGTTTTGCTGGGATGTTTAATTGGCATAACAATTTCCCCGGTCAGTAGTTAGCTACGGGTTCAAGTCCCGTCTCTGCGGTAACATTTTCACGGAGTAATAAATATTTAATTAGCACCCAAATTTGGCTATAACTTCAATGCAATACTAAACAAAGAACTTCCAAATACTACTCACCAAGATATCAACAATTACATTTTCAGTAATTGTGATACCTTCGAAACTAGTGTAATGAAAACCACAAACTCTCGCAACAGTTCCACCGCGGTACCGAGGAGAGCTTTAATTTTCATTAAAAATAATACTGAAATATAAATCGGAAAACTTTTCCCGCTTCACTGGTTTCATTATGCACTATGCTCCTTCTGTATGGAAGAACACGTTTATAAGCTTCATCAGTCTTATTTCGCAGTATTATATGCAACTGCAACCTTAGAAAGTTACTGCTCCTAGCTAGCGGAAGCTAGCTAAAGCAACAATCAACTGGGTAAATATATACAGACATTCATAGTTGGTGAGAGTGGCACGCAAATTTAATATCGTGGCTGTAACAGCATCACCGCATGGAACTTTTCCGCCTTGTTTTACAACGGTGAGGTAGAATACAGGAAGTGCACGAGCACAGGAAATTGAATTGGCTGCTGTTGCGTTCAACCTCTGTTCATTTGTACCGGTAATCACGACTTCCTTGGCGCTTGAAATGGACCTTTCGCTAGCTAGTTTGCTTCCAAATCATTTGTGTTTTTACGCCCAGCATTGATTTGTACAAATTGGTGATTTGAAAAACAAAGAATACCGTAAATTTAAAATTAGCTACAATCTAATGATTGGAATATTTTTAAAGGTGAAACGTGGTAAGAAGCAAACATCATCAACTTGGCGGGTGGATCCTCGTAATCGAATCCGTTCATTTGATTCTAGTTGACATGTATGTGGAATACAAAACTCGTCAAATAATTGACAATATTGCTAACTCTGACTTTGACCTTATGCGTAATCTGGATTTTGTCATCGCGTCGTTGCTCTATCTAGAATCAAAGGTATAAGGAGTGTATCGGAAATAAGCTATCCACAAATTTTTCTTTCAAATTATGATATTTCATTCAAACTAAAAATTGATCCTTTATTGTACGAGGTTAAACTTGAGCATAATAAAAACCGGATGAAATTTAAGTTATTCCTTCACGAATTTTCGAACTTTTGATTAAACGCTCTTCATCAAGTTCCGGACAAGTGTTGCATCGCATTTTTTGGACGCTTGAGACCAAATTTTGTTGAACTCCTGCATGTTCCCAGCTGCCTTGCCATTCTTCTTGAAGACCCTCTTCACGATTGCCCAGTATCGTTCGATGGGTCGAAGCTGATGGCAATTTGGTGGATTGATATTTTTTTCAACGAAATTTATACTCTTTTCCGCAAGCCTATTGAGAGTGGTTTTGGCATAGTGAACCGACGCTAAATCCGGCCAAAACAGTGGAGGTGTACTATGCTTCTTATATAAGGGCGGCAATCTCTTCTGGAGACACTCAGATCGATAGATTTCTGCATTTATAGTTCCGGTAGTGTAAAAAATGGTTTTTTTTTATTTATAACTATTTTTATTCAGGCCAATTTGCGTATAGCTTTACGTGGCCGATTTACCCATGTTTTTGTTACACAATATAATTTTTTTATTGTTGGATCTCGTTGTCACCCTTCTTCTAGGGGGAGAGGAGCTTCCATTTCCTTCTAGCGAAGATTGGAGGTCATTTTGTCCGTTGCTCATATCATCCATTGCTACATCGTTGGAATTGTGAGTGGTTTCCGTTTCCTTGTTTTCATTGTTGATCGCAGTCTTGGGTTCATTTGCAGTTGCTGTAGATGCGCTTTGTACATTGATTGCAGTTGATAGTTGGTTAGATGGTGAAGGTGCTTTTGAAACAGGAGCACTGCATTCACTAGTCTTCGTTGTTGGGTGGTTGTCCTTGTTTTTGTTTGTTTTGTTTGTTTTCGCAGTTTCAGTGCAAGGTTTGCCGTAGTGTGCAGGTTGTTCACAAAACTGACATGTAACCAATTGATTTTCATACGTAATCAACGTTTTACACGGATGTATCCCGTCTTGACCACAAATGATGTAAGATGGAATTTCTTTACGTAGTTGCATACGTACCACTCGCACGCCATTCCGGATACCCGGGAAAAAATTCCGCCATACTTCCTTTTCGATGGAAAGAACTTCACCGTACTGCGACATACATTCCCGAACATACCCCTCGCTGGTCTGCGGGGGAAGGTCATGCACGCGTACTTCTATGGCATTGTCCACCATGTACACAGGGATTTTATATTTAACATTGTCATGATCAATACTGTGCACCCCGTTATTAACCGAAGCAAATGCAATTGCATCTTTTTCACGTTTAAACATTATGTACACACAGTTCGACGCCTTGTTGAATTGAATCTCACTTACATCATTAACGTTTAGATGCATTCGTTCCTTAAGCAAGATTTCAATTTCGGTTGCTGCAGGTCTAACTTTGCAGCGCTTGAAATCAATACAAATTGAATTTGGCCTTGTAGGCCAAGTTTCAGGCTTTGTTAAATCGTATTTGCCCATTTCGTACACTCTATTGTTCACTGCACTGTATTGTCTTTGTTTCTGTCGTCGCGACCGTAAGAAATTTTCGACTGTGTCGTTTGCGATGTGAGCACGAACTGAGTAAAAAATGGTTGACTTCAAACCACAGGAACATATTGCTTGCCAAACCAGTACCTTTCGACCGAATTTCTCCACTTGAATCGACCTGTCCGCATCGCTCACATCCTCCCCAACGACGACAGTAAAGTATTGTGGACCTGGAAGGGTTTTTGAGTCCTCCTTTACATAAGTCTCATCGTCCATCAAAACGCATGCATCCGGACACTGCAAAAGACGCGAATACAATTTCGGGCCCTTGTTGCTGCTCGCTTCTTTTGTACTACACTTTGTTTCGAGATTTTCTGCTTCTTGTAGGTCTTCAGGTGATTTCGCCTTTTGATACGCTGGATCATTCCGACACTCGTTCCTGCTTTTTTAGCCAAATCACATATTGACATTGATTTGTTCTTCATGATAAGAGATACCACTTTCTGGTCCAGTTTCGGGTTGGAAGAACTGGGTTTTCTGCCTCTTCCTGGTACCTCATCCAGAGAATAGTGTTCCCCAAACTTATTAATGATGGTTTTAAAACTGGCATGACGAATTCCAAATCGTTTCGCCAATTTTCGCATAGTAATACCCTTCTCACTTGGCCATGTGTCCAGAACCTTAATTTTCACTTCCTTTTCAATACGCGACATTTTGAAAAAGCAGAATTTCAACCGCATAAGCAAGTAAAAAAACGAAAGCTAACAGCAAAACGCACAGCATGCTGTGATCTGAGCATAAAAAACCTTCACAAATACATGCGTACAACACAAATGTATGTAGATAGCTTATTTTCGATTCACTCCTTAGAATGTAATTTGAACCGATATTCCCGATTTTGTGCTATAATGCAATATCACAGGAAAATTTGCGAAGCTTTCATTATAATGACGCAAAATCCGATACGAATGTATCAATATAACTCTTATCATTTGAGTCAATGCAAAACTCATTTTAACTGAAGACTGAATGCAACAGACAAAAATTACCAATTATAAATTCGGATTTTGTTGGAACGTACGCTATGAACCGGCTGCGAAGTCTGTTGTAACATAAGGTCGAATTCCACTAACAAAATGTAATACCAAGGCAATAAACAAACACTCCGTATCCTGGACTTGCCGCTACCCATCAAATCCAGTGCAACACTTGCGCTATCTTTATTTCATACTTTTATCCACCGTTACTTCGAATTCTTACTGTTGTTTTAAAATC
Organism: Malaya genurostris; assembly: GCF_030247185.1. NCBI lineage: Eukaryota > Metazoa > Arthropoda > Insecta > Diptera > Culicidae > Malaya > Malaya genurostris. The sequence continues at coordinate 64,249,847 of NC_080570.1, read as the reverse complement.
TCATCTTTCAAATCACTCCACTTTTTTTCTATTGTGCAGAGTTGTGGTGAGTTTAGTTGATTTGACTCCGTCGGTACAAAAACAACATCGTTGGTTTCCTACGACTCCATCGCCGATACCGCATGTCGGATCGATGCCAAAACCGGAGGATGGACCGCATGCGTTTCTGGATTGTTCTATAAATATTTGGTCGTTGATGGTGCCGGTCGTTATGCACGACTTGCCAGGTTTGCCGCACCCTCAGATTGCCTGCCACACGAAGTACGAATTTATCGATCTTTTTATTTTGGAACATCCAGGGGGTCTTTCCGACAGAAAAATTGAGGCGAATGATCTGCTTGGCGTTCGCTTCAATGTACGTCTCGTCATCCATAGCAATGCATTTCGGAGTTACCAACCACTCCTTGTACAGACTCCTGATGCGGGATTTTGTTATCGTATTCTGTTAATCGGTACAGATAGACATTTTCCATACCTTGAAAATATGAAGTCCAGACCGCTTCGTTATGTGCAGTGAGATACAGACAGAAGAATTGAACTTCTTGACAATGTCCCGAATCGAAAGGATCGGATTGCGCTCGTCGCCGATTCGTCTGGGTCTTCTTGAACGATTTCAAAACGCGGTAGAATACGGTAGAAATGTCGATAACCAACTGATTCGTGATACACGTGTAGGACAGATCTGGATTTGCCACGAACACGCTCATTTTGTTTTTGTCCAAGGAAGTCATTTCGAAACACCACTCGAAAGAATGAGGCGAAGTTTGGCAAATATAAACATTACACTTTAAGCTAGTTTTATCCAAAACTCCATCAGTTCTACCCATGCAATAAAAAGTGTTGCAGCAAGCACACCTTAAAAGATTTTAAAATATCAAATAAATTGTGGAGATTCTCTAACTCACCCACTTCTCACCGCGGTAACGTATATTGATATCGTATTCTTTGAGATTCACTTTTTCAGATGATAACACATGGGCTGAAAATTCCCGGGCCTAACAAAAAGAACACAGTTTTTTTTGGATTCAAAATTAACTGTATTCATCAACGTGATCTCCATCTAGAGCAACGCAATCATTCCAACGCCGCTCTAACATTTCAATACCACTTTTGTAGAACGATTTATTTCCTCAAAATAGGCCTCAGTTTCAGCGATAACCTCTTCATTCGTGCGAAATTTCTTACCGGCGAGCATTTTTTTCAGATCTGCGAACAGCCAGTAGTAGCTGGGAGCCAAATATTTTTATAATATTTTTTGATAGACTTGTGACACGGTGCGTTGTCTTGATGAAACAAAATTTTTTTATTGTAATATGCGGTCATTTCAGCCTTTAAACGCTCCAATAACGCTATATATAATATTCATTGTTAATGGTATTTTCTTTCTCAAGATAATCGATAAATATTACACCACGCACATCTCAAAATATCGAGGCCATAACCTTTCCAGCCGATTGTTGTGCTTTAGGGCGCTTTGGTCAAATGCTTATGCAATATAAAGCCAACACGTTTTTTTGATATCTTTACGATGTCAGCTAACTCACACAACTTCACTTTCCGATCATTCAAAACGATTTGGCGGATTTTTTTATATTTTCTGGTGTTTGCGCCTCATTTAGACGTCCACTGCGTTCTGCATCATCGGTGTCTCTACTCTCTACGACCACGTTTGAAGTCAGCAAACCAACGTTTTATTGTTGTTTCTGATGGAGCGGAGTCTCCATAAGCTCCACAAGCCATTGCTTTGCTTGAGCGGTATTTTTTCCCATCAAGAAGCTGTCTTCTAAAGGTTAGTATCAACTGAAAAAATGCGACTGCAATAAAACTAGAGCCATCTATGTGTTAGGCTCGGGACTTTTCAGCCCATGTGTTATTTAATGAACCCGTAATAAACATAGCGGTTAAAAACTTCAAATTGTAATCAAGTCCCATAGATATTTACTGAATTTTATTTGGAACCAGCTTCTGGTTTCAAGATTACTGAGTGATCATAATTTAAAAGTCATTACTGAGTGATTATATTTTAAAAGTGTCAGTTTGAACGATTTTTTACGTATATTGAATTGCCATTTCAATTGAAATTTGTAACACTCTGAACCCTATTGTTCTGGAACCGGATATCGGATCTGGGTAAAAATTCAAGGTAACCTTCGAAGCCATGAGACCTTTAAACCTCAGTTTTCGAAAATAGGTTTAACTATTCCGGAAAAATCAAAGTGAGCTCGGTTTTTTCTAAGTTTTTGGTCTTCATTTCCGATTCTTGCGGAACTGAACCGGAGACCTGTATAACCAAAACCGATTTGTTTGATCATCAACTGACCAGATCTATATACCCGAAAAGTGTTTAGCCCAGTTCCGTAGAGCTTGTACAGTCTTCGCTTTGTCGACTTAAATCATGGATTTTTTGACACTTTTTGTTTTTGTGATTACGAGACCTTTCATTGGAATCTAAAAATCAAGCGCAATACATCCATGCTTACACACAGACATTTGCTGATCTCGATGAACTGATTCAAATGGTATATATAATGGTGATTATGCTTTTCTCTTATCATTCAAGCAGTCTTATTATAACATACCTTTTTGTCATGAGTACGACTTACTTTATTATGAACCGTCTTTTCAAAATTTACTCTGTACAAGAATGGGTAGAACTCAATTGCGAGGATCTCTTGTTGTACTTAATCCAATCCTGAATTCTGAAACTAAATTCTGTTTCAGAATTTAGTTTCAGAATTCAGAGCCTGCATGCTGGAATTAGTTTTCGAGCTAAATTTAGTTTCGGAATTCAAATTGAGAATTCAGTTCTAGAACTAAATAGCAACTGAATTTTGAGCCTGTTTAGTTCTTGAACTCAGGTCCAGTCTTTTCAAAATTAGCCCTGGGAAGAACTTTATCGTAAATACCTCGAGTACTACTAAACGCAACTACATAATTTTTTCTCCATGCCATCAGCAATATGATCAGCAATTTACGTTTAAATTTTCAATTGTGTGAGATATCTACTAAAAGAACTCGACAATATTTTCGAAACCAAAAGTATCTGCAATATAACATTTTAAATTGAACAATGAGCGGATAGGAATACAATTTGTCACTTACATCAGGCCCGTACCCAGGATTTCGTTTCGGGAGGGGCCCAAAAATAATGTTACTGAAGATTGCTAATGTACCTAATTCTCGGTGTCCCTTTTATGGGTGTTTTTAATAGACACTTTAAACTTTTCCGCCGGAACTATTATTGTTTTCCATTTCTTTGCGTTTACTATCTTGTTATTTCTGTAACACATGTCTGAGACCTTCTAAATAATAATATATTTGTTTTTGATTTCGAGAGGGGCCAGGGCCCCTCGGGCCCCCCTCTAGGTACGTGACTGACTTACGTCACTTATACAGTTTATATACTATTTATTATACTTATGGCAATTTGATCTTCGAACTTGATCAATTATCCTAAAGTGGCTTACGAACGGATCTAGGATTGTTGAAGTCGATTCAGCTATCTTCGACAAAATGAAGCGGAGGGAAATATGCGTTTTGTCGGTTACATCATTTATACTATTATAATTCCGATTGATTGATCTCCGAAGTTGACTCCCAATTCAAGAGTAGCTTTCAAACGAGCCTTAAGTCACTTATACCATTATATCTCCGGAACCGGAAACGACAGCTAATTGATTGTTGAACTAGATTCACAGCCTAAGCTTTCAAACGAACTTAAAACAATTCAAACGAAAAAAAATCGTTCTGTCGGTTACGTCACTTATATCATTATATATCCGGAACTGGAACGTGTATAGTAAAATAGACTTTTTCTTTTTACTGGACTACCAGCGAAAACCTGCTGTATTGCAAACTCAAAGTACGGATAAAAAATCTTTCTTTCTCGTGAAGGACTCGAATTTTTATCGCACTAACTATTGCACTCATTCATATTCGAATACTTGGTAAAAGATTGTAAATAACACAACAAACGATGCATGAAAATATAATTAATTTAATGTACATAATGGGAACAAGCCAGATTGATTTAATATAACGCTTGAAAGCTGTAACTTTTTTGCTATAATGAGAAACTCAGTTCGAACTGTTAAAGCTGATGTGATCGCCTGCCAATTCAGCTGTACTTGTGTAGTATTTTTCCCCGTGAACGCATTTTTGTTATATTCCCACCTCTAGCTTTAAATACTTAAATTCGATGATTAATGTTGAATTATGTGTGATAATCAGTCTGCGACTTTGTACTAATTTCCAATCGCGTCCAATCCAACAAACGTGATCCGATCCCTAATCTGTCAGTATTAATCAGTAAGAGTCAGTTTGAAACCAAGCGGTGTCAAAATCGGACAATTTGACCGTAGAGATCGTCTTAACACTAACGCTTCATAACCACTTACATCCAAACGTAACGTGACCTTTCTTAATATTTTAGTGACTACGTAACATCAATCAATCACAACTCACTTTTTACGGTGGCAAATCTTCGGTTTGGGTTCGAAATTTTTTGGCAAACTGAACTGTGTCACTTTCATTTCTTTGTCGTTTTTCCGGTAATCTAAACTCAACGGACGTAACACATAGGGTAAAAATTTAACACACTAATTCCGTACCACTTGTTCGTATCGATTGTAGCGAAAGGCCTAACAGTCGATTGACGAATGGCGGAACTATTTTCCACCTCCGCCAATTTTCCAACGAATATTATTTTCTGTTCGCTCTACTTTCGCGAAAATACATTATTCCGCCGTTTTACTGACGCTGTTGCTCTTTCACGGTTCTGGCACGGTTCGGCTTCTGTTTAGAATTTGGCTATGCCCAATTTATGCTTTCAGTAGAAGTTTTGTCCGTCTGAAGGAAACCAAGCTACTATATTCTAGAGGTAGGTATAAAACTCAAACCGAACGCGACCGGAAATAGTGCTATTAGTTATAACTATGATGAAAGCAGACGGCCGGTTTGTCACATAATTTAGCTATTGTTCAAAGCGTACCAATGAGAATGGCAGTTGTGAACGATTCGACTATAGCGGAATCATTTTAGAATAGTTTTCGTGAACTAGTGTATTGACATTTATTCTAATACTTTTATTTCATTCAGTTCAAGGTGCTCAACCTGATGGTTATTTTGATGGACTGAATAGATACCGGATTTTTTTTGTGGTGCCAGAAGCTCCTATAAGCACAACTTTTATATATTGTCTACACACTTAGAAAAAATCATGTGAAATTTTTCATGGCGTCTAAGATCGATATATTAAAGCGTCAGTCGAGATTCATGCATTCTAATGTACTTTTTAAGTGTTTCAACATGTTCACCACAGATTCAGGTCATTGTTGTAAAATCCAGTCAGCTGGATCACGTAAATTTAGTTACTATTTTACTGTGTACCTGATGTCTTTGTCTTTGCAGCTATGCAATGCTTATGAAACGAGTCGATTCAACTGAAGTTGGCGTGAAAATTCCATACTAATGGCCATTCTAGGATTGTACAACGAACATTTGCTTAACAAATTGGTTGAAACGAAAATACTCGTGCTCCAGTGCTAATGTAAATGCTATTTCATTATTCGCCGCGCTTTGATGGGATCTCATAAAGAAACTAAACTGTGCCATCAAAGTTTGCCAAAAGCACATAATTGAAAAAATGCTAAGTCGCAATCTGTGTTTGTTGATAGTCGATGTGCTTTAAAATATCCTCGAAAAAAGATGAAAATTGGTCCATTCGTTCCAAATTGTCACGTAACTATAACAGTGTTGCCGTACTATTTTCCTTTGATATTACTTTTTCGAACCGAAGCGAAGAAATGAATAAAACGTAGCAAGCTAGAATATCGGCAGTAAAAATTTGAAAAACATATAGGGGTAACGGCTTCCTATTTCATCTGAGCTCCTAATTTCATCTCATTCCTTCAACTCGTAACTTTGAACATGAATCATATTTTTCAACGTATTTGCACCAAACTAAGACATGTTCTAAAATGTTTATTTACGTTTTTGTCACACTTTCGCATTTAAATAATGTTTTTAAATCCTTCAGTGAATATTTAATAATTGATTCGTCTCAAAACATGATCACTATTTCACATAATTACATTACTATTCAATGTTGGATGCCTTTGGATAATTCAAATCAACGAATCAAAACTTCCAAAATCACTCACTAAGCAAAAAAATTTTCATAAAAATTAGATGAAAACTTGCACTTAATTCACTTGACTGCGTCTTGTTTCCATCTCATTTCGTATCGCAAGGTTGCTAAATTTGCTCATCATGCTATGAAAAAAAAATTCTTCAAATTACAATCAACAAGTAGGGTAAGGGCTCCCTATTTCATCTCATTTGTAAGGACGTCGCCTTCAAACCCCGATTTAGCCAACCGTATCCACCAAGATTTTTCCACATTATTATTATTGGTAAAAAATTTACTCGTTGAGTTATCTAATTAATGGGGCAATGACTTACGGATATCTAAAGAACTATCTTTTAACATCATTTTATGAGTGAAAACAGATAGAACAGATATAGACTTTCTATGCAAAGTAATACATATTGTCTATGAAAATATCTGGCATCTCTGTGCACAGCCGATGAAACATACACACACTTCACAGCGTTTTTGTTGGTGTATAGCGGAATGAAACCAGTGCTACTAGATTTGCCACAATAGTTATTTCATTAGTATTTAACACGCTCTTTCTGGTAATATTCGAAGCTGAAACAGTTTTATTGAAATATTAATATCAATAATATAATTAAACTAATGTCACGGATACCAAAAACAAACTTTTTGATGATAATTTGAAGAAGATAAACAATTTTTGTTTTGTAACATTATGAGATAACTTGGCAACTTTGCGAAACCAAATGAGATGAAAACAAAGCGCAATCAAGTGAACGAAGTGAAAAACTTTCATCTCATATTTTTGAAGACTTTTATTGCTTGTCGGGTAATTTTTGAAGTTTTTAATCGTTAACTAAACAAGTGGCAAGTGAACATAACTAATTATGAAGTCATCCAGCATTCAATGGTAATGTAATTTTGCGAAGTAGTGACCATGTTTTGAGACGAATCGATTAGTAGATATTCAGAAACATGACGAACTGTAAATCTTGAGACGAAAATGTGTCCTAAATTGAAAAGTGAGTTTATTTTATATGATCACCGAAGAATTGAAAACCATTTCTTTCAATAGGAAAGCGTGACAATAGCTTTTCAAATCATTTTAAAACATATCACAGTTTGCTTCCGGTAGGTTGTAAAATATTATTCATGTTCAAAGTTATGAGGTGAAGGGATGAGATGGAAATAGGAGCTCAGATGAAATAGGGAGCCGTTGCTCTAAATTTTTAGTATTTAGGTTCTAAAAATATCGTGTGTTGTCTCACAGTTGGCATGAGACCCTTTCTAGACGAATTCTGTCATTTTGATCCTGAGAGTGTAATAGTGCAATATTTTGTTTTGATTGCTGTCACAATCGCTAATTCATAGGATGAATATAGGGCCAACGATAGGATGAATTAAAATCTATTGAGATAAGTTTATTTTAATATAAGTTTATTTTCCATGAAATATGAATCGATTCTCAATGTGGAGAAAGGCGAATTATGCAGAAATATGAAATAATCATAGTTATTTTAGTGGCTAAACCAGGTTTTTGAGGTAACGTCCTTGCAAATTAGATGAAATAGAGAGCCGTTACCCTAACATGTACTACCGAAGCCCGAGCTTGCTACGTTCTATTCATACGTCCCGTTGTATTCGATTTTATCACAATTCGTTGATCTGTCGAGTAAACCGCAAAATAACGAGGTGACTCTACGAATAAGAGAACTATTGGAACAATAACTATACTACAAAGTAAAAATATATAAAAACAATTAGAACGGAATTTCATTTTTTTTTTCTTTACGTTTCGTCTTCGGGTTGTCACTGCATAACAGTTTTTGTTAAACTGTTATGCCATCTAGCAATTCAATGCTAACCGCTAAGCAGCCTTATTTTAGATATGCTAAATATTCTAAAACATTTTGTTTTCTTCGTTTGTCTACTAATAATAAAAAACGATATCTTTTCAAGAACGGCAATACTGCAGCGTTTATTCCTCGATTCATGTTAGATTCACTTAGACACATTTTTTGGTTTACTAACTACCTAGAAAACAATGTAGGATTTTCACGACGTCAATTTATTACGAAAATCATGCATCTTTAATCGAGTGGAACTTTAATGAAAATCTGTCGAGTAGTCATTGAGTAATCCACCGAAGTAGTAATAGTGATCTCATGAATGCTGCTGCGTCGTCATTTTTTTAAATATTTCCCTTAATAACTACTGACGTCAGTAAATAATTCGGGATTTTTTCAAGAGATGTCTCTGCAAACATTGATTAGTTCATCGTCATTTCTCCACAGTAACATCACTTTTCCAAAAAACATTAGGTCCATCTTCCTCTCTCTACACCATCCCACTTCACCATTTAGTCGTTTAGAATCATCTTTTGAACATTTCTGTTGTTTCTCCGTTGGTAGCACAAAATATTCTTTACCAGGAAGATGCAAATTACGACCATTCCGGCGATAATGCATGCTTCCCCAGACGATATTTTCCTATGCGTGTTCGTAACTCGTACGACCATGAACCGGAACGGATTGTTTTCAGCTCTGACAGAGTGCTATATTGCAATATCAACAAGAAGACATTGGCCAACAAACGTCTTGTGTTGCATTGCGACATCGATGTCCCTTGCGACATCGATCTCGACCTGTTGGATCGACTTGCAATTGTTGACTAGCGGTATTTGATAAAACAAACCTTCAAATAACAATTGCTAAACTTAACAGACTTGGCTTTGGTGGCAATTTACTGGATTGGATGCATTCATATCTTACCGGTTTTGAGATATCGGTAAAAAAAGAAAACTGTACGACAACACCGTTTGCAGTTAGTTCTGGAGTACCTCAAGGAAGTCATTTAGGATCGTATATATTTTTACTCTATCTCAATGATCTGCACTTCTTACTGAAATGTTTCAAACTACCATTTGCGGATGACTTTAAACTCTACAATTTGATTAACGAACTAGAAGATGCATGCTTTTTGCAAGTTCAATTGGATACATTCGCGGAATGGTGTCACTCCAACAGATGGTATTAAAAGCCTCTAAATGTTCCGTCATATCATTTTCCCGCAGGCACTCAGTAATTAGATATGACTACAATCTATCGCAAAATGTTCGTTAATCGTTCGTGAAGGACTTAGGAGTTAATCTTGATGATAAACTTGATTTTAAGAATCATATTGACTAAGTGATTTCGAAGACATCGAAACTCATAGGTTTCATATTTCGGATTTCCAAAAATTTCGTTAAAATACACTGCTTGAAAACTCTTTGTTGTGCACTAGTCCGATCGTCGCTTGAATATGAAGCTGTCATTTGGTCACTCAATTATCAAACTGATATTGATCGTATTGAAGCTGTTCAACGCAAATTCATCAGGTTCGCTCTCCGAAATCTACCATCAAACCTTCCAAGTGATAAAGATCGATGCCGACTTATCGAACTGAATCCGCTGTGTATTCGTAGAAACGTTCACAAGACTATTTCATCGCTGATTTAATACAATCACATATTGATTGCCTTGATCTCCTGCGATTAGTCAATTTCGACATCCATCGTCGCAGTCTTCGTTCTCATCCATTTTTACGAATCCTTCGTGCTGGAACTAACTATGGATATGGTGAACCGTTTCTCAGTATGTATCGTTTATTTAACTGTTGCTCGATGATCTTTGATTTTCATCTTTATCTTGAAATGTGATAAATCGATTGTTCAATGATTCCTTAACTATTCAATTAATAATTGTTCACCATCTTCATCGAAAACTAATCAGATTCGCTCGCCGAAACTAACCCGTTCGTCCATCCTCTGATTTTCTCCGTCTTCCACCATCTTTTTGATCACTACATGCCGGTTCTAACTCCGTCGTTCGCCCACGCTTACTCACTACTTCCTCAACTAACCTTCTTCTTCCATCTTCCTATCCATTTTTCTCTACTATCTCGCTTTTCAAGGAAACTGCTCTGTAATGCTTGGTGTCATCAACTAGTTTTAGGGTTATAGGGTTAGTGGTTAGTGGGGTCAGCTTTAACTGTTAGTTTCGATTGTTAGTTTTAAACTCAAATGTATCTGTTGGATCACTGTAATCTGTTAATATAAAAGGTGAGGAGGTTTTATGCCTGCTGAAGAGAGATTGCTATATTTTATCTCTATCGGGCTTTTTCCTGCTCCCCAAATAAATAAATAAAATAACAGCACCTCCGTTTTATGGTGGAAAATCTGTAGCTTGCCTCAGTGCACTCTGGTCTGTGTAGAAGTGTGACGACCCATGCATACCCAACAATATTCGACAGTGAGCTCAAAACTGTTTCGAATTGTGGATCTTGTTAGTTATGGGCCAAACTTTCGCGCTAACAGTCTTCGGTTTTTGGTTCCGAAAGTACCGGAAATAGTTGTAAAAACTCAAAAAAGTATCTTACATCGATTGTTCATATGAACGATTATGAAAAATTCACCATTACACAACTAGGTGGATTACGACAGTATTATCATAATGTGTTTATAATCATAGAGTGTATAAATACTGTTACTATACCTGTTCAAACCAAATACGTATGATACGATTGGTTGTTAAACGAAAAAAAAGTTATGTTCAAAATTATGACACAAAACGTTAAACCTCTTGATTTGGAATCTATCATTTTGGTACCTACACTCTAAAAAATTTTGAACTTTACAGGCGACCTAATTCCTCATACGATGTAATTCATAAAGACCTAATTTTTCGAAAGACGGAAAATTTTATTTGTAATGACTTAATGTTAGAATAGCTTGAATTTTACTGGTTTCGACTGTAACTTGCATTCTGCTAGCAGGTGCGACTGTATGAATTTAAATGTACCTTTTACCAGCCAAGCAGATGTATGCTTCTGTGGCTCAGTCGATTAACAGACGTACTTGCGATCCAATGATTCTCGGTTCAAGTCGCGGCGCTTGCTATCAGTATTCTTTTTTTTTCAACGAATTTCATGCATGGAGTTTTAGACACAATATTAAATATTCTTCGACGTAAGTTTGCGTGAACTGCGACGCTCCATTTATGTGCATGTAATAAGATGTAAAATCACAGGGTTTTTTTAAGTGTGTACGCACTGTGATTTTAATACTTATTAGTAAAATACAATTTTTTTAGGTGTATGATTTTGGAATCTATCACCCGTGATAACCCAGTCCCAGAGCGGATGGAATCATTATAACCATTACGTGCGTGAGCTCAACAATGCAATATTTAAAACTAACAATCGATGTAGGTTAATTTTGTAATGTGATTACACGTTACACCGGAAACTCACTGCACCACAAAGACCTACAACTTCCAAAAAAGCATTACTGTCCTGTACAAATCGAACGCGGAGATTTTTGAAACAGAAGATCTTTCTCACCATCGGAATGTTACAACCTGCTTTGTACATAAATTTATGCAACAGACATTTGTAACAGATCAAGATTTTAGATTTTCATAGCAATCTAATTCCATACGTACCCGATTGATAAAATAGAGTTTGCTAATCACATAAGCATAATTTGTCACAGAAACTGCTATCTACCATTTCTGATCGTGTAAACATTACAGTTTCTTTCTGCTCAAGTGGTCGAATGTTCATATAGCGTTGTTAATTTAGTATAATGCCTTCGTAGCATAAAATGCACAGCCAACGAAAGCAAGGCACTGAATTCGAACGTTTCTACTGGCAATGGCGCGCGTAGTGCTCGAGATCATGAAAACATTCTCGATTCAAGTATGTTCAGCCAGACAATATCACTGGCAGTCAAGCACAGAGTGCCCGATATCAATTTTTGATAACAATCTCGAAGATTAGTGAGGTAAGATCTGACAAGTCGAGTGTTTTTTTTCTATATAAGTGTTTGGGGTGTTAATAATAGAGCCAGTAAACAGTTGCAATCTGTAACAAATTGTTTTTTGCTTGCTGTGACAAGTGCTTTTACCCCATATCCCTCTATACATAGCACCGGCTGGGGTATGATGCTCCAGTTTCTATCTAGCTGCACGCATGCTACTAAAGTCAAACTTCACGGCTTACTGAACCAAAGGAAAGAAGTCCTTCGTCAGCCAGATCCCCCTATTATCAGATTCCATTATGTTTATGAAGTTTGCCTATCGCGTCAACAGCATTTGACAGGTTGATGATGAAGCTGTTGACTCTGAGATTGAGATGGGTGAAATTGATAATCTCATAGGAAAATGGTGTGCTTTCGTTCCGAATTGTATATTGCGACACGACAGAATTGGTTTCTCCATAGTAAGAAGAAAATTGTAATATATTTCTTAAAACGGAAAATTAATTAAGTCTCGCACCGAAGGATTATTTGATATCTATCGGGTAGAATTCTACAACACACTTTGCATTGATAAAGTCTTCACAAACGAGACCCTTACAACTGTTACCTGGTTGAAATCAATTTACTTTGGATGGTTAGCTATAACAATTTACAGGAAGTAAAGTAGAAGTAAATTTATAATTTATTGTGAAAGTTTCTTGTATCAAGCATTTTTCTTACGGCACCACAACTTTTTTTTATCTTCAGAAAGTTTTATGAATTCCGATCGTATAAACTTTGACTTTTGAGCCCAAGCAATAATTGAACCAATTTTCGATTATGGTACTCCCGGATCCCGGGTTGGCGGTTCAGTCCATAGGGCACTGGTCTTACAAACCAGTTGTCGTATGTTCGAGCCCCGTTCTTTACTTTTTCTTTACTCATAGGATCATAATACCTTTCATTTCAATATGAGTCCGGTTAAACCGTTTCTGAGAATTTGGAGTGATTCCGGTTTAGAGTACAACCTAGTCTCTTTTTAGGTGTTTCTATACGGGTTTTTATATGACTTTTTATGCGAATTTTCAATGTGGTTTTTTCTAATACAAATTTTTGTGGTTTTATTGTATCGTCTCAGAAATGCATGAAATTTCCAGATCTCGAAAAATCTCGTTATATCGTTGTATCGAAATAATAATTGAAGTCAAAAGGGCCTAAAAGCAATTGACAGATTCTCTTTGTTTACTTCCTCTTTCGACTATATCTAAGTTATTATAGACAAGGTTCGCTACACACTTAAGTTGGATTACCGATCTCAGCTGTTTCAACCTCGATAGCTGAGTTTTTCAGTAAAAATTTCATTTTATCACAGCGGTACCTTAAGGTACTGCTGTCAACAAATGTTTATTTGTGTTTATCTATCTGTAGAATGAGAATGTTCGGTAGTTCGGCTGTTCTAAGCTCGTCAAAAGATGAAAAAAACACCGAAGGAGTTTAATGTGTACATATCTGGTACAGTTCGAAAAATGGAAATATCGTCTTTCATTCTACATGAATAATTTGTAAGTAAACGTGAAAATTAAGGAGTTATTAACAGAAAAGAAAGTAAACAAAGAGAAACTATAATTGGTTTATGTGACCTTCTGAAATGTTCACTCAATTTTTCAGTATCATGTATAGAAACACGTTCTTGAAGTTGATTTTTTTTATTTATCAGTCTGCAATTCCGAAAACGGAAGTCACTTCCGGATAAAATTCGATAAGTTTCCATGAGGTTGTGTGACCTTTCTTTTGAATCCAAGTTTGTGAAAATTGTTCAAGTGTTTTCATTTTTCTTGCTCACTCGTTACTATGGAACCGAAAGTCGGATCCGGGTGAAATTCAATACATTCGTTTTAATCTAACTACCAAAACATCAATTAGACGATCGTTAAGAAAATCAAGTGCATTTTTTTCTATTATTTTTCGAACATTTCATCCCGTTACTCCCGAACCAGAAGTTCGTTCCGGATCAAATTTAATAGCAATGGGTCGACGAGACGCGTTCATTTAAATCTGAGATTTGAAAATCGATCCAGCCATCTCCGAGAAAATCTAGTGTACCTATACTTTGGAACTTAAAGACTTCGAAAAAATCCTGTGATTATACATCTTATTAGATGCACATAAATGGAGCGTCGCAGTTTACGCAAATTTACGTGGATGAGCAATCAATATTGTGTCTTAAATTACATGACATGAAATTCACTGAAATAAAAATAAATTAGTTCTGTTAGCGACCGCCTCGACTTGAACCGAGAATCACTGGATCACAAAGTACGTCTGTTAATCGACTGAGCCACAGAAGTACACAGTCGAAACCAGTAAAATTCATGCTAATCTAACGTTAAGTCATCACAAAAGAAATTTTCCTTCATTTGACAAATTAAAGTCATCACAAATGAAATTTTCGGTTATACGACAAATTAGGTCTATATGGAGGGATTAAGTCTCCTGTAAAATTCAAATTTGTTTGGTGTGTACACACACAATACACGCATTTTCTCATCTGAATAGACATTTTCCTATCTCGACAAACTAATTCGAATGAATTCCCTCCGGTCCTCAGTTAAAAAGTCGGTTTTCATGGTGGTTGAATGGCAAAGCTTCTATAAAAAATAATTATAATCAGCATAAAAAAACTCCAGTGTGAATGAAACAATATTTATTCGACAGTCTGATATTTTTAATAAATGTAATGTTCTGGTATAAAACACTGAACCGGAATTTTAGAACTGCATTCTGGACTGTGCCTGAATTTAGTTTCAAAATTCAGCTTCAGAATTCTGTCCAAGAAATCAGTTTATTAATTCAGTTCCAGAGTTATCTGGTCTAAAATCCAGAATCCAGATCCAGATTCAGTTTCAGTTTCATCAAGTCCCAGTTGCAGTTGAATGATGGAACTTGGATTCTGGAACTGAAACAGAATTCTAGACCTAGAACCAAGGATGGCTTTTATCGTATCAAGGAACGCTCACTGGCAACTCTTCGATTGAATCAGTGCCATCAAAGAGAGACGGATATCATCACAACAACAAAAACCCGGCATGGCTCATTTAACTAACATAGAATCGACACCAGTGCGAGAGCGAATTTCTCTCGATGACATTTCTGAGAATCAAAGGTTAGCACGCTGCTGTGGGTATCCTCTCTGAAGCAACAAACGGTCGCTTATTCTCGGATCGCGATTCTATACAGGCAGTTGACAATTGCGATAGAATCATTTTACTATTGCCGCTTATTCTAACTATTTGCATATAACCTTTATAAATTGTGTCTATGAAAATGTCTGTGAATGCTCCATACAAGGGTTTTTAAATATTGCAACCTAGTATGAGAATCATCAAGTCGAATCATCGATTCGATTTTCTGCGATAATTGTCAACTTGCGATTCTCTCTTGGTAAATTCCACACAGCGGCGATCATTATCAGACTGAAATATTTTTTAAGGACCATGAAATACTCAGAGTATGAAGTGGAGCGAAGAAATGTAGAAATATTCTCTCGAGGTTCATGCATTGAGAGACTCGAATTCTTGTAGCATCTTCTACAGAATTGAAAATGTTATATACAATATAGATAGCAATATAGCAGCATCTGTCAAATTTCCGGCAATCACCAACACTGCCTAGAACTAAACACTGGTCATGGTTCTGATAATGAATTCGAGAACTGATCTTAATATCTAGATTCTGGACTAAATCTGAAATTTAGTTTCAGACATCCGGCCTTCAACTCAGGTTCAGAATACAGTATTAGCTTTCAGATTCAGAAATCAGATATCTGGTTTTTGAAACTGAATTTTCAAACTGAACTAAGTATTTTAGAAAATTTCAATTGTAGGCATTTCATATTACTGAAAATTTCTAGATGGCTGTTGGTACCAGTTGATAAACCTTTCATTTGAATCTAAGTTTATGAAAATCGGTTCAGCCATCTCTGAGGAAAGTTAGTATACTTATTTTCACAATTTTTTGCACATTTTACCTCATAATTCCGAAACCGGAAGTCGGATCCAAATAATATTCAGGGATTTTGTATGGGACCACAAGACCTTTCATTTGAATCTAAGTTTGTGAAAATCGGTTCAGCCATCTCCAAAAAAGTTGGACAAAAAAGCGTTACATACACACACACAGACATTTTGCGTACTCGACGAGCTGAGTCGAATGGTATATGACACTCGGCCCTCCGGGCCTCGGTTCAAAAGTCGGTTTTCACAGTGATTGCATAACCTTTCTATATGAGAAAGGTAACAAGTACTACTGAATCCCATCGAATTCTTGTTGAAACTGACAGGAAACTGCCGGTCGCGACGATTTTAAGTTGGGGATTTCAGTGTGAAACACAACCAATGCACTGATCAACCCAAAAAAACTGAAAATGTTGATTTGTAGGGATCGTTGAACGAAGATAATTCCGGTAACGTTAGTTGCTAAGCCAATTCTGGTTGTCTACTCTTCAAGGGAATGATATAAAAATAGGGTAAATGGGGGAAACCCTCATGAGCTGAATGAGCGAAAAACGATAAGTTACATTTTGCTTTCTCGACAAAAGATGAGAAATGAATTTATTTTGAGAATCTCAAGCACAGCGAATCATGAGTCGACCCTGATCAACCATCGACATAATCTGCAAAACCAAATCGAGCTTCTCAAACCAGGCAATATTGTGAATATTAATCGCCACTGATAGCAAATGATGAAATGAATCACGCATTGCTCGGAAAATGACCAGATTGCTCCAATATATGAGATAGTCAAATTGCAACACGACCAAGTCCCCGCACACACAGCGAACGCAGTCTAGAACATCGTTTCTGGTCCTCCCGTCATGCTTCCCAGGCTTGACCCCTTCCGTTTATCATTTGCTTTCATCGATGTCTCACGCACTTGCTAAGATAGGACTTCACTAGTTATTAAGATGTGGGAGAATGACTTCACTGTATCTCTTCAAACGATTTACAGTTTTTTCGACGTAGTATTCTTGAGTTGGAGAAAAGATTGAAAGCTTTAGAAGAAAGTATCTTTATTTGAATAAAGTATCTTGAATCTATTACTTACAATGAACATTTATTTGAGAGAACGAATAAAGAAAAACACGTGTAGCCTATTTGCTCTGTTAATGAAGAATGAATATTTATTACAGATTCAAGACTTTCATGACAAGGTGGAAAAACATTGTTGTTAATACACACTGAATACAAAATGATCAGTTTATTGTCAACACATCTCCTTAAGCTGATCACTCTCGTATTCCTAAATTGATACAATGCTTCTTAAAGGTAATTGGTGGAAGGCTCTTTGTGAGCATGTCGGCTAGCAGATCTGTTGTAGCAATGTATTTCACGACTATTTTGTTATTATCAATGCACTCTTTAATAAATTTCAATTTCACATCTGTATGTTTCATCTTCTTCGAAGGAACATCCGGCTAAACTAAAACGATAACCAATTGGTTATCCTCACAGATTTCAACTGTGTATTGATCGCGTATATCGAGTTCATCAAATAACTTGCATATCCAAACAGCTTCACAGATACAGTCCGCAAGAGCCGAGCACTCAGCTTCAGTTGACGACAAAGCAATCGTCCCCTGCTTTCTGGTAGTCCAAGAGGTTGTAGCGTTGTAAATCCGAAATAGGTACCCGGATACGGAACGACGATCATTGACGTCTGTTGCGCAATTTGCATCGACGAATCCCATAATCTGCTTATCAACTATTTCCATGGGAGTGGAAGCAGGTTTGCACGTTACCATACCAAACCGCTTTAATATAGCTTCAACGTATCCTTGCTGACTAAGCTGCCTTATAACGTTCTATTCGCAAACCAATGAAAATCTGTGCTTCTCCAAGATCTTTTGAATTCCTGCTGCAATATTCTTTTAACAACTTCAATTTCACGAACATTTTTTGCGATAATAAGCACGTCGTCAACATATAACAGCAAATATACAGGCCCGCATTTTTCATTTCTTACGTACAAACATGTGTCTTTTTCACAACGACGAAAACCAATCCTTGCAGTGAAGACGTTGAATCGATCGTTCCATGATTTAGACGCTTGATTTAGTCCATAAAGGGATTGGTTAAGTTTGCATATCCTATCCCCCTCTTCAAACCCTATAGGTTGACGCATGTATATATCTTCGGACAGATTGCCGTTAATGAAAGCTGCCGTAACATCCATTTGATGAACAGCATAATTGTGTTGGTTGGCGAAAGCTAACATCATCCTGACAGTCGTCATCTTTACAACAGGAGAATAATAGTCGAAACCGTATCGCTGAGTGAAACCTCTGGCAACTAATCGTGCCTTCCGCTTCTGAATAGTTCCGTCGGAATTAAGCTTCAGCCGAAATACCCACTTATTATCCAAGATCTTCTTACCTTCAGTAAGGTCAACCAACTGCCACGTGTTATTTTCTGCTAGTGATCGGAGTTCTTCCTCAATGGCTATCTTCCATTCTGGCCAATCTTCTAACCTTTTCAGCTCATCAATATTATCCGGAACTTCCTCAACGAAGCTCTCTGTGTTTAGAGCATACGCCACGCATAAATAATCACTAAGTCTAACAGGAGGTTTTCGAACGCGCTGACTGCGTGAAACAACTTGTGAACTTGTCATTGCATCGTCATCTTTGCATTCCGTATGTGGATTATACTGCTGCGACTCCTGTACTAATTGACGACAGTCTGCGTTCTGTTGCTCTGGATTAAAAACACCATCAACACGAGCATCAACTTGTTTCGTGTTTCTTTTGGAACGAAACTAACTGTGCGCCTTTCGCCAAACGATTTGTTCGAAATATTGCCCGTGGAAATAATCGTCAACTAAGTTGAAAGTTGGAGAAATGGTAACCTTCGGTTCTTTTCAGGATCCAAAGCATTTTACAAGCAACTTATAAGATTTTACTCGGAACGGATGATTTATTAATAGAACAATATACCAAAATAAATGTACATTTTTAAAGTGATCTTCTCCTTGTCGACAGCAGTCCTACGTCAATCTCGTGGTTATGTCTCTAACATTACCTACTACAAATCGGACTGATTTTGGAAAAAATCACTAGCACAACACATTGTTTTGGAAAATGTCATTTTTCGACTTGAACCATTTGGAAAAATGGTAAAACAAAGTTTGACCCTTTTTAAAAGACAGTCATCAAAATCTAAGAGGAATCTGGAAACATTTGTTCGAGTAGGCGCGAAATTCATCGAACAAGAAATTTTTCAAATATTTTCCAAATGAATGAAAGCTTTTTGTGGTAGATCATGAGAAAACGATTGTTTAACCTTCCTGTCTTTATACCGAAAATAGTAATAAAAAAATCAAAAACGAAACTCACTAAATTTTCTGAGAGACGGCTAAACCTAAACACAAATGAAAATTCTTATGGCCTAATAAGTTGCTATCGAATTTTTTTCCGATCCGTCTTCCGGTTGCGGAACTAGAGAATGAAATGTGTTGAAAATTCAAACCGATACTTGGAGTGACGATGCAAGAAAACGGAAAAATTGTTCTTAATTTAGCTTCTGGCTGCATAGAAATTGAAAAGCTAATGTTAGTTTTTTTTCCAAATGAAGGTTCTAATCTATGGTTATTTTTTTCTTCAAAGTATCTTCTTGTTTTATTTATGAAAAAATAAGTTTCTGAAAATATACACATGCGACTTCACTTTCATGATTATGTATTAGAACATCTTTGATTTGACAGGTGACTTACCACTTTATTTTCCATAACCTTCACAGTAATTAGTATTTATGAAACGTAGTTATAAAAAATATAAATTAGTTAAAACTATTAAACTATTCACGACTGTTCAAAATTTTAATGATAAATGACATGTTCAACTACAATCCGAATTCCAAACTTCTCCAAAACAATACATTTATCGTTATCGTCATCATAAATCAACATTGTTTGTCTGCTTCTTCCTATTTTGCATGCAGTGGTGTGTATGGGACTGTGAATTCAATCTGAATTCCTGTGATCTCACAAGAATCTCTAAAACTCTTACTGATATTCTCCGCCATTATCACAGCGAAAACGCGATATATGGCTATCAAAATGATTCTCTGCCATTGCAACGTAAGTTTTGAACATATCCAGTACTTCGTATTTAGTACTCAGAAAATACACCACCGAAAAATGTGTATAATATCGCTTACCGTTCCAAGCAGTTGGTGTCAAAGCTCCGCAGACGTCACTATGGATGAGTTCAAGTGGCGGTGAACTTCTTGGTAGTGGCATTCCAATGAAAGGTGCTCGAGTCTGTTTCCCTTTCATACATGGTTCACAGACCTGATCACCACGCAATGCTTTCAAATCCTGATCAAGCCCTTTTACCATATTCTTACTCAGTATCTTCTTTAATCCGGTACGCCACATGTGACAAAACCTTCGGTGCCAACTACCACTCATGTTCGTTTCAACCACAAACATCTCCGAATAAGAAACTTTTTGAATCTCCACATCAAATTCGTACAACCGATCATGTCGACTACCGGTACAGACGACAAGGCCATTGCGTTTGATGAACGCTTTATCATTGTTGAAAATCACCTGCATGTTCAACTGACTTATACGTCGAATGGAAAACAGGTTGTAACTCAACTCTGGAACATAAAGCACTTTTTCCACTGTGCATTTCAGCTTTCGTTCACCGATATTCGCAAGCATATTAACTTTTCCGAAAAAACGGCACTGCACTGTCTGGCTGGATGCAACTCTAATGGTCACTGGGTCTTCAAGCTTCTGAACATCACGTAACCAATCTTTCGCACAGACCATATGGTCAGATGCTCCGGAATCCAGAATCCATCTACGTTTTGCATTGTCTATATCGCATTCGCAAAGATAATCACTAACAAATGTCAATTCTGTTTCACTGCAGTGAGCATTTTGTTTCTTCTTCTTTAGATTTTTCATTGAATCTTTTCTCGATTCCTCATCTTTGCGCGACGGACATTCGAATCGTTTGTGTCCGATCTTTCCACAAGAAAAACATTTCATATTTTTATTGGTTTTACCAACCTTTCCTGCGAAAGCTGTCGATTCTACACAATGTTCAATCCCGTGAGTGTTTTCACGTTTTACACTTTCATTCAGCAACCGTGCCCGAACGAAGTCTAGTGTGCACTGCTCCGCGGAGAGAGTTTCCAACACTGTCACTAGCTGACTGTATAAGAAGGGCATCGTTTGAAGTAAGTACAATACCACCAATTGATTCTGCAGCTTGATTCCTGCTGAGTCGAGACTCACCATTCGATCTAAATTCATCTAATGTGTCTGCATCGATCCGGATTCCTCAAGTTTCATCGATGACAGCTTCTTTAGAAGATAAAATTGACCAGAGATCTCTTTCCGAGCGAACTTGTTTTGCAACGTCATCCAAATTTGCATCGGCGACCGTTTCCCTTTGATGCACTCTAGCTGAGAATCCGCGATGTTCCGAATAAGTACGGATTTACATTTCACATCCAATTTCCTCTTATCTGCCAACAACACCACCTTGGCTCGATTCTCATCAACAGAATCGGTTATCTACAGTTGGTATTTTGCCATCTCGTCTGCTTCTTCCTGAATGTTTTCGAGCATATTTAACTCCTCCAGGTGGACTTCCATACGATAGCTCCAGTTCGCATAATTGGAACCATCGAAGAGGTAGATTTTTCTGTCCTCTTCCATCACAACCGGACTTATTCGCGCACTCCAAACTTTTAAGGTTAGGGTTCAGGCTGGGTCCATAACCTGAGAGAACGAATAAAGAAAAACACGTGTAGCCTATTTGCTCTGTTAATAAAGAATGAATATTTATTACAGATTCAAGACTTGCATGACAAGGTGGGAAAACATTGTTGTTAATACATACTGAATACAAAATGATCAGTTTATTGTCAACATTATTTTCATTCAAAAAATCCCACAAATTGAACTGTCAGTGGCTAGCAATAGGATTCTTGACCCAACGCTCTCAATGTTCGCTACTCGAAAAGTCAATTATTTTTGCATTACGTACTATTTTTTCATTAAATCAACAAAACACTGCAAACCTTCACTTTACCAGTCTGGTAGTAGGATATTATTTATTTATTATTGCATTTTCCTAAGAAACAGAGCACCTGGCCAATAAACTAGAACAACTGGATGCATTGAAAGGTTATTCTAGGATTTACGATAAGATATGATTGTGTTCCTCCAGAGCTTGCCTACACTGCGCTCTGGCTGTTCATCCATCTGTTATAGGTTGGAAAAACCTTTCAACTTTGAATGCACATGTAATCAACATGTTATGGCAAGCTTTCACCGTAACGTCAATTATGCGTATTAATGTAATATGAAAATCCCAAAAACAATGCCATCCAATGTTGCTCATACATTATTCAATTGGGAGAATATCGCAGGTGTTGTGTACATACGATTAGTTCGTAAATGGAGGTTTCAGTGTAGTAGAGTGAGTGCACAATCCGTTGAACAATATGCCAAATTCGAACTATGTTTATGAAGAATGCTGATGATTTGTTCAAGACGAAGGGCCATTTGTATTGAACAAAATGTCTTTCGAACTACAGATTTCAAAATAATCATAACATGGACACAAGAATTGTTACATCAAATTACTCTGCTACTTTGTTACAGTTATTCAGGTGCGGTTTACCAATATTGTTATATTTCCCAAGCAACCAGAAGTTCCACAATTACTTAAAAAAGTCCACTTTCTTGCTGCTTAAAAGTACACGCAGAGCTTTTGAGAACTTGAAAGTACAGATCAAGTTCCGCGTGAACTTTCTAGCTGCTTAAGAAAACACGTGGCCATTTTTGACAGTTCGAAGTACAGAACGAGTTCCGCGTGAACTTTCTCACTGCTTAAGAGTGCACGTGGTACTTTTAGCAAATTGAAAGTACAGAACAAGTTCCGCGTGAACTTTTTCGCTGCATAGAAGCTGAACAATGTATTCTAGAAGCAGCTTAGAAGTTCGTTCCGCTGCGTCGCGCGAACTTTCAAGTGTGGATAATTACTTAAAAATGGGCTGCTTAGAAGGCTATTGATTAACTTTGAGAGCTGCTTAAGCCAAATCAGTCCCTTTTATCCGAACTTTTGGTTAGTTGGGTTATTACTCACACAGCAAATCCGTCAATTGTTCATTATTCACATATAAAATAGTCCTAGCTACAGTAAGGAATGAAATTTGTTCGCGCAACGTCAGTGATATTAAACACGTAATTCGTTGCTTACGGAATGGGGGAATAAACTTTTATGAGCAGCATCGCATTAATTTCTCAAGTGGCCTCCTTTTTACACAGCACACCAAACTTTGTGCTCTACAATTTATTTATCCCATGCTACACCTCAGCACGGCAGCACCGGGCAGTTTTGATGTGGCAGTCTTAATCCATTCCAGGGACAATTACCAGAGGCAAAAAATAAACAACAAATCTGCTTTCGACGAAGATCTTCTTCAAAGTTACCATTAAATACGAGATATTTGCAACTTATTTGCAGTAAGGATTTAACATCAATTATATCAAAGTTGATTTTCTTTTTGTTTCTCTCTCTCTCTCTCTCTCTCTGCAGGTACACAAACGGATAACCTATTTACGGCATCTAATCGTCAGCTTGGCACAGGCGAAGGACATCTCCCGGACGTTGCTGGTCTTCTCGCATGATCACTTTGACGATGACATCAACGATCTGGTGCAAAGTATAGATTTTTGCAAGGTTATGCAGGTAGGTGGCGGAAAGAAAAACCCAGCGAACAATCCGTATTTTCACGCTCTGACATGATATTATCAATTACAGATATTTTATCCCTTCTCAATACAAACTCATCCGAGTGAATTCCCTGGAGCAGATCCCGGAGACTGTCCCAGAGATATCAAGAAGGAACAGTAAGTCGTTTTAATTTACATAATTTTTTTTTGTTTTTTACCCCATGACATAAAATCGCGTCAGGTATTGTGTTTAAGTTTACCTAGGAACTGATCTTGAAGTTACTTAAATCTCGTCACAAAATGGATTATTCTCTCGGTTTTTTTTATTCAATAATATAATATAATATTAAGGCACACTGCTTAAGCTCTAAGATGCCAAGAGTATTTACTAATCTTAATTATCGTCTAACTTAAAACTAGAGTAGTATCATTATGTAATATAGTATCTGGCGATCGGTAGTGGCCGGTGAATTGAATTTAGGATGAGATGATTCCAGATGGCGATGGTAATTTTCTATGTTGGCCGCATTCTTCGGTCCGTGAGGGTCCGCGGGAAACACCCCCAGGCTACGAAGGCCCGGCGGGTGGCCCGCATGCTGGTCATTGACTGGAGCGGTCTTCCGATGATGGTGATGTTACGGAAGAGAATGAAAAAAAGAAGTAAATATTGTGGGAAACGGGGTAAAAAAGGGGTGTGGGAACAAAATGTTTGAAAACGACAGAGATCTAATTAGTTGCCATCGAGATGGTGAAAAAACAGGGAAAGGGGAACGAAAAAGTTAGTGACAAAAAAAAAGATCTTGTTAATTCCAATGAAGATGGTGGACAGGGACGGGGATCGAGAGAATCGGGCGGATGTTAGTGTCGAACCTGTAGGTGGAGATTATATTTTCTGAGCGAGAAATAACACATTACACTTGTATATCAATGTGTTTAAGGTACTGGTATATGAGAAGCATATATGAACTATCCCGACTCGCCAACACATCCCGAACCGGCACCTCAGGCGGTCTACCTCGGGCCCTGAGGGATTCCAGTAGCTTCGACCTGGCGTCACGATACTCTACGCATGACCACACGACATGCTCGATGTCCTGATAACCGTCGCCACAGGTGCAGAGCCCGTTCTCCACGATCCCGATACGCCGGAGATGTGCGTTGAATGTATAGTGATTTGACATGAGCCGTGACATAACGCGAATGAAATCACGACTCATGTTCATCCCCTTGAACCAAGGTTTCGTCGATACCTTAGGGATAATGGAGTGTAGCCATCGTCCCAGTTCGTCATTCGTCCATGAAGTTTGCCAACTTTCGAGAGTTTTCTGACGAGAAATACTGAAAAATTCATTGAAGCAGATTGGTCTTTCATAAATATCACCTTCCAATGCGCCCACTTTAGCCAATAAGTCTGCCTTTTCATTGCCCGGAATGGAACAATGCGAAGGGACCCAGACTAACGATATTAAATAAGACCGTTCAGATAAAGTTCTCAAATGTTCCCGTATTTCCCCAGGAAATATGGGGGATACTTTCCTGGCTTCATTGCCCGGAGAGCTTCTATTGAACTTAGACTGTCCGTGACAATGAAGTAATGGTCTTTGGGCATGGTTTCAATGATCTCGAGGGTGTACTGAATAGCAGCTAATTCTGCGACGTAAACTGAAGCCGGATCACTGAGTTTGTAAGAAGCGGTGATGTTTTGATTGAAGATGCCGAAGCCTGTGGACTCGTTGATGTTTGATCCGTCAGTGTAAAACACCTTTTCTCAGTTGACTGTTCTAAATTTTTTATAAAAAATATTTGGGGCCACTTGAGGGCGCACGTGATCCGGAATTCCACGAATTTCTTCTCTCATGGATGTGTCGAAAAACACAGTAGAATCAGAAGTATCCAAGAAATGAGCACGGTTGGAAACAAACGAAGAAGGATTAATATTCTGAGCCATGTAATCAAAATACAAGGACATAAAACGGGTTTGAGAGTTAAGCTCAACTAACCTTTCGAAGTTTTCAATCACCAGAGGATTCAAAATGTCGCATCGAATGAGCAAACGATATGAGAGATCCCAGAACCGGTTTTTCAGTGGAAGAACGCCCGCCAGCACTTCGAGGCTCATCGTATGAGTCGATTGCATGCAACCCAAGGCAATACGCAAACAACGATACTGAATTCTTTCCAGCTTGATGAAATGAGTGTTCGCCACTGATCGGAAGCAGAAGCATCCGTATTCCATCACGGACAACATCGTTGTTTGATACAACCTGATCAGGTCTCCTGGGTGGGCACCCCACCATGATCCGGTTATTGTACGAAGAAAGTAGATTCTCTGCTGGCATTTTTGTTTCAGATACCTAATGTGACATCCCCAGGTGCCTTTGGAGTCGAACCAGACCCCGAGATATTTAAATGTGAAGGCCTGAGCTATGGTTTCACCCCCTAGTTGAAGCTGTAATTGTGCTGGTTCTCGCTTCCTCGAAAATACAACCAGCTCAGTCCGTAGAGAACTCGATACCCATTTGAAGAGCCCATGATGATAAGTTGTCGAGAGTATCTTGTAATGGTCCTTGGAGAACGGCAGCTTTGGGTCCTATAATAGACACAACGCTGTCGTCGGCAAGTTGTCTTAGCGTGCAAGATGTGTTGATACATTCATCGATATTACTTACGTAAAAATTGTATAAAAGGGGGCTTAAGCATGAGCCCTGAGGAAGACCCATGTAGCTGAATCGTATTGTCGACAAATCACCATGCGCAAAGTACATGTGTTTCTCAGACAATAGATTATGTAAAAAGTAGTTTAAAACTGGCGAAAGACCATGCTGATGCAACTTCTCAGATAGGATATTTATAGAAACTGAGTCAAAAGCCCCCTTAATGTCTAGGAAAACTGACGCCATTTGTTCTTTACGAGCAAATGCCATTTGAAGAGATCTGTTGAGAGCAACGCAAGACAATCGTTCGTTCGTTTGCCCCTGCGGAAACCAAATTGTGTATCTGAAAGTAAACCATTAGTTTCGACCCAATTGTCTAGACGAAACAGAATCATTTTTTCGAACAATTTCCGGATACAGGAAAGCATAGCAATCGGCCGATACGAATTGTGATCGGAGGCTGGTTTCCCTGGTTTTTGAATGGCGATAACTCTGACTTGTCTCCAGTCGTGTGGGACAATATTACCCGTGAGGAACTTGTTGAATAAATTCAGCAAGCGCCTTTTGGCGGGGTCAGGCAGATTTTTCAACAAGTTGAATTTTATTCTGTCTAATCCCGGGGCTTTATTGTTACATGACAAAAGTGCAAGTGAGAGCTCTACCATCGAAAACGGTGATTCGTTTGTATTTGGTGTCGCGGCGCGGGTGATCTTCTGTTCCGGAACAGAGTCTGGGCATACTTTTTTAGCGAAATCGAATATCCAGCGGTTGGAGTATTCCTCGCTTTCATTCGTGGTGTTATGATTGCGCATTCGTCGGGCTGTGTTTCAAAGAGTGCTCATAGATGTTTCTTTCGTTAAGCCGTCTATAAACCGACGCCAGTAACCGCGTTTCTTGGCTCTAATCAAGTTCTTAGTTTTAACGTCTAACGCCGCGTAATTCCGGTAATTATCAGGCGTTCCATTTTTTCTGAATTTTTTATACGCGGAGGCTCTCTCCGCGTTTAAATTTGTGCACTCTTTGTCCCACCACGGGTTGGGAGGACGGATGTTAGTTTTTGCGCCGGGTACACGTTTCGTCTGAGCTTGAATCGCAGTATCGAGAATCAAGCCAGCCAAAAACGTGTACTCTTCCTCCGGAGGAAGTTGTTGAGTTCTTTCAAGTTTCTCAGATATCGAGGTCGCATAGCTATTCCAATCAATATTTCGTGTGAGGTCATACGAAACATTGATTGTCTTCGATGGTTTTAAGCCGCTGGTGATTGATATTACG
This sequence comes from Malaya genurostris, assembly GCF_030247185.1. Taxonomy (NCBI): domain Eukaryota; kingdom Metazoa; phylum Arthropoda; class Insecta; order Diptera; family Culicidae; genus Malaya; species Malaya genurostris. The sequence continues at coordinate 64,222,267 of NC_080570.1, read as the reverse complement.
ATCGGTAGATGATCACTACCGTGGGGATCAGGAATTACCTCCCACGTGCAATCCAACCGTAGCGATGTCGAGCAAAGGGATAAATCCAGCGCACTTGGTCTTGCTGGTGATGCAGGAATCCGTGTCATTTCTCCCGTATTCAAGATTGTCATATTGGTCAAAGGTCCTTACCTTTGATTGTAACATGACATGCGACAACTTCAATACCTGGTATCGATGGGAGGTTAATTCGATAAAAAGTTAGCACTTTTTGATCCCTAAAAGTACTCCTCCATAGGGATCATCTCGATCCAGGCGAATAATGTTAAAATCGTGGAAGTTTAAGGATATTTCAGAAGTTAGCCAAGTTTTGCACAATGCAAATGCGTCACATTTCAGATTATTTACTTGAAATTTAAAAGAATCTATTTTTGGGATGATACTTCTGCAATTCCACTGTAAAACAGTGATTAGATCCGTGACCTCGGTGGATGATTTAGCCATCGAAGGATACAATCGCTGAGAGAAGGGGCCAATTTGCAGTCAACTGCTTCAAATATGTTTTTACTGTTGGCATGAAAGCAATTAAAAAGGCTTCTAAGAGGGTCTGAAATATTGAAAGTTGTAAAAATCCAGTCCACAACATCAGAGAACTTGATAAGTCCAGCACCTAGTTGGTTCTCTGGTAGATTTTCTGGGACGCTTGGGGATTTTGTAGTCCCGGGAAGTCGTGGGAATTCCATCTCGGAATTGAGTTTTCTGAGACCAGGAGCTTTTTGCTTCGGTGTTGTGTCCCGATTCCCGTTAGCTGTAACTTTTCGAAGCCCTTCGGAAGACACCTTCGAACCTTTACTAGGTAGCTTATGAGAGGATTTATTTATTCTTTTCCTACAGCTATGAGGGACCGCCGAAGATGGACCTTCCAAAGGGTCGTCAGAATCGCTCGACTATGGGTTCGTTGTCTGTTTAGGAGGGGTGGCACTTTTAAGCATCTCTGCGAAAGAACGCTTGGAGTGCTCCTTTAGGGAACGCTTCATTCGATCACCTCGCAGTTTGTAAGCGGGACAATCAGAGAGGTCATGCGGACCCTCCTTACAGTAGAGACACTTTTCAGCATCCTTACCGCAAGAGCCGTCCGCATGAGCCTCCCCACAGTTAGCACAACGTGGCTTATTGCTGCAATGGGTAGCTGTATGCCCCAGTTGTTTGCAATTAGTACAGTTCATTACTCGGGGTACGAATAGGCGAACAGGCAAACGAACCCGGTCCAAGAGGATGTAGTTGGGCAAAGCAGAACCGGCGAAGGTCACACGATAAGAGTCTGATTGGGGATAGGGCTTTGTTCCATCCCCGGCGATCGATACTGAATGCAATCGCTTGCAATCCAATATCTTGACGGATAGCTCTTTATGCGAGACTTTTTACAATCAAGGGAAGTCTCCATTTGATCATCGGGAACGGGGGGGTCAGGATTTAAATTAGGCATAGCGGAACTACTTCCGCGCAGAAATAAATGAATCGGGGAGAAATAGAACAATCGAATGCAGGAAGGAAAAAAACTAAATAATATTACTTAACTTAAATCCAACGGGGGCCACCAAGGCCTAGCCCTCGTCGATCGGCGTATCGCCGCTGCGATGGTGTGCAAAAAACCTCCGAGAGGAAAAAGCACACTCTTTTGTAATCCGCACAGTGATATCACGTACACCGCTGGGCCTGTTTTGATCGATCGAACAATCACCGGCTAACGGTACTGTTTCGATCGTCCGCTCACAACAATACACTGCTTCAGTATATAATGTGCATAAAACCTCTCACAGGAAAATGCACTATTGTCTATTACACAATAGCGATCTAGTTTTGATCGTCCGGTCACTTTATCACAAACGGCACTGGTTTTCAACGCTTTCGCAGTAAACACAAAGCACGTCCGTTCACTCGGAAGGTTGAAACGGCAAAAAAATGAATTCTCTCGGTTGTTGTTGAAGTATTATCTCTTCAGACATCCACTTTACAAATTCAAACAACGGTGTGCGTGTTCATAAAACATTGTGTTCCCAACCCGTAGAAAATTGAAGAACCAATCTCCATTGTTAGGCTTCACTTCATTGGGTTACGTACTTGTAGAGCAGTACTTCGCATGTTATGAAAATTCGACAATCGGTTCACCCAATGCACATTGGAGTAATAAGGAGTGTATCGATAAGTAGTTAGCAACATTCAAACAGTTATTACTCTGAAATGGCTTAATTTTTTGCTGCATGTTTTGCGGTGACATGTTTGTTTACATGTCAATAACAGCTGCGCAATCGTTTGTTTTCGGTACGGTTTATCGTTTCAATGATGAGTCGAATTGATCCGGAAAGGCGAAAGAAAATTCTGCACACTTGGTGCTCAGAAAGTGGTGTCACGTACAACGAAATTGCAAAACGGGTGAAAGTGCACCACACCAGTGTCAAAAATACTATCGAGAAGTTCGGTAAGACCCTTTCCATGAAGCCAGCCCGGCCGGGACTTAAAAGTGGTTGAGTACATCAGGAAAAACCCATCGGCGTCGACGCGGGATTTGGCCAAGCAGTTCAACACCAGCATCGGGATGATTCAACGGATCAAAGTTCGGAACTCCCTGAAAACGTACAAGAAACAGAAGGTGCCGAAAAAGTCTTTGGTACAGCAAGTTCAGGCCAAAACAAGAGCGCGAAAACTGTATAACCGGATTCTACAGAATAAAGACGGATGCATCCTGATCGACAACGAAACCTACGCCAAGGAAGACTCTCGAGCGCTGCCCGGACCGCAGTATTATACGAAATCGGTGTACCAAAACCTGTACGACGCTGACACCACGGTGGCGATGGAAAAGTTTGGGCAGAAGGTGTTGGTCTGGCAAGCAATTTGTACCTGTGGTTTGCGATCGTCGATTTTCTTCACGATGGACACAATTAACGCCAAGGTGTACGAGAAAGAATGTTTGAATAAGAGAATGCTGCCACTGTACAGAAAGCATAAGGCTCTTCCTCTCTTCTGGCCGGATTTGGCTTCAGCCCAGTACGCCAACTCCGTTCTACAGTGGTTGTCAAAAAATAATGTACAATTCGTGGAAAAGGACATCAACCCACCGAGTTGCCCGGATCTTCGGCCAATTTAAAGGTATTGGACAATTGTCAAGCGGCACTTTCGGAAGGAAGGTACAGTGTCTCAAAACATGCAGGAGTTAAAAAAAACTGGACAGCTGCCACCAGAAAAGACACAAAAGTAACTGTGCAGAATTTAATGAAGAATGTCAAGTCCAAAGTGCGAGCGTTTCACAGAAACTAGAATTTTCTTCAATATAAACAGTGAAATGCATAAAAATGTAATTTTTCTACAATATATCGAAAACTGATGAAAAAAAAAATTTTTTTTTAGCTTTTATATTCAATAATCAATGTTGCTAACTACTTTTCGACACACTCCTTAAGGATGAAAAATGGAAAGTTTTTTGTGACATGATGCTATTGACTAACTGTACAATAGAAACGCTATCATGTTCATTTACCACAAATTCCCTATTTATACTGGGGGTATTTATTTAACATAGAACCAAGGTACCAGCAGAAAACTACATAGATTTTTTTTTTCAATAATATAATATATTTTTAGGCACACTGCCTAAGCTCTAAGATGCCAAGGGTATTTCCTATTCTCAATTAACGACTAACTTTAAACTAGAATAGTATCATTAGATTTTGTCGTCTCGGATTTTCGAAAATCCAACTTTCAGCTGGCGATCGGCAGTGGTCGGTGAATTATATTTTGCATGAGTCTTCCTGATGGCGTTGTTAGATATCTATGACCGCTTCCTTCGGTTCGTGTGGGTCTGCGGGAAACACCTTCAGGCTACGAAGCCCCGGCGGGTGGCCCGCATGCTGGTAATCGACTGGAGCGGTCTTCCGTGGGTGATGTTACGGAAGAGAATGAAAAAAAGTAAATATTGTGGAAAGTGAGGTAAAAAGGGGGTATGGGAACAAAATGTCTGAAAACTAGAGAGGTCTAATTAGTTGCAATCGAGATGGTGAAGAGACGAGGAAAGGGGGAACGAAAAAGTTAGTGACAAAAAAAAGATCTTGTTAGTTCCAATGAAGATGGAGGACAGGGACGGGGATCGAGAGAATCGAGCGGATGTTAGTATCGAACCTATAGGTGGAGATTATACTTTCTAAGCGAGGAATAACACATTACACTTGGATATTAATGTGTTTGAGGAAATGGTATATGAGAAGCATGTATAGACTATCCCGACTCGCCAACACATCCCGAACCGGAACCTCAGGCGGTCTACCTCGGGCCCTAAGGGATTCTAGTAGCGTCGACCTGGCGTCGCGATACTCTACGCACGACCACACGACATGCTCGATGTCCTGATAACCGTCGCCACAGGTGCAGAGACCGCTCTCCGCGAGCCCAACACGCCGGAGATGTGCGTTGAAAGTGTAGTGATTTGACATGAGCCGTGACATAACACAAATGAAATCGCGACTCACGTTCATCCCCTTGACCCAAGGTTTCGTCGATACCCTAGGGATAATGGAATGTAGCCATCGTCCCAGTTCGCCATTGCTCCATGAAGTTTGCCAACTTTCGAGAGTTTTCTGACGAGAGATACTGAAAAACTCATTGAAGCAGATTGGTCTTTAAAACTACATATATTGTATTTGATTGCATATACAAGGAACGCAATCTAGACAGCTACATATTGCACTGTTGAATGACTCCGCCTTTTTCCAACCGATTATGACAAATCAGCCAGACTCTGCAATGTCAGTGTTTCCTTCCGAAATAACAGAGATCTATTTACACTCGAAAACTGTGCTTGATTTTTGTTTTGTTGTCAAAAAAAAGGATTTTTGGTGTCATATACAATTATCAAATACAATGCAAAATAACCAAAAAAGAAAAAAATAAGTTAAGGCGAAGTTATGAAACATTCAAATAGGTCCTGTCTAGATGGCGCACCCTGTAGTAAAACTACAAAACTCAATGCACCGTTTTATCCCATTTTCTCTTGTTATACTATTCAGTTGGTCTATGACATATAATAGGCACAGGCACAAATCTTCAAATAACTAGGGGAACGTGCCACTTGAGCCAATTAGTTCTGATTCCTGATAGTCCGTATTACGTAGCAAACTACTGCGATCCAAGTACATACAATAAGGATGACAGAACTAGCCCATTTTCACCTCAATTCTTTTCATTATTCGTATTTTTAATTAATCTTTCTCCCGCATTTCGAAAGGAGGCTGATTGCGGTTGCTTAAATCTATTTTTATTACATACAAAACCCAAAAAAGTATATTGCATTTATACCATTTTTTTCTTTTAACTGAGTTTTGAAATGAGTCTTGATCTACAATCCTGAAGCAGGTCCAATAGGACCTATCAAATTTGATCTATATTACTTAGAAAATTCAAGTTACCCGAGTACGTATAGTAGAAATTACACCATTAGACCGTTTAACCTGTTTTATCTCAATTCTTTTTCGTTATTAGCATTCTTAGTTAAATTTTCTTCCACATTCCGAAAGGAGACAGATTCAATTTATATAAAGTAGAAATTCTTAAAAAGTAGATTGCAAATAGATCTAAAGACCGCATGAATCATTTTATACCATTTTACCCCAATTCTTTTCATTAAACGGGGTAAATGTGTTAGTGAGCACTTGGGTCGATGCAGTTTTGTAAATAAAATGAGTCAATTGCGTATAGTGTATAACTGACTTCAGGAATGTAGATCAGGATTCATTTTATAACTCAGTTTAAGGATAAATTGGGGCGAAACAGAATATCACGAGTCATGTGATTATGGATAAAGATATAATCTAATTCGTGGGGACTATACTTCGCTTAAATACCGATCATTAGAACTTATTATTCTAAAAATATACGTGAGAAGAATATTTGGGATAAAACTGGATAGAGTTATCTATGGTTTTTCTAATTATAAGCAATCGTTTATTAGAGTTGTTTGCATGTTGGGAGTACATTTTGGTTAGACACATTCAATTGGTTAAGAGTTTTAAGGTCAATATTCAAAGTAAATTTGGAAAAAAGGATACATTAGTAGAAAACGGGTATGGTAGAGAATTTGCTTTATGCTTTGAACGTAAAGGGTGTTTTTATGAGCTTGCTGATTTGAAATTTTAATAAAACACATGCCAAATTATGAAATGGCCAATTTATTTTTATTTGTTAGTTAATTTCTTGGCATTTAACATTAGAATGTGATTTCGGGCATATGGCCGCCACGACTATTTTTCGTCATTCTGGAGATCCAATATTCGACCACTTTTTCAAGTGTTTGAGGGCGTATTTCAGCAATGACACGTTGAATATTGAATTTCAATGTATCAATCGTTGCTGATTTATCCACATAAACCAATGAATTCACGTATCCCCACAACAAATAATTTCTCGAAATAATGTTGTCGTTAAAATGTTCTTTTACTAAGTCGATTGTTTCGGCTGTAGCAAGTAGCACTATCCTGTTGAAACCACATGTATGTATGTATGTATGTATGTGTGAAGCCACCATCAGTTCAAGGCATTACCAGTGGATGCAGGTAGACTTACAGTAGATCCGAATTTGATTATCAGATAACTTTAATATTATTGCTGTTAAGAAGGCCAAAATGGGCTTTGAGGACCCGGCGCCTTCCAGCAATAACATCCGGCCATATAATAAAGGAATTCGCTGTACCAGCTTAAACCTGCCTGATGGTTTGTTTGTTAGAAGGGTGCGTCTTACTCATTTCAGACCTTCTGGGGAAAACACACAGCTTTCCCCTACGGATCGGGTTGACATTTCACTCCTTCATCCAGTCATTCACTTGTAAGATACCCTGATGCACTTCCATCCCTCTTCCCTTACAATGTACTTGAGCATAGTATTATATAATGTAACATAATACACTTTAATATAATTTCCGGCAGTATAATACAATAAAACACAATATAGTATAAAACGGTGCAAAATCGTATGGTACAGTGTATTATAGTCTACTATAATATTTTATGATGAATATAATAGTATCATAATGTTATGTGACATAATATAGTAAAATATACCATAATATATTGTAATATAGTTTGGTCACTATACGACACTGAATATAATAAAATATTATTATGCATAAAATATAAAAATGTAATACATCACAATGCAATATAATACACCTATAATTGTGTATTAAAAAAATGCATTACAATACTATATAAAACAATACCAAACATTGTACCATAATATAGTATAATATAGTACAATGTAATATTATTTAATATCACAAAATATGACGTAATATAATATGATACAATTTAATAATATATGTGTAAAGTGAAATGTGTAGTATGGAAACGAAAATGTAGCTGATAATGATAAAGATTATAATAATGGTAACAATAGTAATAATAATAATAATAATCATAAAAATAATACTAATAGAAACAATAGAAATACTAATAATAATATTATTAATAATAATAATAGTAATAAAAATAATAATAATAATAATAATACTAATAATAATAATAATACTTAAATACTACAAAATAATATAATATAACATAATATAGTATAATATATTTTAATTTAATATAATATAATACAATGTCATACAATATAATATATCATAAATCAATATATAAAATAACAGTTAATGTAGAGTGTCAGTTATGCTCTTCTATCTTCGCAATACTGCAGGAAGTAGAATATTTCTCTTCTAATAAAAATAATAATATCCACATCTATAAAAATAATATATGTTATTATTATTGATGACCAATTAATAATAGTAACAATAAATATAATAATGAAAATAATAATAAAAAACAACATAATATAGTATATTGAATTATATAATAAATAATAGAATGAATAAAATGATATGTTGCGATATGCAACATATCATTTTATTCTCATCCTCTCATTCTGCCATCAACGCATTCCATCGACCAATTGTCATCACAGATACACGTGTAGGCATGAAACAGGAACCAGTGAGGACCAAGCTCACCTTGTGACGACCTTGATATTTAGTTAAAATTTACTTTAAAAATGATAACTTATAAGGAAAACAAATTTATATTTTGCGCAGAGGTACGTAGTACTACTCATAATAAAGCCTATAATATAATATAATATAATATAATACAACATAATGCAATACAATATAACATAATATAATAGAATACAATATAATATAATATCATATAATATAATATAATATAATACAATATAATATGATATAAGGCAATGCAGTATAATACCATACAACATAGTATAATATGTGAAATAATATGCTATGATACAATATAACAGTTAATGTCGCAGTGTAAGTTACGCTCTTCTAATAATAATAATAATAAAAATAATAATAATAATAATAACAATAATAATAATAATAATAATAATAATAATAATAATAATACATGATGTAATAAACAACAGAATTATATGTTGTAATATACTATGATAAACACTGCACTTTAGGATGGGCTTCAACCTACAAGCCATTTCGCACCCTTTCATTCTGCTACTAACGCAGAAGGCGATAGCACCCAGTCGACGCCGTTCTATTGACCAAATGTCATCATAGACGCTCGGGGAGGCATGAGATAGGGACTTGTGAGTTCTTAGTTATCTCACCATTTGACGACCAGCACTATCCTTTTGAAACCACATGGCTACAAACGATTATAAATACTAATTATCCTGCTACCCAGTGCTTGAGCTGAAATTAGGTAAAGTTCGAGAACACTAGTTTTTTTTTTTTTCATAAATACGTTTATTTCATAGGCAATATACATAAGTTTTTCTTCGCCGTGGCATCCACAATACATAGTAGTTTAAACCTAATACATTTCGAATATCATATTAGTATGTTGGTACTCATTAGTTAATCTAAACACTGTTTTTATCAAGCGAGTTGCTATTTTAAATTACATTAAATAAAATACATTTATTTTGTACATGATCTTATAACTATTTCAGGATTGTTTGTATCAGTTCACCACTTATATTCAATATCCTATAGTTGGCTATTGGTTGAACTCATGGAAGAGAAAACAGTTTAACATAAAATAAAATTTAAATTGGAACTCCAATGGATTTAATGAAATGATAAAGAAGTTTCATGTATGGAAGGTCACGACAAGCAAGAATGTCGCGAACTGGGACATTGGATAGTCTACCTTGGGTACGCAAGGAATTTATTAGTTGAGATCTGACATCACGAAACTCCACGCATGTCCAAACAACATGGTCAATATCGCGGTAACCTTCGCCGCAAGCACAATGATTAGTCTCGGAAAGTCCAATTCGAAGGAGATGTGCATCTAACGTGTAGTGATTGGACATGAGTCTGGACATCACACGAATGAAATCTCTACTCACATCCAGTCCCCTGAACCATGCCTTTGTCGATATTTTAGGAATAATTGAGTGCATCCACCGACCCAGATCATCTTTATCCCAAGAAGCTTGCCAGCTGGCAAGTGTTCTTTGGCGAGACGCGCTATAGAATTCGTTGAAAGCAATCGGTCTCTCATAAATTTCACCCTCAATAGCACCACGTTTGGCTAAAATATCGGCTCTTTCATTGCCTGGAATGGAGCAATGAGCCGGAACCCAAACTATTGTGATTAGATAATTATTATTCAATATGTCGTTCAGACACTGTTTTATTTTACCCAAGAAAAACGGTTCATTTTTGCCAGCAGCGTTTGAGCGAATGGCTTCAATTGCACTCAGACTATCTGTGAAGAGGAAATAATGGTTTGGAGATAATGTGACGATTACATTCAAGCTATAATGAACTGCTGCTAACTCTGCTATATAAACAGATGCAGGTTCTTGAAGCTTGAATGAGGCCGAAACATTATTGTTGAACATACCAAACCCTGTCGCTTCTTCCATTCGCGATCCGTCCGTGTAAAACATTTTCTCAGAGTTAATATGCCTGAACTTACTTGAAAATATTTTTTGGATTTCCATAGAGCGTAGGTGGTCCGGGATTCCACGTACTTCGCGCTGCATGGATGTGTCGAAAAATAACGTTGAGTCAGGTACATTTAGGAGGCTGACACGGATAGGAATATATCTTGAAGGGTTGATTTCCTGTGACATATGGTTAAAATATACTGTCATGAATTTTGTTTGAGATCGAAGCTCGACTAGTCGTTCGAAATTATTAATTACCATGGGATTCAGCACATCACATCTTATTAGCAGGCGTGATGAAAGCTCCCAAAATCGATCTTTTAATGGAAGAACTCCCGCCAGAACTTCAAGACTCATTGTATGTGTCGAATGCATGCAGCCTAAAGCAATTCGCAAACAACGGTACTGAATTCGCTCAAGTTTGATAATATGAGAATTTGCAGCGGAACGAAAACAAACGCATCCATATTCCATCACTGAAAGTATCGTTGTCTGATACAATTTTATTAGATCTTGCGGATGAGCACCCCACCAAGACCCTGTTATTGTTCGAAGAAAATTTACTCTTTGTTGGCATTTCGTTATCAGATACCTAATGTGTCCTCCCCACGTGCATTTGGAATCAAACCACACCCCGAGGTATTTGAAAGTCAAAACCTGTTCGATTATTCTTCCCATCATATGAAGCTGAAGTTGCGCGGGATCATGCTTTTTTGAAAAGACGACCAGCTCTGTTTTCTCCGCAGAGAATTCGATACCAAGATGAACAGCCCAAACGGACAATTTATCTAAGGTATCTTGCAATGGTTTTTGCAGATCAATAGCTTTGGATCCAGTAACTGAAACCACGCCATCATCTGCCAATTGTCTTAGTGTACATGGGGTTACTAGACAGCTGTCAATGTCATTCACGTAAAAATTATAGAGGAGCGGACTGAGGCATGAGCCTTGCGGGAGACCCATGTAGCTAATTCTGATTGTTGCCAAATCGCCATGTGAAAAATGCATGCGTTTCTCTGACAAAAGGTTGTGCAAATAATTATTTATAACCGCTGGGAGTCCATGTTGGTGGAGCTTGTCTGAAAGAACATCAATGGAAACTGAATCAAATGCTCCTTTAATGTCTAAAAATACAGATGCCATTTGTTGCTTTTGAGCGAAGGCAATTTGGATGTCAGACGAAAGTAATGCAAGGCAATCATTCGTCCCTTTATTTCTACGGAAGCCAAACTGAGTATCTGACAACAAACCGTTCGTCTCGACCCAAGTGTCGAGACGTCGTAGAATAATTTTTTCGAACAATTTTCTGATGCAGGACAACATCGCAATGGGTCTATATGAGTTGTGATTGGAAGCTGGTTTCCCCGGCTTTTGAATGGCGATAACTTTCACTTGTCTCCAGTCAGGTGGAACAATATTTTGCTCAAGAAACTTGTTGAACAATTCCAACAAACGTCTTTTTGCGAGGTCGGGCAGATTCTTCACCAAGTTGAATTTAATTCTGTCCAATCCAGGAGCGTTATTGTTACAAGACATGAGTGCTATGGAAAATTCCATCATTGAAAAGGGGCTATCAATGGAATCATCATTTGAAGAAGACTCCCTAACAATGCTATGCGTAGGAACGGAATCTGGACAAACTTTCCTCGCAAAATCAAATATCCATCGATTCGAGTACTCCTCACTCTCATTTCCTACGTTACGATTCCTCATTCGTCTGGCCGTATTCCAAAGAGTGCTCATTGAGGTTTCTCTTGACAAACCTTCCACAAAATGTCTCCAATAGCTGCATTTCTTAGCCCGAAGTATGTTCTTGTACTTGGTTTCTAAAACCAAGAATTTTTCAAAATTCTGAGGAGTTCCTCCTCCTCGTTTTAAAAACGTCTTGAAAGCATTTTGTTTCGCGTGTTTAGCATCTGAGCACTCTTTGTCCCACCAAGGATTTGGAGGTCTTCTGTTAGACGATGGACCAAGAAATCGTTTGGTTTGGGCTTGTTCTGCGGCCTCCAGAATCGAACAAACGAGGAAGTCATATTCTTCAAGTGGGGGAAGCTCTTCCATTGAAGTTAAGACACTTGAAATATTACTTTGGTATTTAATCCAGTCAATATTTTTTGTCAAATCATATGGAATATTAACTGAATTAGCAAAGCCTTTGTTACTGCTAATTGAGATGATGATTGGTAAATGATCGCTACCATGTAAATCAGGAAATACTTTCCAGGTGCAATCTAGTCGAATTGAAGTCGAACAAAGAGATAAATCTAATGCACTTGGACGTGCAGGAGGTCTTGGGATCCGTGTCATGCTACCCATATTTAGTACCGTCATGCTAAAATTGTCGCAAATATTATATATTAGAGATGATCTGCTATCATTGTAAACGGAACCCCACATCATTCCGTGCGAATTGAAATCTCCTAAAATCAAACGTGGAGCAGGAAGGGCTTCGACAATTTCATTAAGCTGTCGTTGTCCAACTTGAGCTCTTGGAGGAATATATACCGAAGCAATGCAAATGTCCTTTCCTTTAATGTTTATTTGACAAGCAACAACTTCTATACTAGAAGTCGAAGGAATGTTTAATCTATAAAAGGAATAACATTTCTTAATTCCTAAAAGCACTCCACCATACGGGGAGTCTCTGTCGAGACGTATAATGTTAAAGTCATTAAAATTTAAGGCTATGTTTGATGTAAGCCATGTTTCGCACAAAGCAAATACATCACATTTTTGACTATGCAACAATACTTTAAATGAATCAAGTTTTGGCATGATGCTTCGACAATTCCACTGCAGGACAGTGATTGAATCATTTGCGGCGGATGATAAATTATCCATCAAATGATACAAAACCTGAAAGAGCTGGCCATTGAGCTGATAACTGTTTCAAAAAAGTTCTAGCTATTGGAAGGAATGCTGTTATGATGGTCTTTAGAGGTTCAGAAATATTGAATGCAGCGAAAATCCATTCTACAATTTCCGAAAATTTCAGTAATCCTGTTGGTGAATGTGAAATGGAGCCCACTGGATTATTGTCTTTTCTTGAGCTAGTTCCTGGATTGGTTTGTGAATTTGACAAACCAGGAGGCACAGTTTTTGGTTTTAAATTTGGCTTTTTAGCTTTAACACGGGGATCTTTTTTTGAAGGTATAATTTTAGGTGTCTTTTTTGGTATTTTGTGGTTTGTTAATCTCCTCTTAACAGACCCTTGAGGAGTGACAAACGAGGTATCTTCACTATTTCCGTCAGAGTCAGATTCCTCTGGCTCCGCAAGATTTGAAAAACCGTTTTCGGTTTCCAAAGGGGAGACATGTATGACCGTTTTGAGCATTTCTGCATATGTGCGCTTAGACCGTGCTTTTAAAGAAAGCTTCATTTTGTCTTTACGCAGCTTAAATGCAGCGCACACTGAAAGATCATCATGAGGGCTTTCCCCACAATAAACACATTTTTCAACATCTTTATCGCAAAGATTATCCTTATGAGGCCCTTGACATTTGATACATTTGGACTTATTACTACAGTAAGTAGCTGTATGTCCGAATTTTTTACAGTTCGTGCAATTCATAACATGCGGTACGAAAAGCCGAACAGGAAGACGAATTTTATCGATATAGACATGGCTAGGCAATGCAGATCCGGCAAATGTTACGCGAAACGAATCTGAGGGACGATAAGACTTTTTTCCATCGACAATAGATGCTGAGTACAATTGTTTGCACTCGAGTATCTTAACTCCCTCAAGCATGGAGTTTTTAAAACGGCCAACTCCATTTTTAAGTAAATCATCTGCTGTCAGACTTGCTTCAGTCACAACACCGTCAATTTCTACCTCCTTCGATGGAATGTAAACTCGATATTCAATAGCAAATAATTTACAGGTTACAATATCGTTTGCCTGTTTCAAGTCGTTAACTACAACTCGAATTTTATCTCTATTAACCTTACAGATTTCTTTAACTTCAGAGAAATGTGATGTCAAATCCTTTGTAATTTGCATCAAGTTTAAAATCTTTTCTTTTTTTCGAAGATAGACTATCCATGGCCCAGTGGTACCCTGTGGATAATGTTTAGCCCTCGGAGTATTTAAACTTTTACTAGTATCCGGAATCGGATTCGGATGATCTTCCATGAGATCATCCATTACATTAAATTTTTTTTGTAAATTAATAATACCAAAATAAAAACTTATGTTTAGTAAAATTTCAGATATAAGAAATAAAAAATAAATTAAATTAAATCTACCTTGTAGCTGATGTCTCTGTTCCTTTATCGTGAAGAACGACGTGAAGCTCTTCCAACGATTTCCAATTGGCAGTCTTTTGCTGTTTCCAATTGGCAGTCTTCTGTCGTTTACTGCTATCTCAGTTGCTCTGCCGTCGTTGTGAACACCACTGCACTTGCTGTACCTGACCCCAGGTACAGTGCTTTTGCTCTTGGTGGCGATCAAATGCGATGCTTGCAGTGTAGCACCTCGCGATATATGCCGTCTCTTTTGATCCTACGCAGCGTACAAATTCTGGTACCTGGTAGATCAGCACTGGGTTGCTTTAGCACCTCTGTGCCTTTGCACCCCTTCGTCTTCGCACCTTTATGCGATGGCACCTCTGTGACTCGTCACTTCTATGCTCTCGCACCTCTGTGTCTCTACACCTCTGTGCGTATGAACGGGATGGCCTTCGTTGCTAGCTTTCCAGTCGGGAAACGCCCCGAATATTGCGTTTGCTATGGGCAGTTTAACTACCTGAAGCTTAGAATTGTCTCGGTAGCAGCCGTTAACTCACGAGCCAGTACAATCGAAACACAACCTCTTCGCTTGAATGGTTTTTACTGAATGAGAACACTAGTTGTTGAGCTAGAAGACTAGTGTTTGTTGTCTGACAAACAGAGAAGATGTTTGGATATAAGGTACCGGTCGTGAGGCGGCTAGAATTTAGATCATTGTTCGATGTATGCTTACAAACTCGGTGCTGTTGTAGAACTGTGTCTACCACAGCTCAGGTTGTCAGGGGAAATGGTAAGCGCGTATGCACGGATTGCTTAGGAACGCAGGTTCGAGTCCTGCCTATGGGCGTATCTTTTTTCCAAAAAATCATCTTTCCTGTGAGTTTTCTCATTCATTTGGCTTCTTCAATATATTTTTCCCTCTCAGTCATTGCCAAACTAAAGGTTTCAACAATTACCAGAAAGGTGGTAAAAAATGTGTGGAAAACAATAAAAAATATTTCGAATAATTCAATTGTTTCCATAGTTACATGACTCGACTGTTTTAAACTATAAAGAATCATTTCGTACTATGGTAATCGTTATGCAAAATTGTTCTAAGCATGCGTCACCCTTTTGCAATAGAAATGGTGGAGACACCCGGTATTTTGTAAATCAAAATACTAAGTGTCAATAAAACAAGTAAGCGCAAATGAAATTTTAGCATTAGCAAAATGAACTTGTTAAACATTTACTCAATCGAGTACAAATTAAATATTATAGCATACATGAAACTTGCTCGAAATTCTGGAAAAACTTAATTGAAGTTACACCACAAACGAATTTCCAGACATGACAGTCACGATCTTTTTTTGGCGCACATCTACGGTCCTCCGTGAAACTGGCACCAATGATGATAAATTGGTTGCACTGTTGAGTTCCCATTATCACATTCATAATGTAAATGTCAAACCGTGAGAACCCTTTCGTTTCGTTAGCTCATTTGTATATATTGAGATTTTAAGGCACACTTTGGTCGAGATGATAACAATGCAAATAATCTCGCGCTCCACCAAGCGGTGAGTGCGGTCGTTTTAGAAAGTACCGGGAACGAACCAGATTTTTTTTAAATATTTGTAAGCACATACATGTCTTTTTTATTTATCTTTGGTTACACCAAATACAAATAATAATACCCCTAAGTCCCATACAAACGAACCACCAATGTTTGGTTCACAGCCTAAACAAGTAAGCCTAGCAAATTACTCCCTTTCATTGCGATAGTTTGAAAATGTGGAAGGAGATCGTTTCTGGCAACGGTTTATGCTAGTTACTACGGTGCAAAACAAACTTGTTTGTTTATGTTTGTCGTTTCTGTATTAAACTGCAACAATCAGTCTAAATATCACCGGCACTAGCACAAAAGATGAAAAATGAACACAAACACCCACGAATCTACAAATATCAATACAGCTAGTAGTATATTCATGGTGGCTTAACCATTCTAGATTATTGTTCAACTTACATTTCGCTTGTGATCTTGATTATCAGATAAAAACGGTTTGATTATTTATTTTTCACTATAATAAACAGTAACTATGGTGAACTTGTTCTTACCCTTCAGTGTTGCTAGTTTTATAGAAAACTCGTTAAAGTACATTGTCACTCTGACAGTGTATCATGACAGTGTACCGCACGATGCAAAATGTATTATAATTTGTATTTGGTTACACTATGACACATTTTCAGTTAGCTCAGTTCTTCCTTCTTCAACCTGTTTTAGTAAATTTCACAGTTCAGTCGAATTCGAAAACTCCATCAGTATCAAACGTAACGTTCGTTTGTGTATGTGAAAAAAATAATTCAACAGCCGATTTTAGTGGGCTGTAAATTGGTAACGTTAAAGAAATTTGAGTGACAGTTCTGACTAAACGCAAGTGCATTAAAGTTTTTGGAGAAATATACGAAGGAGCATTAGAAATCAATTTCAACAACAGTAATGCAGATGACTGCCCCTTACTCAAATGAATGCCAAGCAAGGTATGGAGGATTTGGTTCCGTTTAACTTGTTCTGCATCGTCGTCCTTCTAAACAGATACAAGCACAGAATAACGTCATACGAAACAACAATTTCGAGCAAAAGCGTGATTCAGCTTAACTCGTGTGGAACCTTTTTATGACCGTCATCCCCACTTGACCATCCAAGCAACCATCAAACCAATTCAAAACGATTTTCTGTTCCAAAACGATTTTCTTTGTTTTTCACTTCCTTCTATATACTAAGGGAGAGATTGTGCACCACGTTACGGTCTCGCCGGGGCTAACTAGTTTACAAAGCGACCGTAATAGCTAATGTTCTCCAGATTATGTTCCCTTCGTACCGTTTGTGATTCGTATATCCGGATATAAAGGATTAGTTCGTTGTTTCAAAAGAAAATATTATATTTACTTGTTTTGCAGAACTTCAATGTGGAAAATGAACAAAATAAGAGCAGATATAACTGACTGAACATTTTTGGCATTAAAAATGCCTTACTCTTCACTATACGGGGCCGGGTGTCAATTAAAAGTTTCAAAAATAGCCGCGTAACCTTTTTGTGTCATAATTTTGAACGTTAATAACTCGGTCATTTGTTGATGGATTGTTATAATTTAACAACCAATCGATTCGGAAACTTTTAACTTAAACATGTATAACGACGTCGTTTCAGTAGCATACTATTGAAAAAATGGTTGGAATCGACCTATGTTTTCATCCACCAATCCCCGTTATACAAAATGACGTCAACTTCTTGTTCGGCATAGGAGGCTTTGCGTCATGCATAAAAAACACCGTATCGTTATGCGTAGTATGAAGAGAAATCTATAAATATAGGCTGCACAATATTTTTTTGCCTAGTTGATGTTTGACTGTGAATGAAACAAGTAGCTCGTCCAGTGAGCTGATGACTGGATTGTATATGCGTTCACTTGCTGGATTGTCGCTTTTGCATTATGTGTTGGTGAAATTTCCTGCTGTCTGCACAACACCGCTTCGTGTTCGCTTGAATATCTTATATATCATCTAGCTATTGAAGAACCGAATCAGCGTGGTTATCGGTTCTTTTGAAATATCCCATGTATTTAGCAAATTGTTGGTCGATTTTGCCATTAAAAATGCCTTATATTTCACTTCCCGAGGCTGGGTGTCAAATTAAAACATGCAAAACTAATCGCGTAACATTTTTCTGCCATAATTTTGAACGCTCATACCTCAGTCATTTGTTGATGGATTCATATAATTCAACAACCAATCGATTCGAAAACATTTAACTTAAACTTATGAGATAACGTCATTTGAATAATTCAATTGCATTCCTTTGAAAAATTTATTTGAAATGAGTATTTTATTTTGGTTCTCTGGTAACTATCATCATTATCATCTTTATTTTTGTATTTATTACGAAGACCCTAGAAACGTTCCATTTTTAATGTTATTGTGCTCGGTCGTGTCTTGAATACAACCCTCTAATTTTTTATCAATCCCGCGTGTCCATTTTTCATAACTGAAAGGCAAACTCTTACAGAGTAAAACCTTCTATAGTCACGCAAAATATATTTTTTGACCATTAGCTAAGCCGAATCGTATTGAAATTTGATCTTCATCATTAATTATAATACCGCAACCTGAAATCAAATTCGAATAAAATTTAACAGTAATTTATGACCTATCTCTTAGATAAACCTATGGTACTATACAACCATTCAGTTAAATCTAACTTTATAAGTTTACGTTCTATATTTGTATACTATACCGCTACTTCTGCAACCCGGAACCGGGAACCGTTATAGGCGAAATAAATTCATTCGGTCATTAATCAACTAGATATATAAAGTAGAAGAATTTATTTGACAGTTTTGAAGGAATTATCACATCACTAAATGAATTAAGAATATGTCTTTTTTGCCTTTCTCATATAATGCAATCACTGTGAAAACCGATTTTTGAACCGAGGCCCGGAGGGCCGAGTGTCATATACCATTCGACTCAGTTCGTCGAGTACGCAAAATGTGTGTGTGTGTGTGTGTGTGTGTGTGTGTGTGTGTGTGTGTGTGTGTGTGTGTGTGTGTGTGTGTGTGTGTGTTTGTGTGTAGATGATGATGATGATTTCGTTTATGAGAATGCTGTATTGTTTTTAAATTTTGTCTTTGAAGTTTCTTTCATCCGGTGTAGAAGTATCTTGTTGTCCAGATTTTTGCAAGGTTTACCATAGTCAACGGTTTATTGATACTATTGACGCGTGGTATGCTGGTTTTCGAAGGTGATCTGCGAGCTACATAACCACTTTCCTCCGAGATCGATGATCAAATAAGAGGGATTGGTTCGTGTACGACACGCATACCATTCAGAACACTGGGAGAATTTTGTTCAATGAATAAACCTTTCAACATAATTTTCTGCCCACCTTTGGCGAGAAATCATTCACGTGTACTTCACTTTGCACTAGTATGTTGTACATGAGGGCGAATTCAATTGCTTTGCTCTCAGAGACGAACTGGAAGTATATTGAACTATAAATTTTAGTTAGTTGTATCTCAGAAATTTCTTTTTTTGGAGCTGAGGATTCATTCCTGGCAACGTGGGTCAAATACGATACCGTTAAAAGTCACGTTGAAAAGAGGTCAAAAACGTTTAAAGACCACACTTTTTCTACCTTTCTGATAATTTCATTTCTTTTTCCTATTTGTTTCATTACATACGTTTCAACATTTCGATGTAGTGATCCTACAGAGATCAGCGGAGAAAAAAGTCGTAAATCTGACAACAAGATAAACATAACGAAAATTGTGGCTCCGTTTGCCTTTGTGTTCGAGTGACTTTTTTAATTTTCGAGTTTGTTTGCATCACACTTGTAGCAAAAAAAATGGAAAAATGAGCATATCCACGAGAAAACAGCATGAAGCATTTGTAACTCACTATTTTGTATCAATACTTCCCACTGAATGAACAACGAGCAAAAAGGCAATTGTAAACAAGGCATTTGGAATCGCTTTTGACAGTTCAACCAAATACAAATAATAATACCCCTAAGTCCCATACAAACAAACCGTCAATGTTTGGTTCACAGCCTGAACAAGTAAGCCTAGCAAATTACTCCCTTTCATTGCGATAGTTAGAAAATGTGGAAGGAGATCGTTTCTGGCAACGCTTTATGCTAGTTGCTACGGTGCAAAACAAACTTGTTTGTTTATGTTTATCGTTGCTGTATTAAACTGCAACAATCAGTCTAAATATCACCGGCACTAGCACAAAAGATGAAAAATGAACACAAACACCCACGAATCTACAAATATCAATACAGCTAGTAGTATATTCATGGTGGCTAAACCATTCTAGATTATTGTTTAACTTACATTTCGCTTGTGATCTTGATTATCAGATAAAAACTGTTTGTTTATTTATTTTTCACTATAATAAACAGTAACTATGGTGAACTTGTTCTTACCATTCAGTGTTGCTAGTTTTATAGAAAACTCGTTAAAGTACATTGTCACTCTGAAAGTGTACCGCACGATGCAAAATGTGTCCTTGAAAATTTGTCGAAGTATTCCGTATTATAATTTGTATTTGGTTCAACCGACGACACGACCTGCCACTCGCTTTTAAAACTGTATCGCAAATCGAGCTACCCCTCAGTAACTGGTAATGTCAAAATGATATCTTATGAAAAAAGTTTAAAATTGGGAACGCGATCAGAGAAATTGTTGTTTTCGAAATAACAGTTACAAGGGTTACCATTGTTTATCTTTTCAAGGTAATCGTTCTCGGTTTCATTATTGCACATGCCCAATCTAGAGCATCTCAAAAGTTCTCATCGTCGACTGCAGATCTAAATCGGAATTGAGAGTTTTTATGGCTTGCTAATTTTGTATTTAATTATATATTCTGTTAACTAATAATATGTATTCTTGTAGCCTCTCTTCAAAGTGCGTAAAGACCGGAAACTAACCGCTTTTATCTACGGCGTGATGCTTAGAGGGTGAAGAAAATCTCACCGTGAGACCAGAATGATCTTCAACCCATTGCATTGTAGTACTCAGGTGAACAGTATGACAGTGAATGTTAGTGTTATGCTGCAATTTTGATGATGTTGCTACTTGTTAGATCATTTCGATCGTGATTGCAATTATTTATATACTTTCAAATGTACTAATCAGCATTTACAATTTTTATATGACTTTTTCACCAATATTTCAATTATATAAAAATACCGGTGAAATATGCTGCGATAACAATTTCAATCAACTGTGATCTGCGCTTCGCTGACATGGATTGCATTTAATGATATATGCACGTAGCTACATGCCGTTGTGTGAAAGAACCAAAAGAAGTGTACGAAACCGTAGGTCGAGTGGCCTACGCTAAAATGCGGAAACGGAGTGTCCCTTTTTAATTCTTTCCTTATATCGAATATAGAATTATATAATGAGGCCCTTATTACCGGTATCACTTCACGGTGAAAATCAAGTGAAGTGAATGTAGGTATTTATCACGAAAGTCGCTTCAGAGGAAAAAGTAATTACTTTTATGAGCTTGTGGTTTTACGAACATCACATCATTTTTTTTTTTTGGAAAGATGATTTTTTTCACTACGTGACTACTTCAGTGTGCGTGATACTGGTAACAGGGAAAATCAAGTGAAGTGATATAAGTGTGAAGTGAAAGTGAAAGTGGCAGTGAGAACGGTTATTAAGACCTGAAATTCTTTTTAAACGCCAGTAGAAGACAAGACAATCCGTGGAAACGACTTGACAGGGTATTTTGATTATTAGAATGAAATGCAAAATCGCGATTCTGAACATTAAGCAAAAAAATCAATATCCCGAAACGACATTATCATTCCTGTTGTCATTCAAATATTTTTGATAGATACATAGATTGCAAACGAAAAATTCAGTGGCAAATATATACGGATATGTTCCATTTTGCTCGATCATCATTACATCGCATTATTGTTAGCGCCATGAAAACTGGCTTATTCCTGCAATCAATATAATTAGCCTAACTAAACTGTTTTACTTATAATACATCTTTTAAAGTATTATCTGTTTGTTTATTATGCTGTGCATGGTGACTATTTCGTAGCAACCACAGCAGTGATGCTTGTAAAATATATTTTTATTATTACCTAGGGGTCTTTCAATACTTCGGTAACTGATAGTGATCGCGCATGAACACTTTTTATTGCGATTTTTCTTCGAAGTGCCATGTCGTGTCGTCGGTTCAACAGTGCTTGTAGAATCACTGTTTCAATGGGGACAAGAAGTACGTGTACAAAGGACGTAACTTCTGCAGTAACATCTCACAAATTTAAGAAATGACTACTACTCCATAATTGAGCAGCTCACCTAAAATAGGAATATTTCAAACGGATTTTTTTGTTTTTAGTTATTATTCAGTTTACCGATCTTCTTCCCGTTCCCCCATGGATAATGCAATAGAATTTTATCGTCGGCTAAAAGTAATTGTTTCCTGTGCCATTCTATTGAACTAAATTTTCACCATTAAAATGTTGAAGTACTGCTTTCTCCTGTCGATCATTCCACATTTTTTTCTTTAGAATATTTGATATCGGTTTTTTTTCATCGTCCAACTTAACAAAACTAAATTTAAGCTGATAACTTTATTTACTTTCAGGGCACTGTTACGTAAATGTAACAACGCGCTGCACCCGGATCTGTATGGCCACTACCGAGAGGCTAAATTCACTCAAACTAAACACCACTGGTGGTGGAAATCAAACCGAGTGTTTGACCAGCTAGAAGTTACCAAATACCACACAGGTAAAAAAACGGAACATTTAATCAAACCAATTTCAGCAGTTTAAAGCCGTAACTGAAACTGTTTGACTTTTTTCCAGGTCTTGTGGTCTTTCTGGAGGAGGATCATTACGTCGCGGAAGATTTCCTCTATATCCTAGAGCTGATGCAGCAAAAGTCGCACGAACTGTGCCCCAAGTGTAATATTCTATCGTTAGGAACATATCTTAAGACTTTCAACTACTATACATACAACAAGAAGGTAAGTTTGACCCGAGTTAGAAGAAATGTATTCCCAACTGCCAGAAATCTTAAAGGGCAGAAGATGAGATTGCACTCTTTTGATTTACCACTCGTTTTTAGACAGACCATTTTAATACCTTGCCCAACCAGCAATTAGCGCATTTAGGTTGCGCCTGAAAACATGCGCGTTTAGGACAGAACGTGTGGTTACATAGGGCTTTTTATTTACTAGTCGAAAGTGTGTCACCAAAACAGGGGTTGCATTAGATAGACATTGCAGTGGACAGAATATTTGAGTATTCCTTTTTCGCATATTTGCTTTATTTATTCATTAGAAGAAACACATTGCAGGACGGTTCACTTTCGGAAAAGTCACAGATAACAAAGGTTTAAGTCCCTCTAAAAATCTTTGCATTCGTTTTCAAAATATAACTAAAAATTAGGCCACAGCAATCACTTCAAACGTCGAGCCCGAGAATTATTATAGTGATACTGACATAAACATCTGTTATCTGTAGTATAGCTTTCTAACTACCCCATACCTCATTGTCATAGTACTTTGAAAACAGTTGAAACAATACGCCCAAATTCTAAATCGAAAAATTCGAATGCAACCGTTACTCATAAATGTTATTCACCTGTTCTTTCTCATTTCATTCAAACAAACGCACAAAAACAACCATATATCAAACTATTACCAAACGTCAATCACACACAAACACATTTACACATCGATCATTCATCGCTTCTTCATTCAATCGGTGTACCGCCTACTGTACGCTACGTTCAAAATTACATCCTAACACATCATCTAGCACAACTATTACGGAAGCAAATCATTCAACAACAACAACATGAACAAGCAGATCAAAAATGATGTTGGTGTCTCGCGGCTAATGGACTTTACAGCCGTCGAGTACACATCGCCTCATCTTCATCAACAACAGCCACATCATCAACATCAGTCGTATCCATTCGTGGATGTTAGTTCACTACTTCTCGGTGGAGCTATCGATCCGGCGGGGGTGGACAGTCACCGCGGCGGGGAGGCTGATATTAGCTTCACCAACTATTACCACAACCGATATGCGCCACGTCTCCAGCACCAATCTTCCCTGTCCTCTCTGTCAGTTCTTCCCGCTGTTGGTGGCGCTGGTGACAGTGCTGCTGTTACTGCTGCTGATTTCGGCAAAAGCTTTTCCTCAATTTATAACAATATTCCCAATAATTCTTACCGTATGCTAACGAACAATTTGAATTCATATTCGGCAATGGATACTGACCGATCCTTCATGCCACGTTCCCAGCAGCAAAAGCAACTACTGCAGCAGCAACAGCAACTGCTTCAGAAGCAACAATCTCAACGACAACAACAATCCAACAACGGCGATAGCGACGGTGGTAGCCAGAGTGGTCAACTTACTACCGAAAAATACGCCTCGCAGTCTCAGTGGGGCTACCAGGTGTTACCGACACTCTACTCGATTTACCAAAAGGTACGGTACGTCCCTGGACGGGGATGTCTGCTTGCTACTTCTGTGTAGAACTGTCACCCTCTTCGATTTGTTCTAACATGACCATTTCCGGTCAGTGTTTTCCGATTGTATTATTTTTTGAGGTGCTGCCATCTGTTGCAGCAAGTTGGCATTTCGTTTAAAGTATTATCCAAGCGCTTGATTTGTGTTTTGCTTGCTTTGATTTGGAATGTTGTTGACATCTAACAATTTGGATGTTTTTGTTCTACTATTTTGGCTCGATTAACCTCTATTTTTCAGTAAGCTCTTTTGTTTTAGCACCCATGATGTATTGGCATGCTTTCAATATCGAATGTGATTATATCCTTAGCTTTATAAGAAATTCCAACAGCACGTTCCACTGGAAGTGTTTGGCTCTAATTTAGCTTTTTCGAACTGCGCTCTCCAAAATCTATTGCATTTATTTCGAATGAAACGAAATAATCAACGATGAACCATAGACAAATCCATATCTTACTTGAACAAACTAGTTTACAACAACACGACACTTGATTGCCAACAAAACTGTATGTCTCGATCTTTATTACGCTGTCTCCTTGCCAAGATTTGATATGTTTGTCTTCTTCTACAGCAATTTTCGTACTTAACTATCGACAGGCGCGTACCCAGAAAAAATTAAGTTAAGGGGTTAAGGGGTTGAACTCCTACCACAGAGACGAGACTCGAACCTACAACTTTTCGCTGCTAGGGTCTTTTCAGTTGGGTTCTTTTCTGAGTTTGTGTTTCACATTCCGAATTACCCGGATAGGAATAAGTTTTGATCTCTTTATAAAAAATGAAACCTTCTTCGGAAATGCAAAAATTATAACACTTTTACGATTATGTCTAGAATTTTAGCCAGAAAAATACAGTCTTCAAATCTTTCATTTGCTGAAAGGTGTTACTGTAAAAAATTGGCAAGGCAAGAATGTGTGTAAGTCAATGCATATGCATACCGAATAAAAAAAACAAATATTCATTCAAGCTTCCTTTTTAGCTAGCACGAATTGCCAGGCCTTTTATTTGACTCATTCCATCAAGTTTTGCACAACCTCATCCAGGTTACTACTAGATTCGACGAAAAACCCCAGTTTGTCTTGATCTCATCTTGATAACTTCCTTTCGGGTCTTTTTAACGATGGTCTATGCTCTTGGACAACAACGGGGCGTTTTTCGCGGTATATTATTCCATGACCTGTTTCTGTAACGGTAAGGTGCAAAACCCACCAAAAACTAAACGGAATAATTTTGTTGCTACGGCGTTCCTGTACGTAAATTTCTTGGTTGGCTAAACGAGTTTTCCAAAGTACATCAAAGCCATTGATATACGATTAAATCCAGCGATTATCGGATGAACCAAATTATAGAGTACATCATGCACGAATAACTCAAAAACATTTGTGGCTCGACTGCTGTAGCTTTGATACTCCGATACCTAGAAACTGAAGGAAAGGGATTACGATTTTTGTGATTCGTAAAGGAGAAGGTTTCTACGCAGTTAACATAATCCTGAAAAGAGAGCTACTTTTTCAAACCGTACATGTGTTTAAACTTTTCATCCATCGAACGTAGACATTAACGGCACTTACTATTAGAATTTATCTGTCACATCTATCTACTATTTGAGAACTTCATGCAATTCATCTTCATCGTGAAAATCATTTAATATCATAATAATTAAATTGTTCGATGATAGTAGTTAACATTCAAGAAGAAATAAAATAGTCGCTTGATCATCAGACTTTAGAACTTGCTTACTCGCATATGTGTCCAAAAGTACTGTTCATTAGCGTTGAATTTTCCAGTTTATCAGTCACCATTGCCAAGCGAGAATATTCTAAAGACATAAATCATATAAACATAGATTTCTAAATAAATCAAATAAACATAGATTTCTCACTGTACGGTGACACTAACAGCACCTCTAGTGACAAACGGGTGTACTTTTTTCCATTAGCTACTGTGGTTGTGTTAAATGCGCAGGTAACTTTTTGCATGCATTTTAGGAGCATTTACGCACCCACTCTCCACCAGACGGTGCTTTTGGTGTCACGGGTTGCTCAACTACATTACTATTACACTGGGAAATCTATGTTTATTTGATTTATGACAGTAGCTAATGGAAAAAAGTACACCCGTTTCTCACTAGAGGTGCTGTTAGTGTCACCGTACAGTCGGAAATCTATATTTATTTGATTTATGCTACTGTGGTTGTGTTAAATGCGCAGGCAACTTTTTGCATGCATTTTAGAAGCATTTACGTACCCATTCTCCACCAGACGGTGCTTTTGGTGTCACGGGTTGCTCAACTACATTACTATTACACTGGGAAATCTATGTTTATTTGATTTATGATGCAGGGTAGCCGGTATTATATATTATACTTCCAGATGGGTATGAGTTTTTCGTTGTCGAACATAAACATAAAAGTCCAAAACGAATCGCATACGGATACCCCTGCAGTCTTTTCAAGGTTACCACTCGATAAATTTTTCAAAAATAATAGAATACTTCCTTCCTGTTCAATCAAATCCTTCTACCAACATTTACGACATTCTTTCAGAATCGGATTGTAGCGACATATAAAAAAATCTGCTGAATCTCCTAAAATAATCGTTTGTCGTTCTAATGAAAATAAAACAATCTTTGTCTCCAGAAAACAGTGTTGATTCTCAATTCAAAAGCTGAGGTTCGTACGTTTCTTCCGGTAATAAAGGTCGGAATCGAATAGGACGAAAAGGAGAACGTTGAAGCTTGGTGGATAGAGTTGAAGATCACAAAAGCCTTCTTCAGTATTTGTTCGAGAAACTTCGTAAATTGTAAAATCCAACATACCTTTAAAGATTGTTCTGAAGGGTTAACAATTAGTCGAAGTACTAATGAAAGTAACAATGAATTAAAGGATTCTTTTAATTTAGCTCCTTTGAAAGAAATATCTATGAAAAAAAGCAAATGACATTGATAAACCAAATGACCAAATAATTCTACGGCACTGTTGTTAAGAAACAATAGACGTACCTGTCACGTCATTTTCTAATACGCCAACAAACAAAAAATAAAAAGGTACATCGGGTAGAAATGTACCTAAACCAAATTCCCCAAACATCATTCACAAAATTGTATTTTTCTTATCTAAGTACCCCATGGAGTAACCAGAATTGTCGTTTATTTTATAATCAATTTTTCACTGGTCCTAACTAGGGCAACGGCTCCCTTTTTCATCTGAGCTCCTATTTCCATCTCATCCCTTCACCTCATTACTTTGAACATAAATAATATTTTACAACCTACCTGAACCAAACTTTGAAATGTTTTCAAAATGATTATAAAAGCTATTGTCAAACTTTCCTATTGAAAGAAATGGTTTTAAGTTCTTCGTTTATCTTTTTTTTTTCATTTGAAATAAACTCACTTTTCAATTTAGGACACATTTTCGTCTCAAGATTTACAGTTCGTCATGTTTCTGATTATCTACTAATCCATTCGTCTCAAAACATGATCACTTTTTCGCACAATTACACTACCATTGAATGCTGGATGACTTTATAATTAGTAATGTTCACTTGCCACTTGTTTAATTAACGATTTAAAACTTCAAAAACTACCCGACAAATAATAAAAGTCTTTAAAAATATGAGAAAAAAATTTTCACTTAGTTCACTTGATTGCGTTTTGTTTTCTCATAATGTTACAGAAAATAAATTGTTTTTCTTCTTCAAATTATTATCAAAAAGTATGTTTTTGGTATCCGTTACATTAGTTCAATTATATTATTTATATTAATACTTCAATAAAACTGTTTTTGCTTCGAATATTACCAGAAAGAGCGTGTTAAATACTAATGAAATAACCATTGTGGCAAATCTAGTAGCACTGGTTTCATTCAACTATACGTCAACATAACGCTGTGAAGTGTGTGTGTTTCATCGGCTGTGCACAGAGATGCCAGATATTTTCATAGAAAATATGTATTCCGTTGCATATAAAGTCGATATCTGCTCTATCTGTTTTCACTAATGAAATGATGTTAACAGATAGTTCTTTATATCTCCGTAAGTCATTGCCCCGCTCACGAGAATATTCAACAAGTTATTATATACAATAACTATATATATATATATATATATATATATATATATATATATATATATATATATATATATATATATATATATATATATATATATATATATATATATATATATATATATATATATATATATATATATATATATATATATATATATATATATATATATATATATATATATATATATATATCACTTCAAATTGATTCAAAATATTAATATAAATGTTTGTCAGTGCTCATAATCAATTATCTACATAAAAGATTTCCACTGTAACATGTGATTTGTCCGTTGATTAATAAGCTTTCAAAGAATCACTGCAATCAAATACTAATAGATACTCAGAGAGAAAAGTCTAATTTTTTACTTCTCACTTTCTATGAACCTGTACAAATCTGTATTCAATTTTTGATTTAAATCAGTATGCGAACGCAAAAATCTATACAATACAAATAAATCTATATAAATGGCATGTCTGGCTCTACTCTTTGTTTTAAGAAGGGCTAATGAATAAGTAGTAACAATTACATTTTGGTTTTTATTTAAAGTTCACCAAATTAACTTTACAGTAGAGTTTTAAATTCAAAGCGAAAGGTTACGGAAACGACCGAAAAATTTTTAAACGTTGCAATGATTTCAAACTGGTTCTAAAAATATCGTGTGTTGTCTCATAGTTTGCATTAGGCCGTTTTTGAGAAGAATTCAAACATTTTGAACCTGAGAGTGTAATAGTGGAATATTTTGTTTTGATTGCTGTCGCCATTGCTAATTTATAGGATTAATAAAGGACCAACGATAGGATGGATAAAAATCCATTGAGATGAAATTAGGAGCAGAGTAGTGAACACATCATAAGTGTTTTAGCTGTTTTATGAATATTAGTTAAATTTTCAAGAAATGTGAATCAACTCTCAGCGTGGAGCAATGCGAATGTAGTAGTAATAGGAAAAAATTATAGTGATTTTAGTGGCTAAATCGGGGTTTGAAGGCGACGTCCTTACAAATGAGATGAAATAGGGAGCCCTTACCCTAATTAAAATAACATTTGTAATGACATTTACTCAGACCATCTTCCAAAAGCATTTAGAATCAATCCAATTAGTTCTATATTCATCTGTCACAATACACAGAAAACAGATATACAGGCTCAAATATTAAATTTAATATACGTTGGATACAACCAACTCACTACTACCACCTGTTCGATTGTAATTTATGTAAAAGCAAAACAAAATTTTGGCGTAATGGAAGTGTAGCTTCCAAAAGAGTTGCAATCGCGGCGACACTTGCAAACGTTCTTTAGATTGCTCGTCGAAACAGGTTCACATACAGTTCATACCTGTTACCTGTGCCCAGAGCTAATTGGCAATGATAGGTACTGAATGAATTTTTAATACTTTTCTAAAATTTGTCTTGACAATCAGGACTTAAGTTTTCAACAAGTGTTTTACATTAGCTAACTTCTTTAATAAATGGAAAAACGCTAATACTCAACCCTGATAAAACCACAGTAGAAGCATTGTAAGTTCCCCTCTCTCCGAGTACATGATAAGTAGTTTTACCAATTTACCACAGTAGAAAATATGACAATGATGGTTGTTTTTGCTTTCAACGTGAACTCAACTAGGTGTGTCAATTATATGTGCAAATAATGGCCTCTCTTTGTTTACATTTGTTTTTAATAACTTCTGAAGGCATGCTCAGCAGCTCGAAGTGTTATATTAGCCTTTCTGACAGCTCATTTACAGCCACAAATGTAAATGAGATTGATTTGTTTTCATCAGGAAACGTCAGCATTAAACACGATACAAACGATCAATCATCTTCGGTCAACGTCAAGATTAATTTAAAAATTATTGTAGTCGGAAATTATTCACGTACCGGACGTCAAAATGCTCCCTGAACTTAACGTTGTGTGCCTCCATAAGAATTGCTTACAATTAATATTGTTGTTCCGTAACCGTTCCATACCGGTGATAGTCGCCAGATGCCACGTGTGAATTGCTTTTTCATATTGTTTTGTTTTCACCAGGAAATATACTGATCACCAATTTTCTACTAGGGTCGCCGTTTTTTTTCACCGGGCATAGAAACCTCAATGGGACCTGACAAAGAACAAATTCAGCAGCTGGAAGTTTTATATGGGAGATCTATAAAAGAACTAAATCTGGAAAAAAGTATCCCCAGCAAGTCGTTTTAGTTTTATTTATTTCGAACAGTTCTACTGTCAGAGCAAATTCAGCAGCTAGAAGTTTTATATGGAAGATCTATAATGGAGCAGAAACTGGAACAAACGTATCCCCAGCAAGCCGTTCTAGCGACGACACGACCTGCCACTCGTTTATCGAAACTGTATCGAAAATTTAACTACCCCTCAGTAACTGGTAATGTCAAAACGAAATCGTCTGAAAAATTATTGAAACTGGCAACACAAGTTGATGAATTATTAATTTTGAATAATAGTTACCATAACCTTGGTTACAGCATGTAGAAGACTTGAGGAATATAAACAAAACAAACAGCCTCGATTGGAATATCCTTATTCCACGGAAAGATGTAAGTTCTCCAGCATCATCACGTGTCAGAGTAGTGGATCGATTGGTTCTATCAGAT
Source organism: Malaya genurostris (assembly GCF_030247185.1). Lineage (NCBI taxonomy): Eukaryota > Metazoa > Arthropoda > Insecta > Diptera > Culicidae > Malaya > Malaya genurostris. The sequence continues at coordinate 64,191,347 of NC_080570.1, read as the reverse complement.
AGAGGATATCGTTAATGCTGGCTGGGAGTCAAACATACGAAAAATAGCATATAAGGCCAGCCGCATGTAACCAAAATTTTTTGTATTGGGTAAATAAGTTTTAAAAAAGTAGCGAAGTTTGCAGTCATTAAATTCGTCTGTGCGAAACATTTTATCAGTTATATCATCAAAATTCTGTATTGTAATATAAATGGTAAAGCTGAGTCAAACCGGTATATCAGTACTATTCTACAAGGAGCAAGAAATTCGTTTACAGCCGTTCAACGATATTTAAATATTTGAACTTTATTTTCAATCCATTTCAAAGTCGTACTTGACATGCAGGTACGAATCCACTTATATACAGAATTCATATTTGTTCTTTTTTAATGACTCTCAAGTAAAATTATTTCAATTGTTTGTCAAATCTTTGTATATTCACATCTAAATTTGTTCCAATTCGTTCAACCTTTGTTGTCAATCAACGTACATATTGTGAAACAATATGCCATCACATTTTGGACATTCGAGTTACTCCTTCACTTCTACTCTCAGTGATTTGAAGGCCTTCGCAAATCGTAAAATTTGATGAACATGAAAATAGATAGTAACTACGGTCTCCCATAAATCGGCTGGAACCTGTTGAAGTAGTCACATGTCAAGAATGTCCGATACAAACCAACAATGACGTCCCATTTTCATTTACTTGATAGATGAATGTATCTTACAAATTTAAAATATGTTCCAGTCCATGATCAACTGTTGAACCTGGTTCTGGTGCAGGATAATTCTGTAATTCGGAGTAAATAAAACTGTTTAATACAATCTAAAAGGTTACTTTCAAACTGCTTACAGTGTTCTAAAACTCTAAACTTTTCTGGAGCACGTTCTGGAGACGATCACTGATTGGAATGTTTCGTACAAAAGTAGTCAAATTGTGTTCCTCGAACCAAGCATATTTTGAAAGCATCTTACTTCGTCGTATTTAATAATATCATTTCCGCCTAGCGTTGCAAACATGGGCATATATTTGTGGTTCAAAACTAGTCGTTGAACGAGGGCCGGGCGGTTATACTCATAGGTTGTAAAATTTTTTAAATCAATATCTTTAGACGGTCAATATCACCAAACATCTTCACCGTTTTATAAAATGTGCAATAATAAAACTCACCTGTCACGTTGAACGTCCCCAGGAGGACCAGCCCTCGACGGATGGTTTGCGGTGCATTGTACGACTTCCACAATCAAGCGATCTTGATTATCAATCCATCTTCTCATTTCGTTTCGTTTTTTTTTGGTAGCAATATTTTTTCTCTGCTCACCAAAAGTATTTGCCCTCAAATTTTGCATTTATCTCTAGATTTCTTTAGAATATTTTTTTAAGAATAATTTTATAGAACTGTTTGAAAATTTTCTCGAATGGTTTGTTTATTTATAAATGGTTCCTTAGTAACTAGTTCGTAGCAACTTAAACAGTGTTGCTTCAGAAAATTATTTTTATCATTATCAAGGGGTCACTGTATTTGTGGTAACTGACGGTGAATCGCTCATGAACACTATTTATTCCGATTTTTCTTCAGAGTGCCTGGTCGTGTCGTCGGTTCTAGCTTTATTTATTCTACCAGTTTTTCTGTCAAATTTAAAACTGGCTACGATGCCGTTCTATTTTTTTCTATATTTGAAACATGAGTAAAACACTGCTGGGGCTGCCAGTTTTTCTTGTTATAAAATTCAGATTTTAATTTTGTAACTGACATAAATTATGCATCTAGAACTAGAACACTACTGAATAAGCCCTCAATTTAAAACTGACATGCGCTGCCGTTCTATTTTTTTCTATATTTGAAACACGAGTAATACGCTGCTGTGGCTGCCAGTTTTTCTTGTTATAAAATCCAGGTTTAAATTTGAAAACTGACATAAATTTTGCATCTAGAACAAGAACACTACTGAATATGCTCTCACCAACCGGAAATTGTATACGACAGCTCAATAATATAACTGAAACTGAAACAAACGTACCGCCAGCAAGTCGTATTAGTTTGAACAGTTCTAATGTCAAATTAAAAACTGGTATACGCTGCCGTTCTATTTTTTGATACAGAGAAAAATATTGTAAGGGCATGTTCAGGACTGTTCTAGTTCTAGATGCACAATTTATGTCAGTTACAAAATTTAAATCTGGATTTTATAACAAGAAAAACTGGCAGCCCCAGCAGTGTTTTACTCGTATTTCAAATATACAAAAAATAGAATGGCATCGTAGACCAGTTTTAAATTTGACAGAAGAACTGGTCGAATAAATAAAACTAGAACGGCTTGCTGGGGATACGTTTGTTCCAGTTTCTGTTCTATTATAGATCTTCCATATAGAACTTCTAGCTGCTGAATTGCTCTAAAGGTAACTAAATTTTGGTTTCACACTGCCGTTCATTTTATTATGATTGTGACAAAAGAACATTTAGTTTAATATAGCAAATATTGTTACTTGAAACTACAAAACTAGATATTTGATTTTTCTCAGTTTAATTCAATAAATATTTTGATAAAAATAACAAATACTTTACTTGTGCGGTTCTCTCAATTTCATGACAAACAATTTCATATTAAATTCATCTTACAAATTCAGTTTAAAATGAACTAACTTTAAATAAAGGTAGTAGTATTAGTGCTTTGAATTTATAAACTTGACAGTTGAAATTAATCATAAGATGTAAACCTAAAAAGATTAGTATTTCAACATACGCTTTTGTTTGTTAAAATCAGACATTTTTTTGTTTGTCATTATTCTTAAAAAGATTTCTTTGAAACTAATTTTCAAGGCCGTTTTTAAACAAATTTTGTTTCGACTATTATCCGTTTTGAAATAGTTAAATGCTTTCAACAGCAGTTGGCCACTTTTTTCGTGAGATGATTGAATTTTCACATGCTACAATCTAGCTCCTTGTATATTAATTTTTATTGTATCAACTGATTCGATGATCCATCAGTCCAGTCAAGATAGAGATCCTTAATCAAATATTTTCTATGTTATGTAATGTTATGCAAGTATAGTAATATTTTGAACTATCCATACATACACTTGAATTGTTGGAAAGCCCCAAGAAAACGAAAGAAGAACATAAATTTTCATTCTAAAACTTTTTTGATTGAGAAAAATTCTCTGATTTATAATAAATAAAATTGATACGGTTTATTCAATTTATTAGTTGTATCATTGAACAAATAAGATCATAGATGAAATGAACAAATTTTTTTCTTGATATAAATGTAAAAGATGATTAATTCAACAAATACGTTGCCAATAACATCAGCACAACTTTTGTTGACATGTAATAAATGATTGATTTATTTCAGCAATAAAATCATCCAAAACAAATCAAACAGATATATTTGTTGATGTAGAAGGTAGAAATTAGTTCAAATCAATAATATCGAAGCTTGAAATTAAAAGAAATCATATTTAAAAATCGACTGACTATTTTGTTATGTTAAACAAGATCCATTTCTCTGCTGCTGGGGTTGCCAGTTCGTTTTTTATTTTATCATAATTTCTTGATCCAAATTTCAAAACTACCGTGATTTATGCATTTACACAACAAATTTCTCTGTTTTGAATCAGTTGAAAATACTGATATCGATTGTTTAATAGCTTCAGCAGTTTGAAAGACAGTACAAATTTCACCGATATTGATGTGTACAACTAGAACACTCCTGAACACTAATATCATTTTAGAACTGATCTAATTGATCTATTTACATATTCGAGTTATTTATTTAGTCATATATTTTTATTGTCAATCCGTAGAACATATTTGGAACGTGTGCGTTTATGATTTTGTAGTGATATCGCTAATCATAAAATTTGATTGTGTTATTTTCGTAGAGTAAATGTAGAATTGTCAATGAATGGTATGTATGAACTTTGACGGTAATACTTATTCTGACTTTTATTTCTTTTTCAATCATTTACAAAAAATAAATGGCGAACTAGGTGGAGGTGACGCCCTGGATCAGTAGTAAACACAATATGGGTATGGCATTCAATCGGTCCACGTGGCACGAGATTACTCGATGTGCGCGTCACTTCTGTGAGTACGACGACTACAATTGGGACTGGTCGTTACAGCACGTGTCACAGCAGTGTCTTAAACAGAAGCTACACGTGATGGTCGTCAAAGGCCCCCGAGTTTTCCATATTGGTGAATGGTAAGCATTTCTATGCTGATTCTCTGAGCTGAAAATGATTCTTTTGTTTATTTTTCTAGTGGAGTCCACCACAAAAAGAGCAATTGTGAGTCCAACCAGGTGATCTCGAAAGTTCAGCAGGTTCTGCGGGTGGCAAGTCGATCCCGTCAGCTCTATCCGAAGTCAATCTCCCTAATGGTGGCCAGTGTCATCAAGAAGACCAAACTGCGCAAAGGCAACGGAGGCTGGGGAGACCAGCGGGATCATCAGCTCTGCTTCAACATGACCCTGATCGGGCGGTAATCCGTAAGAATGTGCAACATTCCTACTCCTCATCTTGGAGAATAGTAAGGTGGAAACGGGTGTTTTTATTTTTGTGTATAGATACGACTGACGATTAATAGAGACTCGATGCATCCATCGCCACCACCGTGATTTAGGGGAAAGCTCTTAGCACTACACGTCCTAAAGAAAAAGTACTACATTCAGTAAACTACGTGCAAGACGCTTTTGGGAATACACTAGACTAGCATTAATGCCAAACAAGGGATTTCGTAGGCAATCGTGTAGATTTGTGTGTATGGAAGATAGTTCAAAAGTACCGTTTTATATGTAGAGACACATTTAGCTTTTTCCTGCATGACATTTGAGATGAAATTCGACTCTATTTTCTCACCTCATTCTGAATAGCCGAATCAGATGACGGGAGAAATTTACGTGACAAATCTTTTCTAGAATTCGTGTCGACTCTTACAATTAGACGAAAAAAGATCTATGAAAGTCACGCGGGATAAGGTTAAAAGTGGTATGGTCAAGGCATGCCGAAAATAACTATTTGATATTTAATAGAATGAATGTATCTATTTTTATCCCACTAGATGGGATACCACACTATTTCATTCATTATACGACCAACAATTTGAAGGCAATATCTTCCCTTCGCTCCCCAGTAGAAATAATATCAATATGAGTTAAGTTTGTATTTGACCGTATTTAAATATTCGATTCGAGTGCTCTTGTTCTTATTCTACCATTTGAGTCAATCCTTTGAACGGATAGCAAACCTCGCTCGAACCAATGGTTTGAAATGGGTAGGACAATTAAAGAAGGACAAAGTTTAAATTACACTCTCAATTTTACTTATGTGGATGAACTTAGGCGACATAAAATAAATCCATCTCAAACCTTGATATAATTTGTCTAACGCAAAGTGGTTTTGCAACGAACCTTAAACGAAAAAAATACGTGTCTAAATTAAATTCTTCTTTGATACGTATTATATCAGTGGCTATAAACCCCGGCGCTAATTTAGAAGTTTTGTGCTAAAATTAATAGGTGGTTACTTAAATTTTATATCACCGATCGAATTTCGTATATCTGTCAAATTAATGACATACCTCTAAATTTAACAATTCCTATCTGAATTTCACATTCCTTCCATCTAATAATAATAATAATATTGATTTTTGTTTAGGAAGTATATTTCTTATAACGGTTCTTAGAATTTTAGTTCAAAAACAAATTTTGATTTGACATGTGAAGCTGAAGGAACAAGAGTTGAAAAAATAAGTTTAGTTTGGTTTCCAACCGTTCCTAATCAATAGTAGTTCTAATTATTTAAATTCTTAGACCAATATAGCTAAGTTTTCTTTATTTTTTTTATTTTTTCTACCATAAATCTAGGATCCTTTTCTTCTATTTCTTCGTTTTTCTTCCATGTTTCATCATTGTTCTAGTTCTAGGAACTTTTTCTTTTTGTAAAATTGGCAGTAACTTTATCGGAAAACCTTCAGGAAATTTGTATTGCGCTTCCAATTCCTTTCATTGAAAACTGTGTCGACACGAATTTTGAATATGTTATACGTAATCTAACAAAACTATCCGGAAACAAAAAAAAACGGTTTGGTTTGACGCACATTTGTTTCAACTTCATTTTTATTGTGCATTTCCTAAATATGTTATAAATTTGTGCTCGATATCAGAAGAAAAACCGCCACGACTCAAACATATTACTGTTTGTACGTAACCTGTATGTATAAATCACTGGCTTAGTTCCATAGAGTTTAAAGTTCATTACTTCATTGTAATACACGTTTCATTGTTTATGTAAGCGGATTCTAATTTTATCATTAGTGCCGGGGACATCTGAGTACTATACAGATATTAATGATTCTCATGCTTTGTTCTATCGGTTCGATTTTATATTGTTCAGAAAATCAAAATTCCTCACTAAACTATTCACTTTTTATAGTCTTGAAACATAAATCAAATTTGAAATAAAATTCAATAAACCCCACGTTAGTCAGGAAAGAATAATAACAATAAAAATCCACAATAAAACGAAACACGTACGAAATAGGAAGAAATATGCCACTTGTACCAGTAAGCACGAAGATTTTAGATGATATATTAGAAAAACTAAATAAAAGTAACAAACGATAGAAACCAAACGAGGAAACAATACCAAAACCAAACAACACAACGGTTGAAAAACGCACACCTCAAAATCCTGCTTCTGCTAAGGTTATTAAGACATACTTACCATAAGTTGAATTCACATGTTCATCCGTCAGTGTTTTGGTGCAATACCACAACCCTAATACAAACATCACCTCTAGTCATCGCCGATATGTTAAAATAATTTTTATATTGTTGCATTTATTTGTTTCTCTTGTTACGTTATATATTTCCATTAGTTATCATTGTTTCTGTTGATATGTCATTTCATGACGAAAGCTACAAATAAAGACGTGATACCAGTCCTAAAAAGATCACAAGTTTGCAATCTGATTCGTGTAAGAAAAGGTAACGTAACAGATACAAAACTGGAATTTTAGTATATAGGTAAAAATGAATGTAAATACATTTTGAAAAATACAATTTAAATTATGTGTAAAACAACCCTACGTATTATAGGAACGTGCGTTTCCTTTGAGCATTTGTGAACACAATCCGAACTCCATTATACTTCAGTATGTGTAGGAAGAAAGTACTGTCAGCATATTAAACTTATCGACGAGTTAACTGAGAACGTGTTACCGTGCAAATATAAATTGATGGTAGTATCCTACCAGCGCTGAGTACGCGGCTCGTTTTAAGACTACAAAGCCTTGGCATTCCATTCCTTTTAAGGAATTTGGCCACCTGTTTCAAAAAACTTCGTCACCGATTCCTAGCCTACAGAACGAGTGCATGGCTGGTGTTACGATCCTACTGACGCTAAGAATCCTTCCAGGTCGGGGTTCGAACATCGACAACTGGCTTGTAAGTCCCGTGACCTATACATTGAACCGCAAAACCCGGGAAAACTGTAGCATATAGACGTACAAAAACATACAGACCAAAATCTAAAACTTCTATTGCGAAATGGCTCCATTAATTTGAGATGTACTAAAATGGTTATGATTACCTACAAAAAGCGGAATTGTATACCAGTAACTCATGAGTAACAAAACATTAAACATTGTACTAGAAAAAATGCAAAAGACAAAATGTTCACCAACAATTCATTCTGAGTTGAATATTTTTACCAGTCGTAGGGGACAAATACTACACATACTACTTACTTACGTTCAGTCGTAGACCACGCGGGTCTCTGCTGTATACAGGAAGCATCTCCATTCAACTCGGTTCATGGCTGTTCGCCGCCAGCCTCGGTAGCTGCGAAGGGTCCGCAGGTCGTCCTCAATTTGATCGATCCATCTTGCCCGCTGCGCGCCTCTTCTTCTTATACCGGTCGGATCATAGTCGAGAATCATTTTAACCGGGTTGTTCTCCGACATTCTAACAACATGCCCGGCCCCCCGTAACCGTCCGACCTTGGCCGTTTGGACGAGGGTCGGTCCTCCCAGCAACTGGTGCAGTTCATGGTTCATTCGCCTTCTCCACGTACCGTCTTCCATCCGCACTCCGCCGAAGATGGTTCGCAACACCTTCCGTTCAAAAACACCTAGTGCGCGTTGATCATCCGCTAGCATTGTCCAGAACTCGTGCCCGTAGAGGATAACCGGTCCAATCAGCGTTTTGTAAATAGTTAACTTCGTACGACGGCGAATTTTGTTCGATCGAAGCGTCCTGCGCAGTCCAAAGTAAGCACGATTTCCTGACAATATGCGTCTCTGAATTTCTCTGCTGGTGTCATTATCGGCAGTCACCAGTGAGCCCAAGTACACAAACTCGTCGATCATTTTGATTTCATCACCGCCAATCAGAACTCGTAATGGGTGGCTGACATTATCTTCTCTCTAGCCCGTGCCTTTCATGTACTTTATCTTTGACACATTGATGTCTAGTCCGATCCGCTTGGCCTCAGCTTTTAGTCCGATGTTCGTATCTTCCATCTTCTCAAAGTTGCGTGCTATAATATCAATATCATCAGCGAAACCAAGTAGCTGGACGGACTTTCTGAAAATTGTGCCACTCGTGTCTCTCCTCGCTCTTCTTATCACACTCTCCAAAGCAATGCTGAATAGCAGACACGAAAGACCATCACCTTGCCGTAGCCCTCTGCGAGTTTCGATGGGACTCGAGTTTATCCCCGATACTCGAACAACGAACATCACTCGATCCATCGTAGCCTTGACCAATCGTATCAGTTTGTCCGGGAATCCGTAGTCGTGCATGATTTTCCATAACTGTTCTCGATCGATTGTGTCGTAGGCTGATTTGAAATCGATGAATAAGTGATGTGTGGGCACATTGTATTCGCGGCACTTTTGCAACACCTGGCGGATGGCGAACACTTGGTCCGTGGTAGCGTGTTCGCCCCTAAACCCTGCCTGATAATGTCCCACGAATTCGTTTGCAATCGGTGAAAGTCGACGGCATAAGATTTGGGAGAGTACCTTGTAGGCGATGTTCAGCAGAGTTATCGCGCGGTAATTGCAGCAATCCAGCTTATCGTCGAAATACTGCCGCCACCTATCGATCACCTCACAGTCGTTCGTGAGAAGATCCCTGTTGGTTTCCTCACACATATCGGCCTGTGGCACATGGCCTCTGCGCGAACGGTTCACCTTCTCGAAGAACTTCCTTGTGTCATTAGAACGGAACAGCTGTTCTATCGCTTCGCGATCTCGGTCTTCCTGTTGGCGCTTTTTTCTACGGGATACCGAGTTTAGTCTGTTCCGCGCCTGTCTGTATCGCTCCTCGTTTGCTCTCGTCCGGTGTTGCAGCTTGCTCACCCAAGCTGCATTCTTCTCGGCCACTAGCTATTCACATTCGTCGTCGAACCAGTCGTTCCTTACGTTCGGAGCCGCCGTACCTAGCATTGCTGATGCAGTGCTACCTATGGCAGAACGGATGTCTCTCCAGCCATCTTCAAGAGTAGCTGCACCAAGCTGCTCTTTCGTTGGTAGTGTCACTGCCAACTGCTGCGCGTAATCTTGGGCTACTCCATCATCCCGGAGCCGCACAATGTTAAACCGCGACGTTCGGTTTCGACGTTGGGTAGCCACCGTCGAAAGTTTTGAGCGCATGCATACAGCAACCAAGTAGTGGTCCGAATCTATATTCGCACTGCGGTAGGTGCGAACATTGGTGATGTCCGAGAAAAATTTTCCGTCGATCAAAACGTGGTCGATTTGGTTTTCGGTCTGTTGGTCAGGTGATCTCCAGGTAGCTTTGTGGATATCCTTACGGGGAAAGAAGGTACTTCTGACTACCATTTCTCGGGAGGCCGCAAAGTTGACACATCGTTGGCCGTTCGATGCGGCATGCAGGCTGTTCGGCCAGATTACCGGTCGGTACATTGCCTCCCTTCCTATTTGGGCATTCATGTCACCGATGACAACTTTTACGTCTCTGCGTGGGCAGCCGTCATAGGCTTCCAGCTGCACGTAGAATGCTTCTTTCTCGTCATCGGGTCTCCCTTCATGTAGGCAGTGCACGTTGATGATGCTGTAATTGAAAAAAACGGCCTTCAATTCTCAACTTACACATCCTACCATTGATCGGCTGCCAATCAGCTCGTTCGTTGTGCCACAGCTTTGGTAGAAGGTAGCCGCTCGATGTCCGCTTTTCCACACCTTCTGTCCCATCCAACAAAGCTCCTATAGCGCTACGACGTAGAAGCTTCGAGGATTTAGGTCGTCGTATATTATCCTGTCGCAGCTTGCGAAACCTAACGACTTGCAGTTCCATGTTCCAAGTTTCCAATCGTAGTCCTTATTTCGTCACATGGGTCTATGCCGATTGTTCCGGGTCGTATTTTCTCCTGTATTATTCGTAATAGATGTTTTACGGGCGGCTTATTAGGCCTACGCCAACCCCCTGTCTCTCCGGAGGATCATCGTGCTTGCTCTGTTTAACGTCCCAACTAGCACTAGGACGATCCCGTTGGTGGGGTTGCCACCTTGGATTTAGCTGGACGGGATGCAGCATTTCATACTCAGCCGCTGGATACCAGAACAGACGCTGTTTGAAGCCGCTCCTAACATAGAGTACAGACGCTCCGACATCCTCTAAAGAGGACCCTCTTCCCTGTCAGCATACGACCAAGGTCCCACCGGGTTTGGTTACCCGATCTTTCCTATGGTTGCTCGTACCCCAGCCGGAGTTACTGGACAAGAGGCTAAGAACCACACTGGGGCCTGAATTACGCATTGTCCAGTCGTTTACCAACCAACTCATATCAGCTTTGTTTTTTATTTATTAAATTATCAGCTTTGTTTTTTATTTATTAAATTGATTTATTAAATTTTCTCTTCGTAGACCAAACATCCAAACCAACCCATCTAATCTTGTCCAACACTTCAATTCCTTCTTCAAATCCATATCATTTATGGAAATCGTCTCTGTTTTCGGAGCTTGCTCTCCACAATCACCCACAATTTTTCTATTGAGCAAAGTCCTGGCGGGTTTGACAGATTCGTCTTCTTCGCCACAAAAATTACAATCTCCGATTATGCTTAATGGAACGATGCCAAATCCGGCCAACACAGAGTCACCTTCGTGGTACCAGCGGAAGGGCTGCCGGTGCTTCTGGAGGCATTCTTCTTTAGATATTTGGCCGTTGATGGTACCGATCGTTGTCGATTTCTTCTTTTAGTGTAACTTGCCTCTCCAGACAGCGGGTTTACTTAATAGCGGCTTCAATGTTCTCTCGTCGAACATTACGATGCATTTTGGTTGCACCAAGAACTCGTGGTACAACTTGGTACAACGGACGCGGGATTTGGCCGTCGTATTATGTTTATCGGTTCGATGAGGCACTTTCCTTACCTTGCAGACATGAAGTTCGGCGCGCCTCTTTGTCTGCGGGGTGAAATAATTGGCCTTCTTCACCACGTCCGGAATCGAAAGCTTCGGATTGCGCTTGAAGTAATCCCTCACCTTCCTTGGGTTCCTAGGGTGGCATTTTTCTTTAGGTTTTCGCTGGCTGCACTCGCCGCTACATTTCAATTTATATTTTTTTGGGGTACAATTATTTTCACAGATACCAAAGTAACGAATATATTTTATCATTGTGAGTGCCATCGATAAGTATGACATTAGACTTTTTTGAAATTATAATAATATAGTATCTGTATGCATGTGTTTTTGTATAATAAATAGTTGTACACAACATAAAAAGATCATAGAAATTATAGAGATATTTACTCTGCGGAAAAAATACATAGAACAAACCTTAAAAAAGGCACACATCACTATTTTGAACTTTGCTGAAGAAAATCACGTTCTAAGTGAATAACTGTCAATTTTTTTCGTTGAATTCAATATGCAAAGTTGTCAATAACTCATCTCATAACATATGGATATAATCAGAGTCAAAGTTCGTTTGTAGCTATTCTTCCGTCAACATTCGTTTCAAGCGATCTAGTTGAACAAGATGCAGTAGTCCTTTGAAAGCAGTTCGTTGTAGACACCATTCTGTAATCACCATATGCATATGCATACATCAGCTTATCACCTACTAAATATTTGCTTTGACATCGATCAGACATACGAAAATGTTTTTTTTTCAGTGCAATGATTCTACAAGCAACCAAAAGTTCCACAATTACTTAAAACACCCACTTTCTTGCTGCTTAAAAGTACACGCGGAACTTTTGAGAACTTGAATGTACAGAACAAGTTCCTCGTGAACTTTCTATAGCTGCTTAAGAAAACACGTGGTAATTTTTGACAGTTCGAAGTACAGAACAAGTTCGCGTGCACCAGTCGGTGTTGAACAGTCGTTCGCACCGCACGCATATAGCTCTTGGCTCCTGGAAAATTATTCTGGCTACCTAGAGTTTCATTGATTCAGGGCTTCAGTCTTTTTCAAGGCTACCTGAATCACTAACAGTCTTTTTAAAGACTAACAATTAGTCAGCCAAGGCTATACAAAGAGTGAGTAAGTGATACAAAGAGTGATATTAGAGTGATTAAGAAATTAATCAGCCTTTTTAAAGGCTAGCTATTCAAAGAACTATTATTCAAAATTCAAAATTCCATTCATTTCAAAAATGCCTGCGTCCAATCGGAAAGGCAACAAGCCTAAGGCTAAAAATAATTCAATACGGAATAAATCACAATCCGTTATTCAACATTTTTCCAATAACATTCACGATCTTATAGAATCTGAATGTAAAAATAAAAGACAACGGACGGATTTCCCTTCCGTTGATCCTATGCCGTCTAACAATATTTACGAGATTCTTCCAGAATACGATTGTAGCGACATAGAAGAAAATTCTTCAAAAATTCCCAAAATGGACGCTTGTCGTTCTGGGAAGAAACAACAATCTATGCCACCAGTGACGGTGATGATTTCCGACTTCAAAGCATTCCGTACTGAGCTTTCTACTTTTCTCCCGGAAGTAAAAGTCTCATTTCAAATCGGACGAAGAGGAGAATGTCGAGTCTTGGTTGATGGATTGGAAGATTACGAACGACTTATTCGATATTTATCCGAGAAACTTCATAAATTTTATTCATATGATTTAAAATCAGACAGACCCTTCAAGGCTGTCTTGAAAGGCTTATCAAATGATCAAAGTATTGATGAAATTAAAAATGAAATCAAAGAATTGCTTGGTTTTGCCCCTTCCCAAGTAATACTTTTAAAAAAAAAAGCGAATGGTACTTCTAATCCACGCTCTGGAATTTCCCATGAACTTTACCTAATACACTTCAATCGAAGTGATGTAAACAATTTGAAAACTTTAGAAAAAGTACGTTTCATTTCCCACATTAAAATTCATTGGGAACATTATAAACGGCATAATCGTATTGCAAACTTAACGCAATGTCGTCGATGCCAAGGCTTCGGTCATGGAACCAAAAATTGTCATATGGATATACGGTGTTTGAATTGTGGTAAATCGCATTCGAAAGACGTTTGTCCAATGAATGAAACCACTGATAAATTTTCATGTTCAAATTGCAATGGAAATCATAAATCCAATTATTTGAAATGTCCTGTCAGGGAAAAAATTTTAAACGCTCGTTCGCTTAGACAACAAGTCAAATCAACGACCTTAAATTTACAGAACATACCTGAAAATCAAAAAACCGTTGCAAATGCCACGCCTAATTCTTCTAAGGCACCTATTTCTTCGAATTTAAAACAAAAAAACAGGTACGCCTGCCAATTCGTCTTCTAACGAAAACAATTTATTGACAGGTAGATCGACCTCGTCATCATCTTCTTCTAATGTCAGTTATGCTGGTATTTTAGGTAGAAATCTACCACCTATTTCTTCTAATGTAAATAATTCTAACGAAAACAATTTATTAATAGGTAGACCGGCCAAATCATCTTCTTCTAACGGCAGTCTACCTACAAATATTCCTTCAAAGCCATTCGCTTCTTTAAATGAAGTCGATTTAGGCGATATAACTGAAAATAAAATGATCTACCTACAAGATCAACTTTTTCAAATGATCATCCAAATGAATTTGACTTCATCACTTTTTGAAGCATTTCAAATCGGATGGCAATTCGCAAATAATATTATAATGAATTTAAAATTTAACAGTGATGTTAAATAATTATTTGAATATTTTAAATTGGAATGCTCGATCTTTGAAATCGAGTGAAGATGAATTTTATAATTTTCTCAAAGTTCACAAAATCCATATTGCCATTGTGACAGAAACTTTTCTTAAACCAAATGTCAAATTGAAAAGTAATCCACATTATGTGGTTCATCGATTTGACAGGTTTACTGGAATGGGTGGTGGAGTTGCCATTTTTGTCCAACGGCAAATTAAACATCGAATTTTACCTTCTTTCAATACTAAAGTTATTGAAAGCTTGGGAATCGAAGTTGAAACCATTCATGGAATTTATTTCATCGCTGGAGCATATTTGCCATTCCAATGCACCGGCGAACAATTAAATTTCTTTAAAGGCGATTTGCAAAAACTCACAATATATCGACCGAAATTTTTCGTAATAGGGGACTTAAATGCTAAGCATGTCCAGTGAAATTGTAGGCAAAATAACAGTAATGGTAAAATACTTCATAATCAACTCTCAGCTGGTTACTTCACAGTTCTTCATCCCAGTAATCCTACTTGTTTCTCTTCCGTGAAAAACCCGTCTACAATTGATCTGGTTCTAACGGATCAAAGTCACATTTGTAGTGAACCGATTACACATGCTGACTTTGACTCAGATCATCTTCCTGTAACATTCAGACTTTCCAACGAAGCTATAATTAATCCAATTAGTTCTATATTCAACTATCATAGAGCTAATTGGTTGGATTACAGATCTCACATTGAAAATCATGTGGATCATGAAACTATTTTAGAAAATTCTGCGGACATCGACACAGCAATTGATAATTTGAATCATTACATTATCGAAGCTAGAAATCTTTCAGTTCCCAAAGCTCCAACTAAATTAAATTCTCCTATCATCGATGACAATCTTCAACTGCTCATTCGGTTGAAGAATGTTCGTCGACGACAATATCAACGTTCTCGTGATCCTGCTATGAAAAACATAGTTAAGGATTTACAAAAAGAAATTAAACATAGATTTACTCTTTTGCGAAATGAAAATTTCGCTAACGAAGTTGAACAAATTAAACCATATTCTAAACCTTTCTGGAAACTTTCTAAGGTTCTTAAGAAACCTCAGAAACCAATTCCTGCTCTCAAGGAAGGAAATCAAATTCTTCTTACAAATGGCGAAAAAGCTCAAAAACTTGCTCAGCAGTTCGAGAGTGTCCACAATTTTAATTTGAACGTTGTGAGTCCTATTGAAAATGAAGTCTCACTGAAATATGAGCATATTTCAACCCAAGTGTTATCACAAGATGACATTATTGAGACGAATTTTGACGAAATTAAATCAATTATTAGGAAACTCAAAAACATGAAGGCTCCTGGTAATGATGGAATTTTTAATATTCATTAGCTTACTTCCCAAAAAGATGGAAAAACGCCAAAGTAATTCCTATTCTGAAACCTGATAAAAATCCAGCAGAAACATCAAGTTATCGACCAATTAGCTTACTTTCTTCTATCAGTGAACTTTTTGAAAAAATTATCTTGTTGAGAATGATGACTCATATAAATGAGAATTCAATTTTTTCACCAGAGCAGTTTGGATTTCGTCATGAACATTCAACTACTCATCAACTTGTCAGAGTAACGAACATGATAAAAGCAAATAAATCTTCTGGGTTATCCACTGGAGTTGCTCTTCTAGACATAGAAAAAGCATTCGACAGTGTTTGGCACAAAGGTTTAATAGCAAAAATGTCTGATTTCCAGTTTCCTATTTATTTGATCAAAATGATTCAAAATTATTTAACTGATCGTACTCTTCAGGTTAGCTATCAGAATTGTAAATCTGAATTGCTACCCGTACGAGCCGGTGTTCCGCAGGGTTCGAGTGTAGCTCCAATCTTGTATAATATTTTCACTTCTGATCTTCCAAATCTACCCGTTGGTTGTCAGAAATCGTTATTCTGTGACGACACAAGTCTGTTAGCCACAGGTAGAAATCTAAGAGTGATCTGCAGTCGCCTACAAAGAAGTTTAAATATTTTCAGTGATTATCTGTCAAAATGGAAAATTAAACCAAATGCAGCAAAAACGCAATTAATTATCTTTCCTCATAAGCCAAGAGCTTCTTTTCTTAAACCAAACAATAATCACATTCTCAAATTGAATGGCTTGGAATTGACATGGTCTGATCAAGCTAAATACTTAGGTTTAACGTATGACAAAAAACTCACTTTCAAGGATCACATTGAAGGAATCCAGGCAAAGTGTATAAATATATTAAATGTTTAGTGTGAACTTTTTCGGTGCATAGAAGCTGAACGATGTATTCTAGAAGCAGCTTAAAAGTTCGTTCGGTTGCCACGGGCGAACTTTCAAGTGTGGATAATCAGTCCCTGTTATACGAACTTTTAGTTAGTTGGGTGGTTTACCCAAAGATTTGTACATTTAGCTTAGATACATTTTCCTTAGTTGAATACATTTACTTTAGTTAGAAACACTGCGAGATTTGGGCAGCACACATATGAAAGCAAACCGTGTTTGGAATATATTTTCTTAAACCATGAGTAACTAATTTCTAGCTGAAAGACGAATTTTTTACCGAATTCTCTAATAAAAACCAAATCATTTCAAAATAAAACCAGATTTTGAAGTTGATCACAAAATTTAATAAAATCCGATCTATCGAACAGACCGTGTAGTTGAAAGCACAGATTACTCATCGTTTTCATAAAACGCACATAAACAAATGTGTGGCGCAAAATGTGAAAGCTCGGAAAGCTCATTTGTTTTCATTCAATGAAGCTCCAGTATAATACGCACACAAATGTATCATGTTAAATCACAAGATATTTGTTGCCATCATCCATCATGTATTTACAATACCTATTACTGCTGTTCGTTTGTCAAATAAAAGTTTCGCGGGTGTTATGATTGGAACTAAAAAACTATACCAAAAGCATTTAATTGTAGTTATCTTTAACCGAAAGTTTTCCATTTCACTGATTCTTTGGATTTTTGAATATCACAGATTTCAAAAGAAGTTCATTGAAACACACTAAATTAAGTTGGCAACACTTATGATTTGTAGTCTGACAGCAAATTACTCTCGCGCTCTTTCTGCTGTTTCGCAGTTGTTTGCGGTACTTGGAGCAGTGGTGTGCTTTTTTGGCACTTTTCGTGGCACATATTATTTCTCTGGTTGCATGTATGCGTAGCTTGTGGTGTGGCCTAAAATTTCCTCCGACCAGTCGTGTTTGTTGCGGTAGTGGTATTTATTGTGGAGACGGAATTATTTGTGCTGAGCACAGGGGCAGTTCACTTCCTGCAGACGTTCCAGTAACAATAAATAAGCTTCTCTGTCAATTGAATTTAATTCAATTCAACCACTTTCGTATTCCCACAAGAAAGTGTCCTCGTGTTCTGTGATAAAAAAGGAATATCGTGATCTGATTGCGGAAGAAGCTGATTTTGCGTAAAATAAGAAATAATGAGTACACTGGCGCTTCGATTTGCTCCCCGGTTCGGGAAATCTGCTGCTATCGTGGCTAGTTCCCAGGCAAACAGTTACTATACTTATTCCAACCAAATATCCCAGCCACTGGATCGAAAGCCGACCTACACTACTGCCGAGGAAGCGGTCAAAGTCATCAAGTCAGGTTAGTAATAAACTAGGAACTGACAACTGGATGTCCCTGAGAGTGCGAGGAATTTGACGTCAGGGTTTACCACCGCGTACAGTAAAATCGTTACGCAATCCTTTTTTCATTCCCGTGCCTATTTTTTATTATCTAGAACCAGACTGTAGGCTCGCTCCAAGTCTATATAGCAAATAAATAAGGTCAATTCCCTTGCTTGCTGATTGCATTCGTGGGCAGTCACGAACCTTTGGAATGGACTTTTCCACTTATCAGTCGAGTTCAATAGTTCATTTGTCGATGCTCTACATTTATTTGGATAGGAATCATGTGAGTACCACGACTTTCATATCACTCGCAACAGTTTCATGTGATGCACCATAAATTGTGGTCCGGCATGAATCTTAAAATAGATCGAGAGCGATATGCGTAAGTTTCGAACCAAGTGTCGAAATGGCGCATCAGGTTCGTGAACTTGATTTCCGGAATAAGTTCAGAGTTACCTTGACCTTGACGAGTAACATGGATATGAGTGTTGATAGAAATCCTACCAAATATAAACCGCGTTATGACAGCGTTCTGTTTAATTAACATGATGTTATACAGTCACACACATGGTTACTGATAATGAAAAGGCTCTAAACTGACGTCCGATAAGAATAACCAGTATGTTTAGTTCAAGTACCTATCATATGTTTACGCATAACAAAAATATGGTACATAATCCAATATGTTCATAATGAGGGAACGCTAAGCGTCAATTACAGCTGATATTATTGGAAACTAGGAATTCCATGCTGTATGCCGTCTTCGTGTTTCATTTTCTTTTCTTAGTTTTACAAGTATTCGTTATCGTTGTGTTTCGAAGTCCACATCGATAATTCAAAATAAACTTCAATACATCACATTACTATAGGGAGAATTCTTATCTCATTTCGAATGCTACTGAATCATTTAGAAGGTTGTTTCTTCTATGTCATCGCGGCAGGTGAATGATGCTATTCACTGCTTTAATGTGTGCATTCTCCTGTTCGTTCCATAGTTACGTAATCCATTTGGTTAGATAACCGATTTTAATTAATTGTTATTAGCACAATAAAGCAATATAGGCTAGTATAATTTGTCAAATGGAATGTGTTTTCTGTTATCGGTTCAAAAACGTTTAATTTTTAATTTTACATTTTTACAGAGAAAATAACCGTCTAGACTGAATCCAATGTCACCGAAAATGTTGTGAAAAATAGCTATTTTTAACAACTTTTCCAAAAAAAGACACTGTTCTTGATATATTTTAAACCAGTTTGTTAAGAAAGAAGTAAACAGTACATTGGAACAATTCTCCCGCATTGACGTTAATAGCTTTAGAAATGTAATGTCAATTAGACTAAGCAATTATGACGATGACATGTAAATTGTCATAATTGGCGGATTGTACTTTTCGCCATCCACGTTTCATTAGGATTAATTTGCATTTATCTAAAGCGTCTATTCTAAGACTGAACCGACGGGCGCTATTACTTCTATTGAAAATGACCAATGGATAATTCAGAACAAACTCTTAGCACATTATTCGCGACCAGAAACTCACGTTAATATCGTTATTGTACTATTAATTAGTAGTACTTAATATTATTGAATCTATGAAGTGGATTTCATTTGCTTAGACAATATGCTCATTATCAATAGCATGTCTGTTATCACTCATGAATAGAGAATGATAAGAAAAATGACACCATGCTTAC
The DNA here is from genome assembly GCF_030247185.1 of Malaya genurostris. Taxonomy (NCBI): domain Eukaryota; kingdom Metazoa; phylum Arthropoda; class Insecta; order Diptera; family Culicidae; genus Malaya; species Malaya genurostris. The sequence continues at coordinate 64,171,855 of NC_080570.1, read as the reverse complement.
ACGGCCACATGAAATGTAATGACGGCCGATTATCTAAATCTGTGATGATCAACAATAGCTGTATACAAACGTATGGATGTCCCATATGCCTACGCTATGCTTTACAATCGACGAGAAAATTGAATGTAGCAATTTAAGGCAGAATCAGTAGACATGATTTTTTTCATCCCGTCAGTCGGAGAGCAGAGTGTCGTATATCAATCGATTCAGCTCGACGAACTGAGCAAACGACTTCTCTAGGTGTGTGTCTGAAATAAAGAGATAGATCGTGAACGTAACCAAGGATAACCAATTACATAACCGCTGAACCACATGGCTTTTTCAAAGGTCGTTCTACTTCAGCAACTACGTAAAACCATAAATCAAATAAACATAGATTTCAAATAAACATAGATAGTTGAGCAACCCGTGACACCAAAAGCACCGTCTGGTGGAGAATGGGTGCGTAAATGCCCCTAAAATGCATGCAAAAAGTTGCCTGCGCATTTAACACAACCACAGTAGCAAATGGAAAAAAGTACACCCGTTTGTCACTAGAGGTTAGTGTCATTGTACAGTGAGAAATCTATGTTTATTTGATTTATGGTAAAACCCTATACACCGACTTCAGCAAAGTTTTATATAGAATTGACTACCATTTCTGGAATTTAAAAAAATCATGAAAAATATATCAAATAAAACATCGTAGAATTTAAATCCGTTGAAAAAATTGTCGACCAGCAATGAATTCAAAACCAGTTTTCATACGCGCCGGGTGTTTCGAAGCGCGCATTTGTCAACACTCTTGAAATTTTCCAATGCAAATTTGTCAAATTTTCCATTGCAATGTTTCTCCCGATTTTTAAAAGTCCAGAATGTTGAGAAGAATAAATTGTTTTCAAAAATTGTGTAGACAAAAAAATGTAAAAAAAGTTATTTTAATACAATGTACAATTCATTGTATTATATAGGATCTGTGAAAGTTTAATTCAATTATGTTAAAAAATAGTCTTTGTTGAAAATTTGACACAAAATTTTATTTACATCAACTTTCAGAAAAAAGAAATTTCAACGTGTTTTTTCAGAAAGTCAACGTATTTTTTTTCAAAACTGTATAAAATGTTCAAAACGACGTAACATTGAGAGAATCTCTTTGTTTACTTTTTGTTATATTTCTATTAGAGTGACTATAATCAGAGTGGCGACAGCTGTTCGTTTGGAATGACAGCTCCCAGTTCCAAACGAGCAAACGACCTGTCAATTCAATGTAAAGCTAATGGAATGTTTTGAATTGTTGCCAAAATTACGGATGAGATGTCGTCACTCTGGTTATAGGCACTCTAATTTCTATGACATCGTCCACCGCGTATACAGAGATGTCATACTCGACACCAACGTTGCCAGGTTGCCAGATTTGTCTGGCAAATGGCAGATTTTTCTCGCTTCGCCAGACACTCAAACTAATCAGATTTTTTGCCAGATTTTCCAAATTTTTCTAGATTTTGTCAGATCTCGCTAGATCTTTGTGGTTTTGGCCTTTATATGATAGGTGAAGAGACCTTTTTTGCTCACTGAAAATGAAGCCCGGCAATACATTTCCTTATATATAGTAGACCCAGACAAATCCAGATGAGTTTTGACAGATTTTTGAAAAAATAACCTGGAAACTCTGCTCGACACTGTGTACCTCGTTGTTAACTGAAGCGAATGCAATTGGCACATTGTCGCAAAGCTGATTTACCGGTAGCGAAATCAACATTACACTGGTTTCTGTTTAAAAAAATGTTGATCCGAAAAAACCTAACCTTACCCAATTTCACACATTTCTGAAGATTTTCCATGTTTAATCGTAGTTCACACTAAAAAAAGTAGTAGTAATCACTTTGAAATCGGTTTTCTTCTACTCCGAGTGTACTTTTATTGCTGATATCTTTTTGTACTATTGAATAAACGATAAAAAAAGTTGCCAATCACTACTGCCGATATAAAAATTCCCGAAAGAATCCTCCTTTTCTTGGTTTCATTTTTTATTGACAGGTGTCGCTACCGGTAAATCAGCTTTGCGACAATGTGCCAATTGCATCTCTTTCACATTTAAACATAATGTACGCAGAGTTACACGACTTGCTGAATTGAATCTCATTAACATTATGAACTTCTAGATGCATTCGTTCTTTAAGTAACTTTGCAGTGTTTGGAATCAATACACATTGAATTTGGTCTTGTAGGATAAGTTTCACTCTTTTGTGAATTTTAATTTGTACGATCTTGGATGTCTGTTCTCTGTGCCTGTATCCAGAGTTGCCAGGTTATTTTTTCAAAAATCTGTCAAAACTCAAAAATTTATCTGGATTTGTCTGGGTCTACTAGGGTAACAGAGGTATTTTGGCCACTTCATATATTTTGGCCCACCTAACAAACTTTATCGATTTTATCGGATTTAATTGATGTGAAGTAACCCATGGTACATACATTTGAAGGTAAACACATTAAATTACCTATTGCGGAAGGGTTTTTCAAAGATATTACAACATTTGGTGGATATTTATTCGAAGTGGGCCAAAATAAAATCAACCCTAAAGTGGGCCAAAATACCTCTGTTACCCTATATACAAGGAAATTTTTGCCGGGCTTCATTTTCAGTGAGCAAAAAAAAGGTCTCCCCACCTATCGTATAGAGGCCAAAACCGTAAAGATCTAGTAAGATCTGACTAAATCTAGGAAAAAATTAAAAGTCTGGGAAAATTTGGAAAATCTGGCAAAAGATCTGGTTAGTTTGAGTGTCTGGCGAAACGAGGAAAATCTGGCATTTGCCAGACAAATCTGGCATTTGCCAGACAAATCTGGCAACCTGGCAACGCTGCCTGTATCATTCCAGGACGGATTTCGCATAGTGACAAAAAAACCATAACTTAGTTGCAGAGTCGTGGTATCTGATAAATGGTAGGGTAACAGAGGTATTTTGGCCACTTCATATATTTTGGCCCACCTAACAAACTTTATCGATTTCATCGGATTTTATCGATGTTAAGTAACTCATTTTACATCAATTTGAAGCTAATCACATTAAATTACCTATTGCGGAAGGGGTTTTTAAAGATATTACAATATTTGGTGGATATTTTTATAAAGTGGGCCAAAATAAAATCAATCCTGAAGTGGGCCAAAATACCTCTGTTACCCTAGCAACCACTTTCACAGACTTTCTTTCTCGAACACATCTTTGCTAGTGCCGGTAGAAACGAAACTTTTAGATTTTCAACTACAACTACTTATGGTTTACCAAATCAAATTCTTCTTCGGGAATTAGAACACCTTCTTCGTCCGGAATTACTGGTTTTTGCCGAGAAACTGTTAAAAAAACTTCGAGTATGTATGTTTCGTCATTTCTTTGTGGTACAAGAAAAATTTTGCGAAAAAAACGACTATTTCAGTAGAATTTTGCTCGTCATCATGGACACATGTTTTCACTTCTAGGACCGAAAATGCAAAGTGATGAGGGTTGAAAATTTCAAATCGTCATCAGAAGTAACGAATCCTAAAACAGAAAAATCTTCTCCACTTATTTCAAAACTGTTTCAATTTCAAGATCTCGTTAGTTGGTTGTTTAATACTAACTTGGTTTTACCTGTTTCCGGTTTTCGGTTTTGGAAGAAGCGGCCAAAATTCCCTTTCTTAACGTTTACTGTCATGCAAATTCTGTCACACATGTCTAAAACCTTCTAAATGTACATTTCAGCTGTTTTTTCAAAGGACAAAAGTAAACAAATCGAGTTTCTCTCTCCTACCAATAAATGCTTCGAAATCCTACAATTTTGCCTAAAAATTCGGATTCTTCAAAAATCTCAATCGTAGTAATACAAAAAAACTATAAAGGGCAAAACTGTCATTCCATTTGATTAGGTAAATTTCGCCCTCCGTGTTCCACGCCAACAAACAGGGCGATACTTCAATTGCTAGTAAGGAAGGGCGAAGCTATTTTTTGTTTCTTTATTTAAGATAGTTTTCGAACCTTTTACTACTGGAAATAGTAAATGAGACAATAAAATTACCCGCAGATTTGTCTTAGTCGCGAAAACCAGCCAATTTCACAAAAAAATGCACAAAGGCGTACCTTCGAATTCACACAGGAAGCATAAAATTAAACAAATCGAAAAAGAGCGAAACTCGTTATGTTCATTTATTCAGTGGACATAGAAGGAAGGTGGTAAAATTTGCATGCCTTTTGAAAATAAACTAACAATTCATCGACTAATCATAAATTGAATTGAGAATATACTATAATTTCTAAATACGATTTGAAACGTCAAAACATTCATCGTTGTTTTTTTTCCCATTTGTTGTCTATGTTAGATTCGCCTTTCTTTGAAAAACAGCTGATTTATAGAGCAGAGCAATCCACAAGATTGTGACGAAAAACATCTTCTAAATTTGAAGGTCATATTAGTTTTTTTTATTTGAAAGATATTTTAATCAGGCCTATTTGCGTACAAGCTGTCTCCTTGTCCGGTTTATGACATGGCTTACCGTAGTGAACAGCTTTTTGGCAATATTGACATGTGGCGATCTGATTGTCATAGGTAACAAGTGTGTTCGCCCGCTCACGACAGCTTCAGTTGAAAATTGAAAACTTTTCACCATCACAGGAAATTGGGTTGCTGTGATTCGCAAATATTCTGGCAACTAAGGTGGTGACGTTTTCCAGTGACAACGAGATCGCGCCAAATTCACTACAAAAGAGCGCGCAAAAGAGATGACGCCAAGAGTGACGCCGATGAGAAGGCAGAGTGAGTCTAGATATCGCAGAGTGCAGACCTATTTATATCCGCGTGTGAATTAAATTAAAATTAATGTAAAGTTCAAAAAATAAATGAATTAAGGATTGGACTTAAGTGTACATCAATCTTGAGAAAATTTCAGATTGCCTTTCAGGGCAAGAGTGGCCTTTCAGGGCAAACAATATACATAGCCTTTCAGGGCAACCGCAGAATATCAGTAGGGTTGAGCTTGAGACCCTACATTTGGTCCTTCGAACCGGATAGTGCCGGTTAAATTCGGAACTTTCGGAATCGCGAGTGTAAAACAAAAAAGAACTAACAAAAAAGTGTAGTGTAAAAACTCGTATGAAAAAACAAAATGGCGCTCGTGCGCACACCGCTAGTGCAGGTGCTAGAAGACTGCAAAAAGAATAAAGAAGAAGATGAACACCTTCAAACAGAAATAGACAGTGATGATGAAGATGCTGAAAGCAATCCACTAAGTTTGCTAATTTACAAGCGAGGACAAGTGAAGGCGAAATTGACCCGCGTTCGCAGCTCCCTCCGTGAAGATAGGAGTCAGTTGACGCTACCACGACTGCAAGTGATGGAACGGAATCTGCTCACGTATTATGACGAGTATTCAAGGTATCACAACGAGATTTTGGACTACGTCGACAGAAGAGGTAGGAAAGCTCATGAAATTAAATACCAGGAGTTTGAAGATCTCTATACCGAGACGTTAGTTAGTATACAAACTTTGAAGACTATCCCTACAGCCCCTGACTCAATTCCTTTGCTTAATCGTGGGTCAGAGAGAGTCATTATCCAGCAGCAGTCTCTAAAAGCGCCCCTCCCAGTCTTTGACGGACGTTATGAAAACTGGCCCAAGTTCAAGTCCATGTTTACTGACCTCATGAAGCACTCCAATGATTCTGATGCTATAAAATTGTATCATTTGGAGAAGTCGCTTGTAGGGTCAGCAGCAGGGGTAATCGACATCAAGACGATCAATGATAACAACTACCAACGAGCGTGGAGGTTACTCGAAGATCGGTTCGAGAACAAGCGGAGTATTATCGATACTCACATTCGTGGGCTCTTCAAGCTGAAGAAAATGAATAAAGAGTCCCACATTCAACTACGTGACTTAATAGAAGAGTGCTGTCGTCATGTTGACAATCTAGATTTCATGGAGCAAAAGGTAGAGGGAATTTCAGAGCTAATGATTGTCAATCTGTTGTCTGATGCATTGGATACTGGGACGAAAAAACAATGGGAGGCTACATTGGAGTATGGTGAGCTCCCTACGTACAAGGGAACAGTCGAGTTTCTGAAAAAGCGATGTCAGATTCTCGAACGGTGTGTTTCGTCCGAAACAGCAGGATTATCGCAACAAAAAAGCGTCAAACAGTCAAGCAATAGCAAGGGTTCTTTCGATAAGAACTTGGCAAAGGTACATGCGGCCGCCACGCAACCAGAAACAGAAGGATATTCGTGTCATCTGTGCAACAAAACACATCCGACATTTAGATGTGAAGAGTTTCGTGCTTTAACAATAGACGAACGCTTAGCAAAGGTAAAGGAGTTGAGGGTCTGCTTCAACTGCCTTCGCAAGGGCCATCGGCTAACAGAATGCAAATCAAAGAAGAGCTGCATGATCTGCAAATCAAGACACAATACATTGCTTCATCCTGATGATAAAGCAAATCAAAATCTGACGGGAAGCCTATCGCACCCAGAAGTTTCTTTGGATAGAAAAGCAAAGGAGATGCAGTCATCAAAAGAAACTACTGCAACAGGTAGTTCCAACCCGAAAGAATCCACTGTGTGCTCCTCCAGCATACCACAGAGTGCGAGTCAAGTCCTGTTGATGACTTCAGTAGTGCTTGTGGTCGATAAACATCAAAGGGTACATCCATGTCGAGCATTCATCGATCCCGGATCGATGTCACACATGGTGTCACAGCGAATGGCAAAGTTATTAGATCTTCCAACGAAGCCTAGCTTTGTCACAGTAAGCGGAATCAATGGACAAAGGTCTACAGCAAACAAGCGAATGACCGTTGAATTCAAGTCAAGAGTGTCTGAATTCCATACAAAAATCAACTGTCTAGTGCTCCCGAAAGTGACAAGTCCGCTTCCATTAACCAACATTAACATATCATCCTGGGGAATACCACCGAATTTCGAGCTTGCGGATCCAGAATTTCATCGTACGAACGAAGTTGATCTACTAATTGGTTGCGGAATGTTTTGGCAGCTTCTTCTACCAGGAATGTTGAAGCTTGCAGACGAGTTACCAGAGCTTCACAACTCGAAGCTTGGGTGGATCGTGACCGGTGAATATCTCGAAAGGGATAAATATTCGGAAACAGCAGTAGTGCATTCTAATGCAGCAGTTGTATCATCTCTTGATGCTTTAGTTAGACGTTTTTGGGAGATAGAAGAGATTACTGGCGAGTCCTCTGCCACTAAAGCAGAGCAGTTTTGTGAGGATCATTTCCAGATGACCCACCGACGAGATGTCAACGGACGGTACGTAGTTTCACTCCCATTCAAGGAAAATATAAATGAGTTGGGGAATTCGAGAGGTATGGCGATCAAACGATTTTTTATGTTAGAGAAACGGCTAAATAGATGTCAAGACCTACGCAAGCAATATGTTGAGTTTATGGAGGAATATCAGAGACTGGGACACTGCAAAGAGATTGACGAGTCAAAATATTCAAATGATTTGCAGACATACTACCTGCCACATCATGCAGTTTTGAGACCAAACAGCTCAAGCACCAAACTAAGGGTAGTTTTCGACGCTTCCGCAAAATCATCATCTGGAAATTCTCTTAACGATGTTCTGCAAGTCGGTGCAGTGGTGCAGAGTGATCTGTTTAGTATCATATTAAGGTTTCGTAGTCATCAGTTTGTTTTTACAGCCGACATCATCAAGATGCATCGGCAGGTTCGAGTACGCGACGAAGACACCAGATATCAACGAGTGTTTTGGAGGAGTAGTCCAACGGAGCCACTGAAAACTTTGGAACTGACGACGGTAACGTACGGTACCGCATCAGCCCCATACTTAGCAACAAGAGCATTGAAGCAGTTAGCCATCGATGAACGAGATCGATATCCAGATGCAGCAGATATTGTGGAAAACGACTTCTACGTGGATGACGTCTTGTCAGGAGCCGACACCAAGGCAGAAGTTATCTGTAAGCAAATGCAGTTGAAGGAGCTTTTGAGTAGTGGAGGTTTTTCCATCCACAAATGGTCATCGAATTCGTTAGAAGTCATTGAGAATGTTCCTGAAAATGAGAGAGAGAAATTAATAGAAATCGAGAGTATCAGTGCCAATGATATCATCAAAACACTAGGACTTTTATGGAACCCTACGTCTGATGAATTTTTATTTACTGTACCCACATCAGATTCGATTAATCCAGAAATATTGACAAAAAGGTATGTTCTATCTCAGATTGCTAGGTTGTTCGATCCATTGGGTCTGTTATCGCCAGTCATAGTGATAGCAAAGTTACTTATGCAAAAGATGTGGGCTATCAAACTTGGTTGGGATGACCAACTGCCGGAGCCGTTGATTAATGCTTGGATTATATTTAGAGACTCGTTATCTGATATTCCTAAGATGCGAATTCCTCGATACACCATGCTCCCAAATTCGTCTCTTGTTGAATTGCATGGATTTGCAGACGCGTCAGAATTAGCATATGGAGCGTGTGTGTACTTGAGGTGTATCCAGTTTGGTAAGAACGTAAGTAATCATCTATTATGCAGTAAATCCAAGGTTGCGCCGCTTCGAGCTTTAACGATCCCCAAAAAGGAATTATGTGCAGCTTTATTGTTAACACGTCTTATCGTGAAGGTACTTCAAGCTTTGAAGTTTAATTTCGGGAAGGTTAAGTTGTGGAGTGATAGCCAAATTACATTAGCGTGGATTCAAAAACCGCCCAGTCTACTTCCAGTCTTTGTGAGTAACCGTGTAGTCGAGATAAATGAATCTTGTAGTCAGTGGAATGCTACCTGGAGCTACGTGCATACTTCAAATAATCCAGCAGATATAGTTTCCAGAGGACAACTTCCTGGTGCATTACAGGTGAACGATAAGTGGTGGCACGGTCCAGCTTTCTTAAAAAAATGTGATTATGAACCAGATCAAGCAGACCCGTTAACCGACGCTGAGATTCCAGAACTTCGAATAGTCTCAACTGCAGCTGCAGTACCAGCCGTGATTGAGATGCTTCCAGTATTCACTAAATTCAGTTCATTCCGCAAGTTACAACGCGTAATGGGATATGTTCTTCGATTCATCCACAATGCTAGACTGAAGAACAAGGCCGATCGATTGGGAAATCTTGACATCAGTGTTGCAGAGATGAGAGCTTCAATGGACACCATCGTACGTGTTATCCAACAGCGTGAGTTCGCAGATGAAATTTATAAAATTCGATCGGGACAACCGTGTAAAACAATCGCAAACGTAAATCCTATCTACGTGAATGGACTGCTGAGAGTAGGTGGCAGAATTCAAAATTCATTGCTACCGTATCCCGCAAAACATCAGTTGCTCTTACCAGGGAAAAATAAAGTCGTAAAACTATTGCTGCGAGCAATCCATGAGGAGAATCTTCATATTGGACCTTCAGGTTTAATAGCAGCTTTCTTACAGCGTTATTGGATCTCCAGTCTACGTTCCATTGCACGACATATCGTCAGGAGTTGCATGCGGTGCTTCCGAGCCAAACCTCGAGGAGTTGAACAATTGATGGAAAACCTTCCCGCGAATCGTGTCATACCAGCTGCTCCATTTATTCGAACTGGAGTCGATTTTGCAGGACCCGTATATGTGAAGCATGGAATCCGTAAACCAGTGTTAGTTAAGGCTTACATATCGGTCTTCATTTGTATGATGACCAAGGCCATTCATTTGGAGTTGGTATCTGATTTGTCAGCATCAGCATTCATTGCAGCACTGCAGAGATTTGTAAGCCGCCGAGGTGTTCCCGAGCAAATATCTTCTGACAAAGGTTTGAACTTTGTAGGGGCCAACAACGAGCTTCATGAATTGTTCAAGCTTTTTAGAGATCAGCAAACCAAAGGGCTCATCAACGGATTTTGTTAGCCACGAGAAATCGAATGGAAATTTATTCCGCCTCACGCGCCAAACTTCGGAGGCCTTTGGGAATCCAATGTGAAGTGTGTGAAGTCGCATCTGAAAAAAACATTAAGAACAACGTCTTTGAATTTCGAAGAATTTGCCACAGTATTGGCTCAAATTGAAGCGATACTCAATTCTCGCCCACTATTTGGTCAATCCAGCGATCCGAGTGATCCTCCAGTGATTACTCCGGGACACTTCCTCATCACACGTGAATTAACCGCTATACCAGAACCAACATACGAAGACGTCAAGATCAATCGATTGACACGATGGAATTCAATCACTTCAACAGCATTTCTGGAGAAGATGGTCTTCAGAGTATTTGCATCAGCTGCAAGTGCGACAAAAATGGAAATACAACCAGCCGAATCTACGTGAAGGAATGATGGTCATCTTAAGAGAAGATAACCAGCCAACGCAATCTTGGCCGATCGGAAGGATAGTGAAAACTTACCCAGGAAGAGAAGGAAAGGTTAGAGTGATGGACATTCAGACTTCAAAAGGACTTTTCCGTCGTCCCATCTCCAAGGTTTGTCCGCTTCCGATTGAGGACAACGCAGAGGAATCAACGGATCTTCAAAATCGTGAGAATGAAGAAACCTCTTCCGGCGGGGAGAATGTTCGCCCGCTCACGACAGCTTCAGTTGAAAATTGAAAACTTTTCACCATCACAGGAAATTGGGTTGCTGTGATTCGCAAATATTCTGGCAACTAAGGTGGTGACGTTTTCCAGTGACAACGAGATCGCGCCAAATTCACTACAAAAGAGCGCGCAAAAGAGATGACGCCAAGAGTGACGCCGATGAGAAGGCAGAGTGAGTCTAGATATCGCAGAGTGCAGACCTATTTATATCCGCGTGTGAATTAAATTAAAATTAATGTAAAGTTCAAAAAATAAATGAATTAAGGATTGGACTTAAGTGTACATCAATCTTGAGAAAATTTCAGATTGCCTTTCAGGGCAAGAGTGGCCTTTCAGGGCAAACAATATACATAGCCTTTCAGGGCAACCGCATAATATCAGTAGGGTTGAGCTTGAGACCCTACAAAGTGATTTGCACGGTATTCTTGTATCCTGACCGAATGTCACATAAGAAGGTATAGGCCTGCTCAAGCGCATGCGTAACAAACGTACGCCATTTAGAATACCGGGGAAAAAATTCTTCCACTTTTCTTTTTCGATAGAGAGAATCTCTCCGTATTGGGACATAGTTCCATATATACCGGAATGTTGTACTTGATATTTTCATGCTCCACATAGTGCACATTATTATTGTCTTTAGCGAATTGAATTGCATCCAACTCTTTATAAAACTGAATATAAACAACATTATTGGTCTTATTGCATTGAAGTAAAAGCACACGTTTAATGTCAAGATGCATTTGCTCCTTAAGCAAACCTTCAAGTTCTCGTATCGAAGGTCGAATTTTGCACTGTCTGAAGTCAACAATAATTGTATTCTTTCGTACCGACGGTAGCTTTTGTTCGTTTGGTTCACTCATTTTCGAGGTCTATTGTTCACTACACAATACTGTACTTGGTTTCTGCTGTCCCCAACGTAAGCGATTTTGTTTTATCGACTGACTTGGATGAGATGTAAACCCGAACTGTCATATTAGTTGATGATCGTACCAATATCTATGCACGCCAATACTTGCCTTTCTGTTTTAAGGTGGTTCTGCAAAAGTGTACAAGTTCCGAAAAACATGATCTTTCTGACCCATTTAGCCTCCTTTGATACATTCGTGCCCCTTGGAAGAACTCGCGCTGACTTCAATCATAAATTAAATAAACCTAGATTTCACACTAAAAGCAGACACTAGCAGCGCTTCTAGTGAGAAACGTACTTTTTTCCATTAGCTACTGAGGTTGTGTTAAATGCGCAGGCAACTTTATATGTACATGCATTTTAGCAGTTCATAAAATCACTATCCACATTTTTTTCTGTTTCTGATTTCGGGAGGGGCCTGGCTTTGGCCTTGGCAACGACGACATTGCGTTAAATTTGCAATACGATTATGCCGTTTATAATGTTCCCAATGAATTTTAATGTGGGAAATGAAACGTACTTTTTCTAAAGTTTTCAAATTGTTTACATCACTTCGATTGAAGTGTATTAAGTAAAGTTCATGGGAAATTCCAGAGCGTGGTTTAGAAGTACCATTCGCTCTTTTTTTCATAAGTATCACTTGGGAAGGGGCAAAACCAAGCAATTCTTTCAGTTCATTTTTAATTTCATCAATACTTTGATCATTTGATAAACCTTTCAAGACAGCCTTGAAGGGTCTGTCTGATTTTATATCATATGAATAAAATTTATGAAGTTTCTCGGACAAATATCGAACAAGACGTTCGTAATCTTCCAATCCATCAACCAAGACTCGACATTCTCCTCTTCGTCCGATTTGAAATGAGACTTTTACTTCCAGGAGAGAGGTAGAAAGCTCAGTACGGAATGCTTTGAAGTAGGAAATCATCACCGTCACTGGTGGCATAGATTGATGTTTCTTCCCAGAACGACAAGCGTCCATTTTGGGAATTTTTGAAGAATTTTCTTCTATGTCGCTACAATCGGATTCAGGAAGAATCTCGTAAATATTGTTAGACGGCATAGAATCAACGGAAGGGAAATCCGTCCGTTGTCTTTTATTTTTACATTCAGATTCTATAAGATCGTGAATGTTATTAGAAAAATGTTGAGTAACGGATTGTGATTTATTCCGTATTGAATTATTTTTAGCCTTAGGCTTGTTGCCTTTCCGGTTGGACGCATGCATTTTTGAAATGAATGAAATTTTAAATTAAATTAACTAGGCTAAATTAGTCTTCGATTAGACTTCTAGCTAGCCTTAAAAAAGGCTGAATAATTTCTTAGTCACTCTAATATCACTCTTTGTATCACTTAGTCACTCTAATATCACTCTTTGTATAGCCTTGAGAAAGGCTGACTAATTGTTAGTCTTTAAAAAGACTGTTAGTGATTCAGGTAGCATTGAAAAAGACTGAAGCCTTGAATCAATGAAACTCTAAGTAGCCAGAAAAAATTTCCAGGAGCCAAGAGCTATACGCGTGCGGTGCGAACGACTGTTCAACACCGACTTGATCGTTAAAAAGTTAATTTGTTGTAAACCGGAGGCAATCATAGTTTCCACTAATAAATGTTCATGATCTGAAGACGCGTTGTTCGGCAGTAGACACCCAACTTCCTCATTCCAAGCTCCAGCGTAACAACGATAAATTATAGTCGCCTAAGACTACAACCCTATCACGGTCTCCAAATTTATTGTAAAGTTCATTCACACAAAAGACATCAGTATTCGGCGGTAAATAAATAGCACAAATGACAGAAGCAGTGCTCTCGCATGTTACACGGACTGCTATCTTCTGCTCAAGACGGTCAGCTCCTTGAACATACACTGTGCTACTCTCAATGCCCTTTTTTCTTCCAATCGAAACGCCGCCACCACGCAGGTACTGGCTAGTCAAATTATTACGATCACATCGATAAATATTGTACTGGTCGGTGAGCTCTGTATCAAGTATATTAGTTTTGTTAGAGCGAAAAAGTTGAAGCTGATATCAAAGCAAGAATCAAGCTCCGAATGGAATTTAGAATTTTTTATCCGTTATACCAAGCCTTGTATAAAAAGACCTTCTTAGGATTCGTAGTGTGAGCAGAATCGTAGCACCAGCGATGCAATGAATATTGTACACTATGAATCGGCTGCGAAGTCTGTTGATACAGAAGGTCAAAATCCTCAAGAAAAATGTAATACCAAAGCATTGCTTTGAGATCAGAAGGGAGTAGTATACTACGAGCTTCTTGAAACAGACCAAACAGTTAATACCGTCCGATACCATTAATAAATTATCAATTTGAGCAACGAATTGATCGAAAACTAGAATGAGCGCATCGAAGACACGAAAAAATCATTCTGCTGTATGACAACGTTTCTGCACATTGAGCCAAAGTGGTCTATGGAATAATTTCTTCGCTTGGTTGAGAACTCCTAGCATACCCGCCATATTCACCAGACCTAGCCCATTCAGATTATCATTTCTTTTCATCAATGGGACAGACACTGACTGAGCAATATTTTCAAAGTTCCGAGGATGTACGAAAAAAGCTCGATGAGTGGAAATCAATGAAAGGCGAATCTTTCTTCTGGGATGGTATCCATCAAATGCACAAAAGACGGACAAAATGTGTTAAAAGCGAAAGCCAATACTTTGAAGAACACATGGTTTACTATCATTCTTGAATACTCGATTATTATTGACAAAAAAGCCAACCTTTTAAACTTGTGCACCTGGTATTTCTATAATCTTATATCTATAATAATAATAATAATAAATATCAATTTAAAAGTTCTATTAAAAGGGAAGCCTAATTTTTCCTATTATTCTGTTACATTTTTGGTTTTTTCACAGGAAGTACTGTCTTTGCCTCGGGTGCGGCTGCCACTCCGATACACCTGCTCAATGCGATGACAAATCATGGCAAGGAGAACAATCTGCGTGACATCACCGTGGTGCATATGCACACCGAAGGTCCGGCATCCTACTGTGCTCCCGAATGCAAGGACATTTTCCGTTCCAAGTCCACCTTCATGGGTGGAAACGTACGAGCGGCTGTTGCAGAAGGCCGTGGTGATGCCATTCCGATCTTCTTGCACGAAATTCCCATCCTGTTCCGCCGCAAGTTGATCCAACCCGATGTGGCAATTGTTTCAGTTTCGCCTCCAGATGAGCATGGCTATGCCACTCTAGGAACTAGCGTCGATTGTGTGCGGGCGGCACTAGAGAACTCCAAGGTCATAATTGCTCAGGTGAACAAACAAATGCCCCGAACGTTCGGAGATTCGATCATCCACGAGTCGCATTTTGATTTCGCAGTCAACGTGGATATTCCGTTGCCGGAGCATGGAGGCAAAGGTATTTCCGAAGTTGAAAACAAGATCGGCCATTTGATTGCGGAAAATCTAGTCGAGGACGGTGCCACTCTACAAATGGGCATCGGTAACATTCCGGATGCGGTCTTGAATGCGCTGCACAACCACAAGGACCTTGGCATCCATTCTGAAATGTTCGCCGGAGGCGTAGTGGATCTAGTCAATAAGGGTTGCGTCACAAACGACAAAAAAACCTACCACCGAGGACGAATCGTTGGTTCCTTCTTGATCGGCACTAAGAAGTTGTACGATTTCGTCAATAATAATCCATTCATTGGTAAGTGTAGAAGTTAGTTGTAACAGTATGAGCGAACCGTAGTTGATTTTTCACTTTTCAGAAATGTTGGAAATTAACTACGTTAACAACGTGGGCATAATCGCCCGCAATCCAAAGATGACTGCCATAAATTCCGCAATAGAAGTAGATATAACTGGTCAGGTGTGCGCTGATTCGATTGGTACACGAATGTACTCTGGATTCGGCGGACAGGTCGATTTCATTCGCGGCGCTGCTGAAGGTTTCGATGGCAAGGGTAAACCCATTATTGCGTTACCATCGATCACCAATAAAGGACAAAGCAAGATTGTACCCACACTAAAATTGGGTAAGTTCATTGTAGGACCATCTTTGGAATATGATTAAGATGATTGGTTTATTTTCCAGGGGCTGGTGTTGTAACTTCCCGAGCTCACGTTCATTACATCGTCACCGAGCACGGAATCGCAAATCTATTCGGCAAAACTTTGCGCCAGCGAGCCTACGAGTTGATCCATGTTGCCCATCCCGATCATCGTGAGGCTCTGGAGAAAGCTGCATTTGAACGGTTGAAGACAATGCCGACGCCAAACTAAAGAACAATCAAACAGTACTCTACTCTGATTGAACATTTTATTTAACAGAACATTGTTTTATAGGTTTTATGTCGTATTCCACAAGCGCGCATAGCTTGTTATCCTATTCGAAATTTTGTTTATCCCATTCAGACCAGTAGGCTGGTAGAAAACGAAAGGTTAGCAAAACACATTTCGGCTTTGGTTTCATATATGTTTACGTTTGGTTGCAAAGTAAATCTCTCAATGTTAAACCCGTGGCCCACGTCCTGCATTACGACCGACCAGCCTTATTCGAGCCGGATCGCCTTGTAACTTGGATCATTAACTAAACATAAAAGCGCCACAGTAATTGTTCGTAACGTACTAAAATGTAACTTCATTACACAAACAAGAGATTGCGAGAATTACAAACCATCTATCTCCAAATGTGCATTGCGTATTTTTATAAGCTCAGAACTAGAACTAAGTAGTAAGTGCATGATTATCAACAATGTATGCAACGTCTTGAAAGTTAAAATTTCGTGCAAAATAAACTATTGTTAATAAGATCTACAATGAATCATATCGATTGATGCACAAGTAGAAAATCCATTTTACCAAACATACTCATTTTTTTGGCTTTATGAAATTTCATACGAAAGAAAATACATTCTTTTCATCATGACCCCATGAACTATATAGATTTCCATTGGTCCAATTCTCACAGTGATTGCATTCGTTGAATTTTTCATTCGAAAAAAAAACTCAGCTATGCAAATAGTTAATTTAGGCTTCAGTTTATTTAATTCTGAAAACATTTTGAAGTTCACTACAAGGTGAAATGTAAATCGTGCAGAATCTGACACGTGGGGAACATTAGGTGAACGATGAACACGTTTTATTCCACTAACCGCTCAGAAACGTTTTATTCCACTAACCGCTCAAGCCCCAAATCTTTGACCCTGTGAAGTATGTGGAGGATTCATGGTTAATTAAAAATCATCATTACGAAATAGAACCAAATAGTAAAGTTCCTAAGCGCGAAACAAAAAAACGGACAATTTATTTAAAATTAGGAATCTTCAATAAAATTTATTACGTATATTGTCAACGAACTAACTCTCCACTCGCCGCGCTTAACGTTCCAGAATCTAATAATTTTTTAAGTCTCATTCATATTGACGAGGATTCGATTCGGACGGCAATCGCTTGCATGAAGTCGCCTACCTCCTCTGGCCCTGACGGCATACCGGCAGTTATATTGGAAAATTGCTCGACTGGTGTAATTGCTCCCCTTTGTCGACTATTTCGGATGTCACTCTCTAAAGAAGTGTTTTCCAACTTATAAAAATCTTCTTTTATGTTCCCAGTGTATAAGAAAGGTGACAAAAAAGACGTGAACAATTATCGTGGCATCACATCGCTTAGTGCAGTTCCTAAACTGTTTGAAAAGGTTATTCTGGCAACGATTTTCAACCACTGCAAGCAATATATTGTTGACACTCAACATGGTTTTATGTCTAAGCGTCCCACAACCACCAACCTATTGTCATTCAAAAGGTTTACAAACAGACGCTATTTAAACCGATCTCTCTTCTGCCTTTGATATAATAAAACACAATATAACAATTGCTAAATTGGAAAGACTTGGATTCGGCTCTAACATCCTTCGATGGCTGCAGTCATATCTTATAGATCGTCGTTTAGCAGTGAAAATCGGCGATCACGTTTCCAATGAGTTTATCGCTTCGTTCGGAATTCCGCAGGGTAACCATCTCGGGACTTTAATATTTTTACTGTATTTCAACGACGTCAACTTTACTCTAGAGGGCCCTCGTCTATCGTATGCCGATCACGTTAAGATCTACTATTACATTCGAAGCCCAGTAGATGCAGATTTTCTTCAACGACAGTTGTTGAGCTTCGCTTTGGTGTAAAGTAAACCGTATGAAATTGAATCCTGACAAATGCTCGACCATCACGTTCTCGAAGAAGAAAGAGCCATTTCATTTTGATTACTTTCTGGAAGGATCCCCGATAGTCAGAACGACGTGTGTTAAAGACCTTGGTGTTTTTCTCGATGAGCAACTGACATTCAAGCAACACATCAGCTATATCGTTTCTAAAGCTTCTCGCAACCTAGGATTTGTAATGAGGATGGCTAAACATTTTACAGACGTGCACTGTTTAAAATCTTCGTTTTGCTTGCTTGTTCGTTCATCCCTGGAGTACTGTTCTGTCGTTTGGAACCCTCACTACATGAACGGAGCTCATAGAATCGAATCGATACAACGCAGATTCATTCGCTTCGCTCTACGGCGCTTACCGTGGAACAATCCTCAGCAACTACCAAGCTACGAGAATCGCGGGTTATTAATCGGTCTCGATACACTACAAGTTCGTCGAGATGTTGCACGTGCTTTATTGATAGCAGATGTTCTGACCGATAGGGTTGACTGCCCTGCTTTGCTCCACGAAATTAATATCAACGTCCTACCCCGGGCTCTTTGCAACAGTGCATTTCTTCGACTTCCTTTACGACGAACTAACTACGGTGCTAACAATGCTATTATTGGCTTGAAGTGATCATTCAACCGCGTTTCATCAGGATTTGACTTCAATCTATCACGCAGTAGGATACTTGAAATTTGTTTATATATTACTAGAAATTATCATTAGGACCATATTATGTCTGTTGATTTCCTTATAGTTTCCTTATATTACATTTTGGTGGGAAAAGGGTTCCAATCAGCTTTTTACAGCCCTGTCCAAAATGTATTGCCCTCCCCGTTAATTTGTATCAGGCCGAATTAGCGCATGCGCGCCATATAAACGCCTCTTTCAATATGAGGAAATTTTATTATTACCCAACAGTTTTTATTATTTATTTATGTTGGTTTTCTTACCTTTGGTCATAGTTTGCATTCTGTTTTACCTTAATTCTAGTGTTCTATTCAGCTGTGATTCGTAAGTGTTTTTGTTGTCATTTTTCACTCCGTACTTTTGCTGGCATGTTATGTTGTTTCCAATATTCTTTTCTAATTCTTTCAGCTTTTTCGTATTTCTTGTTCCTCATCCAGTCATTCGTTTCCAAAAAAAAAAAAAAAAAATTAGTGTTTCTTTGATCTTTGTAGAGCAGCTCATCATGGTTTGACGGATAAGAACTGAGGACATGCGTTTTTATTTAAATGATATTACCACTTGGGTTTTGTTAGTATTGCTACAGCATGTTCACATTTCGTTATCTTCGGTTGATCCTTGACAGCATTACCGCTCAGACACTTTTGAACATCTGGTGTACACTGACTCACAATCGAAATGCATCACAACCAATTTGATACAACGCACCCGAGGGAACGGTATAATGTATATTGTACACACAAAAAACACATACATACAAACAGGCACACACGCATACACACATGCATACATACCTACATGTATTCCACAAGCATCACAACATTGAGTTACTATTTCTATTCTAATAGATTCTAACTAAAATTTGTGTGCCTTTAGTCATCTCAATAGTAGAGTCACCATGTTATTTTACCGATTACTCGACTTTCAATAAGTTTATTGTGATAAAATCGAATTCGAAATCTTTACCTCGTCTGTAAGAAGCAATGGCGCATAAAAGTAGTTCGGAAATGGTTCAATACTGCTATTTTAACGAAGCAAAATGCTCCAAATTTCATGTTACTCTTGAAATTAATCTATCAAACAGAGATAACAGATCTCACTCTAACTAGTGGTTCTCGTATATGAAATGACTAATGGATTTGAGATGAATGGGGGTACCGTTACCCAATTTCTATCTCTTCTAATGGTCGATCGTTAGTCCTGAGCTGAAACGGTGGCCTTTATTACCATTCTTGCATGCTTACACTTACATGCTTACTCTTACACCACAGACTAACAGACAGGACACTCAAATTAGATTCTTCAATCATTTTAACTGTCATTTCGAATATTCCTTTATTTGGGACAGTACTCACATGTGTCATGATGGCGCCACGTTACCCTATCAAAAACATCCTGTCTGTCATCTAGACTGTGTTTATTTTTTTCATTTACCAACAGAGTTGCCATTTATACAGAATTACCTGTAATGTATTGATATGTATTTGCATTTGTATGCGAATTTCATGCAGGATACAGATTTAATACATATTGCCAAAACTATATACAAAATTGTGCCTACCTCTCATCCTTCAACGCAATACAAAATCGAACCCGTTTAGTGGCAATATTTACTTGCTTCTGATCTGCCGCCACTTAATTTCGGGTGAAAATTACCAACACAATAAAAAATAGTCTAGATGAACAATGTTGAGAAAAATAAATGGTTACCTTCCAACATCGCTAAAAAGTTTAATATATAATTAACGTAATATAATAATTTACTGTGACGATTCATTTCCAAATATTACGATGAAATCAGGCATCCCTGCAAGCAGCTGATCGGTGTTGACAAACGAGGGGGAACCAACTAGTAAATTAACTTTTACATAACACAAGGGGTGTACCGATAGTAAATAGTTCGCGCAGTACAATATAGGTGGAACTAGTGCATCACGAAAAATTATTTTTATAAGAATTTACTCATACTGTCATGTCTGTTAGTCTGTGCTTACACTTCACTCACACATCATCCCACCCATCAGGTCCCAAACGATACATCCTCACAATATAAACTGGATGAACATTTTTTGACAGCTATCAGTGGTTTTCTCATTGGTTCGGTCATTATTATTAGTTCATTCTATTCTACAATATTCTATTTCATTCCACAGTATTCCATGGTACACAAACCACCAATAAACGTCAAAGATGGACTCGATTTACCGTTCATTTATTGTCATCGCGTGAAACCCAATTGGGATACGACTACTCCACTTAATTCTCACTTCTCACTGGTAATAAGGGCCGGTAGTATGAAAATAAAACATAAAAAAGAGCTCAGTTAAGCCCTACCGGCCTCTCCAACCCCGGATGTTGGAGCGTAATGCAATCAACATCTTATTCAAGTCGTTCCATATGTTATTCATTTAATTCAATTATGAAACTAAAAGCTGTAACGCATATCTTTATCAAATTGTAACGCTAATTGATTGTATGTGATGATGTTTGCAATACCGTCAAGCCCACCAACCAATAGGAGGGACCATATTATGTCTGTTGATTATACCTAAATAAATAAATAAATAAACGAAAGTTACTATTTTTATAAAAATAAAACATAGTTTTTTTCTCTTGGAATGGTATATGAAAATCAAATCTGGCCGACATAGGGATGTCTGTGAAGTGCTTTGGCTATTCATATTACAATCCTCAAGCAGCGAGGTGCCTTCGCAATAACGTTGTTTGCATAATTATGTTTAAACATGAATTGCTTATCGAGAAAGACTCCCCAGAAACGGAATGATTGAACACTTCCGGGTTCAATTTTATTCCATTGATTTCCAACCATTCTGAGTTCTCCAGTTGTCGTTGAAGAGAGGCAGCATCCTTACAGTTGCGTATTTTATTATACATATTTTAGAAAATCGGCAAACGATACTCGTGGACCTCCTAGACAAAAATTGAAATCATTTAAGTAAAGTAGGAAAATTAAAGGACCCAGATGACTTCCTTTTGGAGTTCCAGAAGAGGCGAGAAAGTCTTCAGAGACATAATTGTAGACGATGTCCAGATGAAATTTAAACAAAATGAGTTTCGATTATGTATCATTCAAACGTTAATGTCAATTCCAACTAATTCGAGTTAAGGCCTCTTGACATCTAATCGATCAGGTTATGTGCCGGTTCAGTTCATGGACGCCAATACTGGGACGAACATTCACAGTATTTTCACGAATGTGGAAAAAGATTGGCATTCGTGAACGGAATTGTGTCGGCTATGCTTTCGAAATTAGGCTTTAGTATGAAAAATTCGAATTTTGCTTACAAAAGTACCACTCAATCGAATTACAGAACGTAAATTTTTACATTCGATCGAAATACACTGAGGTTTTTTACGCGGGATACCTACTGCGAAACTTGGGAAATCCGCGTAAATAAAATTATGTAACTGGAAATTCGCGTTGAAAAACCGCGTAGAAAGGATCCGCATAAAAAGGCCTGTGTATTCCGATTCGATCGAAGTACAGGATAGGGGCGATAGTACCGTCTCTTTTTTACGTGAAGCGTTCAAGTTTTCGGTTAGCAATACAAACTCACTTAAGTTAATTTTTATTCTTTATTTCTTCACATTTTGTTGTACCTCCTTATCGCTCCGTTACCGCCCTGAGTTGATTTCCTTTTGTAACTTTTCGTCGCAACCTGACTTGCTTAACTGTGCCAAATGTCAGCCAGCCGTAGATTTAGGAATTAGATTTCGGAAAACCATCTAAACAAATATTGAGCAAAACAAAACCGATTTGTTCATTTTCAGTTTAGAAAAAAAAAGTTAATGCTACGTCAAGGCTGTAAATTGTTCTTGAGTTTTATTCCGTTCTGGCATAGTAAACTTATGTTAATGGCTCCTAATTTTTATAAGACTGTCGTTTGGGTAAAGACAAACTTACCCAAACACAGGCAGGCATGAATCGAAAACTATACAAAAGTAATACACAGAGCAGTGTGCGGGCGTCGTGAGTTATCTTACAATCTACAGTTTTACTTTTATGTTATGCATTTTAGTTTCAATCGAAGGAATTGGTTCCTTCATTCCTTCTGTATGACTCTCGGATGGAAAAGGAACGATAGAATATATACTTGAGTGTCTGTGTTATCACATTAACTCGTTTACAATCGTTACTGGTTGCATGTGTTGCTTTAGATGTGTATTTTGTTTATGTGTACTTAAAAAGGAGAGATGCTCGAGGAAAATACAGGAACGAATATAACTCACATACTGCGAATCTTATTCTGTTAGTATCCCAAGGAAGAACCAGTTTATTTCTTTTTGCTATTTTTGGCGCTATTGCTCCCAGCGGGAGCAGCGTTTGGTTTACCCTTGGAATTGTTCGTCAACTTTTGCTTCTTTTTCTGTGGGCCACCTTCCTCATCGTCATCTTCATCATCTTCCTCTTCTTCTGGTACCTCCTCTTCCATTTCTTCCATATCTTCAAACTCTTCAACTAGCGAACCGAGCAGATGCTGTCCGTGGATGTGCACCGGTCCTTTGCCTTCGATCAACGTGAACGTGACAGGTGAATCGGAGAACTCCAAATCCAACCGACACTGTCGTGATTCACCAACCTTCAGCACAGCGATTGGAGTACGCAGCGTGTCCCGGATAGTCATGGTCTCAACCTGTACCACGTTGAACTCGTCAGCTGCTGCCTCGTGGCCGAGAATGCATTGCTTGATGATTAGTTTATGTGTCCTTGGATAACCGTCTGCTTTGTTGTCCGGATCCCAGGTCACCGTCTTGCTGCCCTCTTTCAAGGTAGCTCCTGAAAAAAAAATAAATCTCATTAGTTCCATTCAAAATAAGAGCCATCACAATTTGCATTTATTAAATATCGTTCTCCTAACCAAACTAAGATGTCTAACCATGCAAATGACGAGGCAAATATAATAACGCATTAACCTAGAAATGCACATGTAAAACTGTTTTTATAAAACAAATAATGATAATTGCAAACATATAAACAAATCAACAATGTGAACAGCCGAAACAAAAATTTATGGTTTTAAACATTTACTGCAATCCTTCGCGCTTTTTCCATTAGTAGGTATTTGAAATTCAGATTATAAACAATTTATGCCCCGTTTACACTTCTGCTGGTTGCCAGCATGCTGGTGTCAGTGTACTGCCCTCTTAGGAAAAAAACGTTCAACGGTGGTCCTTCGTTGGTCTAATACTTTGGATCATTGGACCACAGTTGAACGTTTTTTCCTAAGAGGGCAGTACACTGACACCAGCATGCTGGCAGCCAGCAGAAGTGTAAACGGGGCATTAGGGTTTCCCACGCTTGATGCCCTAACATGATTCACAGTTTGCTCAATACAACTATACGATGTTGAAGAGGGTGAGTAGAGGCCGGACCGGCAAAAAAAATGCATAGCGCCAACTCAAAAAAGAACACTCCGACAAGTCGGATGACAGATACCGATCGAACGCAAATTCTTTTTAAAATATGAAATTTCATGCGGTAAAGGAAATTTAGTACTAATAATCGTGTTTAATAAACGTAAAATTGTTTGAGACAGGCATCAGTTTGCTATTCGGCAGCCATTCTAGCCCATTATGAAATGGCAGCGGGAGACGCCGACTTGCAACGTTCCGTTTATCAGTAATATCTCTCGATTTACACCTCACACAGCGATTTCAACTATCGGAAAATTAATAGAAAGTTCTTTTCACTTACCATAGAAGTATTCATCGGCCATTTTCGCGCTTTTCCGGGACAAAAGATGATTTTTCGCAGCAGGCACTTTTACACCACGTTAAGACTAGCAAGAGAATGAACGTACTCGTACATCCGTTTTCTGACTCTTTCTGTCAAACAATGAGGGTGAAAGAGTACAAGCCGCTACGGCGGCTGGAAAACGTCCGCTGTCGTTAATGATGAAAGGAGCTGCCAGACAGTTTTTTTGTGATGAATATTTAGTCCAGAATAGTTACTGCTAATTTCTTTTTGTTGAAGTGTGCAAATTTAATGAAAAACCTTTGAACTACATGTATTTGGAATAATTCTCGATTGATTTTTCATTAGCACGTATAAGCAAGTGACATTTTTTCTTTAATCACTCTCTCTTTTGATTATTGTGATGTGATTAAAAAGATTTTTTTTATTTCACTACTCTGTTTGAAATTTGGGAGTTTCGGGAATCAATTCATGCAAAGAGTTGAGTGATAAACGTGGAAACCGCTTGGTAATTAATAGAAGAGAAAGCAAACAAAGAGAAACTGTCACTTGCTTATACGCCCTAATGAAAAATCAACCGAGAATTGTGAAAGTTTAGCTGAAATGTGCAATATTGTTTCGGTAAAATGTAGTATTCAACATTTTGTGATTGATTATAGACTTTAGTCATAGTGATATAGGAATAATGCGCTTTCAACATTTCTGCTTCAAACTACGATGAAGAAAACTATAAAATAATTACGTCGTTTATCTGAAAATAGTTTTGTTTTCCTTGTTTCAGGAATCTATATCTAAATAAATAATGCGAAAGCATAAAAATTGAACAAAATTAAGGCAGACATCGCTAAACGTTGAACACGATTTGGATCAAATTGAGCCAGACTTTTCGTTTGTGTTTTACTATTTTTCAAGTAAAATTTCATACGTGTATGTTATTCTCTAATTTGAAATATATGAAGGATATCACAAATATCAGGGAATAGTTAACATACATTCAAAATATGCTCCAATTAAAATTTTACATTCCTTTCAATGTTCCAAACTAGGAAAAGTATGAACAGTATGACAATTTCCAGAGTTACTTTACTTTAAGCTGGACTTATACAAATAATTTCTACTATAAATACGAATCTTGCAACAAGAAATGCTTAAATCTTGATACCAAATTGAGTACAAAAAGTAGATGTGTAATGAGCAATAAAAGATTTGGACTAAGGATTCAGAAAAATAACATAAGCTTCAAGCATTTGATATCAAAGCACAGATATGTAGGCTCACCTATGAGCACTGTCTAAAGTTCAGTATGGAGAACACTTGCTAATGCACCAACGTGTTTTACACTTTTTAAAATCGTGTAAAAAGGATTCTAATAGTGGTAATTGAAAACCTTCTGTAATAGCAAAGACATCTATCTCGATTCTGGAATCCGACGGATTTGTGATTCGAACGAATCTACACTTTCGTTCGAGTTTGAATTTTGCATTATTTGTTCCGTTCGACTAGTATCGATCGATTCTCGTTCGGGAACACTTGAAATTTCGAACACTAACCATCAAAGCTGTCAACACTACTTACACGTTCTATATTATTTATATTATTCATTTCTTAGTAAACGAAACCGTCACACTTGTATACACAAATTAGAACAATTCTAAACCGAACAAAAGTAATACGTATGCAAGTCGATCGAGTAATGTTCCAAAATTGAACAACTCGAACGAATGATATTCGAGTTCATACGCAACTCGATCGGAATGCAGAATGGAAATTGCACATTCGATCGGAATATTTCGAATCGATCGACGTACAGAACAGCGGTCATCATATTAACAAGATATCCAGCTTTCACATTTCACGAACAAATAGTGGCAACATTTTTTTTGTGCTAGCAGGGCGCCCTCAGACGAGTACGCATCGAATGTCGTACATAGAAGTAGGAGAGATAAATGTAAAA
Organism: Malaya genurostris; assembly: GCF_030247185.1. Classification (NCBI taxonomy): domain Eukaryota; kingdom Metazoa; phylum Arthropoda; class Insecta; order Diptera; family Culicidae; genus Malaya; species Malaya genurostris. The sequence goes on along the minus strand of NC_080570.1, from coordinate 64,145,864 downwards.
TTCATGCGCGCCAAAATAGCACACAGATAAAAATATTTTGTGAATTTACAAGGCACAATTATGTATATAGTTTTGGCAATATGTATTAAATCTGTATCCTGCATGAAATTCGCATGGAGGTATACAAATCAATACAGTACAGGTAATTCTGTATGAATGGCGACTCGGTTGGTAAATGAAAAAAATAAACACAGTCAAGATGACAGACAGGATGTATTTGATAGGGTAACGTGGCGCCATCATGACATATGCGAGTACTGTCCCAACTAAAGGAATATTCGAAATGACCGTTTATATGGTTAAAAAATCTAATTTGAGTGTCCTGTCTGTTAGTCTGTGATTTTATAATGATATCGTATGGTTTTTAACCACAAGGATATCATATGCGAATGATAAGACCGCCTTATGAAATCATGAAAAATTGTGGTAAAAAGCCTAATGAAATGCATATAAATTTTTTTAGGAACATTGTGCGAAATTTCTATGACAAGCCTAACTTCCACATATACTGTGGAATTTATAAGTTGCTCGTATGAAAACTATAATAGTGATAGATGAGATGTGAGGGTCATAAACATTATAATACTGGTATATTTTTCATATTAATCTTTTGATTTTTTATGCATAATAAGATTTGCCTTATGATTTTCACTACTCATAGAGTAATATTCCGTGACGAACATTAACATGGAAATAATAATTCAACTCGTAATACACTTTCCCTTACAGCCCAATAAACTGGCATCTAATACCTTCAATATAACGGGCGGCTGGAAATTCCAACGAAAAAAAATTAGCGATTCAGCGCTGTACACGACAATTAGGTGGCATCATAAAGCATCATTTATAGCGGCCGATCATTATAAGTGCCATTATTAAGAAGTAGTGTCATTTGTTAATGAGCTGTAAGGGAAGTTATTCTAAATTATCCATACAAATTTGGAATGTCATTACTTCAGTAGTCATTAAAAATTACATTGATAGTTCTCAAGCCAGGATCGCTTAAGATTCGGATCTCTATTGAGCAATTTGACTATTGGCATATTGTCGCAATACTGAAATGTAGAGGCGCTGCTTGTTTAGAGAATATACTTTCAGCAAGAGCTGTCAAATCGGTGGGATAATTTCTAATTACTCCACCTTTTCAACGATTTCTTATGAAAACGGGCAAATTCATTTGAAAAATCATAGTAGAAGTCGAAGAAAAAGTTTTTACTCTGAGGTGGTAATGATGATCTTAGTTCATTGTGCGAAATCTACCGTTTATTCAGAATAGAGCATTAAACTAGGTTTTTCAAATGCCTGGAAATAACAAATGAAGTATCCAAAATAAATAGTACTCGATCGCTATACATTCTAGTACACGAGAAATCAACATTACACTCCTTTCTGTTTAAAAAAATGTTGATCCGAAAAAACCTAACCTTACCCAATTTCACACATTTCTGAAGATTTTCCATGTTTAATCGTAGTTTACACTAAAAGAAGTAGTAGTAATCATTTTGAAATCGATTTTCTTCTACTATGAGTGTACTTTTATTGCTGATATCTATTTGTACTCTTCAATAAACGATAAAAATGTTGCAAATCACTGCTGCCGATATGAAAATTTCCTTTTCCTCCTTTTCTTGGTTCAATTTTTCATTGGCAGGTGTCGCTACCGGTAAATCAGCTTTGCGACAATGTGCCAATTGACAATCTAGCGCAAGACTAATTTTACCTGACGCGTCATCTAACTTTCATTATTTGAACCTTTCTTAGGAAGACGATTGTATTTTACCAAAGACATCATATTATGAAGATTTTAGCTCTCACATTTCACGAACAAATCGCAAGCAACATACTTCTTGTGAGCATGGCGCGCTCGATTCTCGTACATTCAAGTAGGTGATAGAAATATCAAATTGGTTCGCGCGAAAATAGCAGCGCAGCGCACCCGTACAATGCACATATGTTCAATTTTATGTCGTGCGACAGGCTACACAAGCTGCTAACCCAAGTAACAATTCGAATGCCTTATGGTTTTGATTATAATTTATTGGAGTTTTGTAATTGATTTATCAATCACTACCTGTTTTATGACAACTATAATAAGTGTCTCTTTTAACCAGTAATATCATAGTTTTCAAAGCTTCTATAAAACCCTTTACCTACACTAAAAATAAAATAAAAATAAAACAATTTGCACTAGAATAAAACCATGCAAACACTCTTAATATTGCTTAGGTTAAGTGTAATTTGCATTAAAAGAAATTTCATGGCCGCCATTATGATGCTCTATATACCCAAGTAACAATTCGAAAGCCTTATGGTTTTGATTATAATTCATTGGAGTTTTGTAATTGATTTATCAATCACTACCTGTTTTATGACAACTATAATAAGTGTCTCTTTTAACCAGTAATATCATAGTTTTCAAAGCTTCTATAAAACCCTTTACCTACACTAAAAATAAAATAAAAATAAAACAATTTGCACTAGAATAAAACCATGCAAACACTCTTAATATTGCTTAGGTTAAGTGTAATTTGCATTAAAAGAAATTTCATGGCCGCCATTATGATGCTCTATACCGTAGCATTTATTGACATCAAATAAACTTCGAAATGCAAAAACGAGGAAATATGTTGGACTTTCATGATTCATTTACAGATCGTATGCACAAGTTTTATCGCCACAGAATAGTTTTATACAAAAATGACGATGAATCACAAAAAATAATTTTCATAAATCATAGAGACTTTCGCAAAAACCGCATTTATTTCAAGGCGATTAGTTATAATTCTTATTTTTATCCTTACATTCACGATAAAAATAAAAGCGCATGAAGTTTTTACGTTCGGAAAAGGTCTCAAACTCGTAATTAAAATATATATTCTTACTGATTGCATTCAAAGTAGACATGACACACATAGTCAAGAAAAATATCATCAAAACGACAGTTTATTCATAGCGGAATTCATTCCATCCAAAGAAATTTAATGTTGATCGTAAAGCTGGTTTCAAAATTTTCTTGAATTTGGAGTTTTAAAGCAGGTTTATGCTGATTCTTCATTTTGATTTATAAACCTTATGAAGAATGGTCCACTTCGCAGGAACATGCTCTTATAGAGGTTTTCAGTAGGCTTTCATGGAGTTTAAAGTTTTATTGCAAGATTTATTATGTAGCATTGAAGACAGCTACAAGTATTTAATAATATTAAAAATGTTACTTGGGAGGGGAACTCATATACAGGTACTGTACATTTAAACATGTGAGAACATTTTTTTTCTTTTGTTTCGTATAATCTTTTTTGATGTTATGATATGTTGACTAATTTTGATCTGAAATTTGTTTCGGTTGGATTAAGGTAATTTTGAACGTTATAGAAATAAATCAAAAGATGGTAAAAAGCTATTTCTCTTCCTCATATCGCATATTTGATTTGGTTTGCGCATCTGTCGGACCCTTCAAGTGGCATTTCATAATGTAAACAACGAATAAAACCATTTGAAAATGATCTACATTACATTTTCTCACATGTTGAAATTGGAACTAAAAGTGTTCATTATTTCAAACAGAAGCTTTTTTTAATCTAAGGTTGGAAAGGCTATCACTACTGCCTCCTACTTGCCTATTCGTCGCAATCTTTCAAAACTAACTTTCAACTCTACCTATTACAGAAACTTTCCAACTACAACGATTGGAACCCTTCTCACACGATTGCCAAAACAAAAGTTAACTTGTGATTATAATCTACATCAAAACAAAAATTTTGCATGATGTGAATGCAGCACCCAAAACAGTGTCGATAATGGTGACATCTGCAGGTCAGACTGCTCTTTCAAAAATTAACCTATCCCAAGTAACATTTTTAATATTATTAAATACTTGTAGCTGTCTTCAATGCTACATAATAAATCTTGCAATAAAACTTTAAACTCCATGAAAGCCTACTGAAAACCTCTATAAGAGCATGTTCCTGCGAAGTGGACCATTCTTCATAAGGTTTATAAATCAAAATGAAGAATCAGCATAAACCTGCTTTAAAACTCCAAATTCAAGAAAATTTTGAAACCAGCTTTACGATCAACATTAAATTTCATTGGATGGAATGAATTCCGCTATGAATAAACTGTCGTTTTGATGATATTTTTCTTGACTATGTGTGTCATGTCTACTTTGAATGCAATCAGTAAGAATATATATTTTAATTACGAGTTTGAGACCTTTTCCGAACGTAAAAACTTCATGCGCTTTTATTTTTATCGTGAATGTAAGGATAAAAATAAGAATTATAACTAATCGCCTTGAAATAAATGCGGTTTTTGCGAAAGTCTCCATGATTTATGAAAATTATTTTTTGTGATTCATCGTCATTTTTGTATAAAACTATTCTGTGGCGATAAAACTTGTGCATACGATCTGTAAATGAATCATGAAAGTCCAACATATTTCCTCGTTTTTGCATTTCGAAGTTTATTTGATGTCAATAAATGCTACGGTATAGAGCATCATAATGGCGGCCATGAAATTTCTTTTAATGCAAATTACACTTAACCTAAGCAATATTAAGAGTGTTTGCATGGTTTTATTCTAGTGCAAATTGTTTTATTTTTATTTTATTTTTAGTGTAGGTAAAGGGTTTTATAGAACCTTTGAAAACTATGATATTACTGGTTAAAAGAGACACTTATTATAGTTGTCATAAAACAGGTAGTGATTGATAAATCAATTACAAAACTCCAATAAATTATAATCAAAACCATAAGGCATTCGAATTGTTACTTGGATAACAGTCTCTATGCGAGCCTGTATGTTTTCTGTGGATCAGAGATGCCATGCCTGCAGATTTGTCTGTAAATCAGCAGATTTGGGGTATAGTGCTGCGGACATTTTTTGTTGTGCAGACTTTTGAAATTCTCGCAGATTTTTGCAGACTTTTGAATATTGAGACTTTCGTCTATATTTACAGACTTTCCGCGAACTTTTGTTTTTTTTTTTGCTCACCAAGTCAGTTTTGCGTGTCATACTTTATAGAGAAATTGCTGCCAGCAAGACATACTTGCTGACTGCAGATTTTTTTCAGATTTACAGACCCTGTCTGCAGATATTTGAAATTTTTACCTGGCATCTCTGCTGTGGATTAATGTAATGTCGAAATGAAATATGAGAGCGCTACTCGTGTAGAGATGATACTTTTTAATTTCAATTTTTGACCTTTTCTCAATCTCATATTGCATACGAAGATATCGCTAAAGGTACTTGAATTTTCCGGCAGTATGCCAATGATCGGATAGATGCGTCTTGACAGTTCAGAACACGGATTCCAGTATTCCATTTGACGATATGCACGAGCAAAATTTTGACGTATTGCTATTCTTGCTTCGATGCAACAACCGCGAAGCAAATATCAAAATTAAACAGTGGACAGTAATTGAAACGCGATAAATTTAATTAAGACAAAAACTTCTAGGTCTCACATGTAAACTTCAAACAATGTTGCAAATATTCTTCGTGTAACTAATTCATTCATTGATCTTCACCTCGAATATGCTTCTGTTACTTACATTCTTCGCCGCTGGTATGCATCGTGCATTTTCGTTTTATACATTCGTTTAGCATTCGTTCATTTACTTTTCTCTTCTAATTGGTTCGAATAGCGTCACTGCGATTATTGCTGGTTTCCATTCTTCGCGAAGCATTCTAATAAATTCATCATATCTCGTGAGGATGGGAGAATGGGAGAGTGCTGGGATATGGTTCATCACATACACATAAGACTATGGTAATAATGCAGGGGAAAACGTCTTAATTTGCTTGTTTCAAAGACAGCACGAACGATCATCGCGAATTAGGTTTTGACGATGATCGCTGTATGAATATTAGTTCCATATTCGCGTTGAGTCATTCGGGGGTATGTTCAATGCGAATAACAACTGCAAGGAATAGATCTTCGTGCGAGCAACGAAGCAGTGTCGGCTTCGTTCGCACCCGAATATACGGACAAGTCCGAATGCCAGAACGATTATCGAACAAAAGCGAAGGGAACCGAACGATGATCATTGGCGTTCGTTGGCTTTTGATATTCGAGCAACATTGACTTTAAACGCAATAGTCGGAAGTTTGCACCATCTCACTCAATAACACACTAAAGAATTAATAGAATTTTCTCAGAAGAACGTCATTATTCCTGTTTGTTAATATGTGGAGATAATTGTTAATAAAAATATTCAACTATAAGTCCAAACAATAACGAAGTCAAAGTTATTCAATGTTTGCATTTGAGATATTGCAAGTAAGATTATTTACAAATCAAAATTACTTACGATTAGTGGTTTTTCGGATGATGTGAAGTTAGTAGGGAAACCAAAAGGTTGTATGAAAATGTCAGCTTTTTCATCTCACTCCTCTATAAAATTTTTAGAACAACTATTATGCATTTTGGAAAAATACAGTTTAGGCCACACATGCCTAAGCCATAAGCGGCCCTTACACGAATCATTAAAAATGTCATTACTAAAAAATAATATCATTTTAATGAACGTGTAATGGTGCACTAATGACGAGATTTCTAACAAATTTGAAATACATCATTACTTAGTCATCATTTAAAATGACATTCTTAATGCTCGTGTAAGGGCCGCTATACCACAAACGAATTTCCAGACATGACAGTCACGATCTTTTTTTGGCGCACATCTACGGTCCTCCGTGAAACTGGCACCAATGGTGATAAATTGGTTGCACTGCTGAGTTCCCATCAAACATCCATAATGCAAATGTCAAACCGTGAGAACCTTTCGATTCGGTAGCTCATTCGTATATACTGAGATTTTATCACAGACTAACAGACATGACAGTATGAGTAAATTCTTATAAAAATAATTTTTCGTTAAGCACTAGTTCCACCTATATTGTACTGCGCGAACTATTTACTATCGGTACACCCCTTGTGTTACGTAAAAGTTTTTTTACTAGTTGCTTTCCCCTCGTTTGTCAACACCGATCAGCTGCTTGCAGGGTTGCCTGATTTCATCGAAATATTTGAAAATGAATCGTCACAATAAATTTTTGGATTACGTTGATAATATATTTAACTTTTTTAGTGATGTTGGAAGGTAAACGTTTATTTTACTCAACGTTTTTCATCTAGACTATTTTTGATTGTGTTGGTAATTTTCACCCGAAATTAAGTGACGGCAGACCAGAAGCAAGTAAATATTGTAACAGAACGGGTTCGATTTTGTATTGCGTTGTAGGATGAGCAGTAGGCACAATTCTGTATATAGTTTTGGCAATATGTAATTAATCTGTATCCTGCATGAAATTCGCATGGCCGTATACAAATCAATACATTACCGGTAATTCTGTATGAATGGCAACTCTGTTGGTAAATGAAAAAAATAAACACAGTCTAGATGACAGACAGGATGTTTTTGATAGGGTAACGTGGCGCCATCATGACACATGTGAGTACTGTCCCAAATAAAGGAATATTCGAAATGACCGTTTATATGGTTAAAGAATCTAATTTGAGTGTCCTGTCTGTTAGTCTGTGATTTTATGGCACACTTGGTTGAAATGATAACAATGCAATTAACCTCGCGCACCACCAAGCGGTGAGTGCGGTCATTTCAGAAAGTACCGGGAACGAACCACATTTTTTAAAAATATTTATAAGCACGTACATGTCTTTATTATTTATCTTTGGCTATACTTTGCATGATAACACAATCAATGTATACACTGAGAAAAGAACCATAGTAACCGCAACCTGTTTTTCATTGTCATTTCAACTATACGCTAAAATAGTAGCAAAGAGCATGATATATGACTATTCACCATCTGTATTGTATAAATTACTAGACAACAAAGACTACGACTTGACTAAACTATTTGTATTTATGACTTTTCTGGCATGGTCATACTGACAATGATAGTCATCTCAAATATAAGAACAAATAGTTAAACTCACAATTTCTAGTAAGGTGGAATTGCTCTTGAGCCTTGATATATGAGAAGCGAAATAGTTATTGCTACCATGTGAATATGTTCACAGTATAATAATATTACCATAAATAGATACATGGTTTGATAGACGATTATGAAGTTTAAAAACACTATTCATGTAGTCCATATCAACAGAATTTATGTAGTAATCACCTTGTCGTGTATTTTTTGTTTTTTAACCGACTATGTATTTCATTTGTGCTGACTATACAAATTGTCAATAAACGAATGTTCTATGTTATTGTCACATAAAGTTAACATATAACAGAAAATTTCGTACTTGGGTAACACATCAGTGATTGATATGAAAAAAATATTTTATATGATGACTTTGTGTAATTTGGTAGGTCTTGCAGGTGAGTAAAGTTTGTAGCCTTACTAGTTTCCGTCATTGAAATTCAATTTTGCAACCATTTTTCCGGCAACGGCTACGTTTTCCAGTGAAATCAACGTCTCGTATACGATTTATTATTCATTATCGGTCGCTGTAGAAACAACATCCAACATATCGCAGGTGGGTAACGAGGTTTACATCTGGACTTGGCTATTAATTTCTTTCATGCTGCTCAGGAAAAAATCGACCGGACATCAGAGCCTTTGATCAACTGCTGCTACCAAACAATGCTCCTCAGTGTCTACGTTGCTATTCAACATTTCACTAGGCATGTCATCATTTAATATGATGTGAAAATAGAATAAAATTCCATGAAACTATTTTGTTGTTCTTGTTCTAGAATTCAAATTCATAAAAAATTTGAACATTAGCTCATGTTTTGCTGATCTTCAGCATTATTGAATCAACCACTGCCTTTAGTTTCGAAATAACTAGAAGTGAAATGTTAAAAATACCATGGCTCTGGTTATAGCGAAAACTACAATGTAAATAAAGATTCGGTCATGGTTAGCCTAACCACATCAATCGTATTAGTTATTCATACAATATACTGTTCAATATTACTATTCTAGAGCCGATACCATTTATAGTAAACGTGAACTTGACTATTGTTGAAATCATCTGATTTAATAGTCGGCTGAAAACCACTATACTCGCATGGTCAGGTTGGCCCTCTATATAGTAACTGTTACCATAATATTTTTCTTAACTGTTACTATATAGAGGGGGGTCATTTTTCTTACTGTTACCATAATATTTTTTTACATGTACGAAATTTTCTGCCAAATTGTATCTTTATGTGACAATAACAGTACACCCGTTCATTGACAATTTGTATAGTCAGCACAAATGTAATACATAGTAGGTTGAAAAACACTATACGATAATGTGCTTACTACATAAATTCTGTTGATATGGACTATATGAATAGTGTTTTCAAACTTCATAATCGCCTTTAAAACCATGTATCTATTTATGGTAACATTATTATGTTGTGAACATATTTACTAGTAGCAATAACTATTTCGCTTCTCATATATATCAAGGCTCGAGAGCAATTTCACCTTACTAGAAATTGTCATTTTAACTATTTGTTCTTATATTTGAGATGACTACCATTGTCAGGATGACCATGCCAGAAAAGTCATAAATACAAATAGTTTAGTCAAGTCGTAATCTTTGTTGTCTAGTAATTTATACAATACAAATGGTGAATATTATATATCGATATATAGTTATATATCATGATGGTTGACAAGTTTTAAGCGTATAGTTGAAATGACAATAAAAAACAGGTTACGGTTACTATGGTTCTTTTCTTAGTGTAGATTTAGTGTAATACCCAATAGCGGCCCTTACACGAGCATTAAAATGTCATTTTAAATGATGACTAACAAATGATGTAATTCAAATTTGTTAGAAATTTCGTCATTAGTGCACCACTACACGTTCATTAAAATGACATTTTTTTTTACTAATGACATTTTTAATGACTCGTGTAAGGGCCGCTAATGGAAAGCAGACTGGTAAAATAAAAATAGTGAATCAATGCAAAATCTGGCAACACCAGTTTTCAGACAGTTCATAATGGGCAGTAGAAAGAATGATACACGGACGCAAAAAAGCTATTGAAATCTATAAGAAACCCTTATGATATTTCGCTACAAGTTTTCCATATGGAAATCATAAGTCAAACTTATGATCTTCAGAGAAAAAAATTACATTGACCTACTTATGAATTTCATAAATCATACCTATGAAGTTCGTAAGGTAGACTTATGATTAATGTAGAAATGCAGATATGAATGTAATAAGTTGTTTATAAATTTCATAACCCCTACTTATGAAATTCATCGCTACTTTCTTATATTTTTCATGATGATTACTGCTGATTTCCATGGTGAATATGTATGAATATATATACATATATATATATATATATATATATATATATATATATATATATATATATATATATATATATATATATATATATATATATATATATATATATATATATATATATATAACAAAAAAATCTAAAAACTTCGATAACACATTGTTTATTTGTTTACAAAAAAGCACCTTCCTACTATAAAAAATCTTCATTTGGTCTAAATAGATAACGATCCCCTATTTCGTGGATAGCAAATGATGAACCGATAACTTCTACCATATCAATGACACACATTGTATCAAGTCTTTCTGTTGCTTCATATGCTAAAAAATTGTCGTCATACTCTCCTAATTCCCATTTGCTACATACTGCGTACACTTTGTCAACATTTTTAAGAAACTCTTCTATTTCGAGAAGTTTAAATGAGTCTGATTGTTTAAATGTAGTGATAAAATGACCTGTTTTGAATAGAGAACCTTTGAACATAAACGATTGTCTAAACAAAACCATGCTTTCTACTTCGAATGGGTATTCATGAAGAATTTTTGAATAGTAAGGTCGTGACATTAAAAAGCCAACTGTCCATTGTTGTTCATCAATTAAATTAAAAAAACTTTTATTATATAAATCGTGGCTGAATTGCAAACAAGATTTCATGCTTAACGTATATGCAATATTCAAGCGTGAAGACATAACATGAGCATATTCTTTATATCCTTGATGCTTAGCTTCATTCCTAAAACACATCATTTTATCAATTGGTCCACTTTTTGTTATTATATTAGGATAATGAACAAGAAAATGTTGCTTGGGCTTAAGAGTATCTTCGAACAGTATTTGATATAAATAGTGATGAGATTCTATCAGGTTTCTTAGTATTTTTAAGTCGTCGTTTGAAAATGTGTTTTGAAGAATCAAATCAACAGTTTTGATAAGGACTTTGCAAAATGTCCATACGGGATCGTCTCGTGGTACGTATGGTCCTACGATAAAAGTAAAATTTCTACAAAACGCTTTCATTTCTGACGCGGTCATTCTTCCTTTAATTACTCTTTTCTGTTTTTTTGTGTTATATGTCTCTTCAAAATCAGGTATGCGTCGCAAGCTTACATCTGTTGACATCTTTCCTATAAATTTTACTCTGGTGTTCAATATTGATCTGCTGAAAAATTTTTTTTCGTATATAAAATAATTAAGTGCGGAAAGTAAACCGTATTTGCAGATTCCATTACTGAATAAATCATGCATTCCATCAACACTGGGATTATCGATTACATGGAAAGATGTTAGCTGATTGAACGCGGAGTCTCCGACAATACCCGTTTCCGAATGATTTCCAACAGAAACATCCGCTTCATAATTCGCAATATTACGCAAAAAACTCTGATACTCTAAATTATCCTTTTGTAGATCTTTTCTATGTCTACAACAAAAGCGACAATAATAATTGGCGTTAAATCCACTTGACAACAGTAAAAATGTGTGAACTCCCAGGTTATCACCTTGGATTAAACATAAAATGAATCGGACTTTCACAAATTTGGAATTTAATTTAAATATTATTCCGTCTTCTTCTAGTTTTTTAAACGGAACCAGTAATTGTTCTACTAATTTGTTAACACCTGACATATTTATTGCAATTTTTCTTATAAAACCTGCAACTAATATGTTGCAAAGCTTAGATCTAAACGCGTCAGGAATAGTCGGAAAACTGTAGTAAATTCCACATACAGAATCTATTTTGCTATGAGAACTTTGAGCATCGTTGACTTCAAATTCATCAGCGTACAGCCAAATGGGTAAAATATAGTTATTTTCATTTTGTTCATATATTGCTTTTGTTCGCTTCCAAACTTTTGCGTTGACGAAATGGGAGATTTTATTGGATTTTTCCAGATGGTTAGTATGTTGAAGAGTCTCCTTGAGAACCTCAGCGGTTTCAAAAAATGATTTTACTTGAAAACCTATCGGGTTTAAAACCAAACACGAAGTTCTACCGCTCTCGTTACTTGAGACGTTTACCGAATTGTGTTCTAAAACGTAAATAGTTGGCTTTTCAAAAATACTCAATGTTTTCAAATGCGACAAAAATTTAAAATCAGTATCAATAAAGTGAAACGCGTTTTTAAATTGTGCTAGGTACTTATTCAATTCATATTGTGTATCTAGATGATCCATTTTAATGTTATCAAGCTTTTCCGCAAACAGTGCACAAATGTTTTTGGTAGCCTTCTGAATATCTCTCACGTCTTGTCTAGTAAAATTACTTTTTCTATGCATATCTAAAGTAAATCGCACAGCTGATTGTTGAATTGATATCAAATTTTTTTCAAGTGTAATGTCTTTATTAGTGACTGTCTCTAGCTTCAATAATTTGGGTAATACGTCGTTTTCAAATGATTCACTAGTTTCATTTTGCTGTTCTTGCACCACTGTATCAATGATTTCCGAACGAGATGTATGGTTCATAACGTGTCTTTTAAAATTAGGAAATTTCGTAAAAATTTGAATGCAATTAAGCAAAGGACATTTGAAATAGTTATTTTCAGGAAGTTTATGCACATTTTCAGTGTGCTTCAAATGTAAAACTAGCGAACAAGAATTATAATCGCAACCAGGTACGTTACACGGAATTGTTGTTGTTGTCATTTTTCAAGAAATCGGCTAATTTGATTACAGATAAATAGCTACCATGCGGTGGATCTAATCCATACACGAATTTCTCTATGAAATTCCAAACCAATTTGGAAAGGCTCGAGACCGGTAAACCTAGCACTATCTGTAGCTTCAATTGTACGTCAAGCCCACGCTTAATAGTAGGCAACTCATACTCGAGGTTTTTGTAAATAACGTAGCATTGCCCCGTAACGGTTTCCAAAGATTCACCTATTACTACCAATTTTGGAGAAGCAGGTAGCTTTAGATTCTCCAATATTTGCAGTGTATCATGGAGTTTTGTTCGGCCTGAATCTCTGCTATTAGCCAACAGGAAAGTATCCGATTGTGCAACCGATATTGTTGGTTTGAATCCCTTTGATGCCTTAACAGGAATAAGCACTGTACTCAAAGCATGGAGAAGATGAAGCAAACGTATGTCTGTAAAATATAAATGTGGAAGAATACTAGCATTACATAAATTGATGAATATACGAGAAAAAGTAATATATATATATATATATATATATATATATATATATATATATATATATATATATATATATATATATATATATATATATATATATATATATATATATATATATATATACAAATATATATATATATATATATATATATATATATATATATATATATATATATATATATATAAATATTTAACAACATTATATAATTCGTTACAGTTTCTTACCGGAAGAATAACTGGCATCTCTTAAACCTTGCAACAAGCGCTTTGACGATGGATCTTTTGCATTCTTATTCACATACTGTGCAACTGGCTCGAAAATAGTATCCCACTTTTTAAAACATTCACTTGGATCACCCAAACCAAGGTTTCGATAATCAATGTCCAACTAAAAGTAATCGTTTTATTTTTGTAATGATTGTCTTAGATTCTGTTTACCAATTGATATCCGAACTCTTCTTGCAATTGCGGGTATTCGTTGATCAGCTGCTGCACGCGATTAGATTGCTTCAAATATTGCTTCCTCGCTCTGAAACTAATTTCCCACAGTGTGAGTACGGTTGACCAAGGAGAAATGTTTTGGTTGAGCCACTGCACTGCGCTTTCCTCTTCCGTAGTCAACTCTAGAGACTTTGAATCATCTTCAATTATGGAAGCAATATGTGCAGCTTCTTTATTGGCTCTTTGACGTTCGGACTGCTTTATATAATTGATTCGGCTAAACAGCTTCCCACCTGGGTTCGATCGTCCTGCTTTCGGCAAGTAATAGGTTTCCTGGAATTAAAATGTTACTTGATATTTTCATAAATATTTCTTTTCAATTAATAATGAACATGATATTATCATCACGGGTACCTTTGACTCTTTAGGAAATACACAAATAATCACGTCGCTGAGATCATTAATTATTTCTGCTGTTGTTTTGCGTCCTAAGGATAAATGAAATTGTGCAACTGTGTTCACAACTAGTTTTTGGCCAGCATCGGAAAGCTTATGCGTTGTAGCGTGTTTTAATATTTGTTTGCCATAGTCGGTTTGTTCTAAAAGAACGCGCAGATGGGATGGTGACAAAAGGGTAAGCTTTTTTTTTGAGGTTCCGACTCTGTGCTCTATCTTCTGAAAGAATACATTAGAATGCTGTTTTTAGAAATGAACAGTAAAAGATTTAAATATCAGGAATAAGATTTCAAAACTGTGTGATTCTTTAGAAATCATAATACATTTCATAATAGAATTCATTGTATTCTAATTACCTCGATATCAGCATCAATACAATCAATGACCTCTACAGTTCCAAACGAAATATTTAAGTCGTGAGGAGACGAGTCCGGAGATTCCAATTTCTGGATGTTATTTTCCTCAACAAAAGCAATATATTCTAATTGCTGTGTCATGCATAGACAAAGTATTACTATCATTAAATAAAATAATGAATAAAGACTTACATTTCTTTTCCTCCAGTCCGCAATCCAATTCCAAACGATTTGTGGAAGAACGGAATATTTTGAAGCCAACGAATATATTTCTTTTTCTCTGCAGTCGATCAACTCTCTCAATTGTAATTTTGAATTTTTAAAAAGTAATTTGCACGCTTCAGATGGTGCGCTTTCCACAAAGTCTTGAAGCAAAATGTGCTCGTTTAAAACAACGGTGTCTTCGTTTTCCATTTTTACGACTTGACTGCTTTTATAAGGAATAATTATGATATTTTCACAAAGTAGACTGTTATAAATATCATAAGTTGTGTTTGAGGAATGCATATGTCATTGATATGAATTTCATAAGTCATGCTTATGAAGTTCATATGTGTGCTTACTGAATGCATAAGTCTTCAATGAAATCAAAATTGTGCTGGTTCATAAGTCACAACTTATGAAATTATTAAGTTTTTTTTCCTCGGTGTATATCCAAAAAAGTTTGGGAACCACTGGTGTAGATCGACATTCAACATTTTTTTCGGATAATCAAAAGTAGTCATTGTAATTGTTTGCATTGTAATTTATTTAACAAAAATATCAGTAATTATTCAACTAAAAAGCTCAGTAAATCGATGCACTTATCACACTAAACTTAAATTACAAAAATCCAAACAAAATATTTATTGAAAATATTACTACTATTCTGGGTTGACGAAAATTTTTAGTCTATCTTTTTTTTGTGTAAATTATTGTAACTTAAATTTTATAATTATTTAAATTGCACTATCTTTTATGTAGAAGTGCATATAATTTATATTGATTCAAAGCAAAAACTAATGTAAATGTTTTTAAGGTTTAAAAAATCACAGATTTTAATGTATTTTTGTATTTAATCAACACTACTCTACACCGGTCTATATTATACAAGGCAGTTGAAAGAATATCACCCTTATTCTGAATAACAACGTATCGTTTTTTCGATTGTATTTCATTCGTATTCCCAATAACGCTAGCGAAATCAAAGGTAGCTAAGATTCGACCGAACCATATTCGATCGAAAAACCAATACGTCGTTATCGAGAATAAGGGCGTTTATCATTTAAAACAAATCAGATTTGACGATAGCCATTTCATGTTCTAAATAGATTTTCAATGTTTCTGTTAACGATAAATCGAATTCCTAGAGAATGCCTTAGGCAACTACAATAGTCTCATGAATTTTATAAGTTTGATCCACTTAATCCGAGTTGAGCTGAAATTGAACCCATAGTGAAAATTTGCAACAATCCAACCAAATGATGCTTGAGTGGCAGCATATCATTCACACTGTGCATGGCTAACAGATTGCAACGCTTTATATAATGGTCGCTTACGACGGCAACCAGAACCTGAAATTTTGTATGGTTGTCTCAAAACAGCAACCGAATAGATCCGATTATTGTATCATCCATTTTAAACAAACATTCAATTAGTTTCAAATAAATTTTTACATTAGCTGGAAAACAACCATTTCTCCGTTTTAAAATTTATTAACATATCCTGTATTTGTGTTGTAATTGGAATTCCAATGCAAATATAAATAGGATCAACAAATTAACATCAACATATAACGCGTGAATATATCCGGTTTGAACGTCTGAGGCTGAAAACCAAAATGATTTAGAAAAAAATCAAAAATCCAATAAGCATTTTTTTGTGTTCTAAGACAATTTAATAAAAATGTACAAAATATGTTACACCGGTATTTTAACCGAAGCAAATTCCGATACACAATCCAAATTAATTGAATTGAGCAAAAACCCTACATTTTAGTATTACTGGAGTGATCTGGTTTTATCTTTTCAAAGCAGAATACGATTTATTTACATATTTCAATGTAACATACAATAACAACTTAACGACTCGAGAGAGACAGTGTGTTTGCTGTATGTAAAATAATAATGAAGTTCATGAAATTACAAAGCTATCGACAGTTTGTAAATGTAAAGTTTGCTTTCGAAAATTGCTGTAAACGTTAATAAAAAATGGCACATTTGATACAATCGAAATTATTTTTTAAAGATGCATTCTTATTACAGTTGTTTTGGTACCAGTATGGAAGTTTGAAAATTGTGGAAAATGAGCTCAACATAAACAAACTGAACTCCCATCGAATGAAATCAACCTAAGCTTTAAACTGATGTATAGGCGGCTACCTATAATCGCAGAAGAAAGATGGCAGAATCAGAAAAAAACGCAGAACTCGGTTTCAGCAGTGTAACGGAGCCCAACGTATACGGTCATTTCCGTGGTTTTTTCGCTATTATCTCTTTCTTCAACTTATTTAGCATATCCTCGAACGATTCACTTTCGTTCTTACGTGGTAGAACGTTGAGGGGATTTGGCGTCAAAACAAAAGATCCATCGGAGGCGAGGTACGGGACGGGTTCCAAATCATGCGAAAGATCGCCATCTACCATAAAGCGAATAGAAAAAAAATGAAACAAACATTAGTTGATTGTGGATTTCGGGAAATATTGCGAAACCTTTCAAGAGTAGCTTCTTAAGGACTTGATTCCGGAGAGGGACAGGTTTGTGAGAAATGTTTGCTTGATGTTTCCATGCTTGGTGATAAAAAATCGGTTAGGATCCAGTTCTACAAAGAACGGGATGTTTCAGAATTGCTTACTTACCTAAGTCTGCGTATTCTGTTCTGCAGAACGCTCGACGACCTCCAAAGTTAACATCATACCCACAAAGTTTGGGGTCTTTTCCACTGGCGTCGATAGCTTTGTAAGCATCCTGTGGTCTTTCAAATGTCACGAAACCATATTTGGCTCTACAGATGTAAATAACACTTAGTGTCGCTAATTTGATCAGTTTCTTTCAAATAACAGACTTACCCAGACTCTTTATAGTGAAGTGTTACTTGTTTAATTCGTCCAAAGTGCATGAACTTTTGTTTCAGATCATCCCGCTTCAACGAAGCTTCCAAACGACCCACATAAACGATTTTTCGTTCTGTAACGAACACATAAAATTTTAGTAAATGAGCCGATTTTTTGTACGCAATTCAAATGTTCGAGCTGAATATCCGTTCTCTTTAATATTGGGCAGTTACCCGAAGCTCCAACATAGTAAAATGTGATCACCTAAAACAAAATTGGATACTTACCTGGAGAGACAGCTGTCCTACGGATATCGTTGCGGAGCTGGACCCTTGCTCGGGAGGATGATCGTGACGAAGAAGAGCGCGATCTTATTGAACGGGATCTCGATCGAGAATAGGATGAAGAACTAGTATCAGAATGACTTGTAGAATCGCTGCGAGAAGAACGCCTTCTGCTGCTGTTCCTCCGCCCACGTCTTCCGCGAGAACGACTATTTCTATAGCGAACTCGTCGTTCTGAAGAAACACTGATTCGTCTGCGACGAGAGCTACTGGAGGTGCGACGATAGGATCTCGATCGTGAACGTGATCTCCGTCGATAGCTTCTGCACCGACTTCGACTTCGACTTCGTCTATACGACGACCGTTTGCTTCGACTTCGATACGAATCCGCAGATCTATTGCGGACTGTCGGTTCTATCGAGGAGCTTCGACTGTGCCGTTTTCTATACTGCCGACGGGAACGGTCGCGATTTGTATTCGATAACTGGCTACTATGACAACGTGGAGTTGAACCACAACTGGTACACGAAATTGATCTTTCTCTCTTTTTAATAGGAGATAATCTTTTAAGCTCCGGAAACCGATCCAGCGGTAGAGTTTGTACGGCTATTGCGTTAACTTCAGCACGTTGTCGATCCTTGCGTAAATGCATGATGATCTTGTCCTCGCCATGCTCAATTGTCCTATTTGTTTTCCTGGATTGCTTAATTTGTATCTCGTCGTAATCTGTCTGTTCGTATGAACCTCCAGCTTTCTCCGGTTTTCCCGGAGAATACGCAGTGGGTGGAGAAACGCCGATATTCGGCAATATTTGCTGACATGCTTCCCCACCAGCAACTAGCTGTTTGTCGGCATCTACGAATGACAAGTCATTTGTTTCACATGATTTCTTTTTAATCACGGTTTCATGAATGCTAGAAATCAGAGAATTGCTGGAAATAATAGCCGAAGCTGAAGATTGACACCGTTTAATTGTGTCCGTAATGTTAGAGAGTAGTTCGTTTTTGGCCATTTTCTTCTTAGGCAGGTCCGAGGAAGATATTTTGACAATCTCCCGCTTGGATTCCTTAGGATTGATAGATATCTCTGTATTACAACCCATTGAAACAATAACGATTTCTTCATAGTCTTCGTGCAGCTTCAATTCAGCTGCCTTGTTTTCTACCCTTTTATCGTAAGGTACAGGGTTTCCATGTTCATCGAATTTGATGGATGTTATTTCTGCAAGCGGAATCATGGTAGTTACAGTCTTTGGAATGATGTTTGCTTCAGTTGATTTGATGACCGCTTCCTTCTTGAGTTGCTGCATTCGAAGAGCCTTTAGCTTTGCTGCCGAAATCGGATCAAGTAGAGTTTTGCTAATAGTATGCTTTAAAAGGCTGGTTTCGTCTAACAGCAACGAAATCTTTCTTTCCTGCGTGTCCTGTGCCATCGGTAAATCTTCCTTACTAGACGTTACACAGTCGGTGATCAAGTCACTGCTGCTTTTTGATGCCGATATAGACTGCGTAGACTGATCTGTGGGAAGTTCACGCCTTTTTTTATATTCCTGAAGATTAAGTTTCCTTTTAATCTTGACGATAGATTCATTACTTGTGCTGCTGGTAACATCTACTGATTGCATTTCAGGCTTCGGAATCTCACTTAATGCTGTTGTCTCGAGAGTTGGCACTCCAGTGGGTTTATTTTGATTTATTTTCAGTAACGATACTTGCTTAAATGATTGTTGTTTCTGTGATAATGGTAAAATTGAGGCAGCTATAGGTTCGTTTTTTACATCTTTCACTGGAACATCCGTTAAAACGGGAATCGTAGTTGTAACTTCAGGGTTATGATTAATCCTGTCTTGTGTTGAACCATTATTCTTTATATTTTGACTACTTTTCATATCACAGTTGTTACCCGTATTTGAATGCTTATCCAAAACATTCTTCTGTTTTTTCCCGCTTTTCGAAAGTTTTTTCTTTTGTTTAAACTGTTGTTTTGTTGTTGGGAGCAGAAATGGAATTTCTATTGCCTTTCGCTGTGGTCCTAACGACGTAGCTGAGTTTATATTAGGTTTTCTCTTTGGGGAACAATAGTCATGATCAAGTTTAATGTTGGCAGCCGTACGAGGTTTCTCTTTTCTTTGCAGCTTTCCGTTTGTTTCGCATTGACTATTGCCTACTGCATGTTTCTGTTTTGAACGAGGTCTTGATAAATTATTTTTAGACATTAGTGAAAGCATTCTTTGTCGTGCCAATTGCGATCCAGCGCTTGGTAGTTTAGTTTTCCCGTTTGTTGCTTTGGAGCTTTCGCTAGTCTTAATGGGGGCGGATTGTAGTTTTATTTCATCCTTATCAAATTTTACAGGAGTAACCGGTACGATTGTTGTAGCCATTACCGGCGCCTTTTGACTTTGTACTGTTGTTTTGTGCGTAATTTTTACACTGTTACTATTAGGATTCCACGTCGGATCGGCTTTGGTGTCATCATCCTTTCGTTTGATTTTCGATGTCAATTGTTCGACACCGAACATTTTCCCGACAGCTTTACTGTCAGCTTCCGATTCCGATTCCTCCGTCTCAGAATCAGTATTCTCCACAATTCGGCGGGACTTGCTAGTGCAACTTCTGCGCGTTCCTCCAGAGTCGTATGTACTAGACACGGGAGAAATCATCAGTTCACGCAGCATCTGTATTTGCTTACCTCTAGATCTGGGTTGGCTTTTGATAGGTGAAAGTTTTGTCTCACTATTTTTTCTATTCACATTTGTTCCGTTTAGAGATGATTGTTTTGTGTCTGTTGGATCATCCTCCGTAATGTATGAAGTTAGGTCGAAATTATTCCTGGCTAAATCTTCTATCAGTTCATCGTCTGGCATGCATGCACGTACCGTCGTTTTCAACGGACTCAGTTCACTAACAATAGCTGACACATCGAGATCTTCAAAACTGAGACTGGTCGCATCATGTGCCCAGTTATTGCTATCAACAATCGCTACCGGAGACTGCGGCAGCGAGAACGATTTCCGATTAGTACTGTTTCTTCGCTTGGAGCGTTCAATTGCCATCATTTTACGCCTTTCCAACACTCGAGCAACGTTTCCTTTCTGCAGCGCATCTGCACTTTTATGTTCGATGGAAGCCTCGCCGGCCTCAGAACTGCAGGCTGGAGTAGTAGACTCAATATCAGTACTAGACATATGATCATTACTCTCAATGTCACTGCTACTACTATCACTGTCGCTACAACTGCTACTACTACTGGATCTAGTACTACCACTACTGCTAGAGCTACTATCAGAATCAGAACCATCCTCATTTGACGACTCGCAGTGAACATCTCGCGGCACATTCTCAATCATGTCGGTCTCTAAGCCTTTTATCACGTCGGTTTCCATATCCACTATCACGTTGTCATTCTCAATGACGGTTTCGCCTACTACCGACGATGACTGTTCCAATGTATGCTGTATAACGAATGAATCTGTCGTTGGAGTCGGCTCCGCAGTACATCGTATTTCTTCCTCCGAATCATAATCACAGTTTGGGTCGATGGAAATTACTTCAACAGCAGGTGACATCTCTACATCATCCTGGAAGAGTAGAATAAGTGTTCTGTTATACTACAGTAGTAAACGGTAATGCTTGTGTGTGGCCTAGTCTATACGTGTTGATGTTTATGTGCTAATTATTAAACTACATCTTATCAATGAGAAAAGAGGAATATACCACAGTATACGAAACCTACGGAGAGCATTTAAAACATGAGATACTACTCTGGAATATTGTTCAGCTGTTTGGAACCCTCACTACCTCAATGGCGTTAATAGAATCGAGTCGATTCAACGTAGATTCGTTCGATTCGATCTTCGCCGTTTACATTGGACCAATCCTCAACAACTACCGAGTTATGAAAGTCGCGGATTGCTAATCGGTCTAGACACACTGCAAGTAAGACGGAAGCTATCGCGTGCTTTAATGATAGCAGATGTTTTGAATGATAGGATCGACTGCCCCACATTGCTCCGTGAAGTCAACATCAATGTTCGTTCTGGAGCTCTCCGCAACAACGCTTTTCTTCGACTTCCTTTACGCCGCACTAACTACGGGATAAACGGTGCGATTATCGGCTTACAACGGCCATTCAATCGAGTGTCATCTGAGTTCGACTTCAATCTTTCACGGCATAAAACAAAGACCAAATTCTTACATAGTATTAGAATCAATCATTAGGACCACATCGTGTCTGTTGATTTTACAGTAAATAAATGAATAAACAATAAAAGATTTAAATCATAAAATGCCATATACCATGGAAACGCTAAAACCCAACATTTTTCAAACACGTTCTGTATATTTTTTCAAACGTTGAAAGATCAATTCAGACAGTATGTAATCCGATGGATCCACTACCTTTGATCTCATGCCGGTATGGTTGCCCTCGGCATCTTAGAGCTAAAGCAGTGTGCCTTTAAACTAATATAATTAAATTTAAAAAAAAATTGGTTGGTTGCTCAAATTAAGCCTTCCTACTGAACTAAGAATTTTTTCCACTCGGACTCGAACATACGACATCTGGCTTGTTAGATTTATCCATCGTAGTAGAAAAAATCCATAGAATGACATCATTTTGGTCAGCTGGGATTGGTGGATGAAAACATAAGTCGATTCTAACCAATTTTACCATTTCTGCGTCCCTTAGAAGTTTTTTTCAATTGTTCGTGAGGTCGAAAATGACACTCATTACTAAGCTACGGGAAACTCTAGCTACAATGTAACTGATGTGGTGCTTGAATGAATATTATTCATCAAAATGAACACCAAGATCATTAACGTTAGTCGATATTCCAATGAAGAATCCATCTAGAAAGTTTTCGACATGGAATGACGCCCTGCCCTTGGCTTTTCACGTATACGGTCGAGCACTTGTCGGGATTTACTATCAAACAGTTAACTTTACACCACTCTGCGAAGATTAACAGTTGACGCTGGAGAAAGGCTGCGTCTTTTAAGTTGCGGATGATGTGATAGATATTAACATAATCAGCAAACGATAAGCAAGGACATATTCAATATACAACAAGTCCAGAGATGCCAGGCAGGGGTCCACTAGGAGGTTGATAGTAGCTATTATCTTTCTCCGAACAGTACCAACCTAGATGCCGTGTGGAATTCGGCGGAAAAAAACAACCAGGAATAGATCCACTGGGTTCGTGCTTCCATGTCGTAAAAGGCAACAATTGCTGGAGTACCTTTTTCACTTCAGTTATTAGATTTTTTCAACGTTTCACATCTGATTACTCTATTTTACTAAATTATCTCTTCATTCAACTTCACTCAATTTATCAATTTCCGGCTAGCTTATGAGAGGTTTTATTTGGTATTTTTTCTTCTTCCATGTTATTGCTTGTCTTTCATGATTATAAATTGAATGATAAAAATCAACTATTACGAATATCCGTTAATATTACAATGTTAATAACAGAGATAACATAGATACTTTGATAGTCCCACGACAAAAGGGCCTAACTGCAAATGAGAGCCTCTCTCTGTTTACTTTCTCTTTTGATCATAACGAAGTCATTACTGAAATTGATCCAAAGTGTGGTTTTACCTTGAAAGTTAAGCGAGTAAGTAAGGTGTAAGGTGTCAAATATTAAATCAGTGCGGTAAATCGTGAAAGAAAAAGTAAACAAAGAGAAACTGTCATTTGCAGTTAGGCCCTTTTGTCGTGGGACTGTCGATTTGTTTGTGTGATAAATTTAATATTTTTTTTATTGGTAGCCGACTGCCCAGATCAACCAATATAACAAATTAACCATTTTTCGCGGTAAATAATAAAGTGGAAATAATAATCAATCAAGACGCGCGTGAATTTATAGAATATGTCACTGCATAGAATCAACTATTCTACCCTATTTACTCCTTATTTTTGTAGCAGGTAATTTCATTAAAAAAAATAGAGAAGTTTTTATTCTTTACGCGATAGTATTTCAAATTTTTCTTCAGTTTTCACGAATAAGAACTGTGAATCAAGACTTCCCGGGACTTTTTTGTGGGATGTTGTCGAAACGTTCACTTGGGAAGTCAGTGAGTTTAGTGGTGCATCCGAGCATCTTGAAACCGGAACATACTGAACATTTATACTAACAAATATCCTTCTCCCGTGACTCTGGTGGAGTGCGCAATAGTATATACGACCTCTAGTAACAACAAGTGTTGGACTAACATCCCTTCCCATTCCTTAGACGATCTACATCTAGCCGGCGCCGGTACTGACCAATGAATTCTGGGGTTAGAAGATGTACATTGAAGGATTATTTACCAGTCCCAGGTCGGATCAATTCCCTGCACAATTTCAGGTAATCTCGATCAGTAACGGAGTAGCAACCAGGGGTGGTCAGCTCAAGCTCAACAAGTCCAAGGATGCCAGACAGATGGAAAACCGAAAAAAACAATTTTGCTTCTAAGATACGAAAGAAAAAAAGAATCAGAATCAGAGGGATCAGAAAGGTGGTGTGGTGTATCTTGAGCTTCTAAAACCTAGTGAAACTGTTAGTATCGTTAGAGACAACAAATGATCAACTTGAACCATGAATTTATCGAAAAACGACCAAAATGAGCCAAAAGACACGGCAAAGTAATGTTGTTTACACGATAATGCATCTTCACACAAAATAAAATCAAAGCACATTTGTTTGGAAGTATTCACCAGACTTGTGCTCCCTTCCGACTATCGTTTGTTTTCATCAATGGACCACGCATTAGCTGAGCGAACACTTTAATTCTTACGAAAACAATGCCAGAAAGGTGGTCAAGATGTGTTGAAAGCAATAGTCAGTACTTTGAATATTTTTTTAAATCTCCATTCACCTTTCACTTCATACCGGTATACCTGGTAAAAACTATGGTACACTGAGGTGTTTTTTTTATGCGGTTTGTTTTATGCGACTTTTTTTAAGCGAATTTTCAGAGTTATGCGGTTTTTTATGCGAAGTTTCAGAGTTATGCGGTTTTTTATGCGAATTTTCAGAGTTATGCGGTTTCCCTTCTGCTGTTTTTTATGCGAAGTTTCAGAGTTATGCGTTTTTTTTATGCGAATTTTCAGAGTTATGCGGTTTTTTATGCGAATTTTCAGAGTTATGCGGTTTTTTTATGCGGTACGTAAACTCGCATAAAAGACTCCAGTGTAATTGCTTCACAGAACCTATTCAGTCCACCTAGTGGTGTAATGTAGCCTTTCTTATATTACTCATATTTTCATAAATAATACCAAGCGATTCTTCGCAAAACCTTCCATTGAATTTTGACTAAAAACAAGAAAATTTATTTATTCGTAAACTAGCATAACTTTATCAATTAGTTTTGTTATTAGTTTTGAGCCATATTTAGCAAAATATATCTGTTCTGTTTTTTTGCACCGTCGCTCTAAATGGCTGTTTGAAGTTCAAACACTACACATTGTACACTGTTCTGCACTGATGAGTCAAAGACGAAACGTAAAAATAATACACATTGTAGTTCAGGAAACCAGAAGTCGGATCCGGATAATATTCAATAGTCGTAAGATCTTCCATTGGAACCTTATGTGGTAACTCAATTTAATTGAACTGCTGAAGCACAGATGAGCCGAAGGCGAAACGTGCAGAAAAATGAATTGAGTTCCTTATTCTAAATCCATGTAACTTCTGGTTGACTTCACCATGAGACTAGAGCACGATGCATCATCAAAGAAAAAAATGATTATGTTATCCTCAATAAATTTAAGAGATCTTTTATCAAGATTACTGGGGGAAATAACAGTTATAAATTTTGGCCTATGTCAGGAGTCGGCAGACTGCTGCTTTTTGGAAATGAAGCCACGGCAAAGACCAGTTCCAAGTGTAAATTTTTTATTTATGTTAATAAGTTAAGTAAAAATTTTGAATCGACAAGAAAATATTTGTGGCTCTTTAAAAACATTTTAAACTTTATTTTTCCGAGTCCCGACCTTTTGTGGAAATGCTTTCAAAAGGTAAGTGATTTAAACGGTGCCCAAGGACATAGATATTTTGTGATTGCCGTGGGCTGGTTCGTAGAATTCCGATAATAATTTAGAATTGTTTTGTTCGTTTGGATCCTTTCACTGTATTCCCAATTCAATGAATTTTCATTTGTTCTCAACAATTTACAAGTGTTTATTGAAATTATACTAACTAATATGTTCAAAATCAATTAGGGTTATTATGAAACCATAATTATAAGGTGAAAATATGTGCATTCGCTTCGCGAAAGTGTTGCTATAGATACAGTCTCGCATAATTGTTGAAATATTTTTTCTACGGTATTGCTTCTCAGAACTGAAGCGAAGACATTGTATTCTATTTTATCACAATTTGTTGATTGAAAATCGAGTAATCAGCTAAATAATATGCCGACTTTACTATTGAGATGACTATTGGTAAAATAACACTATATACAAACTGATTCTGTTGCCTTTCTCGACGTGCGGGACATTAAAATGAAAAATTACGAAAGATACTTACATCTACTTCCTCTTCATAATAGTACTCCCCATCACTATCATCAACAATGTGTTGGCCAAAGTTAACACGACGGTTGATAGATTCCTCTTCTATATCAGCATCATCTTCTTCTCCCTCTTCTTCACCTTCAGGTGCAAATGCATTACCGTAGTGAAGACTGACAGCCGGAATACTATACGATATACTGCGGATTATCCTTAAAGAATAAAAAAACTGTTATTTAAAAAAGTTCAAACATTTTTTTAATTCACGTCAAACATACCTTTCGTCCGGAAAAGTTTGTAAACTATTACCGCGCCCCATGCTGGTGAAGTGTGTCACCGTCGGTATTGTCCTGACAGCCGACGACACATTAAGTATTTTAAATTCCATGCTTTTCTCTGCAGTACAAGTGAGTAGCTTATAAAAACCAGTTTGAGTTCACTATCACAAAATACGCTAATTGCTACAAGTTGCTAGAGGTGAAAATATCTCGGTTCTGGTAGGTGCGCCAGAACCGAGACCGTCTCCGGGTTGATTTTGGTGATTCCTAGAACCTAGTGCGTTGAGTCACTGAAAAAGTACAATCAAACGAAAGAAACAACATTTTTTAAACGCAATCCATCAACTATATATGCAAGTACTACACATTTGCAAGATTATCTAATCCAAAACATATTACGTATTTCTATACTTTGACGTTACAAACAGAGGAAAAGAGAAGTGAAAATGGAACTGGTCTACGGTGAAACAGCAGTGTTTTGGGATGATGTTCGGGTTTTAATCGCTTATTTTGGGTTGCCCAGTGAAACAAACACTTCGCACACTTGGATCACTGTTAATGCTGAGTGTTCAGTATAGCGACTTCAACAGCTGACTGATCTAAATTTAACACAACGAAAACGCTCGGTCGACCGCCAACTCGCCTGACCAGGAAAAGCCGAGATGCACATGTGTGATCAACGCCGATAGTTGAAGCATCGATCATGTGACTGCTGCCGATTCTCTTCAAGAGGAGCTACACCGATTTGTCCAAAATGTACTTTCGAGGATAATTTATTTATGATATTGTGTCAAAATGGTAATTTAATACAATGTACTGGCATTAGCGGAAGAAGATCCCTTGGCCTGTACCTTTAAATATATTCACTTAACATGAAGAAAATAATTGTGTGAAATTATTTGATGTGACCTTGATTTCGAGTTCTGTTGGACACCATTTCCGGAGTTCCCGAAACTTTGAAATTAAAACCTATTTTGCTAAAGAGCTCGATTTCGGCAAGGCCCATACTCACATTTCAGTCCTACGTGGAAAATCATTATGTTAAGAACAGAACGACTCGCACTTCATTCATCCAAAATTTCGTTTGAGGTTCATTCACTTGAGACAAACCTTCTTTACTTCGGACGACATCGTGTGAACGGAAAGATGATTTTTTGTTACAGTCAGCCTGGAGAGATGCTCAATATGTTCGCAAATTGGAATATTTCGCGAGAATTTTTTTTCTCATACTCAACCTCACATCTACTGATATTCAAAACGGATGTCCCGGAATTCTCGGTTTTTAGAACAGACCCAAATCGTATACGTTCAGTTTTTTCTAATATTCTTTTCATTCGCTTTAAACAGAAAAGGTCTTGTTTCTGTTTCAACATCTCGTATGCAAAAATCCTAAATTTCATTCGGATCTGATTTCCGGTTGTGAAGAGGGTGAAGAGTGCTAACAATTTTATACCGTCATTTAAAATGGAGAAACAAAAACGTAAAAAAACGTTCAAGGTGGCCTCACTCTAATCGGAAGTCATTGTTAGTAGACGGCTAAACAAACTGGCTGTCCAGATTCCCTGTTCCCGTTTTCGGAAGCACTGGAAATAGTGGTCATATATTTCAAAATAGATTTTTTTTATTTAAAAAATATTTTATTCAGGCCTATTTGCATACAAGCTTTACGTGGCCGATTTAGCTGAGTTTTTAGATAAAATTTTTTTTGTATTGGATCTCGTTGTCACCCTTTTTCTAGGGAGAGAGGAGCTTCCATTTTCCTCCTGCGAGGATTGATGGGCAGTTTGTTCGTGGTTCGTCTCGTCATCCATTGCCGTGGTATTGTTGTTGATTTCGTTGCTAGTTGCTGTAGATGCGCCTTGTTGTACATTGTTTGCAGTTGCTGGTTGGTTGGATGGTAAGTTGTTAACTGCAGCTGGTGTACTTTGTTCTATAGGGGATACGTTGGATGGTTTCGTTGAAGGGATGCTTCACTGTTGTTGGTGACTGTCACAGGTGTACTGAGGTTGCTTGGGGTTGGTGTGAAGGAAGCACCGTTGACCTTTGGTGTAGTTGTCTCCTTGTCCAGTTTATCACATGGCTTACCGTAGCTAACAGCTTTTTGGCCATCTGATTGCCATAGGTAACAAGTGATTTGCACGGGATTCTTGTATCCTGACCGAAAGTCACATAAGAAGGTATAGGTATCTTCAAGCGCATGCGTAACAAACGTACGCCATTTAGAATACCGGGGAAAAAATTCTTCCACTTTTCTTTTTCGATAGAGAGAATCTCCCCGTATTGGAACATAGTTTTGCGAATATAAGGATCGATGACGCTTGAGGGAAGATCATGTACACGCACTTCTTTAGCACTATCTTCCATATATACTGGAATGTTATACTTGATATTTTCATGCTCCACATAGTGCACATTATTGTCTCTAGCGAATTGCATCCAACTCTTTATAGAACTGGATATAAACAACATTATTGGTCTTATTGCATTGAAGTAAATGCACACGTTTAATGTCAAGATGCATTTGCTCCTTAAGGAAACCTTCAAGTTCTCGTATCGAAGGTCGAATTTTGCACTGTCTGAAGTCAACAACAATTGTATTTTTTCATGTCGGCGGTAGCTTTTGTTCGTTTGGTTCACTCATTTCGAGGTCGTTCTATTGTTCACTACACAATACTGTACTTGGTTTCTTCTGTCCCGAACGTAAGCGGTTTTGTTTTATCGACTGACTTGGATGAGATGTGAATGCGAACTCATTTCAAAATAGAACTCACTTACTTTTCTCAGAGATTGCTTGACAGATTTTTACAAAAATCAAATGAAGTGTTCTATAAAAAAGTAGTAACTTTTTTCGGATGCGACAAAATTTCACATATGTCAAAATTGTATGAATTTGAATACAAAATAAATGAGTTTCTTCATCGTGTTAGTTGATGGCCAAACGAACCGACTTCGGAGGAGTTAGGATTCTATCAGGTCCAAAAGTTCAAGCTAAATTTAAATCCCCTATCATCGACAATCTTTGACTGCTCTTTCATAGACATCAATATTCATATCCTTGTGATCCGACTATGGAATCCATAGTTGAGGACCTTTAAATTAAAAATTAAACATAGATTCGCTAAACGAATCAAACTATATTTTAAACCTTCCTAATGTCGTTTTCACTTGATACCAAACCTAACCCAGTTTCCACCTTAACTTCTGTCTAACCGTTTGTTTAAAGCTAGTTTCGAACCTAGTTTCAACGTTATTGAACTGAAAATCGAGTCAGTCTCAAGCCTGGTTTTTATATCAGGTTTGCTCAAACCCCCGTTGCTAAGTGCGAACCCAACACAGTTTCGCGAACTACTAGGTGTGCAGAGTTTGGAAAATGTTATCCACGCTGTTTGTGGCTCCCAGAGGTAACAAAGAGAACATTATTCCATTCTCAGTCAAATGTCAGGGAAGACAGAGATATTGAATTAATACACATTGTAATCTAGACACACATACATACCATCAATTATGGAAGATTTGATTAGTGTTTCATTTCTTGCACAGATCAGTGGAAAGTATTCGTCGTGTCATAATCACTGCAATGTGCGAAGGAATATTAGCAGCTTGTTTGTCTTTTGAGCAATATATTGAGCACTTTATAGATCGTAGTTCCATGCTGAAAGTGTTGAAGTTACTGTAAGAAAGAAATAAGGTATTGTGGATTGGGATACTACAAAATATTCTACAATTGACAACATTTCTGTCTGTAACAAGAATTACTTGTATTTCACATAGAAATACTAGGTGTTATTGGATGAAATGGTCCACGTGAACCGCGTATTATTCCAGAAACACACATCTCACACTTTCAGTTAGAAGGTGTAATACAAAAATAATTATAAATTAAAGGCTGACGAAAAGTAAATTAGCACGCCTCTGGTGATGGGAATCGGAGATCTTTGACAGTAGTTTGTTTACATTTCTACAGAGTGCAACTGGTACAAGTCTATTCAAAGTAGTCGATCGCCTTATGAAATAATGTCCAATTGAACTCGGAAGAAGAATAAATATTCAAACTCGGGTTTAAGCAGCTTTCCGGTCAAAAATGTTGCATCGCGAAAGGTTCTAGCAGACCATTTGCAGTTGTGGCCTGAAAACGGAACCATTCGTCACATCCTCGACGATAACATCCCAAGTGTATTGCCGTTGATTCGCAAGCTACAGGCAGTCATCGTTTGGTCCGATTTTGCCAGCTGTCACTACTTCAAGGTGGTTCTGGAGCGCTATGCTGTCAACAAGATCGAGATCTTAGCGATTTGGAGAAATTTAACTTTGAAGTTTCCATAAAAGTACTGTCAATCATTAACGGGGATGGCATGTAGAAAACCCAGTAGACTTTCTACACGATTTCTACGTAGAATATCTACGCTGGTCTCGTGTCTACGTGGATTCGTAGATAACTTCGAAGTAATGAGTTTAATTTAATACACGAGGACAAGTCTCGAGAACGTTGTTGTTAACGATTAAAAATGTGGATTTTAGTGTGAAAGACAAAAAATGCGTAGACCAGCTCAGCAATGTTAAAGATGCCGAGTTTCAACGATTGTTGAACGAAGAAAAACTAAAAAACAAACGGCTGAAAGGTTGAACATTAGTCTAAAAGCTATTTTTGATCGTCTACACGTCATTAGAAATATTCAGAAGATGAAAAGGGAAAATCGGATTTTCATGAGCTATAGACAATAGGGAAAATGAAAAACGTTGAACAAAATTTGACTTTCTCGGCATGAACTAAGGGTTCTCGAGACGGCATTTGAGAATAGCATTTATTTCAAAAATCTCAAGCGCAGGTAATTATTGGTCGACCCTGACCAGAGCTTAAAATTAACACGTATTTGCCACGAAATAATACAATCCAATAGCCTCGTTTTCACGTTTTTACTGTTACACATTCGTAG
Source organism: Malaya genurostris (assembly GCF_030247185.1). Taxonomy (NCBI): domain Eukaryota; kingdom Metazoa; phylum Arthropoda; class Insecta; order Diptera; family Culicidae; genus Malaya; species Malaya genurostris. The sequence continues at coordinate 64,114,161 of NC_080570.1, read as the reverse complement.
ACGTTCGCATTCAAAACAAATAAAGAGAGATGAAGAATTTTCGTTTTTCACTTCAACAAAAGAGGGTATCAAAGCCATCGTCACTTGTTTCCCTACTACAAGACGAAACCAAGATATTATTTGCATGGAAATTTTCTTTGAATTTCAATTCTCATTATTTCTTCAATATATTGAAAATCGGTGAAGATTGTGTATAGAGTCTAAAATATGATAAATCAAAGTTATTACACACTAGAACTTCTTTGGAAACCAAAACTACAATAAATACGAGCACCAACAGTTAAAAATCATTGTGTATCGTTTTCTGTCATTATCGATTCTCGAAGCTTCGTTTGATAATCCTTTCTGCACAGTATATGATTTTCACTGAAACCCGAAAATAACTGAAAGGTTAAACAAAAGAAAGAACACAATTTTGAAACTACTGTTCCGCTTATGTCGTTGACTAGACATGGATATCCTTATTTCCTTATAGTTTCCTTATATTACATTTTGGTGGGGAAAGGGTTCCAATCAGCTTTTTACAGCCCTATCCAAAACGTATTGCCCTCCCCGTTAATTTGTATCAGGCCGAATTAGCGCATGCGCGCCATATAAACGCCTCTTTCAATATGAGGAAATTATATTATTACCCAACAGTTTCTATTATTTATTCATGTTGGTTTCCTTACCTTTGTTCATAGTTTATATTCTGTTTTACCTTAATTCCAGTGTTCTATTCAGCTGTGATTCGTAAGTGTCTTTTGTTGTCATTTTTCACTCCGTACTTTTGCTGGCATGTTATGTTGTTTCCTTAAATGTAAATGTTAGTTGTATACAGTGGTGTTTATGTTCTTACCCATATTCCTTTCTAATTCTTTCAGCTTTTTCGTATTTCTTGTTCCTCATCCAGTCATCCGTTTCCAAAAAAAAATTAGTGTTTGTTCGATCTTTGAAAAGCATCATCATGGTTTGACGGATAAGAACTGAGGACATGCGTTTTTATTTAAATGATATTAACACTTGGGTTTTATTAGTATTGCTACACCTTGACAGTATTACCATCCGCTCAGGCACTTTTGAACATCTGGTGTACACTGACTCACAATCGAAATGTGTCACAACCAATTTGATACAACGCACCCGAGGGAACGGTATAATGTATGTTGTACACACAAAAACACATACATACACACAGGCACACACGCATACACACATGCATATATACCTACATGTATTCCACAAGCAAGCATCACAACATTGAGTTACTATTTCTATTCTAATAGATTCTAACTAAAATTTGTGTGCCTTTAGTCATCTCATTAGTAGAGTCACCATGTTTTTTTACCGATTACTCGACTTTCAATAAATTTATTGAGATAAAATCGAATACAAAATCTTTGCCTCGTCTGTAAGAAGCAATGGCACATAAAAGTAGTTCGGAAATGATTCAATACTGCTGTTTTAACGGAAAAAAATGCTTCAAATTTCATGTTACTCTTGAAATTAATCTATCAAACAGAGATAACAGATCTCACTCTAACTAATGGTTTTCGTACATGAAATGACTAATGGATTTGAGATGAATGGAGGTACCGTTACCCAATTTCTATCTCTTCTATTGGTCGATCGTTAGTCCTGAGCTGAAACGGTGGCCTTTATTACCGTTCTTGCATGCACTTACTCTTACATTTCATTCATACATCATCTCACCCATCAGGTCCCAAACGATACATCCTCACAATACAAACTGGATGAACATCCTTTGACTGCTATCAGTGGTTTGCTCATTGGTTCGGTCATTATTATTTTTTATATTCTACAATATTCTATTTCATTCCACAGTATTCCATGGTACACAAACCACCAATAAACGTCAAAGATGGACTCGATTTACCGTTCATTTATTGTCATCGTGTGAAACCCAATTGTGATACGTTTACTCTACTTAATTTTCACTTCACACTGGTAATAAGGGCCTGTAGTATGAAAATAAAACATAAAAAAGCGCTCAGTTAAGCCCTACCGGCCTCTCCAACCCCGGATGTTGGAGCGTAATGCAATCGAAATCTTATTAAAGTCGTTCCATATATTATTCATTTAATTCAATTATGAAACTAAAAGCTGTAACGCATATCTTTATCAAATTGTAACGCTAGTTGATTGTACGTGATGATGTTTGCAATACCGTCAAGCCCACCAACCAATGGGAGGGACTAGACATGGATATCGTTTTCAAAATTTGCAAACGGAGCTGAGAGTGACATTTATTCTCGTATAATTTGAGTCAATGAAAATGATTTGTATTAGCTCTGGCCCTGGTTAACCATCGACATCAACTGCAAAATGTAATCGATTCGGAAAAAAACGATGCTGTGCATTTGGTGGGATCAAAAAGGTGTCTTGGGCTACGAGCTTCTCAAACCAGGAAATATTTCAAATACTAATCGCCACCGACGGCTAATGATGAAATTATTTTCCGAGCAATACGAGATTCAACTTCATCCTCTGCTGGCGGTGGGCATGAAAGTCTAATTGCAGAACAACAACGCCCTACAGACACAGCGGAGGCGGTCAAAACATAATTTCTGAACTTACATGGACACTTTCGCCCCACAATACACACTCCCCACACTTGGCCCCTTCCGATTATCATTTGTTTTCAACGATGTCTCACGCACTTGCTGAAGAGCACTTCTTTAGTTATTTATGATGTGGATGAAATGGGTTCACGACTGGCTCGCTTCGAAGGATAAACAGTTCTTTCTAAGAGGTATTCGTGAGTTGATGGAACAATGAAAAAATATGCAGCTTCCGAAGGAAATTACTTTCAACAAATTATCTTGAATGTATTATTTACAAACAACATATATTTTCATTAAGAGATCCCGTATTGTCAACAGGCACGCCTGGTAAAGGATGATAGAAGAGCAGAGCTGCCCTTTTAAAATCTGTATTTCAACTTGAAAAATCTGTGATACTTATTTTCGTTTTAAATCTGTGGAAATCTGTGGAAACTTTTTTAATTTAGCAAAATATTCTTTAAAATCTCTAGAAATCTGTGAGTTTTGAAAAAAATCTGTAATCTGTGAAGCAGAATCTGTTTAGCAAAATAAATGAAAAATCTGTGGTTTTTCAGAAAAATCTGTGAATATGGGAACTCTGTAGAGTAGGAAAATTCTTTTATTCAACAGGTCCTATTAGTTGATGATCACACAAATTCACTTTGGCTATAGAAACCATTGAAGTCCTATTTCCAAAGCACCTGAAATAGTTCCCAAAATACATGAGTATGACGCTTTCATTGATCTCTTAGAGACGGTTGACTCTATTTCTACAATCTTGAGTTTAAATGAAAGATTTTACGGTCCCATAGTGTTATTACTTATTTCAGGATCCAGCTTGCGGTTCCGACAATACTAGATAATGAGTTCTAGGAATTTCAATCCTTCATATAAGTTATGGCACTAAATTTAGATTTCCAAATTTAGAAGCACTAAACTAATGGTAAAATAATCCGAAACAGAACTCTCACCAATTTCTCAGAAATGTTTTCAACGATTTCTACAAACAAATCTAATGAATTCAATCATTTGCTATCGAAATCGAACTGCCGGTACCGGAATTTTAGTTTTAAAAGGTTATCTAATGTCACACAACATATTAGCGTTAAAATACAGGAAGCAGTGGTCAAAAGACTTCAAAATGAAAATTTAATCGATTTGTTACTACACTACTAAGTGGATTAAAACAGGCCTTAGAGCTGCACAAGCGGTAAGTAGACTTAGACTTTAGCTAGCGAATGCTGAAGCTAATACGGACCAACAGTTGGTCTATGAACACTAACTGCTTCCAAAAAGCTGAGGTATGTTTTGTGTACGTGATTAGAGGGTTCCGAATGGTCAAATCTCTAAAGCAAAAATCTGAAGATGATTAGGGAAATTTGCTACCTGAGCCCGGATTGAACGAAGAAGATAATGACTTTTCAAACTATTTACACTACGAATCGCTTGTGATCAAGGCTCAAACATACGATAGCTACCATGTAAAGTACATGGAGTTTCAATCCATAGATGGACCTGTACATGATCTTCCTTTAACCACTACCGGCGTAATTTTTTTCGAAGAACCATGTTGCAGTACGAAGAGATTCTTATCATCGAAATAAAAAGTGAACTTTTTTCCCGGTATCTTCAATAACGTCCGTTTCCTACGCATGCGATTAAAGAAGGTCTATGCCTTCTTATGTGGCTTTCGGTCGGGACACAATAATTCAATGTAAATCTGTTGTCACCCACGATCATCAGTTGCCTTAAGTCGAAATGGTCAGGAAGCTGCTTACTACGGTACGAGAAACTGAACAAGAAGTCATATACACTTAAGGACAACGGTACATCTTCCACACCGGCAACCCCAGAAGCTTCCAACTACTGAAACAGTCATTTACAACAATGGAACACTCTCATCAATGAAACCATTTTCTACAACCAATGTATAACAAGGTACGTTTGGTTCAGCTATAAACAAACCTACACTTAGTTCACTGGATAGTAAAATATGTATAGTGCCAAAGTGTGACACTTATCGCCCTATAATTTCGAAACCGGAAGCCGGATCAGGATAAAATGCACAGTATATTTAAAGACAATGAGAGCTTTAATTTGAATCATTATCCGTGGAAATCGGCTTAACCGTTGCTAAGAAATCGAAGTGAGTTCCGTTTTTGGAGATTTTCTTCACTATTATCGGTGCTTTCGGAAGCGGAAACTGGGGACTAGTAGTCCCAAAGTAGCGTTATATATTCACTAACTAACAAGATATGTCAACTAGATCAATGTATCAGTAAGTTTTATAAAAATGTGCACCTCGTTTCGCCATCGCTTGTGAAAAAATACTCATGAAATTGAATATTTTCTCTAGTCGCACTGTAATACCGAAGCCGGAAGTCGAATCTGGATCAACTTTTCGGGAACTTTCTAAAGAATTTTGAAATCTTTCATTTGCTTCCTAGTTTGCGAAAATCGGTTAAGAAATTTCCGAGAAAATTTGCGCATTTTATCATAAATTTGCACATATTTCCTTGTAATTCCGGAACCGTAAGTCGGATCCAAATGAAATTCAAGAAAATTGCCGTAAGACCTTTCATTTAAATGTAAGTTTGTGAAAATCGGTTCAGCCACTGCTACTAAAGATCTGAAACTAGAATTTGTTGCAAGATAATATTATCAGATAATAACTATTGAACTGTAAAAAAAAACAAGCTATCGAGTAGGTTATTTTTGACAACGGCAAAATAACTGCTCGATTGACAATTATTTTAAATAAATGTAGAAATAATTCGTGAGTTGGTCAACAGCTTTAGTTCTAAAAAAATATAATTAAATGTTGTTTTTGCAGTGATGCAGTAAATGGTAGTAAATATCTCATAAATCTGCGAAACAAAGACCGCATTCTAACGCCATGCGATTCCACGCCAAACCAACCTGTAAACAAAGATCAACGGTTTGAACCAGATTCGTTGGTCATCGTGTCCTCAATGCCAATAACAAGCAAGCAAAAATACACATGCATAGGAACAGATGCACTTCGCTTGCCAGCGAATAACGTTTCCCGTGCGCGTGGCTGACATAAATCCTTCGGATGACCTTTTCGATCGTGGGTTGTCTTCATCTCGACCAACACCACCAAATCCCTTAAATCAATCACGGATCGTTACCTGTTTCGGGTTTTTTTGGCAGAATATAGAGAGCGCTAACAAGTATAATTTATTTCATACATTCGATCGCATTTTATTCATTTTAAACACAAACACTACTGAACTGTGTTTTTGAAGCGTAGATTATTTGCCCACAGACGCTATCGATCACACGACATGTGATTACAATAACATCCGATGATTCGCTTTAAATGTTTGATAAATACATTCAGCGCGCACGAAATTTACGAGCATATCTGACATGAACATTTATTTATTTATTTATTTAGGTATAATCAACAGACACAATATGGTCCTAATGATAATTTCTAGTAATATATAAAAAATTTCCAAGTATCCTACTGCGTGATAGATTGAAGTCAAATCCTGATGAAACGCGGTTGAATGATCTCTGCAAGCCAATAATAGCATTGTTAGCACCGTAGTTAGTTCGTCGTAAAGGAAGTCGAAGAAATGCACTGTTGCGAAGAGCCCGGGGTCGGACGTTGATATTAATTTCGCGGAGCAAAGCAGGGCAGTCAATCCTATCGGTCAGAACATCAGCTATCAATAAAGCACGTACAACATCTCGACGAACTTGAAGTGTATCAAGACCGATTAATAACCCGCGACTTACGTAGCTTGGTAGTTGGTGAGGATTGTTCCACGGTAAGCGCCGTAGGGCGAAGCGAATGAATCTGCGTTGTATCGATTCGATTCTATGAGCTCCGTTTATGTAGTGAGGGTTCCAAACGACAGAACAGTACTCCAAGGATGAACGAACAAGCGAGCAAAACAGAGATTTTAAACAGTGCACGTCTGTAAAATGTTTAGCCATCCTCATTACAAATCCTAGGTTGCGAGAAGCTTTGGACACGATATAGCTAATGTGTTGCATCGAGAAAGACACCAAGGTCTTTAACACACGTCGTTCTGACTATCGGCGATCCTTCCAGAAAGTAATCAAAATGAAATGGCTCTTTCTTCTTCGAGAACGTAATGGTCGAGCATTTGTCAGGATTCAATTTCATACGGTTTATTTTACACCACTCGGCGAAGCTCAACAACTGTCGTTGAAGAAAACCTGCATCTTCTGGGCTTCGAATGTAATAGTAGATCTTAACGTCATCGGCAAACGATAGACGAGGGCCCTCTAGAGTAAAGTTGACGTCGTTGAAGTACAGTAAAAATATTAAAGGCCCGAGATGACTACCCTGCGGAATTCCGGACGAAGCGATAAACTCATTGGAAACGTGATCGTCGATTTTCACTGCTAAACGACGATCTACAAGATATAACTGCAGCCACCGAAGGATGTTAGAGCCGAATCCAAGTCTTTTCAATTTAGCAATTGTTATATTGTGATTTATTATATCAAAGGCAGCAGAGAGATCGGTGTAAATAGCGTCTGTTTGTAAGCCTTTTGACATACCATCAGTCACGTAGCACATGAATGACAATAGGTTCGTGGTTGTGGAGCGCTTGGGCATAAAACCATGTTGAGTGTCAACAATATATTGCTTGCAGTGGTTGAAAATCGGTGCCAGAATAACCTTTTCAAACAGTTTAGGAACTGCACTAAGCGATGTGATGCCACGGTAATTGTTCACGTCGTTTTTGTCACCTTTCTTATACACTGGGAACATAAAAGAAGATTTCCATAAGTTGGGAAAAACTTCTTTAGAGAGTGACATCCGAAATAGTCGACAAAGGGGAACAATTACACCAGTCGAGCAATTTTTCAATATAACTGCCGGTAAGCCGTCAGGGCCAGAGGAGGTAGACGACTTCATGCAAGCGATTGCCGTCCGAATCGAATCCTCGTCAATATGAATGAGATTCAAAGAATTATTAGATTCTGGAACGTTGAGCGCGGCGAGTGTAATTTGTTGCGGGTTTAAGGTTTCGTTTGTAAAGGCACGAGAAAATTTTTCCGAAAAAAGCTGGCAGATTTCCCGCTTACACGAACCAGTAAACTCTCCAAACTTCATTATAGAAGGTAACTCAGACTCCTTCCTTTGCTCGTTCACGTGTTTCCAAAAAGACTTCGGATTGGATTTCAATTTCCGTTGTACATTTTTCAAGTAGTTGACATGACAACGCTTGACAGTTTTCTTATATAATTGATTGATCTGGACATATTGATTACGCAGTGTGTATCCTCCATGTTTTGAATACCGTTTTAGGGCGGCTCTTTTAGTCGTTTTCAGTTGTCTCACTACGGTGGTCTGCCATGGTGGATGCAGGGAAAGCCGTTTGGATCGTTTTGGTACAAAGAAGTCAATCGCGTAGCTCATGACGTTAGAGAACGTTTGTACAGCAGCGTTGACATGTATAGTTTGTAGAATAAAAACGACTACACAGGATATGTTCAAACAAAAATTTATTAAAATTCAAATTGGATTTAACTATTTTAAATACTATAGTAATATAGTATACGTCTCTTCTGTGACTGCATTCTTCAAAGTTCATACCAATTTGAACACATTACAGATTTGGAGTGCATTCACGTTTGTCACAAGTTTCATTTACATACCCAATCCATTGAACAATTATTTATATATTTAACTCTGAGTTTAACCTTGTTGTTCTTTCGCCGGGAAGTAATCAAACAACATTTAGTTAATTTTCTTCATTTAAGACTTTCAGTCGAAAGCTGGTTCGTCTATTTCTAGACAACATTTGCATCGTAATAATTTCAATACATTCAGCAAAAAATCATTTACTTCTCCATATAAAGTGTTTTCAAACAGTTGACGCTGAACATAGGAAATAACGGATCGTATTCAATCTACGAAGTTCAAATGTGCTAAAATCAATTAACATATTCTTGAATACCAACACCCGAATAAACGTAGTTTCGTCCCCTGATATCAGTGATCAAACAAAACATCAAACCTTCCTTTATACACAGTTCGTAGACGTTGAGTGTGACATATTTCAGTTTGCCTCATGTGACTCGGTAAGCAGACTAGATCGAAAGATAATTTTTGCGTAAACAATTCTTTCACATCATAACATTGAAAGTGGTCGTGGACAAAACGAGACTCAAAACACGATCCTATTTAATGGGTTCACAGACTCAAATTGTCGCACGAGGTGAGATTGTATTAAGAGTTGACATTGTAACGACGTATTGAAATATTTGATTTAAATCAAACGAAGGTTCTGCAGACGTTTTCAGACAACTTTACGAATAAGAGTGCGAAATCGCTACGTAAAACGGGAATTGCTTAGGAGTGAGTTGTCTACAAAAATTGTGTAATGTATTCACATGATAGTATCGGTTTGATTCATGGCTCAGCTGGATAATAACACATGACCAATATGTTCAAGTTTTAAAAAAATTCTGACTTCAAATACCTGCATTTGCGTTTATATTTATTTAGTCCATGAAGTTTAAGTTTTCGTTGTAGAATACAGAACCTCATTTTTTTGTTTACAAATCATGAGCACCCCCATTCTATGATCAAAGTTATTGTCCTTTCTTTATGCGAACCCACACATTTTATCAAGCTACTATCAAAAACAACGGAATCGTTGAGGCACAAAATTGTCCGTGTAAAATATAGACAGCTTTGAAGCTGCCAAGGCGCTTCCTTCAGTAGCACTCACCACGTTTTTCAATATGGATAGATAAAAAAAATACTCGTGCTAACATTGCACGTACCATCCACTGAACTTTCTTCAAGATCCTAGACCGCGTCGTCTGCCTTCGGCATTCCGATACAGTAACTCATTTTTCAACACTTGACCTAGACTTATTTTAGTTGTCTCATTGAGCATACGCGATTTTCTATTCAATCTAACACCTTCTGGTCCACACTTTTACTGCCACCACATAACACCGATCAAATTCTTCACTTAACAGATGACGTTTGAATTCACGTGAAAATATTTCCGGCTTCAAAATTTTTCAGCAAGAAATAATGTTTCCTTCTGTCCACTTTTTGCACACACAGAGCAGATCGTTGTTGTTAACAATGGGATATTTAATGTTTACAATTTATATTGATAAATTTGAGATTTCCTCGGATATAATGAGGAACGACAAGACACCGCGTAGCGATCCGCAATAATCACATGGAGAAGTTATCTAATGACAGTACGAAAACGAATACAGCATCGGCACATTCGCGAATAGGGTTGTCAGTAGAGGTGCGTTCGCATGCATGTTTGTGGGTTGGTGGGCTGCTGACTATGAACAGGGTCGTACTCTCTTTGTTGTCATCAATTGCACTGATTAATTGTGCTGCAAGGGTTGTAGAAAAGAATTGAAGACGAACATTAGAAAAGGTTCCCAGTGCAAATGACAGTTTCTCTTTGTTTACTTTCGTTTTAAATTATTACTTTCTTTTTAAATTATTACAGTAATTTCCAATTCTGCAGTGCTTATCGAAAGTTAATGGTTTTTGTTAATTGACACAATAATGTTGAAATGAAATGCAGAGACGCTACTCGTTTAGTGATGTGACTTTCATCAAGAGCTGACAAAGCAATAGGAACATTTCAAATTATTTCCCAAAAAAACAAATAATTTCAATTCAACAATCATCGCAGAAGTGGAAGAAAAGAGTTTTGGTTGGGTGTTTCGGAAATAAAAAGTATCCAAAATAAATGGTACTTGATTGCTAAACATTCTAATACTCGAGACGCCATCACATGGTTTATGTTGAAAAAAGCATATTTTGTTTTAATATGCAATATCTCGTATCGAAACAACTACTTTTTGGTTTAATGTGCAACTAATCATTTTCTTGTTTTGAACAATCGGAATTTTTCTGCATGTACGCTGTACTTCACGCAGAGAAATTGAGCATGTTTAAAATAACAAAACAGTTAGTAGTTTCTAAAATTTAATTCATTTCAAGCTAGAATATGATTGTAACAAACCAATTTCTCCCTTCAACAAAAACAATGATCTTTGTTTGATTTGAATTTTGGTAACCATGTAAATTAGTTTGAAAGAAATCATTTTATTTTTAAAAACAAACAAAAATGTATAATTTCAACAAAGAAAAGCGTTAGTTGAAATAGCTAAATTTAAGGTAATTCATTTCAACTAAAAAGTTTGTGAATTCAAAGCGCAACAACTATATCTAAAGATCGTTCATTCATAACAAATTTTTCAAATTGAATTCACTGTGAAATTGTTTGTCAAGAAATTGACAGGAACGCACAAGTGAAATATTCGTTGCTTTTATCAAAATGTCGTTTGAAACAAGCTAACACACTGAGTAAAATTGATTATCATGTTTTGTAGTTTCAAGCAGCAATATTTTCTATATCAAACCAGATTTTATTTTGTCACTATTTTAACAAAATAAATTGTTGCGTGAAACCTAAATTTGGTTATATTTAAAAAAAATTTTTCTTCGTGTTATATAGAAGTAAGGACATCATATTCTCACGAAAAACCGTTAGCGACATACTTTTTTGTGAACATTGGGCCCTCAGGCGAGTCAGCATCGTATCTTGTACATACAAGTATTGCCTAATTCATGCGTGCCAAAATAGTAGCTCTGCGCACCAATACAATAGCCATGATATGTTCAATGTGATCGCGTGCGAAGGCGTCGCTGAACTGAAGACTTATTTCTCGTTGAGCTGGTAGGGTCTGATAGAAGGCAACGTAATCTTTTTTTAAGAGATTGAAAACTTTTATTGAAAAAGAAGTAATTTCATTCAAATGTAAAAGTTACTCATTACTTCACGATTTTCCAAATTAAGTGTTTTATATTTTCGTATGTTAATCATACGTAGGATAATTCAATAGCTAAACATTCATATCAAATCGAAAAAACATGTTTAAGGGACGGATAGGGTCTAACACTTTTGAAAAATCATTTATTATTTTCTTATAGAAAAACATTTGAAGAATTTTCTATGAAATTTGCAAGCCTATTGGAACGAAACTCTGGAAGTTATGGACCCTAAACAACGGCTATCTCTTTCTACGAAGAAGTAAGAGCTCGGCGCACAGGTCCAAGATATCGATTGACTTCAAAATTTGACAAAACATTCTTGAAATGTTTCGTTATAATAAATATAAAAGAAAAAATGTGATTTTTTTGAAAATGTTAGAGGAGTAAATAATTGTTTTCATTGATTTTATAGACAAAAACCTTTAAACGCGTTTTCCTCGAAAGCAAGTTTTGAAAGCCCGTGTACATCGTCATTCAAAAACTACTGCAACAATTTTTTTCAAATTTTGCCCAAACTTTTTACATATAACAAACCAGACTCCAACGTTTTCCTTTTCGATGTTTGTTACTTTGGGGATGTTTAACAGCTACAAAATGGTGAATTTTTTCGTGAAAATCGTAGTTTTCTCTTTGAACAACCACCAAAAATTCAAAAAATTAAAAAAATAACATCAAACAGAAACGTTGGGGTCTAAGAAACTTCTACTATAATTATGCTGCGTTCATTTGTTCACTTCTGATTAGTCTGCGCTGTGATACAGTGGACAATGCAAATCATGAACGCTGTCTGTTAGTCTGTGGTAAAATCCCACATTTAGAACAAATGTGTTTTTTATCGAAAGCCATCACTATCACGAAGCTTTTTTGAAAAATAGTGTGTTTCACAATTCAGAAACCTCAAAACCAGTTTCGGTGACCTTGCGTCATATTTTTTTTTCGATTATAGAGGTATTAACATTGTTGTCATTCAGCTCTTCTGGCCAGAAAAGTTTTCTGACCCTATGTGCGGGGTTGGGAATCGAACCCAGGTGGACAGCGTGAAAGGCATCGACTTACCCAACACGCTATACCCGTTCCCCAGCCCTTGCGTGCTTGTACAACTTTTGTTAGCCCAAAGAATGGCCGCACCTAGTCTGCATGCAAATTTGCGAGTTCTTTGGAAAATGTTTGTCACTGGTCCCATGCAAATCGAGAATTAAGGTATTCGAGATTCTTCGGTTTATAATAGGATGTCGAAACAGAAACGATGCCATTTGTGCCCACGTGGGTTATATCGCCATAAACCTATGTGCAAGGATCATGTCACGAAGATTTATTGCAACTGCCCAAGTGAACCCGCAGTTAACTAATATTCCAAGATAAAAAGCGGGAAATATTTCTAGACGCCTTAATTTCGAGTATGAGATACGATCTTACAGCACCGAAAACTTTAAACGCGTTTATCTCAGAACCACGTTTTTTGAGCTGGCCGGAAACATAAGTCAAGTAAATCTTGACCAATCGATTCAAAAATGCTAACTGTAATATGAATTTAGAAAATGTTTTGTTTTTTGTTCTAGATAGAAAATTGCGGGAGCTGAATTTCCGGCCGTCAAAATGCAGCACTTTCGCGGAAATGCCGCCAAGCCGTCACATGATCCGATCATTTCGACTTTGATCACCATTTTAGTTTATACCAGTCCCTGGTTTGCCTCATTTTAGTTTATACCAGTCTCGGGTTGGCGGCTCAATGCATAGGGCACTGGTCTTACATAGAGATGGGCAATTCGCTCCTGAGCTGTTCCAGTGAATCGAATCATTGAAGTGAGCTCACAGCTCTTTTCAAAAGAACCGCAGCTCACTCACTTGCTACCCAGTTCACTGCATTATGATGAAGGGAACACGCTACGAGCTGATCGGATCTTCGGCTCTTTAAGAGATTCAATTTAGTCGACATCAATTAAATTAATTAATTCGCATTGCATTCATTGCAAATCAATTATTCAATTTCGATCATGCATATGAAAGAAAACCGGTGCATAAGAAAAACGGCGCACAAAATGAACCTTAAGTTCAAACTAAAAGACCTGATGAGCTGACACACGGAATCGATTCACTTTGGTGAGCTGATCGGTTCGGAGCTGTTCACCAAAATGAGCTGTTTTGTACGCCTCTAGTCTTACAAACCAGTTTTCGTGTGTTCGACCCCGACCTGAAAGGATTCATAGTGTCTGTAGAATCGTAGTACCAGTCATACAATGGTTCTGTACACTCTGGAGTCTGTTGAAACAGAAGGTCAAATTCCACTACAGGAATGTAATACCAAGGCTTTGCTTTTTCAGTTTATACTAGTTATTGCATTGAAAAATTTCAATTTGTTTTTCAATTATTCTCGATCATATATTTGCCATATGTGCGATGTTAGGAGTCGAATGTTAGTAAGCCTGGAAGGCGACGATCTTACTTATAAAATTATGAGCTCCCCCTTCCCTTTGATTTCTTTTTGTCTTTTCCAAGAAGGCTTTAAAAATAAAATTATTCTTTTTATTTAATATTTCATTCGTCATCTACTCCTTGCAATAAACCTTTTTCAAGTTTCTTCAGGTATATCCTTTCCTCCAGTTTAGCACAAGCTTGCTCAATTTCGTAATTTTTCGATACTAGCATGACCCACTGGGCTTCAAGGGATCGTAGTTTCTCGCCTCCCTGGGTTTGTTTTGATTTCCGTTTCCAATTCACGTCTTGAATTTCTTTTTTAATTGCCTCCAGTCTAGTTTGAGCTTTTGCCTGCATCGCCGTAAGCACCTCAAGATAAGATTTCCACATCTCGCATCCATATTCCATCATTAATTCAAGATTCATAGCACGAACGGCTTGATGCTCTAGTTGAGCCATCGAATTGTCTACACTCTCCGACCAGGCCGACACTTCTGACATTTTTCCTGCTGGTGGTGGAGGCAGTTCATAGCGTTTCATACTTAGCGGTTCCATTGGCAGACGTGATTGTATTCTTTCAAACTCAGCCGACATTAATGCCGTTTCAAAACCAATCGTGTTAGGCGTTGGCAGATGTTCAAGATAGTTTTTAGTTGGTCTGTAACGACGACATTCCTCTTCAACCATTGCAATAGCCTGTGAAAATTCCAGAGAAATATATGTATTTCGTTGATCATATCTAACTATATTTCAATGAATGTTTGTTATTTATATCGAATGTATAATTTATTTATAATTAAAATGTTTCTAATTATTTATAATTAAAATGTTTCTTTGTGGTATACTGCAATTATCTTTTTGTTCAAATTGATCGATTCTTGCAAGCGAAGTATGAAAAATTTATGCGTTTCACTTTGTTCGTTATGACGTACGGTCGAAATTTCATTTTTTTTTTGAATTCCCATATATATATATATTATATCCAAGTTGAGTAAGTAAATTATCATTTTTTGTTTGTACTACTGATTTGCCATTATGGAACAATGCAATATCCAAATACACTGTTTATATTAGTCTTATAAATTATACAGTTAAATACATACCGCTTCACGTACTCCAGGATCGTCATACCCTAGATCAATATAAGGAAGAGCGTCAACGAGCACTTCGCCAGCCATGTTATGCTATTTAATATTATTTTCCAAATTTCACAAGCTCCGTACGAATCGAACTATTTTCAATTGATAAACAAAAACACAAGCTACTGACAAAAAAACCCTTGCAGCATCAAGCATTACCAGATTATAAAATCTTTGAACTGAAATTTCCGGTCTTTTGACAGTTCGTGAAATGTCAATTTTGACTGTTTCCGCTTTCGCTATTTCTTTTTCTGTCCTCCGTGGCATGGCGGACGTCTTTTAACGTGAACGAGTTGCAGTTATTTTGAATTTTGCAAGTGCATTTGCGATTGAAAATGGTTAGTATTTAGGAAAATGATACATCATGTCAATGGTTTCGGGAAAGTGTTATTTGATTTTTGTAATAGTAAAAAGAAACCGATAATTATCATGAATTTACACGTGCGTGATTGAGTCTGAAACCGTGTCTTGTGCGTTATGTTGTGTTTGGTTTGAATTAGCTGAAAGTTCTGATGTGATTGTGTATTAACAAACAGTTAATTTTGCTTATAACATCGTTAATTTCGTTAAGATTTTAAAAATTTGTTTTGTTTATTCAAACCAATGTTTTGTTTTGTTTCTAATTTTAGAGTTTATCGGCATCTCGCCCGCTGGTCAGCGTTTACTCTGACAAAAACGAAGTGGTTAAGGGTAAGAATGTCTCGTTACCCTACGTGTTCAAGGCACCGATTCGACCCGATGTAGTTAGCGAAGTTTCGCAGCTAATGCGTCGCAATAGACGTCAGCCGTACGCTGTGAGTGAAGCTGCTGGTCACCAAACCTCAGCAGAATCTTGGGGTACCGGTCGCGCTGTTGCCCGTATTCCGCGTGTTCGCGGGGGCGGTACTCATCGTTCCGGCCAGGGTGCGTTCGGTAACATGTGTCGCGGTGGTCGTATGTTTGCTCCGACCAAAACCTGGCGTCGTTGGCACCGCAAGATTAACATCAACCTGAAGCGTTACGCTCTGGTATCGGCAATCGCTGCTTCTGGTGTACCGGCTTTAGTGCAATCTAGAGGTGAGATATTTTGATTTTAAAGAAACCAATTATCAACCGATGTGGCATTGGAAGAGGAGGGTTTTTATGTGCATTATTGGATTACTGAAATTTTCGTCATCGCATCAAACGTAACTGAGTATATTGAGATTTGCGGTGATATGAGAAAACCCGGCGAAACAGGTTGAAAATTAATACGATTTTATGTTAATGTCCATACAAAGTTAGAGTTAGAATGTAGGTTCTGGATAAGAAAAAAACGTCATTCAAGATTAGATCCACTGTTAACTATTTCCAATCAGTGTGGATCATTGGTTCTTCTAAAGATCTTAGAAAAACAGTCATTGTTTAGATATGTAATGGAAGTTTTACCTACTGTCAGTGGATAATTTTTCGTGAACAAAACTTGAAACTTGTACTTAATTTATCGTTCCTCATCAATGATTAGTTTTCTAATATACTCAGTAGAACCTTCAATTCGGTTGTATTATCTCCAAAGACTAGTACTGATAAAAGTAATAAAACATTCTTATTTCTGATCGTTTTTTTTTTTGTAGGACACGTCATCGATGGTCTTTCGGAATTGCCGCTAGTTGTCTCGGATGATATCCAAAAGTTCCAGAAGACCAAGCAAGCTGTCGTTTTCTTACGCCGTTCCAAAGTCTGGGCTGATGTTCAGAAGGTGTACAAATCGCAGCGTCTCCGTGCCGGCCGCGGTAAAATGCGTAATCGTCGCCGCGTTCAACGTCGCGGCCCCTTGATCATCTATTCCAAGGATGAAGGTCTGCGAAAAGCTTTCCGTAATATTCCCGGTGTTGACACCATGAAAATTAGCAAGCTTAACTTATTGAAACTTGCTCCCGGTGGTCACGTTGGACGACTCTGTGTTTGGACCGAATCGGCATTTGCTCGTTTGAACGATATCTATGGTACATGGAAAACCAAGTCTGTTACTAAGAAGGACTACAATTTGCCTAATCCAATTATGGCAAACACTGACTTGGCCCGTCTTCTTAAGAGCGATGAAATTCGAAAGGTTCTTAAGCCTGCCAAGAAGGCGGTTCACCGTCATGTACGTCGCCTCAATCCGCTGACCAACACAGCTCAATTGGTGAAACTGAATCCCTATGCAGAGGTCACCAAGCGTCGTGCTCTATTGGCCTCAAAGAAACGCAAGTACGAACGAATTATTGCTTCGTTCAAAGCCAGGAATATCAAGATGCGCAAGAACAACACTGCACTTAAATTCCTGGCTTCTGAGAAGAACCGCGAGCAGCAGTTAGCCAAGAACGCAGAAGCACGCACTAAGAAGGTTACTGCTAAGAAGGCCGAAACCTTGAAGAAACATATTGCTAAGCATAAGGCAAAGGAAAATGCTAGAAGGGCACGCAGGGGACTTGCACCACTGAAGGGTAAGAAATAGACAAGTCGGCAGGAAGACGGTAATAATAGGCTGAATGGAAATAAGTCTACAACTTTTTTAATTTCCAAGTTTCCTGTTCAAATATAAATATTAAAATAAACGCTTTGGATTACATTGCTGTGGAACATAAATTGATTTTTTTATTTTATTGACAATATTCATACTCATGAGTTATGGTGCAAATCTTCTCAATGAAGCGATCTCAGCAGTCCAAAAGACAGTAAAAAACCTACATTGAGACAAATATCTCCAAACGTTATTCACTTAATTGTTGTTTCTTACAATCATTTAGTTTTCGCAATCATCCGAAGAAAACGTTTGCAGTAGAGATGGTCGGGTATAGAAATTCTTATACCCGAACCCGACCCGTACCCGAGTGATCAGCAAAAAAATTTACCCGCACCCGATTGAAAATTAAAAAAATTACCCGTACCCGATCAATAATAAAAAAAATTACCGTACCCGAGAAAAAATAAAAAAATTTACCCGTACCCGATTAAAAATTACCTGTACCCGTACCCGACCCGAATGAGTAGTAAAAATTTTACCAAAATTCAGTATGGAAAAAATAAAGTGTATTAGATATCGAGCCGTATCAGGCTCTAGTTGGTAAGAAAAATACATTAAAATGCTTGTTTACTTTTAAACATATAAATACACTGTGAAGCATGAATAATGTAATGTAACTTTTTTCTAAACATGCATAAAAAACAAACGGTTCATCCGAAATAAAAATTTATTTTTTCATATTAAAGTACAATCCTTCCGGGTAATTGTGGAATATAATTTCATTCAAATGGCTGCCTCGGCTGGCCTTGCAGTACGCCATACGGTCGGTCGGTCCAGCTTTTTAATACATTTTCGATTGTATGCAGCTTTATTTCAGCTATGAATGCACGTATGTTATCCTTCAAGGCTTGAATTGTCTCTGGCTTGTCCACATAACACTTATCTTTGACAGCCGCTCAAAGATAATAGTCTAACGGTGTCAAATCACAGCTCCGAGGCGGCCAAACGACATCCGAATTTCGACTGATAATTCGATCTTCGAAGACTGTGCACAGATGATCGATCATAGCGTTGGCTGTGTGGCACGGAGCGCCGTCTTGTTGGAATCAAAAGGTGTCTAAGTCTTCCTCTTCAAGTAACGGGAAGAAACAATCGCTAATGATGACGCGGTACCGCTCGCCATTGACCGTGGCGGCGGCTCCTGCCTCATTTTCTAAGAAAAAAGGCCCAATGATGCCGCCAGACAAAAATCCGCACCAAACCGTCACTCTCTGAGATCGGCTTCTCCATGATGACATGCGGGTTTTCCGTCCCCAGATGCGACAATTTTGCTTATTAACATACCCGCCGAGATGAAAATGTGCCTCATCCGAGAAGATGATTTTTTTGCACACATTCCGCAACATTACCATGATTTTGAAAGTAAAACTGCACTATTTTCACGCGGTCCTCAAGCGTATACACAACCATTTTCGTTCAGCGGAAGGATAAAATTAAGTTTCTGTCAAATCAGAAGTGACATTAAGGTTACCCATGTCGAAATAACCGCTAGTTCAAAAATAAATGTTAGATGGCGGACCCTGTAGATTTCCAATGTCTTTGGTACTTTATTTTCATTTACAAATGTCAACAAAAGCGAGTAATATCTACTCAAATTTTTCGAGAAGCATATTTACCCAATATGTCGTAATACCCGTTGTACTCAATTTTGGGTAGGTATGGTTTTTACGAAACAATGCGACTTTTGATCCAATTCTTTAGAACTATAAGTAAGCGTGCTCATTATCTTGACACACAAATAAAAATTCACATTCGAATCACTTGAAAAATCACGTAAAATAGTTCCAATTTTCAAATTGAATATTATACGTGACGAAAATGAATGTTATGCGAACATCCCCTAAAATGAATAGTGTGTTATCAGTTCGTTTACGTGAATTGACCAAAGAATCAAACAATGTACGTGTATTCCCGGTGTGAATAATTCAATTTTGAACATGGTGAACAGTGAGTCCTTCAAGTGTAAGTAGTTTGAACATTCGTAGGAAATTTTTTTGGTTACAATTTGCTACTACAAAGCAAAATTAATTATGATTTTGATTTAAATTAATCTGTCAACTATGCCCGTTTTGTAAACCTCACAAACCTACACCCACGATGTTATCGGTAGTTGGTGATTTTTACAGCCATTGAACCGGTGGAACCCTCAACGAGTGAACACGGTGAAAATTTGAGTATTTCACGAGAAAAGATTTTCACCCTTACTTTTGCGACTCCACGTTGTCACGCATCGAGATTTTCACTTGTAGTCCAGTGAAAAGAAATGAAAATTAACTAGCAATATAGCCCAACTTGCTGTGCCATCAATCGGTGTCATTTAAAGTGAGGTGACACCACCCAGAAGTGCAGAATAATTAGAATTTCTATGCAGATTTTCTGAAATAAATGTTCATGTTTTTATGGT
The DNA here is from genome assembly GCF_030247185.1 of Malaya genurostris. Classification (NCBI taxonomy): domain Eukaryota; kingdom Metazoa; phylum Arthropoda; class Insecta; order Diptera; family Culicidae; genus Malaya; species Malaya genurostris. The sequence goes on along the minus strand of NC_080570.1, from coordinate 64,094,297 downwards.
AAGAATCCCAATGATTTTTATGAAAATTTTTAAAATCTCTAACCAATATTTAAAATAACAGTTTTCTGGTACCTGAATGTGTAATGAGTACTACACTACATTTTATATACTGCCCATACTTGCATATCAGTTCCATATGGGAAATCGGCATGTTGAGAAAAAGACGATCAAAAGTTTATTTCCGAATTTTTTTATTTATTGTGCTCCCTAATGCTGGTCCCGGGTTGGTGGTTCAATGCATAGGACGCTGGTCTTACAAGCCAGCTGTCGTATGTTCGAGCCCCGACCTGGAAAGATTCTTAGTGTCAGTAGGATTCATAGTACTAGCCATGCAATGATTCTGTACGCTAAGAATCGGCTGCGAAGTCTGTTGAAACAGAAAGGCCAAATTCCACGAAAGGAATGTAATGCCAAGACTTTGCTTTGCTCCCTAATGCTAAATCTTGGTATTACTACATGAAATATCGGTAATACACCTTTGCTGTTCCAATATTGCAACAAATGAAATTATTGAAATTTTGCACTGAATGGGACTGATATGCGGGTACTTTAGCATATGGGACACAGAAATGAGTTGATATTTTTTTTATATTTTACTGAACAAACCCTCAACTTTCATTGCAATTTCTGAGAGTATATTGAGGAAAGACTCCATTCCTCAAGCTAACTCAAAATTGGCGAAAATCGATATGAGACTGATATGCGAGTATGGGCAGTATATGTTTGTGCATTAAACAGCTTTAAATGGCAGTCCATTAAAACCTACGTGAAAAGTAGATTTCGACCGCAACATCATAGAGCTAAGGCAGTGTGTCTTATTAAATATGTTATAAACAAAGTAGGGCGGGAAATATTCACATAACTTTTCATAAAGAAAAAAAATGTTTTTTTCTGGAAAAAGATGCCAGTTGACAGGTCTGGTCCTAGGCGCGAATGTCAAAACCCCTTGAATCAAATTGATTATTTTTCGGAAGAACTGTTTTGCAATGAAAAAATCTCGTCAACGTGTAAACATATTTATGTGAAGTACAAATGGTCGGGTAATCGATCCGAAAAAAAAATTTATCCGTACCCGAGTGAGCGGTAATTTTTTTTACCCGTACCCGAGTGAGCAGTAAAATTTTTTACCCGTACCCGACTGAAAATAAAATTTTTTACCCGTACCCGACCAAAAACCCGTCGGGTACGGGTACGGGTCGGGTTTTGGGTAAAATACCCGACCATCTCTAGTTTGCAGTTGTTCACATTTGCTAATTATCGCACTTGCAAGTTCATTGGCGTAAACAGGACTTGGTTAGAAATCTTATTTTAAATACGTATTCAATAAAATTATCGACTGTGTTCAATTGTGGCCCTTATTACCGTTCTCACTTTCACATTCACTTCACTTACATGTCGCTTCACTTGATTTTACCTATTACCAGTATCATGCATAGTGAAGTGATCACTGTTATGAAAAAAACTTTTTTTTTCAATAAAATGTTGGTGGTGTGATGTTCCTAATGACATCAAGTTCATCCAAGTAATTACTTTTGTCTCTGAAGCGACGTCCGTAATAAGGACCTATATTCACTTCACTTGATTTCCACCGTGAAGTGATACCCATAATAAGGGCCTGTATAAAAGTAACTTGAAACACTTATAGTTTCGGTTTTATTTTTTGCGAGAGAAAGAACAAAAACATTTCAGATTAAAGAGTTTTTTTTACGATTCTCAGTCTCCTAAATGGAAAATTAAGACAAGATTTTGTGTGAACGATGTACATGATTGTATTAACATTGTTAGTATTCGGTCCTGGATTGGCGGTTCAATGCATAGGGTGCTGGTCTTAAAAACCAGTTGTCGTATGTTCGAACCCCGACCTGGAAGGATTCGCAGTGTCAGTAGGACCATAGCACCAGCCATGCAATGGTTCTGTACAGTCTGAATCGGCTGCGAAGTTGTTGGAACAGAAGATCAAATTCCACTACAGGAATGTAACCAAGGCTTTACTTTGCTGGTATTTGGTTCTATGATAGAGAAACTCGCATGTTCTCCCACTCAATAATAATTAAGTTATTTCCCAGTTTAATTGCCAAATCTACATTGAATCTTCGATAGGATATGAGGAAGGAATAGCGGTAACATTTTTGTCAACAATGTTTCATAGGTCACAATAAAACAATGGCAACTAATACTTTTTATCATCTTGTAATTAACGATTTTATTATTTTTTAGTTTGACGTAAAGCCGCCATGACTAAGTTCAGTTTTTGCAATGACTGAGCGGAAATATATATTGGAGAAGCCAAGTGAAAGAAAAACTAACAGAAAAGATGAATTTTTTGGAAAAAGATACGCTCAGAGACAGGACTCGAACCTGCGTTCTTATGCATTCTGTGCATACGCGCTACCGCCAGCGACTGGCACCATTAAAGAAGGTGACAAGCGATTATAAATACACTCTCCTACTCAATGCTTGATCGGAGAAATAGGTATAAAGCGAGAGGACTAGTGTTTGATGGACAGAGAAGATGTTTGGATATAAGGTATCGGTCGGGTGACGGCCAGGATGTAGACCATGTTCGATGTACGTTGCTACTATGTCTGTGAGTTTTAGTGTGGCTAAAGCAAGATCAGAGTGGCGAAATGGTAGCGCGTATGCACGGAATGCATAAGAACGCAGGTTCGAGTCCTGTCTCTGAGCGTATCGTTTTCCAAAAAATTCATCTTTTCTGTTAGTTTTTCTTTCACTTGGCTTCTCCAATATATATTTCCGCTCAGTCATTGCAAAAACTGATCTTGTAATTGTTAATCTAGCTTGTTCAAATTAGTAAACGGATCCAAACCGAAATATCAAATTCGAAAGTACCGTCAAGTCTCGAAAATTCTGAAAAAATTCTAAATGTCGTTGGCGAGATGCGCAGAATATGTAAACTTCCGCTATCTCTTATTGCGTTTAAACTTCAAAACACATTTTCATGCGATGCTCGAACGTTTCTGCCTAAAATGAATTCATCGAAATTACTAGCTGACTTTATTGAAATTAGAGTACAAATTTGTTTAGTACGCTATTTTACCCTCAATAAGCATCGTTATTGTCGACCTCAACAAGCATTGTTTGATTTTGATATTTGCTTCTCGGTTGTGCAATGGCATCAATGCAAATTTGGCTTGTGCATCGCGAAAATCCATACTACTCGCTCGCAAAGAGATCGAAATTGATTAATATTGCCAAATTAGCTGTTACTGATGTAATACAAGTATTTTGAGATTGTTCGTCGAAAGCCAGGAAGTCTACATCGGGAGGAAATTAAAAGCCGCATGTCGTTAAACCGTCGGAAGCTGTCATAAGCGGAACCCCAATTAATCCATCCAAGAAATGTCGTCTATAACCGTGCATCGCTACAAATCCAGTAAAACTGTCGACTTACAAGAATGTTCGCATAAAATGCTAATAAAGTTTGATTGCAGAGTACAGGGTGATGAAATCTACATCCAGACTATTAGTTTTCAAACAGCTTTTACTGTTACTGGAAGGAAGATTTTCAAACACATTGAAATCGCGACCGGAATCATCTATCAAAAATTTCTTTTTCCGTCTTCTCAAGCAGAACACGGGCTTTAGTATCTCCTCCAAGACGCCAAATAGAAATATATTGAGACATTGTCAAACGCAAACTTAAAAAAGAGCCAAGAGACTGTTTTCAGTAAGATACATTTCAAGACAAACTGGCGCTCTCTGATAAGGGGGCTGTACAAAACATGATGGAATGAGTTAAACGAAATTCGCATTTGCTTAAACAGAAGCACCAGTGAAATTTTTTTCTGTATTCCGTATGAATTGACTTGATGTAATTTTTTAATAAAACATTTGAACTATTTACACTCATTCTTGTTTGACCAATTTTCGATCGTTACACCCTTTAAATTTCCATCTGCTAACTTTTATTTTCTTTTTTTTTATAAATCTCACAAGAATTGAATGAATCGTTATTCACATCACATTTGTAATAATATGTTTCGTTAAATTTGACGTTGTATGCACGTTTCTTTCGTGATATAAAGTTTTAAAATTTGTTTAGTAAGGGAGAGTGTTCAGTTACCGGCACCCTTTTCTTTTAAGCTTATAACTTCTGACTAAGTGCGCATTATACGACCATATATACATCAATGGAAAGCTCAAGTCCCTAGCTAACAACTGAATAAGAAATCAAGTTGATTCAATCGATTGAAAAAACTTTATTTAGGCCATTTTAAAAAAGGTTTTCGGTTACTGACAACCCCAAGAAAATTTCGCGTGAAAACTGCCATTATTAAAAAAAACGCAATTCGGGAGGCGTTCTGGACAAAAGTCTTCATTGTCTGATGGTGACTTCGTCTTGGCTCTCTTGGCCAATGATTTGGATGGTGGCGCCTTTGGTGTTGATTAGGCCGATCTTCCACCGGCTTCGTGGGTTTGAATACGTTACTGCAGTCGAATTTATTGGCTTCTTATTCACTAAGCAACGTTTAAAGACATTATTCAGTGCATTGAAGGTCATTTTCCTCGTCTTGGACGACGCTAACAGAACCAGAGAACCAAGTTTTTACTAATATGACGGATGTATTGAAGCCGTCAAGTTGTCCACGTGTTGCATATCACCCGAGATACCAGGTAATATGTATGTAATTTCTGAAGAATGTCTGCAAACAATCGAAGTTTCAAAAGTCTGTAAAGAGTCTTTAGACGAAAAAAGGTTTACATGTTAACTAAGAAATTTGGTAATTTACAGACAAATTTGCAAACTTGGTATAGTATGTAAACTTGGTTGGATGCTTTACAAGTTATGATACTATAAAAAAGTCATAAAAAACCTTCGTGTTGATGTTCACGCAATTAAAATTTGTTTTAAGCGCAGCAAAAAGTAGAAGCGTTTGTTTTCTTTGGTATTCGGCACAAAAAGAACGTGCTGCTATTACACACACATGACATTTGTCGGAATAATACTGTCTGCTTTCTGTCAAAAGTTACGGTGGGGTGCCGGCAACCGAACACTACCGGCAACCGAATATCTTTCCCTAAATACGTCTGATTTGGAAACAGTTACTTGTGATTCGTTTTTGTTAGACGTTTTTTAGAATCATTTTTGTGCGGAGTACTAACGCATCGAACTTTTACATGCTCGTAAACCACAGACTAACAGACATGACAGTATGAGTAAATTCTTATAAAAATAAATTTTCGTGATGCACTAGTTCCACCTATATTGTACTGCGCGAACTATTTACTATCTGTACACCCCTTGTGATATATAAAAGTTTTTTTACTAGTTGGTTTCCCCTCGTTTGTCAACACCGATCAGCTGCTTGCAGGGATGCCTGATTTCATCAAAATATTTGAAAATGAATCGTCACAATAAATTATTGGATTACGTTGATAATATATTTAACTTTTTCGTGATGTTGGAAGGTTTATTTGACTCAACGTTGTTCATCTAGACTATTTTTTAGGTGGCGGCAGACCAGAAGCATGTAAATATTGTAACAAAACGGGTTCGATTTTGTATTGCGTTGGAGGATGAGAAGTAGGCACAATTATGTAAATAGTTTTGGCAATATGTATTAAATCTGTATCCTGCATGAAATTCGCATGGACGTATACAAATCAATACACTACAGGTAATTCTGTATGAATGGCAACTCTGTTGGTAAATGAAAAAAATAAACACAGTCTAGATGACAGACAGGATGTTTTTGATTGGGTAACGAGGCGCCATCATGACACATGTGAGTACAGTCCCAAATAAAGGAATATTCGAAATGACCGTTAAAATGATTGAAGAATCTAATTTGATTGTCCTGTCTGTTAGTCTGTGCGTAAACTCCACCAAAATTGATTGGTTATTTACTTTGTACGCGTATCCATTATCGTCGGTGACAGTAGCTTCATCGACTTCGTTAAGTTCTTCGGTTCTTCTTGTATTATTGCAGTTTTTCGTTTCGTCTTCGATTTGCCAGTGCATAACAGTTTATATTGTTATGCCGCCCGCAGTTTAACATAAAGTACGATTTAGACGATCCGGCTCCTTTCGTCACAATGAACCTCCGTCACCGTCACCGTCAACATTAATTACATGCATTCTTATGGAGCCATTCACACGTAACGTCACCGTCACGGATCGTCTTGACGGACGGAGCGTGCGAACGTTCCGATAAAGAAAGTATTTAACTAATTTTGACGGAAGCTGACGTTCCGGTGACGGAAGAAGGCGAACCGTCTGAATCGTACATAAACCGTTAAGCAGACTAGTGGAAGACGAAATGTAAAGAAAATGAATTTGGTTGTTTGCCCTTAGCACAAAACTAGGTTAACCCCTAAATCGGCCAGTAATTCGAAACTCGTTTACGATCGGCACGTAAACAATAAGCTTCGATGTATTTTGAAGAAGTTACATGAGGTAAAGCAAATGCATCTTTAGTATCTAATTTCGGTTGGTTCAGGTCCAGAGCTCAGTTCCAGTATCAAAAATTCAATTCCTGAACATAGTTACAGGTTCGGAATTCAGTTTCAGATACAGAATCAAGCGTTCAGTTTCTAATGGAGGAGGAATATTTTTCTTCTCCTGCATTGTACATTCGAGGGAAATGATATCAATATTGTGGAGCCTCGGAGTGACTTAATAAATCGGATCTTTTGAGAGCCTTCACCATTTTACATAAAAAATTACTACGATATTTTCTTCTTTTGGTATTAACAAATCGTCATTTTGCACATTGGCTTTGCACGCCGTTCACAGTTCACGCAGTACTCGTTTAGTGTGGGAAATATTACGGAAAAATTGATTTCGTACACCGTTCGCAGTGTGAGTTTCACTTCAAACAAGAGCAATTGCATAAGCATGCAAGTGCAGGTCGGTTGCATTGAAGCAAAATACACCAAAAAGTGAACAACGACGGAGAAAATTCTACAAAATAACAATAAGTATTATTCAAATGAAATGTGCAAATCAGACGTGAAAATCATCAGTTATGTATTTCATTCGAAACCATTTATTTGACTATATATACTACAAGTATTCTTACTGTCTATGTTTAAGTATGTATTTTATTTTAAAACTTAGTATTTTACATCCTTTTCGAGAATTGTGCAGAAAATTTAAGTAAATATAAAAATATATAAGATAATTAAATCAATACATATGTTGAAAGTTATTATTGCACATATCATTGATGTAACCTGCTAACAACATAATTTGAATGGCAAGCTTTACTCACCCTCGCCTGTTTTTATGCAATATTGACAAAATCTTTGAATATTCTAACTTAAATTTTGGCTTAGCAGTAAAAAACATATTTGCGCACATGATCGGATTATACAATCTTTATTTAATTCTACCGCATCTGCTGCGTTCATCAGCCTTAACTAAGTTTTTTTCATGTCTCAAAAGAAAATACTGCTGAAAGGTAGAGTCTACTAGCCGTAATGTTCAGGTACACTATCCAAGTCTCGCGGAACACGCCTGAAGATGGGTTTGTATTGATGGAAATAGCAAATTACCACCTTTATTGAAATTTGTTATATGTTGATCATTTTCCAGATGTTGATTCGAATCATTCCAAACTTTTTGAGTGAAATTTATTCTAAGCCAGATGTCTATAATTTGTGAAGGTCTGTACATAAATGGTATGATCGTAAATATTTGTTTTTGTGATAAATAATTCCCATTTCAGTATTCTCAAAAATAAAACTACTTTAACTACTTACTGTATCGATTCAATTTTAACACCCGAAACCACAAAAAGAATATCTATGTATACCAGAAAACTACTTTTTTGAATTACTGTTCCATCCGTTGTACGTGTTCTTTGAAACGCCACCTGAGTGATTTGTTTCATCAATAGTTTTCGAAACCGATGCACCGGTATCATTCCTTCTAGAGTATTCATAGGTGCAAGCAGTGAATTCAAAAGCTATAATACTGTATTACGCGGTCTAGTTTAGTTTTAAACAAGTTTTGGTTTCAGCTCGGGTAGCTTATAGTTGGCGAAATGATAAGGCGGTTCCGTAGGACTTTCCGAACGACTACGATTCTGTACCAGTAACGGCTGCTGACACGTCGTGCTCTGTGAAGTACTGTTGTTGGAGAAACTTATCGAATTCGATATCTGACTGCCACCGGCTATAACATACGGTACAATAGCCGTTCGGCCACGTTTCCGGCGAGGTAGGATCCCTTTCCGAGCCATGTAGAATCTGTGGATTAAAAAAAATGAATCACCAACGACACGTAAATAATAGTAGCATTGGGTATCGATCAGTACCTAATAGTGGAGATCGGAATGTTGAACATATCGCTAACAGTTTGAAAAGTTTCTCCGCGTGAGACACATTCGGCCGCCTGACGCAAGGTAGCTTCCGATCGCCGAACACGTCGGCATGCAGTTACACTGTCCAGTTGTTGCTGGACATTCCCGGACAGGGATAGATTTCCACTGTTGCTGCCGATGCTGTTGTCGTATTCGCATGTCACATTAGCCATTGCAAATCCTATTGATGAAATTGAGTTAAAATGGATTTTGATAATAGTCAGAGTGTTACATTGTTTCTTGATGTCCCTAAAGAAATGTGGTTTAGGTTATATTAGTCTATGTAACTAACTAAGCATCTATTATCCGAAAGGTCAACTATGAATGGGATATGCGCATTGTTTTGCATCAGTAAGCTAATTTTCTTCTTAACAAAAACTGATAGAAAATCTACTGGTTAGTGAAGCCATGTGACTCGGACGGAAACTTTACGTAATTTACTGTATGTGTGTGCGATCCTGTTTATAGAGTTTAAACATTAATCGAATATTTCAATCTTTCTTTTTGAGTTTATTGATAAGGAAGGAAGTGCCTAAATGAAACCAAAGTGTTTAATACTTTATTTAGATAGAACAAATCTAAAACAATCACTTTTAATTCAACATACTTTCGCAAATCACAATGTTTTTATCAATATTAAATCAAAGAATGGTTTAAAAACTGCCACAGATATTTTAGAGTATATTAAATTCTTTTCAGAAAAACCGTCTTTACTGAATGTTAAAACTTTCTTGAATATGCTTCGTAACTCACTTTTTGAAGCATTGCAGTAAAATTTTAACATTGGTTTCCATTATGTAGTCAAGTAGGCATCATTCATTTGTTGTTTGATTGAAAAAAATATACACAGCAAATTCCAATACCGAAATATTGACAATCGAAAATATTTCATTAATTACCTTTTGTAATAAGGTTAATCATATCCCACAAACTAAAAATCGATTCTTGAGCTCGGCATAATAAAATACTGCATAAGGTCGACAAGACGAGATTTTATCGATTGACCCGGAATCCGAATGTTATTTGCCGATATTTATTAAAATAATATTCTAATGTTTGTTTGCGAATGTTCGCGATATCTAATCGATCGAAAATAAAACGACATTAATTCTTCGTTAAACAAGCGTGAGACAAACTATAACAGTGAGGATTTATTTTCTTATTAAAAACGGAAGTGAGTTGTTACTGGTAACAATGAATTCATTTGATTTTTTTCTTGACTGTAGAATTATCTTGTAGATGACGACAAAATTCGCCACGTAGACGAGGAACAGTTCACATATTACGATCCGTAAACACGCTCCCGACCTTGAGGCGCTAGCCTCAATTTCTTGGCAAAACCACTAGCTTGTGTATGGGTCGCTGGTACTCCGTTTGGCCTTTGCTGAGAGTGACATTGCGAACGATGCCATTTCGATCGGGATGGACTGCTATAACTCTGGCGAGCTCCCAATACGCTGGAGGAGTGTTGTCATTTTTAACTATAACCAAATCACCAATCTTCAAGTTTGCTTGCACACCTCTCCATTTACTTCTTGGTTGAAGTGTCGCTAGAAACTCGCCTTTCCATCGATCCCAAAATTCTTCGACATATCGACAAAGCCTTTGATAACGATCAAGACGATTTTCAGTTATATTCAATACGGAAGGTTCAGGTATTAGATTCAGGGCCTGACCAATGGTGAAATGCCCAGGAGTTAATGCTTCACAAGCATCAACCGATGTTGATAGGGCGCAAAGCGGACGTGAATTAAGGCATGCTTCGATTTGAGCCAGAATAGTTGATAAAGCTTCGTACGTGAATATCTCATTTCCAAGGACGACTCGAAGATGTTTCTTCATACTTTTTACAGCTGCTTCCCACAGCCCTCCCATGTGAGGTGCATTGGGTGTGATAAATGTCCATTTGATTCCTAAGTTGTTGAGATACTGGCTAACACTAGCGTCAAAACTCTCAGATTTCAAACTCTCACGAAGTTGCCGATCTGCACCAACAAAATTAGTACCGTTGTCAGAATATGTTTGACATGGCACACCACGACGAGCACAAAAACGCTTCAAGGCACAAATAAATGCATTTGTTGAGAGCTCCGTAACAGCCTCTAAATGGATAGCTTTAGAAGCTAAACATATGAAAACTGCAATATAACCTTTAATAGTTTTAGACGACCTCAAGGAGCTGGCACGAAGAATAAGTGGCCCGGCGTAGTCAATTCCAACATGTTGAAATGCTCTTCCTTCACACGTTCGGACCGAGGGCAAGCTTCCCATGAGTTGTTTAGCTGTTTTAGCTTTCCACCGAATACATTTAACGCAATTATTAACTACAGTAGTAACTGCTGCGTGACAGCCCAAAATCCAAAATCGTTGATTAAGGGATGCGATTAACAATGTAGGGCCTGCGTGAAGATTTTGCACATGTAAATATGAAATCAACAAATGTGTATATCGGTGGGACTTGGGTAAAATTATTGGATGACGCCTATCGTAAGATTATTGCGAATTCTGCAACCGTCCCAGAACTCGGGCTATGCCGTTGCCATCTAAAAATGGGTTAATTGATTTTAGTTGCTTGTCTAAGGGTTCCAATCCCTTATGTATACGATCGAGGTCACCATTGAATTGGTCATGTTGTGCACAACGTATTAACTGGGTGTCCGCTTCCTGAATTTCTACCAACTTCAAATTTCCATTTGATACAGACAATCCTGTCAGCTTCGCTGACGCATTATTCTTGAATCGATTTATCCAAGCCAGGACTCGCTTTATGAACAGCAAAGATGAAGAACGATTCAGAAGGTACTTTTCTACGTTGAAGTTCGACACCTTTAGGGTGGTTGTTGATGAACAAATGACTGTACTATCTTGTTTACATACATTGAACGCTGTAATAACGGATTCTTGATTCCACATTTCATTTTTGTTGTACAAAACTGTTGGGCCGGTCCACCACAGCACATGATCAATTAGATCTGCGGGAAGTAGGCCACGCGAAGCACAATCCGCCGGATTATCTGCAGATGGTATGTGATTCCACGAGCTACGAGGTAACAGATCCAATATCATTGATGTTCGGTTGGCGATGTATGTTTTCCATTTCCTAGGATGGGATGACAACCACTCGAGTACGATCATAGAATCAGTCCAGGCATAAACACGAATCTCCAGATGATCGAAAGCCTCAAGTATTCGTTTTAAAAGCTCAGTTAATAAAACTGCTGCATTTAGTTCTAATCTCGGCAATGATACTTGCCGAATTGGGGCAACCTTAGTTTTGCTTGCTATTAGTGACACGTTTACTATTCCGTTGCTATCAATCGATCTAGCATAAACAACTGCTGCGTACGCAACCTCCGACGCATCAGCAAAACCGTGTAGCTCAATTCGACCATCACGGTTTGCTATCCACCGTGGAATATGTATGCCTTCAATCAGATGGAGGGTAGATTTAATTCTATTCCATTCGTCGTCAATGGCTACTGGTAGAGGATCGTCCCATGACAAGTCAGTGAGCCATAGTGATTGGAATAATATTTTGATTCGAACGATGACGGGTGATATCCATCCTAGAGGATCAAATAATCGGGCTGAGTCCGATAACAACTTACGCTTGGTATTTTGGTTATGGATGTTTAGTTTTAAACGGTAACTAAATGAATCGTCCAATGGAGACCAATGAATACCCAGTGCTTTAACATATTCTGTTTCTGGTGACAATTTAAGAGGTATGGACTGTTCTGGAATTGTATTCGGTTGTGAAATGTTTGATGACCATTTCCGGAGGTTGAAACCTGCAGCCGATGTGATTTTAATGATTTCATTTTGTAACCTAATCGCCTCCTCGAGTGTATTAGCCCCTGACAAAAGGTCATCAACATAGAAGTTTTTCCTTATTCTCTCTGACGCGATGGGCGATTCATTCTGACTGTCTTTAGCTGCTTGTCGTAATGATTCCATAGCAAGGTACGCAGCACAGGAAGTCCCGTAGGTGACGGTTAATAGTCGATAATGCTCGATTGGTTGAGTTGGATCGAATCTCCATACGATTCGCTGGAAATCAGTATCGTCTTTATGTACGTTCACTTGACGATACATTTTTTCTGCATCTGCGGTGAATGCGACGGCATAACTCCGAAACCGAGTGAGTACGACAAAAAGTTCTTCGTTTACGTTAGGTCCGACCAGCAGCTTCTCATTTAGGGAAACACCCGTTGAGGTCCTACATGAGCCGTCGAAAACAACGCGTAGTTTAGATGTGGAGCTATCCTCCTTTAAAACGGCATGATGGGGGAGATAGTATCGTTTGTCTGGCGCGATATTGATTTCATCTGTCGGTACACGTTCCATATGACCGAGCCTCAGGTATTCGGTCATAAATTCACTATATAGGTTTTTGAAGTTTGGATCCGAACTAAACCTTCTCTCCATTGCCTTCAAGCGTTGAATTGCCGCTGACAATGACTCTCCAAGCGTTAATGAAGAATCATTCATTGGTAAGCGAACTGTAAACCTTCCTGCATCATCACGTTGATGTGTTGATTGAAATATTTCGACAGCCTTTTTTTCTTCCACAGTGAGATGCTTAGGTTTCACGATTTCTTCGATCTCCCAAAACTGACGTATAGTGCGGTCAACATCGATGTCGGTGTAAAGATTCATGACAGCAGTACTGCATTGAATAGTAAACGAATTACCGATTTGACCGGCAACCAACCAGCCGAACAGTGAGTTTACCGCTACTGGCATTCCGAAATCATCTTTAACCTTTCCTTCGTCTAGAATTGAAAGAAACACATCAACGCCAAGAATAAGATCGATCTTACTTGGTGTATCATATCCAGGATCAGCTAACGGCAATGATTCCAAGCACTTCAAACTGGTAGTATCGATTTTCTGCTGTGGTAAATTACGAGTGAGCTTGTTCAATACGTAAGCTCTTGTGTTGATAATAGGGTTGAAGTTGAAACGCGAAGAGATTTCTAAGTTCACCACACCTCTTGTGGTCTCCGATGCACAGTTAGTAACGCCAGTGATTAAAATGTTGCCATTGGCTCGATGTAATCCAAGACGTGTAACACAACTTACTGTAATTAACGAAGCTTGCGAACCGCAATCGATCATGGCGCGCATCTCGTAGTATTTATCCTTTCCTTTAATTCGTACAATAGCTGTGGGTAATGTTCCTACAACATACTTTGGACTATTGGTTTTAAGACTGGTCGAGTATGAGTGCATTTGCTGAATATTATTATCTTCTGTTTTTATTTCCATCAGGGACTTTTCACTTTGATTGGATGTTGCGTTTGATTCCATTTGACACAGTAGTGTGTGGTGCCTTTGTTTACAGTCCGGATTTCGACACACTGACTTTGATTGACACGTTTTTGCAAAATGATTCGATCTTAAACAATTGAAGCACAATTTTGCCTTTTGAACTAAATCTCGTCGTTCTTGAACACTTGCTTCCTTGAAGTTATTGCACTGATAAATTGTGTGATCCTCAGTACACATCGGGCATGGAACATTTTGAACCACTGTTAAGCTTCGAACTTCCTTCTTTGGAATCTGACTTACCCGCTCGTCTTTCCATATATCACGCTTCATGTAATCAATACTCTTTGTACCAAAAGCAGCGCAAGTCTCCAATGCATCACATTTTCGCTTGAGGAACCGCAACAATTCGTTGAACGTCGGATAATCATTGTCTACAATGTGCTGAGCCCACTGGGATCGCAGGCTATCGTCAAGTTTCTTGAGTAATAGATGGATGAGCCAAGGGTCTCGTGTTTCGTATTGTTCCCCCATTGCGTGTAACTGGCGTATTACCTCGTCTGATGTAGATACGAGTCTTCGAAGGTTAGCAAGGGTTGGAGTTTTGATCAAAGGTTGATCGCAGAATTCTTGCACAAGTGACGATACGGCGAATTTAGGCTTGTCGTAGTTTTCAACTAGAGTATCCCAAACTTGCTTGTAATTTGCATCAGTAATAGCGTAGTTACTTACAAGGCTCTTCGCTTCACCTTCCAAGTGTGTAATTAAAATTTGCAGTTTTAGCGCGTTTGTAAGATTTTTACGGTCGACACTGGTGGAAAACAAATCTTTGAATGAAGCCCATTGCTTCCTATCACCTCTAAATATCGGTAGAGTATATGACGGCAATTGAGTATCCATTGGTTCGGTTGCGTTTCCTCGGAGCTGGACAGCTAACTCCTCTATGGACGTTGAAGCTGCAGCTTGTCTGGTGAGCAAAGCTGTTTGCGTTTCAAGAAGTACACGGATTGCTTGTTTTAAATCATTACCGGGATCAGCAATTGTTACGTCACTGGCTGCGTCATCTCTTCCCGTCGTCAATAATGCATTGTACAAATTTTTTGTTGCATAAAATAGCCTTTCGAAATCTGTCCTAATATTCAAAGCCGATGACAAATCGTCTGGCAATGATGCTTCTTCGATTTCTGTTTGGATCCTTTCGAAATGTTCCTCCAGGTCTGATAATTTCCGAAGCCGATCATGAATTTCAAACCCGGGTGGTTCCTGTTCACAAAGTTGTTTCGCGCTAGCGTGTTCTCTTCGAAGCCTCTCGAAAGTGATGTTTCTTTTATTTAACAGTACATCCATGATGACGGTTCTTTAGTATCCGGATCAGAAGGACCAATGTTTGTTTGCGAATGTTCGCGATATCTAATCGATCGAAAATAAAACGACATTAATTCTTCGTTAAACAAGCGTGAGACAAACTATAACAGTGAGGATTTATTTTCTTATTAAAAACGGAAGTGAGTTGTTACTGGTAACAATGAATTCATTTGATTTTTTTCTTGACTGTAGAATTATCTTGTAGATGACGACAAAATTCGCCACGTAGACGAGGAACAGTTCACATATTACGATCCGTAAACATCTAATATCTTGGTAATTTGCATATTTTTTGTGATGTGGCATAATAATTTTCCGAATTTGTCCAAAAATAACAAATTTACCAAAATTGCTTTTGGTGCCGAGATTCGGCGAGAACTTGTCATTCCATGTCATTTGTCGATTTTGCAATTTGGACAACTTAGATTCAACTGAAAAATCTTATGATTCCATACATTTATACTTAATTGTATTGTGAATCAATTTCCGTTACCGAAATTACAGAGTGAAAAGTTTAATAAATTTTAATTCGTTATTTGAAGCGGCTCACTCTTTGAAACTTTGCTCAATACTATTACAGTAGGCCTTGTTACTTAATGACCATACATACAAAATCACTTCGAAAATACAGGACTCTAATTTCGGCATCCGGGAGTAGTGACTAAAACTTTACATTGGAAGTCACATTGGCTTCTCAGAAAAAGACTAGGACGATTTTCAAAAACTTTGATTTAAATTAAAGTTAACGACCTGGTCTCAAAACTATTTTAAACTGTAGTTCTTGTAAGCAGATGCCCTTTCTTGCTTTTGTTTGAGAGCCAAAAGCCAAAAAAAACGTATTCTGAGCAATTCGACAGTAATATATACGCTTATAGGAAAGGCATCATTACACCACTACGTGGATTATTTTTTTTTTTCGAATATGATACAAAACTCGATAAATGTCAATTTTTTTCAATGCGAATAGGTTCATACATCTATCAACTCTATCGAAACGTTGATATAATTTGTGCTGTGGAAATTCCACGTGATTATATGAGAATTTTTTGAATATTTTGATTTTAAGTGACACAAAATCGCTTCAACTAATCAAGAGGCTTAAAGAATCAGTATAGCGACACCGTAAATATATTCCTGGATCAGGGTGTCACTATAAAAGTCATTACCCTCGAAAATAAAACTATCGAAAAATATAACCTATATATGCACGGCCGAAAGCAAAAATCGGATAAGTGCAACTTAGTTTGAAAAACCCGTTTAAGTATTTTTGAAGGCAAACATCGGATAAAAACATTGAGAGCAAAAACCGGACATGGATTTTACAACGCAAGAATCGTTTAAAAACATCTTTTTTGCAAAAATCGGACAGAAAAACTTTAAATGCTAGCACCGGACAAAAAGTTAGCCGGTTCTTTCAAAACCAATGCATTTATTTTAATGCATTTATTCTTGTAGAAAGATATTTTAAAACGATTATTGCATTTCATAATCCGTGTCCGGTTTTTCACACTCAATTTTGTTATGCGATACTTAAACGTGGTTTTCAAAGTATTGTGCACTTATCCGATTTTTGCATTTAGCCGTTCGAATTAGCCGAAATAGCAATATAACAAAAAAAAAAAAGAATCGGCAAGATGGACCGTAGTCGATAATAGCCGTTCTTCAAAAAAAAATATGTTCAATGTTATAAATTTGTTAAAATGGCGTTAATGACAATTCGAAAATTTTAACACACTTCACGTTGTAATTCCGGAACTGGAAGTCGGATCCCAATAAAATACGATAGCATAAGACCATAAGGCATTTAATTTGAATATAAGTTTGTGAAAAAAGATTCAGCCGTCTTGAGAAAAATTAGTAAACTAAACCGTCGAAAATGATATCTAAGTTGCAATCATGCTGCTTAAACGTAATGTTTCGCAACTTCATAGAATTACAGTGTCAATATTTTTAATATATTGCTGTATAAGAATAGGTAGTGAATTAAATGATAATAACATAACCCGCCTAAAACAAACCGATGTACTTACCTTGTCTAGATGTTCGATCTTAGCTCTATCATAAACAGAGTAAACCTCAAACAACCGACAATTGTGTGAATTTGTACGAAATTAACCTACCTTCAGCCAACACAACAGTATGGAGTAATGTCAAACAATGTACTGAATTAAACAGTGAGTTTATTTGGATGAAATCACTTTATTGACTTTCACGTATTTGGTGATGATGAAACGACACTAGATTGGTTCAAATAAAATAATTAAATAAAACCTCTTGCTTAATTACACTCTTTTTAAGGTTTCATATTCATAAGTACCTACTACAATAGAAAATATTGGTGCGAGAGGGAAACTAACACTAAGGTATAAAAATTATTCTATGATCACTTAAATACTAACAAAATGGTACATTGCAACCGAGCGTGACTAAAGCTGCTAAACTAGAATCGTATAAAGCCCTTGGGAAAATGTTAGTGATGTTGGGTTTCAACATTTGACTAGAAATAGATCTACTAACCTAAATGAAAGTACGCCAATCGATCGACTGAATGAGTTTAGTGCTACCCAAGAAGTACTGCAGGAACACACACTGAAAGTCATTGACATATATGCCCGAGATCCGAGATTGTTCTAGCTCTAATGCACAGAAAAATTTCAGATGGGGTACTAGGAATATATAATCAATGATGTCAAGTGCCCTGTTCGAAAATTATCAGACCTAAAATTAGGAGATTTTGGTGGCTATTTATTAATATGCTTTCGAAACATAAAAATAATCTTAAAACTACCGAACTAGACTTTGCTTTGAACCGTTTCTTAGGAAAGTATTCCTTTTTCACACACACTTTATGGTACGTCTTAGCTACTAAAACTGAAAATATATATATTTTTAAGGTCTCTCTTTAGCCATATACTCTGACTGATCTTTTTTCTTGTTCTTCTCCCGTTTATAATTGTAGAAAAACGATTATATATATGGTATCTTTTTCCGTTTATTTTTTTTTTGTAAAATCGCACTACGGCGCTAAAAACTACCACTACGGTATTGGCTCGTCGCTGAGGTGCTGTGCCTGCTCAGTCAGTTCTTTGATGATGCGTTTCTTTTCGGCGGCTTCCTTCAGCTGCCGAGGCATCGGATAGGCGGACTTGATGTCCCAACGCTTCATCCAGTTACGAAGCGTCTTGCGAGGAACTTTGTGGATTTGTGAGGCTCTATACGGAGGGGGAAAAACAGAACGCAAAATAAACAAATAGTAAAACGCAATAGAAAATATATGTACTTGAAAAAAGACTAAATAAGCTAAATTTTACAAAGAAAATAGTAAAAAGTGATACGAATAGAATCACACAATCATAGAGACCTGATATATTCTTATTTGAAGACTTGTAGGTTCCCAAATGTGCGTTTCCCCGAAGGAATCTTCGAGAACTATCTATAAAACAACCAAGAACTTATTCATTACACCGACCGAAATTATTAAATGTATCGAAATTACTGCAACAAAAGGTAAATATTTCTTCGATTGCCAATAATCGCAACATCAATCGGTCGAAGATGCTATTTACAATCTTAGAAAAACAGCCATTATTGAAAAATGAAAAGACAGTTTTCTTTTACTAAATAAATCTTCGTCAAATAAGCATTATTCTGTTCATAACAAAGTACTAAATGAACTGATAATAATTTTATGAATTTCCGCTCAACGACAGTGGAGAAAACTATTTTTGCCGTTTTCAACAATGGTGATTTTACTAGGATTGTCTCTTAAGCGGCCCATACACTTTCAGAATAAAAAATTGTCTTCATGTCAGTTTCATCAGTTTTTTCCATGGAGGCACATTCCAAAAACCCGGACGTTTCGCCGGATGGACTCTTCAGTCACTTCGGTTAATCGTTCAGTTCACGAGGAACTGTCCGGAAAACTGAACGTGTATGGGCTGCTTTAGAGCACCAATCAATTTGCTGACTAAAACCTATAAAGTATGAAACAAAACGAAAAAATTAAATTTCTTACATTAGTGTTACTGACGGCATGTTTTGGCATCTATTTAGTATATCACATTTTATATCAGATCGGGCTTGTTTTAGTCATAATATGACATATTTCTTCGGTCCATAAGCTCTATCAGAAGCAACGTACAAGAGATGGTTTCAATGCTGCAAAAGTGATGTTTTTGTTGGACCGTAGAGAAAAATTGAAGGCGCTTATTCGCAGGCATTAGTAGACGAAGATGACACGTAATTTCAAAAACTTAGCAGAGGCATTAAATGTGTCACAATGTTTGCTATCTATTGTGAGCTGGTGAAACCGATTGAAACGCTCAATACTCAACGCTACAAACACCTAATGAGCAATTCCATTAAAACGATCAAAATATGACACCAATCAGTGGAAAGTGATACTCCTTCATGACAATGCTCCGTATCTCATTTCGAAACCGGTCTGGGAGTAGATAGAGACGTTCGGATGGGAAGTGTTATCGCAAGAAGTTTATTCACCAGACCTAGGCCTTCTGATTATAATCTACTTTTGTCAATGGTGAGCAGCACATCGCTAACTTATTTAAAACGAGTTAAATCGGTCTTCGAATCAAAAGAGGTATACTATTTTTGACGAGACATCCACAAAAATACAGAAAGATGAACAATGTATAGTCAGTAATTACTATAATAAAAGTTTTTAAATAAACAATCCTTAAAATTTTCCTTCTCAAACAAGCGCTGATTTTTCGCTTTAATGGCTGAGGCCAATGTGTTTTAGGGCGTTTTAGAGGGCTATTTTCACGCTTCAAATCTGATTTTCTCAGAAACGGGGCGAATATAAAAAAACCCAACTGGCAATCTATTAGAAAATTAGTTTAGATTATTCTGTGAAAATTTCAGAATGATTCATTGACTTTAGCGGAAGTGTTTTTTTCTGAAGGATAGCTGATAGCATAGCTGAAAACGCCGTCTTTCAACTTGTTCATTGAATATCTCGCCTTCAAAAGCATGGATCAAAAATCCATCCTGACAATGTTTAGATAATTTAATTTAGATGCGATTAGTGCATAAAAACATAAATGTTGTCGTGATAAAAATTAAGTGAATGTTATTTTTGTAAAGGTAAGTCCATTTCTATGGCGGTACCATTTTTTTCTGCTCTTGTATCCTGGTAACGTAACGAAACATGAAAGAGAAATAAAATCGGCTCAGCAAGGCTTTAAAACAAGCGGTAGCTTTATTGGATTTTATGTGATGTAGTCAAACTTGTAACCAAAAATATCAAAACTTTCTTGGCCACTCGGCCACATCGAGAGTTATTTTGCACATTTGCGAGAGAGCATTGAGGGAAATGTAATACGCAGAGCGAGCCACGTGGTTATACGCGACCTACTGGCCTCTGCCCTTAAGATAAAAAAAATCGTTTGTCGGTTACGTAACTTATACCATTATGTCTCTAGAGCCGCAAATGACAGCCAATCGATCTTAGAACTTGATTCACAAGCTAAGAATAGCTTTCAAACGAGCTTCAACTAGTTAAAATCAGTTCAGCCATCTCCGAGAAAATTGTGTAGATCGAGTGTCCTTGAATTTGATAGAACATTCCTGGTATGCGTGGTACATTTACTTTCTTTATAGAACACTTATAGTCAGGCTTTGTAGGGGCTGGGGTCCACTAGGAGATTGATAGTACCTATTAGCTTTCTCCGGACAGCACCAGCCTAGATTTTTTTCCGGCGGAAAAAAATGAACCAAGAATAGATCCACTGGGTTCCTGCTTCCATGTCGTAAAAGGCGACAATTGCAGGAGTTTATTTTTCCTTTCAGTTATCACATATTTTTAATGTTTCATTCCTGATTACTCTATTTCACTAAATTATCTCTGCATTCAACCTATAAGTTTTATTTGGAATGTTTTCTTCTTCCATTTTATTTATTGTCTTTCAGGATTATAAATTGAATGATAAAAATCAACTATTGCGCAAATCCGTTGATAATACAAAGTTAAAAACAGAGATAACATATATCGGTATATTTAATACATAGTAAAAAAACACTTGATATTAATATTTTTTTCAGTTTCCTCGAAAAAGAGCTGTGAATCAAGACTTCCCGGGACTTCAATATAGGATATTGTTTAAACGTTCACTCGGGAAGTCAGTAAGTTTAGTGGTGCATCCGAGCATTTTGAAACCGGAACATACTGAGTCGCGAGCGAATAATACCAATACTGAAATGTTTACTAACAAATATCCTTCTCCCGTGACACTTGTGGAGTGCGCAGTAGTATATACGGCCTCTAGTAACAACAAGTGTTGGACTAACATACCTTCCCATTCCTTAGACGATCTACGTTCGGGCCTGGCCGGCACCGGTACTGATCAATGAATATTGGGAGTACCAGAAGATGAACATTGAAGGATGATTTACCAGTCCCAGGTCGAACCATCTAGGAACTCCCTGTACAATCTCAGCTAATCCCGATCAGTAACGGAGTAGCAACCAGGGGTGGTCGCTCAAGCTCAAGCTCATGAACACTTATAGTCAGGCTTTGAATCTTTCGAATACTGTATCTTTGTAAATCTCAATCTGAACAATCGCTAGTGGAATATGTCTCAACAGAAAATAAGCCCTTGCTTTAACCATGGAAGCAAATTATCATAACATTGGGAAACAAATAGCTGTATAAGAAAAAAAGATATCAAAATTGTCATCCTCATTCTCATACGGTCGTAAGTATGTCAAATTCGTAATACCGTTTAATCACTCTTCCAAACATTGTACATACATAAGAACAACGCCAATCCACCAGTTTTGGTACAGACTTAAGTTGAAATGAAAAATGTTTAATATCATTTGTTATATGACCTGTTTTTTACTGATTTCGTATCTTGTTAACGTCCGCATCGACTATTCGACGAACACATACTTTCGAACGAATAAACATTCACTCGAATGTGTACGAACGCGATTCCTGTGTAAAAAAGAATCGGCATCGCAAGGTAGTTTTTTAGGAAGATTCCAAGCATCAAAGAAGTGACGAATACTACATCATAAACAGATATCGTACTGAAGATAAATTTTATTCAAGTCGGTAAATAAAATTTTGAAATCAAACTTCGTGCAAAGTAAACAAAAGCATTGAAAGTAGCAATCCGATCAGTAGTATCTGCAAAAAATATGTTACATATTCTTTGCAATTTAGTCATGTTTTCGATAGTGTACATATTTATTACATTGGTAATGGTAAAAATTGATGCGTAAAAACTTGGAACCGCGTATATAATCGAAAGCTAGCCAGAAAGAAAACAAGCATTTTGTTATGACTGCTATGTTTTCTAAATGTTTTATTAAAAAAAAACAAATTCATCAGAGATTTGCTGGAAATCGGTTAAGCTGTTTTCAATGTTTTCGAACGGTTGATTCGCAACATTGGGCTGACGAATCCAAACCACGGCATTTCGTCTATTCATCTGTAAACGAGAATGGGACTTTCCGTTCGTACGAATGATGTTCGAATACACATATCGTTCGAAACTAAACTGACATACATTCTAGCGTTTCGCATGTGATTAATCACAAGAATTGGAGTGATTTCATCATGGCTCAGCATTTATTTGAAGAAGTTTACTGATATTTAAATATTTTTTGTGACAAACGAGTCGCGTTCGAATTCATTCGAGGGAAAACAAGAATGGTTTATTTGTATTCGTTCGAAAGTATCCGTTCGTCGTTTGTTCGATACGGACGTAAACACGAATGAGGGTGTTTATTTTTTTATGTTGTAATGTAATTTTGGTGTAATAAGGAGTGTATCGAAAATAAGCTATCCACATACATTTATGTTGTACGGAAATTGTATTCGCGTCTTTTGCAGTGTCCGGATGCATACGTTTTTATGGACGATGAGATTTATGTAAAGGAGGACTCAAAAACCCTTCCAGGTACACAATACTTTACTGTCGTTGTTGGGGAGGATGTGATCAACAGGAGTTGGGGAGGATGCGGACAGGTCGATTCAAGTGGAGAAACTCGGTCGAAAGAAACTGGTATGGCAAGCAATATGTTCCTGTGGTTTGAAGTCAACCATGTTTTACATTACTGGAACTATAATTGCAGAAATCTATCGATCTGAGTGTCTCCAAAACCACTCTCAATTGGCTTGCGGAAAAGGGTATAAATTTCGTTGTGAAAAATATCAATCCACCAAATTGCCCTCGGCTTCGACCGATCGAACGTTACTGGGCAATCGTGAAGATGGTCAAAAAGACTGGTAAGGCAGCTGGAAACATGCAGGAGTTCAAAAAAATTTGGGCTCAAGCGTCCAAAAAATGCGATGCAACACTTGGCCGGAACTTAATGAAGAGCGTTCGATTAAAAATTCGATAATTCGTGAAGGAATAACTTAAATATCATACGGTTTTCATTATGTTTAAGTTTAACCTGGTACAATAAAGGATCAATTTTAGTTTGAATAAAATATCGTTTTTTATCATGATTTGAGAGAAAAATTTGTGGATAACTTATTTTCGATACACTCCTTATGATGTTGAAATTTTCAAAGTAAGCAGTAGTTATTTTTTGAAAAAGGGCGGGAGAGGTCGATTTTTGACATAGGACCATATTTTCTTTATAGAGGAGTGAATTCAAAACACGGAAAAAATCGTACAGACAGTGATCAGATTTTAAACACTCACTTTAAAGCTTTGAACAGATTTTCGTTATAATTGCACCTACTGCTTGGAAATATTTTTACCCATCGATTCTAGTATCTTGTTTTTCAAGCCATTATCATGGTTTTCCCTAACAGAAACGACAATTTCGTATAACCTCACGATTTTTATAGCAATTTCACTCTTCAAAGTGTCTGTGTATTGCATTTAAGACCAGATTCCTCCAAAAAATTTTCAAAACTCGAAAATTTTGGTTTTGAATAAATTGCTAGAAAAGACTCCTGCACACTAAACTTCGTTCGGTAATTTTTCCATCTTTCGGCGAGTTTAGTTAGAACAGCCGGTCTACCGAACATATTCATTCTACTGTTATATCAGTACAAATAAACATATGTTGACAGTAGTACCTTAAGGTACCGCTGTGATGAAATGTTATTTTTACTGAAAAAATCAGTTACCGAGGATGGAACAGCTGAGATCGGTAATGCAATTTAAGTGTGTACAATTGAAGAATTAATCCTGAAGGTACACGTTATTGAGAAATTGGTAGAGAAAAGGGAAGAAAGTGCGCACCCAGGCACAAATGCGGCGGTCAAAGCACCCAGGGTGGCTTTGACTCGAAACCACGTTTTTGCTATTGAAAAAAAATCCTAAGGGCATGTTCAGGAGTGTTTTAGTTCTAGATGCATAATTTGTCAGTTACAAAATTTAAATCAGAATTTTATAACAAGAAAAACTGGCAGCCCCAGCAGTGTTTTACTCGTGTTTCAAATATACAAAAAATAGAACGGCATCGTAGACCAGTTTTAAATTTGACAGAAGAACTGGTCGAATAAATAAAACTAGAACGGCTTGCTGGGGATACGTTTGTTTCAGTTTCAGTTATATTATAGACCACCCATATGAATCTCGCAGCTGCTGAATATGCTCTTAGGTAGTTGAAAGTTCAATTATGAAATATTTTTTAAACTTGTTTTTTAGGTACCTGGCCTTAAAAAAAGCCTTCTCACAAGTCAAAAAATCAGATGGTTGATGTGCGCTTCAGCAAGTGAACCTTTTGAGGATTTCTTTTAGGCGCTGTTCATTTCACACGAGTGATATAATCATAGGAATTCTTTTTTTTTTCGAATTCGTGAAAAACGCAGGATGACCTCGATCATGGAGCACTGGATGAATGTGATCAGCACATTTCATCACCATTACCAGCAAACTTTTAGTCATTCGAAATTCTTGAAGAATTATTTTCGATAACATATTTTGCATATGCACAAATAAGTTTAATTTGGAGCACAAAAAACAGCTACCTAAACGTTCACAATAAATTTTAGCAATGATTTTGACAATAAATGACTAATCCTTCGCCAACAGTTCAAAAAATCCCATAGTTTTTTGCGTTTTGAATCTTTCCAGTTTGACTAACACAAAGTTATTATTGGAAATCGACACAGTTAGTATTGATTAGAAGACCGCAATTATTCTCGAAAACTTGTTCTATTCCTCATGCTAGAGCCATAAATCTCTCTAATCACGTATGGCATCCGGTGAAACCCTCAACGAGTGAACTCGTTGTATAGTGTTAGTGCGGTGAACATTTGAGTACTTCGCGAGAAAGAAAGGATTTTAATCCGTACTTTGGCGACTCCACGTTATCACGCCGCGAGGTTTTCACTTGTAGTCAGTGAAAAGAAAGTCCATCGGACTATACACGAAATTTAACTGACAATATAGCCTAAGTTGCCATGCCATCAATCGGCGTCATCTCGAGTGAGGTTACGCCACCCAGAAGTGAAGAAGAACCACGTACGGCGTGCAAAGGGAAACATATCGAAATTCTATATGAAAAGGAAAGGAAAGAAAATTGGTATGATATTCCTTTTGTGGGTTTTACCCTTCTGTTTCAACAGACTTCGCTGCCGATACAAAACGTGCAGAATCCATTGCTTGGTGGTGCAACGATCCTACTGACACTAAAAATTCTTTCAGGTCGTGACTCGAACACGCGAAAACCGGCTTGAAAGATCAATTTCCTATTCATTGAACCGCCAACCTGGTGTGATAAAATTCCAGTTCGCATTAAAGAACTCATTCTAACCAAATCAAACAATATATATCGAAACCAACAATTCATAACAACCAATAAATATTAAGTAAGAAGAAACAAGAAAAACAAAAGAGCGAACAAACAAAACCCAATCAACGTACCTGTATATGCTTTCGCCCGCTTTGACGTCCATCAGGGCAGACCACAGAGCATCCGTGTTGTACGACCGAGGCTGATTACCACGTGGATTTCTCAGCACGAATGCCGACGGAGGAATAGCCACTCCATTGGCCAGTGGTATCTTAACGTCACTGCTCTCCCTGGTTAGGCGACTGAGTAGCCTACTACTGCCACCTCGTCCGCTGGACTGTCGGCCGTACCTCCTAGTGGGAAGTAGGCCCGGTCCACCGTTGGTTCTGGTCCTCCCTTTGGTCGATGGCACACGCGTGATGCTCGTTTCGGAATTACCGAACGGAAGAAGCGGAGGAGGATAGACCAGCTCATCATCTCCACCGCCATCGCTGTCACCATTCGTCATCGAGCTATCATCTGGCAGAATTTGGATGTCGAAATCGTCGTAATCATCATCCTGATAGCTGCCCATCGTACTGCCACCAAGTTGAGGGAAATTGGGCGAGCAGATGATATTCTCGTAGCCATCGGTGGATAGTTCACTTCCAGCTTCCTCGAGCGATATGTCCGGATTGCTAGCCGTGCTGGCGCCCCCGATGCCTCTCTTTGGTTTCACGTATATATCCATTGTGTTTCGATTGTACACTAAAGAAGATGGAAGACCGGATACACCGGAATCAGTCCCATCATCAACACTCATGCTACCACCAACACCACCACCACCACCACCACCATCGTCACCACCGATACCAGCGATAGCGTAAGGCGAAAGAACGTGTTGCCGGCTCGCGGACTTTTTAGGAGTTATGAGCTCTTGGGCTTGCTGTTTATGGTTATCAAAGAGATTTTCATTCGATTTTACCCGGATGGAGCCACGTGTTAGAATCGACAGCAACGATGACGACGACGGCAGAGGCGAGGAAGATGAGGAGGTCACTTGTTTTGTTTGGGACGTTTTGGAATTAGCTTGATTACTACTTCTACTGGTGTCGTCCGTAACGGTGATTGTGAAAACATTATTATTACTAGTATTACTTTCGTGACGCTCTTGCGTTCGCTCGTCGAGCGGTCGGAGGTCTTGATCTACATCTTCGATAAAGTCCTCTATGTCTTCATCCTCGACGGCATCGTCGTCCTCTGGAAAGAGTTTCGTGGACAGACAGAGTGATGTAAGACAATTAGAGAGAAACAGAAAGAAAGTTATGCAGAGTTATACAACTGCGAAATTTGGATTAGGTTTCTGGCAACTAAAGTAAGCACTAACGGACAAGAAATCTTCAACGCCTTCCTACCAGTCGTTCGTCGTCATCGTGACGTGATTTTCTGTGTATACCATGCAATTTAGTACGGGTTTGAGAATCTCTTCGTTATTATTTTACAACCGAGAGTACGTACTACAAGCTGACAACTAGGACTCCTTCTAAGTGTTATACTGTATGTTAGCATTACTCGATATTAAATCAGATTTTAAATCAACGATCGTTTTCGAATTGTTCGGTAAAATTACGCTTTTCTCGGTAACCGTTGCATCGAAAGATAAATGTTAAGAGGCCTATTGTTATCATCAATTAGTTATGCATTTCAGAAAACGATCGTTTGTTAAACTGTTTTATCTTGAACTCAACACACAGTTTCATTGGGTAGAAAAGCATTGACTGAATGCATGGATTAGAATTGTTATAGCGATACTTTTGAAATCTGTTATGATACAGTTACGTAACATGCAGTCGAAAAGGAAAATAACTGACCTGCTTGATTTTTGTCACATCCAACTAGTTCCAGGTCTTCTTCGTCGTCACCTTTTCCAGCATCTTCATCTGATATAGAATCGAATGTTATAAACTAAAAATTAATCAGTACGCATATTCACCTATGATCAGATCTTCCGTCTTAATGCACATCTCATTCCCACTACCGCCGTTGTCGCTGTTCTCGCCGTCATCACCGCTGTGCTGAAAACTATGTGACTTCCGCTCTTGCAGTCGTTGTTGACTAGATGTCTTCGCTGGCGTTGATGAGGCTACCGGTTGAAGGTTGAGGCTGTGCAGCAAGTTTCCACCAATTTTAGTGCCACTGAGCGCACTGTTTTGCTGCATCTTACCGTGCTCTGCACGTTGCGGACCTTAAAGGGAAGAGATAGTTTAGCATTCAAGATTGTCTCCTCTGACGGACGCCGGCTACATACTGCTTTCCCTTTGGCCACTATGATTTGACGTGTCGTTCGGTTGACCCGCACCTGCCAGCGATGTGCTGCCGGTTGCGGTGTTCCTAGCGGGGCTGTTGATGTGATTGAGATTGAGTGCCGCATCCGATCCGCACAAGCCACGAATTTTCAGTATTTCGGCACATTTCATCAGATCTGGCAAACCGGCCTGAGATACGTTCACTTCTCCTTTGTACATGAAATCTACCAATGCTTGTATGGCCCACAATTTGATTTCCCGCGGGAGTATGATGATCGGATGCTTGCACGGGTTCTCGCCCAGCAGGTTCTCGAAGAAGGTCGAACATGCCGCCAGCACCAGCCGGTGACAGTGCACCTGGTGACCCTCGCAGGCAAGTGTCACATCCACGAACCGCTGGCCGGCCAACAGCTGAAATTAAATAGAGAATCATTAGTCCATTGTGCTCAACACCGTCACCGCCAAATACTGTATGTAATCAATTCGGTTATATGGAAAAGAAGATAATATGTATTCTTGAACAAATTGGAAGATTTGAGGAAACGGTATATGCTTTCTTTCGAAGAAGATGCTCAATATTTTGTCAGTAGTTCATTGCGAGCATGCTTACTTAGTAATTAAACACTTCTGTTTTCGTGTTAATCGTATAAACTTCATATTTTTGACTTCTACTAAAACATGTATAGTATTAAGATTGCCAAGCAGTTTAACTTGAAGATTCAGAAATGTAACGGAAAATGAAACTAAATAGTATTTACCCCAAATAGGACGACAGCTTTGAACAAATCACCGAATAGGTTAGAAGGATCAGTCGCAACAGAGACGGATACGATGCTTCCAGTCATTGCGCTCATGAAGAACCCAAATTTTGTTATCATACCAAATCATCTTCTCGGTCAATTTCATAAGGCTCCGTTTGCAAATTTCGCTGCATTCAAATGCGAAAGCGAAAGCTTCTACCAGATATTCAACAGTGCACTGAATGACATCGGTAATGTTTCTCAAACAGGAACGTTTCATTTGAATCAACGCCTAAAAAGTTACTTAATCCGAGAAAATCATTTGCGGCCTATTGCAATCTTGGACCTTCTCAACTCAGTTCAGACGTTGTGTTTTTGTAAGCGTCGCCTGTTCGTGTTGAGCCAGACATTAACTCTTTTTTAGAGAAATTTATCCTCAGCTTCACTCAGGCGCAGAGTAAGTTTACTCCTAAACATCTGCACTTTCAATTTATTGAGTTTTCTGACCAACAGGACAGTTTTCAAATTTATTTGTTTTTTTTTGCCTTTCTCATGTAGCAAGGTTATGCAATCGCTTGAAAAAGCGACTAGTAAGCGAATCAGTTCGTCGAGCTGAGTAATGTCTGTGAGTGTATGTGACAAATAATCAGAATACAAAATATGTTTCTGCGGATGCATTGCATAAAACGATTCTTTGTTTATAATTATGAAACACAATAGTGAAAGAAGATAGCAGTGCAAAAAATTTTCACGTTTTATTTTCCCTAAGTTACCATATAGCAACTCTTTCTTAGGGAGTGCATTTTAAAGACTGTCCCAGAAAGTATGGACGCACTTTGATTTCGCAGTAAATAATAAACAAGTGTTAGATATTCAAATTTTATCCGATATACTGATAATATTAGACTATAACAACAGAATATTATTCTCAACATTTGCTACTTAGCCATTGTAGAATAGCTGGCGCACCTTCTTGCGAACGTTCCTCATTAAATTCCGTACAGACTTCTTGCCGACAAGTTTTGACACTTTTTTCCAATCTTTTTCGAACTGTTGAATGGTTTCGGCTGCCGAGACATGTTTCCTAAGATGTGCCTTCGTTATTGCCCAAAATTCCTCAATTGGTCGAAGTTGTGGTCAATTTGGTGGATTCATGACTTTTGGGACGAAAGTGACATTTTTGGTAGTACACCATTCTATTGATTTCGAGTAGTGGCAAGAAGCAAGATCTCGCCAGAAGACAACAGGATCCTTGTGGCTTCGAATCATGTGTAGAAATCGTTTTTGTAAACATTCCTTGATGTATATTTCGCTGTTCATTGAAGTGGTGATGAAGGGTTTCGAAATCTTACCGCAGCTACAAATTGCTTACCAGACCATAGCTTTCTTACCAAATTTTTCGACTTCAATCGATGTCTCGGACTGGTTTAACATTTGCCCTTCTCGCACCGTATAATATTGTGGTCCCGGCAAGGATTTGTAATCGAGTTTCACGTAGGTTCCGTCGTCCATGATTATGCAGTTCAAATTTCAAGCAAGAATCGTATTGTACAGCTTTCGAACCCTCGGCCTGATCGATGCTTCTTGTTTCGGACTACGTTTTGGTTGTTTCTGCTTCTTATAGGTTCGAAGATTCAAACGTTATTTAGCACGAAGAACATTTGACTTCGAAGTGCCCACTATTTT
The DNA here is from genome assembly GCF_030247185.1 of Malaya genurostris. Lineage (NCBI taxonomy): Eukaryota > Metazoa > Arthropoda > Insecta > Diptera > Culicidae > Malaya > Malaya genurostris. Next base: position 64,063,895 of record NC_080570.1, on the reverse strand, counting down.
GGCCACATCCCGAACTGAAACCTCCTTCTTTTGCTCGAACGCCTTCAGTATACGTTTATCCAACTGAGGGTTAGCAGGACCTTTTTTCGACCCGTTTTCGGTTTATCCTCAAAGGTGTTATCCTCACCGAACTTCTTGATTGCATTTCGCACGTCTTTTTCACTTACTCCTTCCATTTTTGCTATCTTTCTCAGTGACAGTCCGCGTTCTGTGCACCATTTGTGCACAATTTTTCGACGTTGTTCTGCTGAAAGTCCACGTATTTCGAAACAAACTGATGAAAACGAATAAACAACTGCACAAGTGGTTGAGAAGAGTGTAAACAACAGGACGCAGCCATAAAAACTGACAGATTCTGAACCATTGCGAAATGGCAGCGGTTTTTGGTTGCGTCCATACTTTCTGGGACAGTCTTTACTCCTTATTTCCCCATTGCTATGATCGACATTTCTGTAACGACGTTCAAAACGACGAATGTAACAATGAGAGATTCTTTTTGTTTACTTTCTCTTTCGATTGTTACGGTACTATTAGCAATGCTTCTCTTCAGATATTTACAGATAATAATAACTAAAGCTATCATCTTTCAATCTGCATTGAAGAAATTCCCGAAAAAAGCAGGAATATTTCGCAATAATCGGAAGAGAAAGTAAACAAAGAGAATCTCTCATTATTACATTCGTCGTTTTGAACATTTTATACAGATTTTAGGTACACAGAAGAATCTGTATATCACAGATTCTGAATATTTAAAAACTGAACAGGTTTTCACAGATTTAAATTATTCTGCACAGATTATCGCAGATTTATCCAAATATATATTAATGATTTGTTTCACTTTGTGAGGTATGACATACAGTTGTCATGAACACAGTATGTTAGCTTTTTCACGTGTACCCAACGAAGAGATAGATTGGAAACTGATGAAATGAAAATAGCGAGAATTGGAAGTTTTTGGAAAATAATCAAACTCTAAACGACGCTATTACAGCATTTTAGTTTCTTATTGAAAAATGAGAAAGAATAATTGCCAGCGTCACGAAAGACAAGACGAAACCAAACTAATGTCTTCAGGGAGCATCAGCAGAATTTCAATTCTCATTCTTCCATTGATGTATTGAAAATCTGTGATGCTTGGCTATACAGAATGAGCTAAAATATGACAAATCGAAGTAATAATAATATGACATCCCAGAACATCTTTGGAAACCAAAACTACTACACCAACAGGTAAAAGTCATTGTAAGACCTTTTTCTGTCATTTTCGATTCTCAAAGCTTCAGTTGAATACCGACACTGCATACTATGGGATTTTCACCGAGAACCGCAAATTACTGAAAGGGCAAATGAAAGAAAGAACGCATTATTGAAAGTCTTGTCCCGCTTATGCCATTGACTGGACATGGATTTTGTTGTCATAGTTTGCAAACGAAGCTGAGAGTGACATAATGAGTGACATCCTCAATCTTTAATTTTCACTTACAACGAACTGTTACATCTGCTATCATATCACATAAGCAGTGCACAACTAGTCAATTTTGTCACGAGACACCACTGTCGAATTCCGATAAAAACAAATGATGACCATCAGATACAAGGATTACTAATGTATTCCATAAGTCTGTCTTATGACACAGGAAATTGTTCAACACTTCTACTTCAGATATTCTTAAAATAATTTTCTGAAAATCACAAAAATATTTGAATGAATTTCATTGTTCAGGTTTTATGTTAGTCATTATATAAGTATCGTAAATTGATTTCATAACTTGTTTTTTAAACATTTTATGAACTAACTGAATTTAACTAACATTTTGATGATAGTACATATATTTGGCTCTGTAATTTAATTCCGACCTTTTTTATACATTTTATGAACCAACTGTTAAAAACATTTTTAGGATAATTTCAGTATGGATTATACTGAAAACTAATCACATCACGTATATTTGCAATTTTGATGACTCGTGGCTCCCATGACTAGAGAAAACAAACAAAGTTTTTTGCCACATCCTAAACCATCTCGTGAGTTAGTTTAACTTTAATTTTTTTTTAAATAGATTCAAAAATGCTCGACGAATTTGTTTCAAATTAATGAAAATTTGAAACAATAGAACACTGTTTTTAATTTCTTGCGTGATTATGTAACGATATCTGACAGTCGAAATGTCAAAGCCTCGAATTACATTTCAGAAATTGTCAATATAAACTGTAAATGTAACTCTAGCTCACTATCATCCAGAAATAGGGATGTCGGAATTTCAGAATTACTCGAGTATTTAATAATCGAGTATAATTTTGAAACTAATCGATTGAGATTTATTGGATTATTTGGGTTATTAATCGATTACTCGATTATTCATTCGATTATTACTATGGGATTTTTTAAATTATTCGATTAGCTCAATAATCGAATATTAGTTTTTAGCTACTCGATTAAATATTACTCGATTATTTAAGTTATTAATCGATTACTCGATTAATCGATCGATTTTACGACATCCCTATCCAGAAATCCTTCAAGATGTGTCGTGGCATAAAATCATATAGATTTCAAAATCATCATCACAGTAAATGTAAGTCTAGTACAAGTGTTATGCCATAACAAAGCACGCTACCCATTTTTATCGATCAACTCAAAGTTTGAGTAGATAACGACCTAATTTTAGGTAGTTTATAGAAGAGCTCGACAATGAGTGATTCCTCCTCCAAAAATAGGGAAAAATGATTTTCACTAAATGTCCTACGCATTGAACCGCCAACCCGGGCGATCTTTTGAGATCCACAAATTTCGTTGTTACTATAAAGTTTATTTTGATGATATTGTGAAGTTAACTATGCTTAGAATTGTTTTTAGAGGGAACAAGGGAAAATAATTTAGTTCGTATATGGTTTGATGTTCACCTATAATATCCGTCTATAAAATGTGCCATTGACGTTTAGCAGTACAAATACGTATTTGTATTGCTAAACGTCAAACCAGTCATTTTTGCTAACGATCTCAAAAAACCTTGAGTGCTTGAACTCTTACCAAACTTGTTCGTAATATAATCCAAAAATGGACGCCTTGAGTCAGGAGAATCTCTCAGAATTGCTTATTCTACATGGTAAAATTTAATTAAACACTTTAATTCGCTTCATTGATATACAAGAAAATTACATTTAGGTTGATTCCTCGATACAGTTCGATCCGGAACCGATCGGTCATTTCACGTACGCTTCAGCGTATCCCATCAGCATCAGCCTTAGGGAAGTGTGTTAATTGAAAACGAGGACAAAACAGGAACTTGTAAGATTTCATAACTCGTGCTAATAAGACAAACTCGAATCCCTTCCCCCTTCGGCTGAAATGCACGACGCCTGTATCAATGTTAACATTTTCGGAAAGACACGCTTCGACATTGACAAACCGATATGTCACGTATTGCCTTTACCCCCTCGTAGCTAGTAGCATAAAGGTCTATCCTTTTTGAAACCCACTATCATCTCCCCCTCGCTATCAGGTCTGCTGTACGGCTTGTCGTGGGCCGCGGCCGTGAAGTGCGCATGTAGTGTGCATTATTCGACTCGAAAACGTGTCTAAGAAGCGACCCTAGCTCATCATTATCAGTCAATACGATACTCACAAACACTGACCCATTTTTGTCTGTATACCAACATGATATACAATCGTTTTTTTTTTCAACTTCAACACAAACTCACCAGCTTGTCCCTCAACGCCCTCAAAGTGAACCCATCATTATCATAGTTGTCATCGTGCTCGTATGCCAATGGATGACCCTCAGCTTCCAACTCATCTAAATACGTAAAAAAAACGCTACTGATGCTAAATGCTAATAACTGCTAGCGCTGCAACCCGTGCTCTTCCGCTACCCCTATTCGATTCGATGATGCGCTGTGTGGAGGGCAAATCTTACTCTCGCGTACGCTCCCGTCGCCGCTTTGGTTTTACCTTGTGATTACGATATGGCACACGCATATACCCACATTGTGGTCCATAGATTTAAAATGCTTCTGCGACAGTGTTGCCGCATTTTTATCTGTACAGGAAAATGGATCGTTTTTTTTTGCGACAGTCTCAAATGCGAGAATAAATCTGTTTCACCGCTGTTGATTTTCTGTTTTTTGTTGTGGTATAAAGTTTTTAAGACCATTATTACTTTATCTTTATGCCTTCCTCATGAAGAAAGACTATAGAATCACTGGGAAAACCGACTTTTGGCAAACTGGTGTGTGTATGGGATTAAGATAAGCACTCATTTTCCATCGATTTGGTCAATTTCACAGGTCCACTATTCCAATTTGTAGGCCATGTTAGTTACCGGAAGTAATTATTAAAAACTTCAAAATGAAAATCGTTGTTTTAAAAAACTTTAAATTCAAATCAAGGCCTTACGGTTGATCTGGAGACAAATTCCAGTTTAGGAGGATAATAACAGATGATGAGTGTTTTGAATTTCAAACCGCCATTCACGCACTGAAAACGTGTAAGGTCAAACAACCAAATTACCAGGTGATGAATGTTAATTTTAAAGTTTAAAGTCTGGGTTAAATAAATCGCATAATTGTTATACGCACAGTATTTTTACGAAACTTACATGGATGAAATCCGTTGCTGCTGTCATGATTAATAGAAAACCATGAAGCCAATCATTTTAACTTCTCATAAAACCAGGAACAATAAGTCTCCTCCCATGAAAATTAATCATGGTCCGAAAATGCTTTACTTGAGGAATGTATTTCTTTCAAAGCTCGGAACTTCAATTTTCTACCCGGATAACGCTATGCCTGTCAGGGGTTCCCAAAGTGGTCGATATAGACCCCTTGGGGTCGATATCCTTTTTGCGGGGGTCGACGTAAACGAAAACTGACTATGGGGGTCGAAGAGGTCTAGAAATCGACTCCCTATTGTTTGATATAAGTTGTTATTTGAAATATTTACGCTAAAAAGTTTTGTTTATTTGACCATCCGCAGAAATTGCTAAGTATATTACATCAATATTAAAAAAGCAAGAAATTGAATTTCCAAAAAAATTTGTTGATGGGGGTCTGGGGCCTAAGTTTATTTTAGTAAAGGGGTCCATGACCCAAAATAGTTTGGGAACCCCTGCCTTAAGTGATGTGATGGATTGTTAAATTGATTAATGGTAAGACAAAAAAGCAGACATCGAAAAACAAGAACTACTGAAAATGTTTATTTGATCCTGAGGCATATTCATTTCATAATTGTTTTGTTTTACCCACCGGTTGACAGAAAATTGACAAAATAAAGATAATGAACCGAAAATTGACATAACAAGGGACTAAGCACGGCTACGCTTTTCATTTGGCAAACATCAACGTTACATTTTGTATGAATATATCTGAATGTATTCTTACATATTTAATGTTGTTAGAATAATATTCCGAGAGGAAGCGTAAATCGAAAAATTAATTCGACTTTGAATTTGAAACACCATCTTACGAAAATCAGAAATTTTTTTGTTCAACCACTATGATTATGTTTGATTTGTTTCATAGATATAACCACACAAGAACCTAAATATTTTATATAAGACAATTTTGCAAAAGATTTTTCGAAAAAAAGGAAAAATCGTTCCGCGGTATTCGCAAGAATTCGACATAAATGTTTGTTTTTAATAGGTTTGATTCACACGGGTTTTTCATGCAGTTTGTTTAAGTATTTAAATTCCAAAACACAATATCAATATATTTTTTCAAAAACATATGTTAATATTTTAATTATTAATGATTCAAATCAAAAGAAATTTGTCGTGCTTTTCACTGTTTTGCTGTTGAAATGTATATCATTTGAGACATTAGTGAAAATCATGTAAAAATACGTTCATCTAACCATCCCATTTAATATCTATTTGAAATATTCATGTACGTTCATGCCCATGTACGGTAAACGGATTGAAACAGGGTTTCAACAGTAATAGAAAAGTCAAATGAATAGTAACCAAAAATAATAGAATTATAACATCTTTGGGAAGTACAACTGCGATGATTAATAAAGGGTGTACGGAATCGAATTGCATCACACAACATTTTTCGGCAAAATTCTTCCAATCTACCGATCGTTTCTAAACTTTTAGGGAATCAAATCAAAAATATCAAACCAAATTAATTACTATATCTAAATGCACGAGCTTGCATCTCCAAACACTACTCATGAAGTCTAGTATAATGTTTTGATCAGCATTTTTTGGCGTGAAAATCATTTTTTTTATATCATTCTCTGATTTTACTTTCGTCGGATGTTTCCGATGCGCCTGCTTCATGATGGCCCTGTACTTCTCAATTGGTCATAGCTCCGGCGCGTTCGGGAGATTGAAGCCCTTAGGCACGAAGTTGACCTCATAAGCCTTAACCCAGGCGGAAACCCTATTTCTAGTAGTGGCACGAGGCTATATCCGAGTGGAAAATCGTAGAACCATTGTGAGGTCCTAGAAGTGAAAATTGACGCTTACGAAGGCCTTCCTTTATGTGTATCTTCCGGTTGTCATTAAAAGAGTGCTCCGCTTTCCACATGAGCGAAATGCTTGCCATATGATGTATTTGTTTCGGCTAACTTTGATATCTTTTACGTCTTCTGGGATTCAAATTTGTGATGAGTAGTCAAAAACAGAAGTCCCGAAAGCTGCCGGAAGTTTGCTTCTGCGTACAATCGTGTATCCACAATGAAACAATGCGGTTTTGTCAACATCTGGGTGTAGAACTTCCGTGCACGAGATTTCTCACAGTATTCTGCCGTTAATGGCGATTCGGTTTTTTTAACTTTATCCGCACTCTTAGAAAAGTTTACATCTTTATAGATGCACATAAAAGGAGCGTCGCGATTCACTTACATTCACAATTCAAAGCATGTGAAAATACGTCATATCATTAACTTCACAGTTAATTGAACTGAAGCTTACATCGATGCAAACGCAAAAATTGTTTTTACATGTTAGTAGATGTAATATTGTGTCATCACAGTAGAAATTACGGTATATCTGAATTTACGTCGAGCGTAAATTTCATTTTTTCTATGAGTGCGTATGTAGTCCTTCGCCGTATTTCGCGCCTTGCACGGAAGTTTTTGTGGATTTCTGTTGAAAGCTTGATTTACTTATCATTGTTTTCGTCACACGGAGATCCATTTGGCAACTTTTATTTGTTTATTTGGAGCAGGAAATAGCCCGGTGGAGTTAGTTCCTGTCAAACTTGCTCTCCGACAGGCATAAAACCTCCTCATCTTTTGCATCAACATATTACAATCATCCAAATGATACATTTCCCTTAAACATAGTATTTCTAAACTAACTAAAACTAATTAGATAGTAACCCTAGGAACAATTTCTTGACAGCGTTTCGTGATAGATTAAAGTCGAGAGTAGCACATGCTGGCACAAGGCTCGTTATACCCATAATTAGTTCTAACATACGGAATCCTAAAAAAAGAATAGTTTCGAAGATTACAGCGAAGTACAAAACAAGTTCCGCGTGAACTTTCTCGCTGTTTAAGAGTTCACGTGGTACTTTTGGCAACTGTAAAGTACAGAAAAAGTTCCGTGTGAACATTCTCGCTGCATAGAAGCTGAACCATGTATTCTAGAAGCAGCATAGACGTTCGTTCGGTTGCGTCGCGCAAACTTTTATGTGGGGTTACTTAAAGAATGGACTACTTAGAATGCTATTGATAAACTTTGAAAGCTGCTTAAGCCATATCAGTCCCTTTAACCGAACTTTTGGTTAGTTGGGATCTGCCACAAAAGTAGCCTTACTGACATCGGGACGGTCAGATAACAAATCAAGATCAATCAGTTTGCATCTGGCATGGTAACTTGGAATGTTCCAATGGTTTCTCCAAGGAAGCCGGGGCAGAGACGCAATATAATGCTTTTAAGCAATGTACATCATCGAATTCTTTAGTAACGCGAAAAATGAATCCTAGCAGCTTGGAGGCTTCGAAGATAGTAAACTCAACGTGCTCCTTGAAATTTAACTTAGAGTCCAGGAGGACACCAAGATCCTTCACAGACGATGTACATCACAGAACAATGTGTGAAATATTATAGTCGAAACTGACTACCGACTGTTTGCGACTCAAAGAGATGACGGAGCATTTGGAGGCGTTCAAAACCATTCTGTTGATATTGCACCAATTAGTCAAATTATTCAACTGCTCTTGTAGGAACTCTGCGTTAGATGTGGATTTGATCGGCGAACGATAGTTTCATGCACTTGATCGAAAAATTTAGATCGTTGAGATAAAGTAAAAATATAAACGGTCCAAAGTGACTTTCTTGATGTGCTCCAGAGGTTACAGCGAGGTATCCTTCCGATTAATAGATCAACGTTCGTTGCACCAATTTTAAACACAAAATTTTTCAGTGTAGGTTTACAGAAATCATTTTTAAACATAATGTTTTCACTCCAAGAACAAATTTGATCACATTTCAAAAATATTTCAAACATTGTATAGCATAAATTTTGCATTCGAGCCCATTTTCAAAACGATCAATTTGTTTTTTTTTTGGAGTTTACACTGTGTATAAATCTTAAAAATCTTTAAATTATTATTCATCAGAAATAAAAGTTGTGAATCTAGTTTTCTCGTAGGGATCTTCAATATGACAACCATTCAGTTCGCTTCCACATCTCATCCAAGTCAGTCGATAAAAATAAAACCGCTAACGTTCGGGACGGAAGAAACCAAGTACAGTATTGTGTAGTGAACAATAGAACGATCTCGAAATGAGTGAACCAAACGAACAAAAGCTACCGCCGCTAAGAAAGAATACAATTATTGTTGACTTCAGGCGGTGCACAATTCGACCTAACAATGTACAAAAGACAATAACAATGTGCACTATGTGGAGCACGAAAACATTATGTACAACATTCCAGTATATATGGAAAATAGTGCTATAGAAGTGCGTGTGCACAATCTTCCTCAAGCGTCATCGATTCTTATATTCGCAAAACTATGTCCCAATACGGACAACGCATCCAACACCTGGACAAATGAAAGTAACACCACTAATGATTCCAACAACAACAGTGACACCGAACCAATGGATGGGAGCGAGAAAAGCGATCCACTGCTCCCCTTTAAATTGCTGGATGGCAATGAAAACGCCTCTCCTCCTAGGAAAAAGATGACATCTAGATCCAGCCATAAGAAACAATATTTTTTAATGTTAAACGACCAAGTCAAGCTTAAGTGCATGAGCCCAAATAAAAAAATTGGATGAAAAAAAAATGACAACCATTCATCAAATGCTAACCTCATGAAGCATAGTCATCAGCTGGCACACATCTTCATGAACTAATGAGCGAACGAAGCAGCTCTTCTTGCTTGAGTTGCGCTGTGAATTCTACCCGACATACGAATGTGTGTGAATAGCACAGAAGGTGAAACGCTTCAATTTGCAAGCCCTGATGATGAGAGAGAATTTTCAAGGCACGTGCGCGCCAAATTATTTTACGTCGCTGCAGTTTTTAGCATTCCATCATCGCAACGATTGCAAAACTACTACTGCCACTTACACACTGTTTGGTCCAGAATTATAAATACCCAATGGATGAAAAGTTGCAACCATTTTAAAGGTGTTTAGTTTTGCAACATTCTAAACGTTTCGGCATCAGAAACTTGATTTCGCACACAAAATTTAATGGAACTTCTTTGCTGAATAATTTCACTTATTGAAAAAATCCCCGATTGCTCTTCACTACTTCAGAAAGACAGACGTATACTAAGCACTAATGAATATTTTGACGTGGCACCAATGTCACTGACAGTCATACCAACGTAGAAAAAAAAATTTCGATGAATAAGGGTTTCGTGCGAAATACAATTCTTTTTTTTTACCCACAGTAGTAAATTGCATTTAATTCCACAATATTAATTTCAATCTGTGTTCATGATTTCGAAAAAAATACACTCAACCTTGTTGTACAGTGAAAAACCTCAACAATTCGGTTCTCTTAAGGATCAATTAACGGATCTCAAAGAAAATATTTGATGAGAATAAAACGCACTTTATTATATGTGTACTTTTTCAAATTTTGGAAGTAGCGAAGTGGAAGCTTCGTATTAACGTCACCCAGTAATATCTCTGACATTACCCACCCGTCTTCTTTCACAGTTTGGAACTAGTAAAATATTTGATGTATTCAGGTATCCCAATTAATGCAAAAATTTGTCAAAGAATGGATCGATTGTACAAACAAGCTCGTAAGGGTTATATTGATTATTAAATTCTATACTCGTCAAGTGATTTCTTCCGGGACATCAGATTAGACATTGCGCGTCGGCAAAACTGTTTTAATGTAATATTCAAATCAGAGTGTACTAAACATCTGCTTAGCGGTTTTAGCAAAACAAATCAGTCTCCCTAGCAGTTCCAAATAAATTGCTAATGCATTGTTGAGTACAAGACGAAACGCCAAAAGAAAATATTGGATTCGGTTCACTTAGTTCCGCGGAATAACTTCAGGTTGCATTGCTTTGACAACTTTACACATACTCTGTTGATGAAAAAAGGTATGTTTACATGTCCCGCCCTGTTCAGTAGCAGTTGTTGCAGTATCGCATTAGGATGATAATTAGCAAATTGCACTCAACCACGCACTGGTACGGGTAGTATAAAACTGACAAAATAAATACATCTCAATTACATATTCATACATCATTTCTGTTAAACCGGTTTTTATTCATAAACAATACATATAATCAACGATGCGTTCATGGAAGGACAAACACTATGTTGAAATACTCAGCGAATATCGTTTGTTAGAATTTTGTGAAGTTGAAAGCGATCGGTGTCAATTTCAGCATATTTGGTTCAATGGACTTTGGCTTACGAACAAGTCCAGAAATGGACAGCACTTCATCAGACTTCACATACTCCGATTTGGATGAAACGTTATACTAGTTCTGTATGACAAACCATGGCTTTTTCCGCGAATGTAGGGATCAATTCGAGTTGACTGATTTTTTAAAAGAGCGAATGTTTTTCGCCCGAGTACTGATACCTTTTTTCCAAGAATTAAAAATTTATCAAAAACTAAAATTTAAAAGAAGCGCATCTTAATTCTTACTCGAGAATTTCTTATTTCAAACTGGTTATTAAAACCAGAAGTTTGATGATTGACTTTTTAAAATGAAGAATTATAGCTAAGGCATTTGAAAATATTCAATTTCTTACGAAAAATAATCATTTAAATACTCAATTGTGAGATGAATTCAGGGGTTTCGGTACCTCAAGGGTACTAGTTTCTGCTAAGCGTATATGACTTCTTTCATGTTTGTTTCATCTGCGACACATCAGTGCGCTAGCAGTTTATGTTATAATACACAATAAACTGCACTGTTGAATCGAAGTCGTAACGTTAAATACACTGAAGCCTTTTTATGCGAGTATACGTAGTGCATAACTCTGAAACTTCGCATAAAAGAAAACCGCAAAACTCTGAAAATACGCATAAAAAAACTGCATAACTCTGAAACTTCGCATAGAGAAAACCGCATAACTCAGAATATTCGCATAAAAAAATCACATAAAAAACCGCATCAAAAAAGACAAAGCAGCTTCAAATGTTTAAGTTTAAAGCAATGTATTTGTTCATAGAAACCCTTCTTCTAGAAGTAACCGTTTTTGAGATATTTAAACATGAAAATCGAACAACTAAGGATTTCGTTAAATTGCACCGTTTTAAAAAATCTACTCTCACAAGAACAGTTATTATAATTGTGATTTGGTATTACCTGTTACTTGCTAAAACTGCTCAATTCAACAAAAATCTGAATACTTTGAATTTCACTTGGAAATATTTCGATACACTGTTTTAATTCAAAATATTCGACTAGTTTTCTAGTTCTTGAGAAAAAATAAAATAAAATTTCCAGTGTATATTTTTAAAGTTTTTGATGGATACAATCATATTAGGTTTTACACGATGACGACACAAATGAACTGCCGATGAATCAAGTCCATCTTTGACAGCTGCCGTGTGTTTGTTTTGTTTTGCGACTGCAAATTAAAAATTGAAAAATGACGAAAAAGTGTTCCACAGTGAAAAGAACTAAAAAGATTGCCCTGTATGTGTTTCCAGCATCAAGGAGCGATATTTGTATTAGGTTTTTTATCGTGACGACACAAATGAACAAGTATTCATCCTTGACAGTTCAGCGGTACTATTTACAAACAAGCTTAAACAAAAATCGAAGAGCACATCTAAAACAATCATCTTTACACTTTGCAACTAGTCACTTTTATTTAATAAATATCAAAAACGAACCGTATTCAATCGTGAACAAATGTTTTAAAACTTTATTTAGGCGATACGGACCGTAAATGGTCTGATCCAATTTGTCAATAAACAAACAAAAGAAATTTCTGTTTACAAACAGTACTGCTGAACTGTCAAAATGTGTTCATCCGATTGAGGATAGCAGTGACGGTAAAAAACCTAATAAATCTGTTTAGTGTGGGGCGACTTGCAATGTTTAAATTCAAATGATGAACCTCTGATGAACTTTTAAACTGTAAACAAATACACGGCGGCTGTCAAAAAAAGTTCATTCTGTTAATTTTATGAGGTTATGTCAGCAATTTTTCAAATAACGGTGAATCTAACATTGACGGCAAATGAAGAAAAACATCGATAAATGTTTCGACTTTGGTTTCAAATCGTATTTAGAAATTATCGTATATTCTCAAATTAATTTATGATTAGTCGATTATCATTTACATTCAAAACGCATGCAAATTTTACCACTTTTCTTCTATATCCATTGAATAAATCAACATAAAAAGACTTTCGCCCTTCTTCGATTTATTTACTTTGTTCTAATTTTATCGTCTCATTTACTATTTTTTCGGAAACCATAAAAAATAAAGAAAACAAATAGTTTCGCCCTCCCTAACTATCAATTTAAGTATCGCCATGTTTGTTGACATAGAACACGGTGGGTGAAACTTACGTAAACAAATGGAACGACAGTGTCGCCCTTACTTTGTATGACTAAGATTGATATTTCTCGGTTGATTTTTCATTAGGGCGTATAAGCAAGTGACAGTTTATCTTTGTTTACTTTCTCTTCTATTAATTACCAAGCGTTTTCCACGTTTATCACTCAACTATTTGCATAAAATGATACCCGAAACTTTCGACTTTCAAACAGAGTAGTGAGATCAAAGAAAATCTTTTTAATCACATCCAGTGCGGTAAAATTTCATTTTCAATCGAATAATATGAGATGAAAATGAAATTTATGGCCACTGACCGTCAGCATATCCCTTCTAATTCATTTGACTTATGCTGCCAATTCCAAGTGAAGCTCCCAGCATTCATCGTCAGTTGAATAATCATACCTAGTCATTCGAAGTTTTGCTTGCTCAGTTTCAAGTGCAAAGTAGTCTAGCTGCTTCATAGTCTTCGCTCTTGGTAGTAAGCAATTTCGAACGAATAGAATTAGAAATGGGGTAAAGTGTTAAAAATGAAAACTTAAGGAGGAAACAATTAATTTATGTGTATTCTGTGATTGATATTTCAGCTATCTGATTAGTCTTTCATCTATTATCTTGAACCAATTCGAATGTTTACATGAACCTCATTTGAAGGCCGCTCTCACACTATTGAAAGAGATATTTTGTGACTTCAAGAGTTCATTCAACTGACGGTGGTTAAACTAAGCCTCGATTGAAGAGAAACGAGTGATGACTGAATGCTGCCCGTTCGGGCCGTCAGCAAACATTGTGTGTGTCAGAGAGTGAAGTTTACTGCAATAGAGAGATCGTCAATGTGTTCCACATTCAGTTTCAATTGAATTGAATGAAGTTTTACAGCACTGATCACATCACAATAATCGAAAGAGAGAGTGATTAAAGAGAAACTGTCACTTGATTATACACCCTAATGAAAAATCAACCGAGATTCTTGTAGAATCCGAATTTTTAGGCAAAATTGTAGGATTTTGAACCATTTATTGGTAGGAGAGAGAAACACGATTTGTATATTTTTGTAAGATTCGTCCTTCTTTGAAAAACAGCTGATGTTATGTTCGTGTAAAACCTAATTGCTGGAATTGACTTCTTGTTGTCAACGTTGACAGACTTCAGAAGTCATAACATGCTATCTGTAATACTGGAAGAGAAAAATCTTAATCCTTCGATTTTCTTACTGTACTCTAGCGATGTTAATTTTTCTGTTTTTCGATGTTTTGAATTTTCTTTACGTTTCGTCTTTGACACGTCAATGCAGAGCAGTTCAAATTGAACTGCCTAATGCAAAACTCGGCAGTTCAATTTGAGAACTTCACGTCTGCTTAGCGGTTCAAATTGAACTGCAGAGTTTTGGTAGTTCAACTTGAACTGCTCTGCACTGACGAGTTAAAGACGAAACGCAAAGAAAATTCAATTAATGTTGTTGTTATTTCTAAAAGGCACACTGCTTTAGCTCGAGAGATTATAACATTCAATTTTCATTTAAACTGTAAAAGAAAGTATTTTGATTTTCCCTAAATTCATTTTCACACGTGGTGAATTTATTTTGATGTTCATGCTGTCATTGTCAACTACAAAGCAAAATTTTGGTCTTGATTTTTTTTCAACGCTGCTTTTAACCCGATAATCTATCATTGTGCACTGGAAAATAATTCAATTCTAAAAAATATAAATGAGAAGCATTTTGAATATAAGTTCAATTAGCATTTTCGAAAAGATGTGTTTCAGCAGCCTGTCTCTGATGATTTATTTATTATTACGCCAAAAATTCAAAACTCTCTTTTTCATTAAAGAAACATTCAACAAAGCATAAATTTAAAAAAAAAATGCAGGTCTTTTTCACAATTCTCACCGCCGAAATTAAAGGGTTGAAATTTAATCGCCATGTTTCTACATCTGGCAGCACAGGTTTCATCATCGTTTGCGATCCCTTTTTCTATTCAGAATGCAAACAGCAGCAGTCTACTCGAACTGCTAAAAATGTACCGTATACGAAAGGTCTAGTTCGCTATAGGCATATTGTGCGTACGCTACATTAAATGGCTAGAGAGGGTATTTAAACGGGGAATGTTTAGGACCCTTCTGTTGTTCGTTTCCACCGTCCGGTAATACAATATGGTTGCACCACACCAGCGCATAATACCCACACCAATGCACTATGATTACTACCGTTTTTTTGCCTACACATTTGCTGATAAGGGGTGTAGAACGCGTACAGCAGTGTTCTTATATGTTTTTATTTCCCGACCCAAGAGATATTGTTTGAACAACTTACCTGAGGAAACGCTGCTCCGATGCTTCCTAAGTGGCTATTCCATCGTACACAAAATTGTTGGGACTGTCCGGAACTCATCGTCAAGTGTCTTCCTAAACACTAATATGCTTTCCAAAAGCGAACTACCTTGAGCTACTTGAGACTCTTGAAGGACAACTGTGACTCGTGCTGTATACTTCGCTCACTCACATCGACACTAAAAATACAGAGGCAAGCGCACAACACGGGTTCGGATTAGTCACGAGGGCTCTCCTCGGTTGTGGTCAACGATTTAATAGCAAGCGAACAAAAAAAATCGATATCATCCCACCCCCTTGCTAGTTTCTAGATCTTTTTCCTACACACTGGGGTGAAACGATAGACCCTACATGCGCTCCCCGCTTCCTTTGCTTCAATAGAACCGTACAGTTTCATCTACCACATTCACTGCTATCGTCGCTGCCTTGGCATGAGGTCAAAAGAGCACCCGAAAGTTCAAAGATCCCTTGGCACATCGCCCTCTGCAGTAGCGCGAGTGCTGCTTTCCGAAGACGATTGCGAAACGAGCGCAAGAAATTATCGATTTTTGTTTGCCTTCGACATGTACTTTTCCGGAAATAAAACTCACTTTGTCACCAGACACTTCCAGAATAGATTGTCCGTTCGATTATGGTGCATCGAAACAGTCTCTAATGTAGCTCGTCTTCGAACGATTGGAGACTCCGATAAGCAACGACGGTAGAGGAACCAGAACCCAGCGGACGCCGCGACGCCATTTTTGTGTTAGACACGACAGTACATCGATTTTCCTCCCATCAGCATCAAAGCGACGACGTCGTATTCTTCGAAAGGACTAGATTGGCTATTTGAGGTCACAACTTTTCCACATCAATTCACTCACGGTCGGACGATGAAGATTCTGATCCTGTTACGAAACCGAGGTGATTTTTAAACGCGGCTCGCAACTTTTTTTTATGGAAGGGACTAGATTGTGACTTTTTTGAGTAAACAATCAACACACTCAACGCGCAGCACGCAATAATGAACGTTTCCACCGAACCGACCACCCCTGCTTCTATTCTGCTACTAGTGTTGCTGTTAGTCTTATTGAGCACGAGAACTATACGATGAGTGTGAAATATGAATGATGTGAACTTTTCTCACGTGTGTTGTGTTGACCCTACTATCATCTCACGTATTTTTGTCATGAATGAACGTGCACTCTACCACAAATGTAGTAAACTTTTATATCAATCTGTGCAGTTTCCAATGAACAGAAAATACGATTTTGTGAAAAATGTGGTGTTTCATAAGTATATTGCATCACGCAGAAAAAATATTATAAAAATGAATAAATCCCGGATAGTACTAATGATTTTTTTTGTTGATATAATGACAATAAACAATAAACAACCAACGTTTGTTTGGGGCAACCATATTCTAGTTAAAAACAAGCATATTATATTTATCCAGGCGTTGGGTACGTTGTTAGCTGTAGCTGGCGTACCTAGTTCTACATACGGTACAACTGGTTCCGATGAGGATGTTTCATTGTTGTTAATAGCTGTCACATATGTACTGGTGTTATTTGGGTACTGGTGTTATTTGGGTCACATCTGTACTGGTGTTATTTGGGTGTATTTGGGTAGAGGAAGAACCGTTGTCCTTTGGTGTAGATGTCTTCTTGCCCTGTTTATCACATGGCTTACCATAGTGAACAACTTTTTAGTAATATTGACATGTAGCCATCTTCAATGCGTATGCGTGACAAATGTAAGCCATTTAGAATACCGGGGATAAAGTTCTCCCAAACATCCTTTTCGATGAAAAAAATCTCTATGAACAGGGACATAGTTTTGCGAAAATAATGATCAGGGACGCATGAAGGTCTTCTTCCATATACACTGGTATGTTGTAATTTATGTTTTCATGCTCCACATAGTGCACAGTGTTATCACAGACTAACAGACATTACAGTATGAGTAAATTCTTATAAAAATAATTTTTCGTGATGCACTAGTTCCACCTATATTGTACTGCGCGAACTATTTACTATCTGTACACCCCTTGTGTTATGTAAAAGTTTTTTTACAAGCTGGTTTCCCCTCGTTTGTAAACACCGATCAGCTGCTTGCAGGGATGCCTGATTTCATCAAAATATTTGAATATGAATCGTCACAATAAACTATTGGATTACGTTGATAATATATTTAACTTTTTCGCGATGTTGAAAAGTAACCATTTATTTGACTCAACGTTGTTCATCTAGACTATTTTTTATTGTGTTGGTAGTGTTCACCCGAAATTAAGTGGCGGCAGACCAGAAGCAAGTAAATATTGTAATAAAATGGGTTCGATTTTGTATTGCGTTGGAGGATGAGAAGTAGGCACAATTATGTATATAGTTTTGGCAATATGTATTAAATCTGTATCCTGCATGAAATTCGCATGGACGTATACAAATCAATACATTACAGGTAATTCGGTATGAATGGCAACTATGTTGGTAAATGAAAAAAATAAACACAGTCTAGATGACAGACAGGATGTTTTTGATTCTGTCTTGTTGCACTGAAGTCAATGCACACGTTTAATATCAAAATGCATGCGCTCGTTAAGTAAACCTACCAAGCAAATAGCAAATGTAACTTATTGAAATTTCAAGATGTTCCACAATTGTTCTTGAACTGTTGGTTATGTTAGATATGCTTAGCAAGATATTTAAATATAATCAAATCAATTGCGCAACTTATAACCGTTAAGTTTCACTTAGAGCATATCTTTCTGAATTATTCACATATTCATATTTCCTGTTATTTGGATTATATAAATTAATCTGTTGCGTGAGCCATTTTCTATTCAACACACTGTTACCATCGATGCCATATTGGAAAATATCGAAAAACATTTTTTAGGATTTTACAGGGTTATTTAAATTTCAATAAAAGTAAAATAATCCGAAAATTTTTCCGATTGTTTATATAATTTTCTAATGCATATTTTGAACACCATTCCAATGGTTATCATTAAAAATATTATTTTCTGTTATTTTTACAGATGTTGGAGCACAATCATCAAAACATATCGATTCGAAGGCACTTGAAAATTTCAGGTGTACAAATATATATTTCGCCATAAAAATGCAGTTCGTTGTCGATTTTCTTATCACAAAAACACAAACGATCAATTTTACAATTCTTTATGTTCAGAATATTAAAAAAAAAATCCATGTTTGTGTTATGAGCAGTCGTATTGTTGATTCTCAATAAATAAAACTTATTTATTAGAAATTATGTTTGGTGTTTTTGTAAACATCAATTCAATTCTTGTTTACATTACGTTGTAGGTTCTACGAGTTTCACAATTGTCATTCCGCTGATTTGATTGAAAAAAAAAAAAATATATATATATATATATATATATATATATATATATATATATATATATATATATATATATATATATATATATATATATATATATATATATATATATATATATATATATATATATAACACACGTATTCTTCAGCATGCTTTTACACTGTGTAGTTCGATTTGGTGTAAACTTGGCGATACTATATCTTCTTTCCACATGTTTTACAAACGCAAAATGGATGATAAAAATAAAATATTCAGTTTTTTCAGTACTTCGATTTACTCGATACACGCAGAAAAATCCCTGTTATTCAAAACAACAAAACGATTAGTTGTCCTTCAAATCCAAAAAAATAGTTCCGTGTAAGAAAAAAAACGTCTACCAAAAGTCCTCCGTTGGTCCAATATGTTGAGCCGATGAATGTCCAATAAATCGTCCAACGGGAGGCCGATTCGTTGCTTTCGTTTGTCGATTTTGAAACAGACCATTGAACCGTGCTCCATTTTGCTTAACAAACTTGGCCATTTTTAATATGAGGAGTTGGAGCCCCGTTAAACTAGTTTTACTGGAGAATTTTGGAAGTTTCTTACTACCTATTTTATAAAAAAAACACTTCATCTGGGCCCATCTGGGATCGATTCCCAACTCCGCTCATAGGGTCATAAAGTTTTTCTGGTCCGAAATGACAAAATTTTCTGGCGAATGACCTTAAGGTTTAAACACAGACTAACAGACATGACAGTATGAGTAAATTCTTATAAAAATAATTTTTCGTGATGCACTAGTTCCACCTATATTGTACTGCGCGAACTATTTACTATCGGTACACCCCTTGTGTTACGTAAAAGTTGTTTTACTAGTTGGTTTCCCCTCGTTTGTCAACACGGATCAGCTGCTTGCAGGGATGCCTGATTTCATCAAAATTTTTGAAAATGAATCGTCACAATAAATTTTTTAATTACGTTGATAATTAGAGTGCCTATAACCAGAGTGACGACATCTCATCCGTAATGCTGGCAACAATTAAAAACATTCCATTAGCTTTACATTGAATTGACAGGCCGTTTGCTCGTTTGGAACTGGTAGCTGTCATTCCAAACGAACAGCTGTCGCCACTCTGATTATAGTAACTCTATTGATAATATATTTAACTTTTTCGCGATGTTGGAAGGTAACCATTTATTTGACTCAACGTTGTTCATCTAGACTATTTTTTATTGTGTTGGTAGTTTTCACCCGAAATTAAGTGGCGGCAGACCAGAAGCAAGTAAATATTGTAACAAAACGGGTTCGATTTTGCATTGCGTTGGAGGATGAGAAGTAGGCATAATTCTGTATATAGTTTTGGCAATATGTATTAAATTTGTATCCTGCATGAAATTCGCATGGACGTATACAAATCAATACATTACAGGTAATTCTGCATGAATGGCAACTCTGTTGGTAAATGAAAAAAAAACACAGTATAGCTGACAGACAGGATGTTTTTGATAGGGCAACGTGGCGCCATCATGATACATGTGAGTACTGTCCCAAATAAAGGAATATTCGAAATGACCGTTAAAATGATTGAAGAATCTAATTTGAGTGTCCTGTCTGTTAGTCTGTGGTTTAAACTTCTATATTCGAAACAAAAAAAAAACACAACATTTCCTGTAGATTACTTCTACTTCACTTAGAAAAACGTGTACTAACTGTACGAGTATTTCGTTCAGTATTTCTTTCAGCAAACGCACAACTGTTTTCTCAGTAGGTTACTTCAAACCGAAATATCAAAGATTCAAACAAAATATGCTTGTTTGCTTGTTTCAAACTGTTGGTTGTTTAAAAAAAAAACAACATCCAAAACAGAATATTTATATTCACAGTACACTCATAAAAATATGATGGTAACAGTTACCATATGGGAGGTTACTATAACCATACGAGTATAGTGGTTTTCAGCACACAATAAAAACGGATGATGTTAACAATATGCAAGCTCACTTTTACTATGAATGGTTTTGGCTCTAGAATAGTAATATTGAACTGTAGATTGTATGAATAACTACTACAGTTGAAATGTTTAGCATAACCATGATAGCATCTTATTTTTAAATTGTACCTATTGTTTTAACTAGTGCCATGGTATTTTTGATATTTCGCTTTTGGTGCTTTCGAAACACGGATTATGGTGAATTTAATAATGGTGAAAATCACTCAAACATGCGATAATGCTCTAAAGCTATATTAATTAAAATTTCGATACAAGAATAACACAGAAAACATTAAAACGTGCTTTATTTTACTAATACATTCTTACACTGATTCAGCATTTTATATATATATATATATATATATATATATATATATATATATATATATATATATATATATATATATATATATATATATATATATATATATATATATATATATATATATATATATATATATATATATATATATATATATATATATATATATATATATATATATATAAATTATCTAGAAATTAAAAAAAAATATTTATAGTATTTCGTCAGCCTGTTGAAAACCCTGAATCTGAGTCAACTTTTTTCAGTAATGAAACAAGCGACCTGTAGCAATTGATTTTGATTTTTGTTACTTCCAATTGTTCATTGATGATAAATTTATCATTATTTTTTTAATACAGTATCCCAAACCTGTTCACAAATCTCGATAGGAAGATGAATGAGCCGTTGCTATGATGTATTTGGCTTGCTTTCATATTGCTCTGAACAATTATAGATGCAACACCTAGCTTGTGCAAATAGAGTGATTTTATCGCCGGAAACTAATTTTTGCCGCATGCATTTTTGCATGTTTGTGTCCTGTCTATTTGGATACCGTGAATATGTTCACCAACGCGCGGTCTTCAAGTATTTTCAAATAACAAAAGTTTACACCTCGTTCTGTCAGAAATGTTTGTTATCTATAGAGAAATTGACACATTTTTAATACATGGAAATAGCTATCATACCAAAGACATCATATTAACAAGATATCCAGCTCTCACATTTCCCGAACAAATCATTGGCAACATCCATTTTTGCGAGCATGTCGCCTCAGGTGAGTCCGCATCGAATCTTATACATAGAAGTAGGGGAGAGAAATGTCAAATTCGTGCGCGCCAAAATAGCAGGGCTGCGCACCCATACAATTGACATGATATGTTGAATGGGATACCGTGCGATGGCGTTGTTGAACTGAAGATTGATTTCGCTCCAAGCTGACAGGGTCTGCTATTACTAAAGTTGATTTCAACTAACGAATCATAATTGAATAGATTACCGGGAAAGTTGAAACTTCTCCAAAATTGTCTGTTTCCGATCTGTATCTTCATCATCTTCTGAAAGCGATATATAAGGACTTGCAATATTAAACTGTACAATAAAAAAGTTCTTTACCGTTCAAATATTGAGGATAAGCAAGATAATCGTCAATGATTATTTCAACCTCAATTTTTCCTTTCATTAATGTAGGCAGTACTTATATACAAAAATCGTTTGAAGTTTAGTCACCTGCAGTACCAAAGCTGGAATGTGAAATCTGCCGCTGTAATGAAGCTTTATGTGACACTAAAAAAAAGCAGACGCGGTAATTGACAATTTGTATAGCCGCGTTAAGAAAATACATAGTCGGTTTAAAAACACCATACGACGATGTTCTTTCTACATAAATTATGTTGATATGAAAAATATGTATAGTGCTTTCAAACTTGACAATCGCTATCCAACTATATGTTTATTCATGGTAACATTATTATATTCTGAAGAACTTACTCACACAGTAGTCATAACTATATCACTTCTCAACTTTATGGTGAACGAAAGCTCAATTTCACCTTACTTGTAATTGTCATTGGGACTTTTTCGTTTTTATTTTAATAATTGTCAGCATTAGCACGCCAGAAAAGCCATAAAGACAAATAGTATATAGTCAAGTAGTAGAGTTTTTGTTTTAGTGCTTATTACAATACAGATAGTGAATAATCTGATATCATGGTCGTTACTATTATTTGAGTGCATAGTTCAAATGACACAGGAACAGGTTGCGGTTACTGTAATATTTTTCTGAGTGTATCAACAAAAATCATTGTAATTACCCAAAAATAATAGATTTTTGCATTGTTTTATGTGTACTTAATATGAACACTTTTCCGGTAGCGTGTAACACGTATCGTTTTTGAACTTATCGATCTACCGTAGCGCTATCTGAAGTTTCGACTCGAAAAAAGGATTTGTATAAATCTGATAAGCCATAATTCGTGATTTGTAAATAGTGCGTACACTTGCATTGCTTGGCGTTGTAGCATTTTCAGCTGTGCCTGTTGTCTACTACAAATAGAGTGAGAAGAAGAAGATACTTGCATTGCTAAAACGTTTGGTGGCAATTAATATGGCAAAAACAACGAATGTTTATGAAAATCCGGTTGAACGGTTGCAACAGCTGAACTACTATGACCAACAGCGAAACATAAAGCCTGGCACATGCAACAAGGTACGTAAGATGTGTGTTATTGTAGAAAAACAACATTTATTGATTATAATTGATAATGAATCATACAAAGATATCTTCAAATACCTTTCCAGTTTCTACACGCCATCATTGATCCTGAATTTCTCCAGGAAAGCCACGGTACCAATGTGTTATCCAAACTGAACGAGTTGAACCTCAAGTATGACATTAAGCAACAATTAGTGCCCTGTACAATCACCTATTATCGCACCAATCAGCAAATTCTCACACAACAAGGAACCATGACCGATAAAACTATTGATCAAAAGTTTATGATTCACCTTTTGCAAGGCGAAGATGCGGTAAGGCAGATCAAAGAAAGGACTTTACTTTCGTACATCGAAAAACTTCAGGAGCTCTATCCGGGCAAAACCGTGTGCTTGCTAGTTTTCGGATTAGTCAGTTACTGTCGGAACAACCGCGGTTGTATAGGCCGCCGAGAAACGGAAATGGCATTAACGGAATTACAAATGTTTACTGGTTCGTCTCATCAGCTATTAGAAACGGCTGAAGAAGTAGGCGACTTTGTGGCTCAACTGGGCAAAAGTTTAGCGGAGCTTCCCTTTAAACAGCAGCAGAACGAAAAGTTTTGCCAGGAGCAATTGTACCTGGGTAACGAGAAAAAAGGCTGCGTGAGAGTCGAGGGGAAAGCGGGTTTGCATCAGCTGTATCAGAACCAGTTAATCAAAATACCATCGGTTACGTTGGAAATAGCTGAAGCAATCATAAATGTGTATCCAAGTTTGCGACAACTGATAGATGCGTTCTTGTTTGCTACCGATGGCCCTAATCTGCTGGCAGACATCCCGATTCGCCGAGCGGGAGGACCGATCACTTCCTCCATTCGGCGCATTGGACCCGAACTCAGTAAGAAAATATATTTACTTTACAGTAGTATAGACCCGAAGGTTGGAATTTGATATTATTGAGAGAATATAACCAAGTTTTTTCCGTATAAATGTACAATAGATATTTGAATTAATTTCTCTTGTTTATACACACAAAATTAGTTACATAGTTCTAGTGCAATAGTTGAAAAAACTATTCATTTCTTCTTCAACATGTTACTGCTGAAGTTGAACATTTTCTGAGTTCTCTTAATGCTCTTAGCTAACCTACTATCTGGATGAAGCGTTTTTTTCATAGGAGTACCACTAGATCCTTCTGTGGGACCAGACTCTTCATTCTGAGCAGGTCCTCGAACAAATTTACCCCTTTTGCCTTTATGTTGCTGCATTGGTTTGGATCCTCCTTGAAACCGTGAAAAATCTACCTTATCGTAATCGAAAGCAATCGGTTTGTTGGAACTTTGTCGGAAATCCTTGTTGTTGACTTTGTTTGGCTTTTTAAATTTTTTCTTTCTATTTTTTCCTTTATGGTTACCTCCGAAGTTGCCCGTTGTGTTGTGACCGCTGTTTGTCTGACTTCGATCAATATCTTCATTGTCTTCGCTGACCCCATTATCTTCGCTTCTGGTTGTCTCCGAAGTCGACTTAATCTGCATCGGGTATTCGCTTTTGGAGTGTTGATCTGCTTTTGCTTTCTTTTTAGGTGGTTCATAATCATTGAATTTAATTTTATCTAGCGATTCTGTCGCCTGTTCGCGTTCCCTTTTTGCTTTTTTGTCCTCCTTCCGTTTCATTGCCCTCAAAGACAGGTGCTCGGTCTTAGACGGGTTTGATTCCTCTTTGATAACCGTATTAGTTTCGTTGTCGTCTTTTTCCTGTTTTATAGGCTGTTGCACTGCAACCAATTCTGGTTCATTCTCTTCTTGATTTCGGCACGTTTCCAGGTGACGTTCGTAGGGTGTGTTGAATTTGCGATTTTTGTAAGATGGAATTTTCTCGTTCGTCGTTGGATCTTCAGCAGATTTCTGTTGAAAGAAGTAAAACAAACCATTCTGGAAATTGTAGACAAATTTAAGCGGGAATATCTTACGTTTCTCTGATAGTGTGACTCGATGAATTGAATGATTTTAGCATCTTCTTTTGTTGTGTTACACAGCAGGAATCTACCCTTTTCGTCAAATTTTCTCTGAAAAAATAGTCTTAAAATATCCAACCACAAATTACAACACTATAATATTGTACTTACAGTTTTTGAATTTCCAAACACAGAAGCTTCAGGTCGATCCTTGAGTAAGTCTACAACAACTTTTTCATCCATCCAATTCTTCCCAGGCGAACCTAACAGAGTGGGTAGGTTTATTTCCAAGTTTTCCCCGTGACTGTTGTCGTGCGGACAGAAAAGTGGATTGTTAATATCGAAAGTCGATTGAATTTTGTGCCGAGTGTCCATCTGTCGCTCAATGTTCTGAGGAACGGATTTGTTCAGAGGAATCTCCCTCGCCTTCAATATGATCTGGTGGATAGTATGTAAATGCTGCCGTACTAGGGAAGGCACCGGTGTACAGCAGGCAATTATGCCTTGCATTTCACGCGGCAGCTTTGACGCTATATCCAGAGCCATATGTTGCGGAAGGACGTACCCAGATGATTCGTCTTCTTGGCGCGCGGTTTTATCTCTCCAGTATAGAATCTCCCGGAAGGCAAACATCTGACGCTGATCGAATACATGCCGCGACCGACGATAGATATTCATAATAGCATCCTCATTGAAGATAGGTTTCACATACCGTTGCTTACATAGAAAGATAGATTTGTTGTAAACGGTTTGCAGAAAACTGGCCCCCTTCGTAATCAGTTCGTTACGCATGCAATCATAGATGTACAACAGATAGTGAGTATCCTTACGGGCGTACTCAATAAAATTTTCTGGCAGTGGTCGAATGCGCCAGTCTGCAAGCTGATAAGCTTTGTCCGTTTCAATGTTGCAATAATGTTTAAGTAGAAATTGTAATCCTACTCTCGAGAATTCCAACACCTGCAAAACAAAAGCTAAATGATTGTACAAATTTTGCGTTTCGAAATTCACTTACCTTTGCGGCTTCTGCAGTATCAAACATGTTAACGATATACAGACCCAAATCTCGTTGCAACCATTCGATATCACTGATCGAACCGTGCAGAACTTTCACCACTTTCGAATCCGTAAAAACTTCATTCAGAATTTGCAATTCATCCCGAAGCGCGAGGGTATCGATGATATAATCCTTGCTTCGCGTAGATATCTGCATCAAACAGGTGAAACCTTGAAATGTACGATAGGAATGATGCTCCAAATCGATGGCCAATTCTTTGGCTAACTTCAGCTCATCTAGAATATTTGGCACTTGTGCCCTTTTATCAATGAAAATGAGTGGTGTGTTTTCGAGTACTAACGGATCTTGCGATTGAACTGGCTTTAGAGCTACTTTTGAGGGTTCAAACCGGTCCAGTTCATATTCGTACGGATGAAGATAGCTGACTATATTGCCTGCATCGTCATACTCGGATAAGACGGCCAAAGGCTTCAATGAGTTCGGTTTTTCCTTAATCTTCGGCACGAATGGATTTAAAGCTGAATTATCTATCGGGTATCTGAAATTAACTTGCGGTCGAGCTATATTTGTTGCAGTAATCAAAGTAGCTTTAACGGACGTTGATGGTGTCGCTGGATTATTCCATGAACCGCTTAACCGATATCTTGGTTCAGTTGGTAGTTGAATTTCACTATGAACCAATACGGTTTCGTGTTTTTTCTTAATTCCTGCTATTTCGTCTAGATTTGAATTGATTCGCTCAAGTATTGTGTCGTTGAATTCCTGCATCAGTTCAAATTTTTCTTCGCGGTCACGCACCACAATATTTCCTTTAATTTCGTGCATCTTCAAAACGTCCGAAATGGTATGAAGTAACTTGTCGGCATGATGATCCATTATCCGAACAAATGACGGATGCGTGGAATACAAGTCGCGCGAGTTTCCAGCAGGCATCGAGAGTACAGCTTTCATTGCATTCAGTATTATCTTCTGACCATTCTACGAAAATACAGAAAAAGTTTATTTTATAAAGATTGATTGATTTCAGATTATCTTACGTCCGTGTATTTCCGAATGGGACTAGAATCAATCGGCGGAGCTGAACGATTTTTGGACACTTCACTGCCATTTGGAGTTTTATCTGCAATGCTTTTATTGCCGTGCTTCATTTTCTTTTCACGTTACTGTGATAATAATTTTTTCTCGGGTTTTTCTTGCAGAAATATACAACAAAATATCGTCAGTAGCAAAGCATACGTGATCTAGTCGAATGTTAAAAAACAAAAGCACGCTTCGACAATAAGGACTGTCAAGTTTTGTCGACTTTTACTTGACTGTGAAAGCCCATGCAGCCAAAGATCGCCTATTTTCAGCAGCGATGCCATTTTTGCTGATTTACCTGTATTATACAACTTTTTGCTTGCGCATGCGATTTTTGAACAGTTATCAAAAATTAATTACATTTTTATATAAATTACACGAAGAAGTAAATCGAAAGTTGTTTAACATCTTTGCAATTATGTTCGGAATGTTTCGTATTTAATCGATATTATATCCCAGAATATGTTGTTTTCATGTCATTTATTAATCATTTCTGTATAAAATGTTCAAAACGACGAATGTAACAATGAGAGATTCTCTTTGTTTACTTTCTCTTTCGATTATTACGGTACTATTAGCAATCCTCCTCTCCAGGTATTTACAGATAATAATAACTAAAGCTATCATCTTTCAATCTGCATTGAAGAAATTCCCGAAAAAAGCAGGAATATTTCGCAATAATCGAAAGAGAAAGTAAACAAAGAGAATCTCTCATTGTTACATTCGTCGTTTTGAACATTTTATACAGATTCATTAAGATTATTTCAGTCGAACTTTCATTGAAATTTCTTTCATACAAATCATCTGCTCTTACAGTCATTTAAAAAATCAACCGAAAAACAAATGCAGAGCATCATGTCGAAACAATAAATTCCATACTATTCATAACATGAGCCCTATTTGATAACAAACCAATTCAAATCATGCGTGTGCTACACTGCGCTAAATTCTCATTTTTACATTATATGGTATTCTAATATATTTGCACTATTGGAAATTTCAATGAAAATTACATGGTGTATCAATATCATGTCAAACATATAAGATAATCATATAAAACATAAAACTTTTCTTAAAGTTATTTTCATAAGAATTTCATATAGCGAATGGAATTTCTAGACTCAATAAAATTTATTAGCACCCTCTATAACAACTATTAGATATTCACACAACATATATTGGGACAATTGTAAAGTGCATATTCTATTCAATCAGAATTTATATGGATAGATATTTATATATATATATATATATATATATATATATATATATATATATATATATATATATATATATATATATATATATATATATATATATATATATATTTATCGGTTTAATTTTTTGGGCATGAAAAATTATATATGCTTTACATACAAGGAAAAGTTCAAAAATTGTTAGTTCATACTTGCTTATTCAGATTTGTTCGAATACGTCTCTGGCAATATTAGGTCAGTAATCGATGAAAATGTAAAAGAGGATACTTCCAGAATGTGGAATACATTCCAGAATACAAGCCCTATTTGATTCAGAGTAATGCCAATTGGGATTACGAGGTGCATAGAATAAATAATTTGTATTTACGCTTAAGCGTCATAGTATTTTTGCCTTATTTTTAATTTTTTAATCATAAATAGTCTCTATGCATAGATTTTAAAAATGGTAAAGCTACTTTATAGAAAATTAATAAAATATCACATATTGTTCATTGTCAGTATCAGTAATTCTTATTGGTATAACACGTAAAATGTTTTACAAATCTCAATAACATTGTTTAGCATTCTATCCATATAATATATGTCTTCGTTCCAGCAAATTTGTGTTTGTTTCCAGTGCGTATGATCATAATCATCTTTCGGTCATTTAGTTGATTCGCACGAAAATGGTTTGTCGTTTTTCAAAATGTTCCCCTAGAGGATCAATACACTTTTGTATACGCTTGAACCAATTTTCATAACATTTTTTCTACTCTTCTTGAGGTACTCCCAAAACATGGTTTTTGAACGCATAAACAGTTTCTTCAGGACTATAGAATCGCTCTCCACGTAGTTTATTTTCCACGGAAGGAAACAAATAGAAGTCGTTAGGTGCCATATAAGGACTATACGGCGGGTGGCCCATCAATTCGATGTTTGGGTGCTCAAATATTCGGTTCTTTGAGCCGATGTGTGAGAGCTTGCATTATCATGATGAAGAATGATTTTGAGTCTTGCGTTTGTTTTCCGAAAAACTTCTGGCATATAAATGGTTGTGTACCAATCAGAATTGACGGTCTTAATATCCTCTGAAGCAACGGTAGCGATAGTTCCATTTATACCGAAAAAAGACACTATTTTCTTTGAAGTGTTTCGAAAGTGAACAACTTTTTTTGGATTTGGTTCTTCTTGGAATACCCATACAGTCGATTGCTGTTTAGTTTCGGTCTCATATGAGTAAATCCACGTTTCGTCATATGTGTGTAATACACCAAATTTAAAGCATCGCATATCTTTGCACCAATCGATACGAGTCTTTTTTGAGAACTTGTCAAATTATGTGGGATCCATTCATCGGCAGGCAGTCATGTCCATCTCCTCTGTGTGACGAAGACCAGGTAAAATTTCTCCCCCCGCACTGACAACTTCAACGAGAGCTCTTCTCTTTCACATATATACACAACTGTTGTATAAAGTATGCACGCATCATGAGTGCGTTTGTTTATTTCCTTTTACCTCTTCCACTGAATCGCACCAAAGTGATAGAGCATTAGCTAATAAATTCTCGGAGGTGGATGCAGATACTTTCACAGAGGTGTACACGCCGGTGAGCACTCTGCAAAAAAATCTGCAGCAAAATAAAACAATTTATCGTAAAATTTTCGGTTTCCCTTGCAATTTTTTTATAGCAAAGCCAGATCTACTCTCTATTGATTGAAGTTCACAGAAGTGTTCGCTCACCATCACGCGCCAGTGGTCACTTGGGTGTTTTTAGACGAGAGCGCGTGTGAGCGATTCATGCGAAGAGAATGTGTTTCACTCGCGCCAGCTGCTTTAACCACAAGCACACACTCAAATGCTGTCTATTCGACACTGAGAAGAAGTGCGCTTTCCTCTTTGTGCGATGCTTCGTTTTTTGCATCCTCGGTGTGGACAAGAATCTGACGCCAGCGTGTATCACTCTGGTGAAATGCCATCTCTGTCGGCAGGTGAACTACGGCAGCGATTGAATTTGTTATACCAGTTTTTACAGTCGTACAGGATGGTGCTACACTGCCAAAAGTCGAACTAAGTTGATTGAAGCACTTTTGTCTTGATAATCCACGACGAAAATCGTAATAAATCATTGCACGAAAACGCACACGATTCCATTGTTTTTTTTGCTGAGGTAAAATTTGCAACTCACTATAAACAAAACCAATAGCGCTCAAATGACAGAATGATCTGAATATGGTTATGATAAAAAATGCCAAACTTTATGATGGAAACGTCAAATCCACCTACCGTCAATATACCTACGTATTAAAATCTGAAGTCATATTCAAACTCAAAACTCATACATTTGTACATGGATGAGCGCATATATATATATATATATATATATATATATATATATATATATATATATATATATATATATATATATATATATATATATATATATATATATATATATATATATATACATATATATATATATATATATATATATATATATATATATATATATATATATATATATATATATATATATATATATATATATATATATATATATGTATATATAAATATATATATATATATATATATATATATATATATATATATATATATATATATATATATATATATATATATATATATAATTAAACCGGCTGTGTAATGAAACGACGATGAACCGATCGCGATATATGAATATTATTGAAAAAATATTAAAACTTAAAAAAAAAAATTCTGTATACACACACGCTATTATAAAATAAATTATAAGCCTCAAGCATTTTTTATTATGCTCGTAAGCCTTTAATGATCACAAAAAATCTTGATTCGAGTACAAACATTTAGTATCTCAATATTGTTTAATATCAATTTCCTGCAGGTTCCCTGATTTGGATCGTAGCAATACAAGGCTCGATAAATCGTTCAACACGGTACCAGTACTGAAATATAATTGAATATTATTGTATCAACATTTAGTACTTTCATACCAACGGTTACATATTTCTTTCCTTGCAAAATGATAGTAATTAAACAGCAACACTGGAATACTCAATTTTGTACCGCTCCAATTATTCTCACTTTCCTTCTCTCACATTGATTATTACCGTGATATACCAAACTTGCTATGTTCTCCCTTCGTTCTATCTTTTCTTTATTGAACAATCCAATCAGCGTGGTCACCACGAGATAGCGTTATGGTGATTGTTTTGACATATCCCATGTATTTAGAAAAAATTTTGACGAATGTTGGCAGGACTCCACATTATCGACTTCACCATCTTCGCTCGTCAACTGACAGGCGTCAGTATGACAGATGCAGGCTTTAGTATTGGTGACCGGACATGAGATCAGACTAGTTCAGTTCTTCTTGATAGTCAGAGAGATGATATACATACTCGTGCACCTCCAGTGCTCTATATTTTATAATGTATAATTAGCACATAAGCTTTTAATTCGTTCTAATAAACAGTATTGTAACAAATATCGTAACAGTGGCGACGAGTCGGTCGTAAAATTCGTGCCGGGAAAAAAATTTGTGTGCGGACATCCCGCTAAAAACGTATTCTGCGGATCAGCAAACAGTGAAAATTGTGCACATGGCAACTAATCCAGTAGTAAACCCTGCAGCAGGTGCCGGGAATCAGCAATCGCAACCGAACATTCTCACGGAAGCGGTTGTAAGCATCCTCACCAATCAGCAGGCTCTGATGAGACAAATGTCACAGCAGTTGGCCGCTACACAGGCAGCCTTAAAGAGTTTGTCCCGAGATGAGGTTATACTCGATTCGCTTTCAAGCGACATGGCGGAATTCGTGTATGACAAAGAAAATGGGCACACATTCGACGCATGGTTTTCGCGATATGCAGATCTTTTTGATAAGGATGCGGGAAAGTTAGATGACGCCGCAAAGGTACGTTTTTTACTTAGAAAAATGAGCCCACAAGACCACGAGCGTTACAACAGTTTTATTCTTCCAAAACTTGCTCGTGAGTACACGTTTTGTGAAACAGTCGAAAAACTAAAAGCGCTGTTCGGAGCCACAGTTTCAACATTTCGACGGCGTTATAATTGTCTTCAGACTATTAAGGAGGACGAGGAAGACTACCTTGCCTACTCATGCAAAGTCAACAAATCCTGTGTCGATTTCAAGCTTTCGCAGCTGACAGAGGAACAGTTCAAATGTCTAATTTACGTTTGCGGTCTTAGGTCAAGCAAAGACGCAGAAATTAGAATGCGGTTAATTAACAAGCTCAATGAAGCAGCAGACATTACCCTTCAGCAAATCGTTGAGCAATGCAACAGTTTAGTGAATCTGAAGCAGGATACCGTACTAGTGGAGAAACTGTCATCAGTTAATTACGTGGCACACAACAAACGTTTGCCGAATCCAACACGTCAAGCAAGTGGATGTGGTAACGATCGTGAGCAGCCACGAACACCCTGCTGGTCCTGTGGTGGAATGCACTTCAGCAAGGACTGTCGATTTCGTGACCACAAATGTCGTGATTGTGGCAAGCAAGGTCACCGTGAAGGTTATTGTTCCTGTTTTAGATCAAAATTGGCGGCCAACACGTCAACCAAAAAGTTGCTGATGAAAAAAAGGAAGCAGCGTGAGCATTTAACAAAAACCGTAGCAGTGAAAAATGTTGCACAAGGTCGGAAATTCGTTGCTGTTTTATTAAATAATGTCCCACTTCGTCTGCAATTGGACACTGGGTCGGATATATCCATTATCTCGCATCGCTCGTGGATCCGGATTGGTCGTCCGCAAGTAAAACCAGCATTATGTCGTGCTAAAACAGCATCTGGGGAGCCGCTAAAACTCGTCTCGGAGTTGCATTGTACTGTTACCCTCAATGACGTCACCAAAGAGGGTAAGTGTTTTGTCGCTGCTCCTAATGTAAATCTCGATATTTTAGACATCGACATGATAGATTTATTTGGTTTGTGGAATCATCCAATTACGTCATTCTGCAACCATGTCATCACTTGGAAATCCAAAGGCACAGCAGAGTTACAAGCACAATTCCCTGACGTATTCACTGACAAGATGGGCCTATGCAACAAAACGGCAGTGAAACTCGTTCTCAAGGGTACACCAAAACCGGTATATCGTCCAAAACGTCCGGTAGCATACAGTATGGAAAACGTAGTAGAAGATGAACTCCTTCGGTTGGAATGCAACGGTATTCTGAAAAAAGTTGATTTTTCCGACTGGGCAGCGCCTATTGTTGTTGTACGAAAACCAAATGGAACTGTTCGAATCTGTGCAGATTTTTCCACAGGCCTAAACGCTGTATTGGAGTCAAATAACTATCCACTGCCTTACCAGAGGATATTTTCGCGAAAATGGCCAATTGTCGGATTTTCAGTCACATTGACTTATCCGATGCTTATCTGCAAGTACCAGTGGATGAAGCCAGCCAACCGTTTCTCACCATCAATACCCATAAAGGCCTTTTCCAGTTCACGCGACTATCGCCCGGTATCAAAGCAGCTCCGGGAGCCTTTCAGCAGTTGATGCATTCAATGCTTGCTGGTCTCAAACGCACCACTGGTTACCTGGATG
This sequence comes from Malaya genurostris, assembly GCF_030247185.1. Lineage (NCBI taxonomy): Eukaryota > Metazoa > Arthropoda > Insecta > Diptera > Culicidae > Malaya > Malaya genurostris. The sequence goes on along the minus strand of NC_080570.1, from coordinate 64,029,957 downwards.
ACATTTTGGTCGGAGGAAGCACAGAAGAGGAACATCAACACAACCTGCAGATGGTTCTTCATCGTTTACGTGATTACGGTTTTACCGTACGCATAAACAAATGCAATTTCTACATGCATCAGGTGAAGTACCTGGGCCAAATTATTGATGCTGATGGAATACGACCGGATCCAGACAAAATAGCTCCAATCGTAAACATGCCGCCTCCACATGATATTTCAACTTTACGATCATATCTCGGCGCGTTAAATTATTATGGGAAATACGTGAAAGATATGCGTACTCTTCGACAGCCTATGGATCAGCTTCTTAAGGAAGGCATAAAATTTGTGTGGTCACCAGAGTGCCAAGAATCGTTCAACAAATTTCGGAATCTCTTACAATCACCGTTACTGTTGACGCACTACAATCCAAGGTTGGAAATTATAGTATCTGCAGATGCATCAAACGTCGGACTGGGTGCTCGAATCGCTCATAAGTTCCCTGACGGATCAGTAAAAGCTATTTGCCACGTGTCTCGCAGCTTAACCGCAGCTGAAAGTAACTATAGTCAGGTTGAAAAAGAAGGACTGGCACTGATATTCGCTGTGACACGATTCCATCGAATGATTTTTGGTCGTCGGTTTACTCTCGAAACCGATCATAAACCGCTGTTAGCAATATTTGGATCAAAGAAAGGCATTCCCGTCTACACAGCTAACCGGTTACAGCGATGGGCACTAACGCTACTCCTCTACGATTTTAATATCTGTTATGTATCCACAGACAATTTTGGCCATGCTGACGTTCTCTCGCGGCTAATGAATCGTCACGTTCGACCCGATGAAGAATTCGTAATCGCTCATCTCGAACTAGAACATAGTATTCGTAGCATCGTCTACCAGTCAATACAAGCTTTACCACTTTCGTTCAAGCAAGTCAGAGATAGAACCACATCCGATCATGATCTGCAACAAGTCATGCGGTTCGTCAACGATGGGTGGCCCTCAAAGAAAGCAAGTATAACCGATGCACAAGTTCAACAGTTTTACTTACGGCGTGATGGACTGTCCGTCGTAAATGGATGTCTTCTTTATGGTGAGAGATTGGTGGTGCCATCCTGTTCCAGAAAACGAGTGCTACAGCAGTTACATACTGGGCATCCGGGAGTTGAACGCATGCGATCAATAGCCCGACAGTATGTGTATTGGCCAAACATCGACGAAGATGTTTCGAAGCTCGTTCGATCCTGCGGGGAATGTGCAAGTGTCGCTAAAACCGACAGGAAGACAAACCTTGAGTCTTGGCCGGTTCCTGAAAAGCTGTGGCAAAGGTTGCATCTAGATTTCGCAGGTCCAATGGATGGACAATACTACCTCATTCTAGTCGATTCCTACTCAAAATATCCAGAAGTTGTGCGAACTAAGGACATCACGACAAAAACAACCTTGCACATACTTCGTGGAATCTTCGCCAGATATGGACAACCTGAAACGTTAGTTACAGATAACGGGCCTCAACTAACTAGCGAGCAGTTTGAAGCTTTTTGTGATACTAACGCTATCATGCATCTGAAAACTGCACCGTTTCATCCGCAATCAAACGGATTAGCAGAAAGGTTTGTTGATACGTTCAAAAGATCACTCAAAAAAATCACTTCAGGGGGAGAAACACTCGATGAAGCAATCGATACCTTTCTTCTCTGCTATCGTTCAACACAGTGTCGCAATGCACCAGATGGGAAGTCTCCTGCTGAACTCATTTTTGGCAGGCCAATACGAACATCGCTTGAATTACTACGTCCACCTACTCCTGCGCACAAGTTTCATAATTCTAAGCAAGAGAGGCAGTTCAACCGGAAGCATGGAACGAAGGACCGGAACTACAATCCCAAAAACTTCGTGTGGACTAAAGTGTACCGAAACAACAAATGGAGTTGGCAAGAAGGAACCGTAATTGAGCGTATAGGAAAAGTTATGTACAACGTGTGGCTTCCTTCAAAACGAGCCCTTATTCGATCCCATTGCAACCAATTGCGAAGCCGATACGAAACGGAGCAGCAGAGAACAGAAACGGAATCAGTGGAAGATTCGCCTGTACCACTTACAATTCTGTTGGACAGTTGTGGTCTGAATACAGGCACATCGGAACCGGAAGCCGAAACATCCTTCGTCTTACCAGCCTAACTAAATGAGAACCTGCAGCGTCAGAGACAACATCGACGTACACGTACACCACAAAACAATCAGCACCGGGAATCGGTTCACTTACGCCAGTCTTCTAGGCTACGAAGACCACCCGTGAGGTATGAACCCTTTATTAAAGAGGGAGGTGTTGGCAGGACTCCACATTATCGACTTCACCATCTTCGCTCGTCAACTGACAGGCGTCAGTATGACAGATGCAGGCTTTAGTATTGGTGACCGGACATGAGATCAGACTAGTTCAGTTCTTCTTGATAGTCAGAGAGATGATGTACATACTCGTGCACCTCCAGTGCTCTATATTTTATAATGTATAATTAGCACATAAGCTTTTAATTCGTTCTAATAAACAGTATTGTAACAAATATCGTAACAACGAATTTTTCAAGTTACTTGAATTTGAAAGAATGCAGATGGCAAAACCTTACAAATATTGGTAAGAAAAATGATTATTCACGTGTTGTCATCAAACATATGGGCCCTCATTACCGTTCTCACTTCCACTTTCACATTCACTTCACTTACATGTCACTTCACTTGATTTTTCCTATTACCAGTATCACGCATAGTGAAGTGATCACTGTAGTGGAAAAAACTAATATTTTCGACAAAATGTTGGTGGCGTGATGTTCATAATGACATTAAATTCATCCAAATAATTACTTTTGTCTTTGAAGCGACTTCCGTGCTAAAGACCTAAATTCACTTTTCTCGATTTTCACCGTGAAGTGATACCGATAATAAGGGTCACAATCACTTCACTTGGTTTTCACCGTGTAGTGATACCGGTAATAAGGGCCATGATTTCAAATTGTCAAATACTCTTGACAATCTCGGATGAAATTTGAAATTTTCAGTTCACATACAGATTTGATTTAAATGATAAAACATGAGTAAATAGACTAGTCATAAAACTTTTGATCATAATTTACCAATTAATCTCAAAATCCAACCCAAAAAACAAGGAATGTCCCAGATATGAAAACAGTACCCAACCTCACTTCTTCGAATTTGGCATTTCATGTTACGATTTCTCCATAAATATCAATCAAACATACCACGGAAAGTTACTGAATCATTAATGATCGATTTTGTTACCAAATTTTCACACGTTTTTGTATGTTAGTATTCGATTCATATGGAAAAAAATAAAAACCCTGCATTTTGTTCGAATCTTCAAGCAAAATCTGGAAATTATCACCATCGCTTAGTTCAAAGCACGCCACTCGGGCAGCGCATCGATCGCGGAAGAGTTGCTTGGATTCTTCAATAGGGGACCTTACACGAGAACCACAAATGTCATTTTTAATGAACGTGTAAGGGTAGCTATGACGAATACTTTTTACAAGTTGGAATGTCATTATCTAGTCGATCATTAAAAATAGCATTAGTTGTCCTCGTGTAAGGTTTCCTTACCACTGTTTCATCCGTACCTGAAATGTGCCCGGTGTACGTACACGATAATTCGAGCCAACGTACGAACTGTGTTCGGAATTAATTTGAACATGGGCTCGCAGTAAGTTTGAGGTGTGTGTTTGAGGATATGTGCTTGAGGTTTCGTACACAGGCACAATCGTGCCAATGTTCATGGGAAGACTGGCTAAAACATATTATATTGCCTTACTCTAAGGTTTTGTTTTGGCAGACCCTGTCAGCTTAGAGTGAAATCAATCTTCAGTTCAGCAACGCCGTCGCACGGCATCACATTCAACATATCATCATAAATCAAATAAACATAGATTTCCGACTGTACGGTGACACTAACAGCACCTCTAGTGAGAAACGGGTGTACTTTTTTCCATTAGCTACTGTGGTTTTGTTAAATGCGCAGGCAACTTTATGCATGCATTTTAGGAGCATTTACGCACCCATTCTCCACCAGACGGTGCTTTTGCTGTCACGGGTTTCTCAACTACATTAGTATTGCACTGGGAAATCTATGTTTATTTAATTTATGATATCATGTCAATTGTATGGGTGCGCAGTGCTGCTATTTTGGCGCGCACGAATTTAACATTTCTCTCCCCTACTTCTATGTACGAGATTCGATGCGGACTCGTCTGAGGGCGCCATGCTCGCAAAAAATGATGTTGCCAATGATTTGTTCGGGAAATGTGAGAGCTGGATATCTTGTTACTATGATGTCTTTGGTTTTGGATAACAGAGCAATATAATCTTTCCGTCTAGTCGGCGATAGGGATAGCACAAGGAAGTTATCTTGGACTCATATTCCTGATTTACATCAACGTCATCAATACTTGATATAGAAACATCAGAAAAAAATTCTTACTACACGTTTTAAACGTTTTTTTTTATTCTAAAACTCTAACGCAAAGCGTTCGTTTTTTTCTTTTGACGGTCTTCCAACACAAATTATTACCTTTTCTAATAGTACAATTATAAACTTGTTTTTCGTTCGGGTCATGTTCTATCAATTATTTTGCTTTCTTTGCCTTTGTTTTCTTACTTTTAGCGGCAGCTTTGCAGCGTGTAATAATTGCGAGGACGATGGCTGCTGTAAATCCAAGTACTACAAATCCGAAAATGCCAATCACACAGTAAAATAATGCTGTATATTCATTGTGCAGCGTTACGATTATTACGGGAATATATTTGAGATATTGTACAATTTCTCCAATAAGTGCATCGCTGAAAAAATAATCACACGAATAGTAATTTTTTTATTGAATCTAGTCAGGACTACTAACAATGGCGATGTTGGAATCGGAACATTTTCCGGAGTAGTGTTTTTGTACCAATCTTGGGCGAATTTTACGAATGATTTGATGTCATATTTGCCTATCTCGTATCTATAGAATTTACCTTGACGCAAGCTGAAAATACATTACTAAGAATAATGACAAAGCTATATATGCCATTTCGCTTACAATATAAATGAAGGAACGACTTTTACACCAAATCTCTCCGCTGTTGCGCTTCCCTTTCCATCTTTCTCAATCAAGGCCACATTCATTCGTGTCTTAAGATCAGCGGCAACCGCTTCCCAAACGGCAGTCAGACGTTGACAGTCGACACAATTCGATGTGTAGCTGTAGTACGGCACGGAATATTAGTCAAGACGACGCTAAACATGACTTCCGTTATACTTACAACATAATAAACCAATCGCCCGTTGTTGCTCCACTTGACGCTTGAGTAAGATGCTCAAAATTTTCATCCGACAGTTCTTTCACATTCGGATCCTTATTCTGCACTAGCTTTCCAATGAGAGAATCTTCATTAGCTGGCCCGTCGTACAGCAGCGGCACGCCATGGCGGAAAAACACTATCGCTGGTTCTTTTGTGGGACTGTACAATCGTACCAGTTGACTATTAGTGGCCTTAACGATTTCTGCTTCTAAATTGTCCCTGACTTCCTGGTCAAGCTTTTTCAGTATGTTCTCCAATTTATCACATTCGTTGCAGTTTTGCTTTGCTAAGTGGATAAAGTTTAAATGAACAGCAATAGATTGAATGAAAAATTATTTTGAGGTAACACTAAATCTCGACGTTTCATGCAATTTGAAGATTTTTGGCTTCGAAAAAAATTTTCTATTTCGGAAATCTCATGTACTCCCCCTTATGGTAATTTTCCAAGATCGAATATTTTCAAACCTTAACCGCTGGGTAGAACCCCTTACCTATGTCCGATTTAGCTCAAATTTTGCATGAGAACTTTTTTCGAGGTGCTTTTGCACTTTTGAACAATAGCGCTTAACGAAATTAGAGGTGATCCCAAAATATTGGCACTCATATACATTAGAGCAATAAAAAGCCACGTGTTTTGTCGGTTACGTCACTTATACCATTATATCTCCGGAACCAAATGTCACAGCCATTTGATATTCAAACGTGATCAATGGCCCAATAGTAACTTTGAAACGAGTCTAAGCTTGTGAAAATCGGTTAATTCATCTCCGAGAATCTTGCGCGGCAAAAAATCAACGCGTTTTGTCGGTTACGTCACTTATACCATCATATCTTCGGAACCCAAAGTAGCAAACATTTGATCTTTGAACTTGATCAATGGCCTAAACACTTGGATTCGGCTCTAGCATCTTTCGATGGCTGCAGTCATATCTTATAGATCGTAGCCATCTCGGGCCTTTAATATTTTTACTGTATTTCAACGACGTCAACTTTACTCTAGAGGGCCCTCGTCTATCGTTTGCCGATGACGTTAAGATCTACTATTACATTCGAAGCCCAGTAGATGCAGGTTTTCTTTAACGACAGTTGTTGAGCTTCGCCAAGTGGTGTAAAGTAAACCGTATGAAATTGAATCCTGACAAATGCTCGACCATCACGTTCTCGAAGATGAAAGAGCCATTTCATTTTGATTACTTTCTGGAAGGATCCTCGATAGTCAGAACGACGTGTGTTAAAGACCTGTGTGTGTGTCTTTCCGTGTGTCTTTCTCGATGAGCAACTGACATTCAAGCAACACATCAGCTATATCGTTTCATAAGATTGACTGTTTTGCTCCGCGAAATTAATATTAACGTCCGACCCCGTGCTCTTCGCAACAGTGCATTTCTTCGACTTCCTTTACGACGAACTAACTTCGGAGCTAACAATTATATTGTTGACGTGCAGAGATCATTCAATCGCGTTTCATTAGGATTTGACTTCAATCTATCACGCAGTAGGATACTTGGAATTTTTTTTTGCTAGAAATTATCATTAGGACCATAATGTGTCCGTTGATTATACCTAAATAAATAAATAAATAAATAGTAGCTTTCAAACGAGCCTAAGCTTGTTGAAATCGGTTCAGCCATCTCCGTGAAACTTGCGCGGTAAAAAAACAACACGTTTTTTCGGTTACGTCATCTATACCATCATATCTCCGGAACCAAAAGTAACAGCCATTTGATCTTCGAACTTGATCAATGGCCTGACAGTAGCTCTCAAACGAGCCTAAGTTTATTAAAATCGGTTCAGCCATTTCTGAGAAAATCGAGCGGTAAAAATATCTTCGAAAAGTGCACACTCAGACATTTTCCGATCTCGTCGAACTGAGTGGTATATAACACTATGGGTCTCCGAGGCTCCGTTCAAAAGTCGGTTTCTCCAGCAATTCGAATACCTTTCTATAGAGAGAGGCAAAAACTACCAAAATAATAATTAATTTTCTAATCGTATCCATTTCTTTTATTAAAACTAAACTTGGGCAGTGCTTCGGTATCATGTAGATTATTTTTCGAACAATCGAACAATTCTTGTAATCGATAATTATAAACGCGATTTATCGGATCAATCGATTCGTAAAAAAAAAGGATTGATTGATTAGACGGAAATTTTAGAAAAAGACTTTAACATCCGGTTTGTCTACTTTTACTGACAAGGCGCGTTACAAAATGCATTATTACTGAACAGGATATACGTTGTACACAGAGGAAAAACTACACGTAGAGAAATGTGTTATGTAACGCCTCTTGAGCATGTTTAAAATATATTTTGTTACTTTAGTAGATTTATGATTTGATTTATGTTAATTTCAAGCTAGATTATGATTGTTTTGAACCAACTTCTCCTTCAAACATCAACAATGATCTCTGTTTGATTTCAATGAAATTTTGATCTAACCAAATGAAAAATTTATTTGTTCCGGCTGAGTTTCGTGTTGAAATAAACTAACTGTTTGTTACATGTCAACCAATGTTGAATTGATATTATGATGTCCATGTTGATTAAAGTGAGAGGGTAATGTCTGAGACATAACTGGATGACGTGAATACGAATAAAACTGACATGCTTTTTCACATATTCGTATATCGTAAATCACACGCACTAGCAGTTAGCTTGTGTGGATTTCGCTAACTTTAAATACCTCACTTGCATAATTGTAACGGTACACACGAAACTTCATTCGGTATTTTTCCATCTTTTGACGAAATTGGAACAGTCGAACTACCGAACATTCTCATTCTACTGATACGTTGCTTATCAACCGAAATGTATTATTACTTTACTTTTGAAATCAGATATTTTCCTGGTTTAAGTTAAGGTCGTGCTGACAGGCCCGTACCCAGGATTTCGTTTCGGGAGGGGCCCAAAGATAAAAAAATAATGTTACTGTAGATTGCTTATGTACCTAATTCTCGGTGTGCCTCTTCCGGGTGTTTTTAACAGACACTTCAAACTTTTCCACTAGATCTGTTATTGTATTACATTTCTTCACGTTTACTGTCTTGTTATTTCTGCAATACATGCCTCAGATCTTCTAAATAATTATATATCTGTTTTTGATTTCGGGAGGGGCCCGGGCCCCTCGGGCCCCCCCTTTGGGTACGTGACTGTGTGCTGAGTTAATATTTATTGTCGATGTTTTTGTGAGGTTTGAAATCTGGGTTACTGGACTCGTATGGAAACGTGTATGCCTTTTTGTTGGAACATGTAATTAGATTTAATGATAAGAAAGTTAATTTTTGTTCTAGGATTCTTACGGGTTTTCCTTGACAAGTATTTCTCGAGAGTTTTGTCAAGTGCGTGTAGTCTGCGTTTTGTGGGAAAGTAAATGTTGGATTTGATTACTTGAGAAAGTAAGTGGAAATGTTGTATGGATATTCATATCACAGACTGTTGACAATATCGATGATGAAATAAGAAATGAATATACAAGCTTCGAACCAAGTCTTCGTTCAATGAATATAAAAACTTTTTGTCTGCTGAGAAAAAATGAGAACACCATTGGTTTAACATTTTCTTTGCATAGAACAATTGGTCTGCCGCAAATGAGCTTGAGAAACTATTACTTTGCAATTCTTCAATCTCATCCAAAAACATAAAAACTGATATGCAATAAAATTAAAAAAAAAATGAACATAGAACTCAATATTTAGGGTAACAGAGGTATTTTGGCCACTTCATATATTTTGGCCCACCTAACAAACTATATGGATTTAATCGATGTTAAGTAACCCATGTTGCATCAATTTGAAGCTAATCACATTGAAATTGTGGAAGGATTTTTCAAAGATATTCGAACATTTGGTAGACATTTTTACAAAGTGGGCCAAAATAAAATCAATCCTAAAGTGGGCCAAAATACCTCTGTTACCCTACATGTGCTTGAAATTGAAATTCCACATCGTAGAAGTTACGCGTTTTTCGCGCGGTGCGTATCCCCCGCGTAAAAAGAGACCTTAGTGTAGTTAACATTTTAAAATATATGAAATTGAAATTATATTTTGGTGATTCCGAAGGCTAATCAAATATTACAAACATATAACAAATATATTGCATTGAATATGAATATTGAACGTTCGTTGAATTTCTCATTCTAAAAACTTATAATGTTAGAATAACATTCTCTCAACATGATTTAATTACAAAAAAAATCGATTTAGAAAAGAATACAGATAAAAAAATTCTTTCAGGATAATTTATATGAAAATATCTGGCATCTCTGCTCTCTTCTCTATTTTTATAATGATATTGTATAGAAAGCTTTACACCTTCTTCGATATTTCTTGGGATTGATGAAAATTAAAAAAATCTACATGCCATAAGCAGTAATCAGCTTATAATTAACATTGTGTTTACATCAATTTTAAATGATGAAAAGACATGTCACATTTCTTACTTACAAAACAATACGATCAGGTTGGAATGACTGTGGAATAACTTGACGAGATCATCATCACTGACGGTAGCAAGGTCAGTGTCGGCTTTTGTTTCTCGCAAACCAAGTGCCACTAAAACGATAACCACAAAACAATATTTCATGGCGCGCAATTGGACGGATTACGTTTTTTTTTAAAGAAGACGCAAATTTTTATCACAACGTAAAATAGTTCACTGTACTTCTTCAGAGATCATGAAAAACAATTACAATGTTACTGACGTTGCCGGGAAGTAATTACTAAATAATAGATCGTTCAGTGATGCCATACTATTGAAATAAAAGTGAATTTCTTTTTGTTGCGTGGGCTATTTGTCGACATATCCGAATGACAATTAGCAATGACCACCCCTTTCATCATTAACCTACGAATGACAGATAAAAAGCACAAGGAAAAAAGATTGGAAAAGTTGATGTAATAAACGTGATCGAATTATTTAAGCTAATAAAACGAACGAATTGCTGTAAATCACGGTAATATTTGAGAATATATAACATATTTAAGTTAAACCCATCGCATGCTTAAGAATTTTTGCGTTTTGTTCAAAGCGTTAGCTCGTACAGAAGTTTGACGTCTTAAACAGTTCTGGATCCTTGAAAAAAAAAATTACGTTTGATTCAGAATTTGCTTTTAGTTGATAAGGTCCATTTGGCATGCGAATCGTTTATTTTTGTTATATAATTCATGATAACAAAGGAAAAGATTTATTTAGATTTAGAAAGCCACTTAAAGGATCGATATACAACCTATTTTGTTTAATTTAGATATCTACTCGACTAGCGAAATAAAGTAAAAATTAGATTAGATGGAGGAATATGCTCGAGAGCCATGTCCTTACCGAATTGTGGATGATTGCGGAGGTGCTTTTGCCATGGGGTGCATAGGTGGTGGCGTATTCCAAGCGATAAAAGGATTTCGAAATGCCCCCTCTGGCTTCAACAGGCGATTGGTAATTTTCTGTTTATTGTTATACTGAATCAAACTAACACAAATTGGTTTTTAGATTGGCAGTTTAACAGCTATCAAAGCCCGCTCCCCAATTATTGCTGGAAACTTTGCCGTTTGGGGTGGAATGTTTAGCACAATCGATTGCACTTTGGTACATTTCCGGAAGAAGGAAGATCCCTGGAACTCGATAATTAGTGGCGCTGCGACAGGAGGGATATTGGCAGCTCGTAATGGCGTTGGAGCTATGGCCGGAAGTGCCATCATAGGAGGGGTACTACTGGCATTGATTGAGGGTGTGGGGATTATGTTTACGAGGCTGTCAGCAGAACAATTCCGTTCACAACCAATCGCGGAAGATCCGTCAGCATTAGGAGATCCAACACAGAACGCTTCCTCGTCAGGGTCGACATCGTCCATGCCATTCGGTTTTGGTCAGTCAGGTCAAAATTATCAATAGGATTGGTTATCCTTTTTTGTAAGGTTTAGCTCGTACTGTTAAATTTAGAACCACGTGTGAAAAATCTGAATGATTGCTGTAGATCTGCTGTGTACTTGTGCTAGATTAAATGAATGGAATGTATCACACAAAATAGGCAGTCGTGATTATATGCCAGTGGGATCATTGCGAAACATTGCGTGACGAAAGGGACAATCTTTCCAGTCTAATCCAAAAAGTCACTGTTTACTTCCTGTGATTATTGTCTGAAAGTGACTTCCTCTTTTCACCTATGGATAGGGAACAGAGGATCGACTAGAAAGGAAACATAACCCTTTTATTAGAATACAATAGTTTGTGGGACGTTCGTGTGTGTATAGGTCTATTATAAAGGATTCAGAAGGCTAACAAATTCTCAATAAACAATTCTGAGAGTCTTTCGCTTTAAAAATGAATCTGAAAATACACCTCTTTGTTGTAAAATTTGTTTTATTTTTCTTTAGAAGCATTAGAAACCCATTTACATGATGATTTTATTTATGACACGGCTTGTTACAAGCCAGGTGTGATATGTTCGGGTCAAGGTCCCTAGTATCAGTAGGATCGCAACAATGGTTCTGTACGCCATGATTCTGATGAGAAGTCTGTTGAAACAAGGTTAAATTCCAAAAAAAGGAATTTATAGGGTTGTTACGGTCACGCGGATTTGGCGCGGTTTCTGCTAAGATTTTGATGCTATGACGCGGGTTTCGCGCGAATTTCAAAAAACATCATTCTACCAAATTCTTTGCAAATTTTTGAAACTTGTGAGTTTTATGAAACCCTAAAAAATTAAAGATGGGCGAACGTTTCAGCAATTGGTCGAGATGGCCGAATTTTCCCTTGATAAAACTAAAATTTACTAGAAGGCGGTTCTAGCCAATGTTTTCTTCAGTGGACAAAATTTCGATTTTATGCTTTTCGATTTCGAGTGATACAAGTTGCTATTTCAACATTTTGCACTCAAGGATATTGATGTCAGATGAAAGATATCGTCTCCAACATTTTCAATTGTTCTTTGCGTTCTGGAATTTTTCCTGAAATATGGAAGAAATCATATGTGAACAAGGGTTTAGTATCCAACTACCTTGGAATTGTTGCTTTGTGCGCTGTATCGAAGGTGTTTGAAATTATAGTTCTGGATTTTATAACACATAGTTGCTCTGACTACATATCAGAGACTCAGCTTGGATCCATGTCAAAGCTTTCAACTTCCCCTGCTGCGTTCGACGAAATAAATCATCACATAACGATCTCCAAGTTAAGTAGACTGGGATTAAATTGATCATTTTTTAATTGGCTTCGATCATATCTAACTGGTAACGAAATGATAGTGAAAAAAGGAACATGTACAACTTCACCAAGTGCTGTTACATCTGGAGTTTCTCAAGGAAGTCACCTTGGACCGTTCATAATTTTATTGTATCTCAACGATCTAAATTTTTCGATCAAGTGTATAAAACTATCGTTCGCTGATGACTTTCGTATTTCATATTTCAAAATGGTTTAAACGCCACTAAATGCTCCGTCGTCTCTTTTTGTAGCAAAAAGTCTGTATTAATTAAGGATCAAGAATAAACCAAGTTAACTTGTGTATTACGTACAATTTATTCAGTAGGTATGTTATAAATTATTATATGCAGTGCAACGAGTTTATTAAAGTGACTTGCAGGATTGAGTTTAAAACAATCTTTTTTAACAATAATTTATTCTCAAATGAATGTTAAGCCTGACATTTTGTATGATATATCAGTTTTGAACAATTTTTCACCAACGTTTGAAGGAAAATTGCCTACATTTTATGAATATAGATTTTAATTCCCTAATTTAAAAAAGTTGGCAACACTGCTTCAAATCATTTGTATTAGATTGCGCTACACAAAATAAGCAAAACTAAATATTTTCTGTTACAAAAGTAGTTTTCCGGAAAAAATAAATAGTTTTACGACAACATGCCATTTCCATTGCCTTTCGCATGTTTAATTAAAGGTATGGAAAAAAATTCTGCAAGAGGAAATCCATATAGGAATGTGTTTGTTGCTAATCAAATGTGTCAGTGGAAGTAAGCTGAAACTGAGATAATTTTTCTCGAGCAGTTTTAAGGAAAACCGAAGAGTTCTAGACTAAGACACTTTTCTTGAATTACAATTTTAAGCAGAATGAACTGATTGGTTTAGTTTTCAACCATATGGAAGATTTATTGATTAAAATCAGTAAAAGAAGCGCCGGAGTTTGTTTTTACGCACATATTGTTGACATCACTCGTACGCTTGCAAAATGTCTTGCTCCTTAACTAAGGGCATCGAAAAAGATGAAGAATAAAAATGAAATCGTTTTCATTGGGTTTCTCGAAGTGACGTGCTGTATGCGGACTTATTTATTGTGTTCATATGAGGAGCTTACGATCGCTTCACTCGAATATCGCGCGTTTTAGTTTTCAACTTCGCGCGTTTTAGTGTTCGACTTCGCACGGATTTCGCGCGTTTTGATTTTGAAATTTTTCGTAACAACCCTGAATGTAATACCAAGGTTTTGCGCTGTTATACTGTCAGTTTTAGTTTCAATTAAATACCTACTAGAGCTTCGCTACACCAAACAACCACGCCACAGGAAAAAATCCTTCGTCGTCACTTGTAAATTCTCCATAATTGAAGCGACAAGCGTCTGCTATATCTAAAACAATCACTCAATTCTTAGATGTATGACGTTATCATTTGGTAATATACCGCATTCTTGCCTCAACTATGGGCTTATAACAACAAACACATAGTTCATGCATTTAAGGGTTAATGGCATGCATGGCATTTTTGGCTACCTTGGCAGCCGTGGGTACCAAATGGCTACCAGGACCGATTCAATGACGGCTGTCAAAGCCAAAATGACATAAAACATTCGCTTGTCATCTAGTCGCATTTCCACCGATTGATTTAGCTACTTATTATGATTTTTTACAGGATACAGGTTAGTTGATCAATAATCCCAATAAGCAAAAAAAAGAATGTTAGGTAATAATTGAAAATTTTTTTCGATTCAAAATAAATTTCCCGAACATAAAAAAAAATATAAATGAAAAAATAATAAGAAGAACGCTCATTTTCACATGCGGTTCTGGTGAATTTGGCTGTCAACAGTATGGCAAACAAATGGCAGCTACGCCTCTCTCAGAACCGTAGAAGTGAAATCCTGGTGTATACGGCAGAGATGTCCATCTCATCTGTGTGACGAAGAGCAAGTATAATTTCTCCCCTCGCACTGACACCATCAACGAGACCTCTTCTCTTTCACACATATACACCACTGTTATATAAATTGTGCACGCATCATGTGAGCGCATTCAACTCTAGTACTGGATCACACAAAATTGCTAGAGCAGAGCTCTGAAATTCTCTGAGGTGTATGAAGATTCTGTCGCTGCAGCTGAGGTCTGAAAAACACAACCAGCGATAATCGTTTTTATCACGTTCATTGGCCAATCCATAACGTCGCTACTAGTGCATCACTACATGAATTATGCGCGGTACTTGCGACATCATATATTCCACGTAGAACGTGATAATAATTATTGTCGCTGGAAGTATTTTCCAGTTTTCAACTACATCGAGAATATTTTCTCTGAAGTGTGCACGCCGGTGAGGATTCTGGTGTACGGTTCGCGTAAGAGAAGCATGGGGCACGCATATTCAGCAAAAGCGCAATTTTTCAATAAAATTTAGTTTTTCCTTGCTGCGAAAAAGATTGTCATAGCAAGGCCATCGTTACCTTCTATATATTTAAAAATTAAATCACAGAAGCGTTCGCTCTCTAACACGCACCACTTGGGTGTATTTAGACGAGAGCGCGTGAGAGCGATTCATGCGAAGAGAATGTGTTTCATTCGCGCCAGCTGCTCACTCCAATTCGCTCACTCAAATTCTGTCTGTTCGACACTGAGAAGAAGTGCGCTTTCCTTTTTGTGTGTTACCCGCAGATTTGTCTCAGTCGCGAAAACCAGCCAATTTCACGAAAAATGCGCAAGGGCGTACCTTTACAATTCACACAGGAGACATAAAAGTAAACAAATCGAAAAAGGGCGAAACTCTTTTTTTGTTGATTTATTCAGTGGATATAGAAGGAAAGTGGTGAAATTTGCATGCCTTTTGAAGACAAACTAACAATTCATAGACTCAATTGTGTAGCGTTTGAATTATTTTTGTGAATATACGATAAGCATGCACTGAAAAAACATTTAAATTAGAAGGATAGTTGAAAAAACAAATCAGCAGTACTGGCCTCACTGCACAGCTACGAACCACTCCCTTGGCAGACGCAGCTCGAACCAACGGATACCTTCTTCCGGATAACTGTCAAAAGCACAAAATAAGAGAGAAGGAATTGGAACAGTCTTTCTGACTTGAGCATCCGTGTAAGAAACACGCATGCGGGAACACCCGCAGCTGCACAGCAGAACTGCAGAGACTTAGTGTGTCGTCAGCAAATCGGAACGACGAAACAAAAGGTATGTGCAAACTTTGGTCATCTTAAGCCCAAAGTGACGCTAGTCTTTATAGCCGGATCGAGAAGTTCCCCGCCACGGAGCACACGGACCCGAACATACAAAGTGCGGAAGAGAAAGACGCCAGACACATTCATTGGAAACCCCAAAAGGTGAGACAAAATTAAGCAAATTAAAAGGCACGCAGGCAGAACTCATCTGGTTCGCCATTCCAGGGTTTTTGTTTTTCCTTTTCATCCTATTCTGCGGAATCAGTCATCGACGACTGACTCGATCTTGGTCCAACCATCTTCAACGTGGACGGTTCCCTTCTACTTGGAGGTTAAGCGCGACTACACGGCAGAACACGAGGAGGAACCGAAATTATTACACTGTGGTTCTGGAAGCCGGATTGATTAGCCGAGATCGTGAGTCACACACCGACATCGATCGTATTTCCGACGGAGGCGTTTGGACTAGTGGCCTCGTGCGAGACACAGGAGTTTTGATTGGTGCGATGAGATTGGGTGCGAGCGTGACGTCATCGCACTGATAGTGAGTGATTTGCTGATCGCAAGCCGGAGAGTAATTGGTCTTCGTCGCGGATCGATCTCCGACCAGACAGGCGCTTGCGGCTTAATTACCGTTGCGTTGCGCGCAGAATATTGGAGTAAGAGCCGTAGCGGGATTGTGGACTGAGCGATTTCGAGCTTCGGACGATAGTTGTTGGCAGTGCTGACAATGACATCGGTCGGATAAGGACGATGGGGATTCGATCGTCCAGTGAGCAAGGCTTCGGTACCGTGAGTAAAAGATTTGTTGTGAGTTTATGGAAGATGATAGCGTAGGAAAATGATAATCAGGGTAATAGAAATGTGTAGAGCTGGATAGCGAAAGAAGTGCTTTAGGTTTAGAGAAAGAAAGTGAGGAGGCGGAAAAGTAGATTGGAGTACATGCTCGAAAATATATAAGCAATATGAAACGATACACAAAATGATTTTATTTGGGCTAGTTGGCTTTCCGTCGCCGAAGGAAGAAATTCCTATATTTTACATTGGCGCCCAACTGAAAACCCCATCTATTTAAAAAATTTATATTAGAATTTGAGTTTTGTGATTTGGGTTATAGTTTGTTTTAAGCACATTTTGATTTGTGAATTCAGTTCGATCTTTTAAGTATGGATTATACACACTTAATCGATGAAGAAATTGATTATGAGTTGGCGTTGAGACATGTAGTCAATATAACCGCAAAAACTCACCGCAATAGAGTGCAGCTTTTACTTAAAGCAATCCGCGAAGATGAATCGCGAAACATAGTACGAAGAAGCGTTGATCACGCTATAACCCCTTCGGAAAATTTAGAGTCATGTCGAATTCAGATTTATGAACTTCAAAAACTGGTTGAAGTTGCTCTTAGAAATATAAACATTGAAATGCTTGTTCAATTACGGTCGCGTATCGCACATTATCGGTCTCGTTTATCACTAATAAATCCGCCGAGTGATCGTTTAGAGATGCACAGTTCATTGTGTGCTCTAGTTAAAGTGATGGGAAGTGATGTTAGAAGTGTATTAAATAAAGCAGTGACTCGTGTGGTGCAAGGCAGCAGCATAGCACCAGCACAACAGAATAACACAGCAGTCGATAGCAATGCGACAACGGTAACCGCAGATGGGCAGCATAGATTGGAACCACCCTCCACCTCCCCTCAAGCTGCAGGACAAGCAAGCAGTTCATCATGGTCGAACGTTACCGGTAGGAGATTTGATGGAAGTTCACATTACTCTCCACTTCCATTAGGAAATCAAAGAAACTTGGTGAGCAATACCAATACGAGAGGGATGGATAGCGTGCTCCAAGATAACTCGCATCTGAATCAAACGGGAGCTTCGAATGAATATTGGCCCCCACCACCGAGAAGACAGCAAGAAGAGAACCCAACTGGCAATTGGAATCGAAACAATGTTTGTCGCAATGCATGGGAAGAATACAACGAATTACGAGATGATTTGCTTCGACATCTGCTACGACGAGAATCAAGACCAACGCAAGAAAGAGGCGAAGACAGACGCATGCTAAAGGCAGTACATAACTGGCCTTTCAAATTTCGAGGAGAAAAGGATACAACATCGTTGAACATATTTCTGGATCGGGTTGAGACATTTGCCAGATCGGAAGGCATGAATGACGACACTTTGTTGTCATCAATTAAGCATTTACTGCAAGAAGATGCGCTTGATTGGTACGCTCGAGCCATGGCGCAGAACAGATTAAGCTCCTGGGAAGCATTCAAGCAGGAGATACGCAAGGAATTTCTACCAGCAGGATATGCACAGATACTACGTTTGGAAGCTTGCTTTCGCTTTCAAGGGCAAAATGAAACTTTTGCGAAATACTACCGAGACATCGCAGCTCTGTTTCGATTTGTGACACCACCAATGGAGCAAGAAGAACAGTTCTTTATCGTCAAGAAAAACATGAACGCAGACTACGCAGCGATCGTCACCGCAGCAAGGCCTCATTCACTGCAGGAGATGGTCGAGATTTGCACGAGCTATGATGAAACCAGATTGCTTTTGAGTAGACAGAGACGACTTCCAGTACCACACAGCGCATTGTTGGAACCTAGTTTCGCAACTCCAACGGCTACAGTAAAATCACCGCAGACAACGCAGTATCATCAACGTTTCGCTAGAGTTCACGCGGTACAATCAGAAGAGAATGCTGCAGAAGAATATGGTTCCGTTGAGGGCTTAGAACCAATCTCCGAGACTGCTCAATCACAGGATGAAAACAATCACTGGTCTTGGAAACTTGATCAACTGATGGAGCAAGTGTGCGAGTTAAAACTGCAATGGTCAACAAGACTCCCCAGAACGTCGAATTCCCAGAAGACGGAACAACCAATGCAGCAACATAGAGACGCGCGGCAACTGGCACGGCCGCCAACAACCGTTCAAACGAATACGCTGCAAAATCAACGGCGATTTCCAATAGCCGTAAAGCAAGAAAGGAGGACGGAAGCTAGACAGGAACAGCATCCATCACTGATACAACAGGAAGACATTTCGGATTATCGGCGACTAGTATTGATTTGCTGGAATTGTGATGAAGAAGGACATCGTTTTATGGATTGTCCAAAACCACAAGCAATCCTGTTTTGTTACAGATGTGGAAGAAAAGGATACTCCTTACGCAGCTGCTTTACTTGCAGAACAGACACGGGAAACGAAGAAGCGGAGAACCGACAGTAGAGGGAGACGATTTTCCGCAGCAGTTCGAGAATCCCTCAGCAGTTCCTGAATTTAAAAACATTAGTTCGATCATCATCAATCTCGGACAAGACAACCGGCCGCATGCAGTCATCAGTGTGCTAGGCAGAAACATAACAGCCTTATTAGACAGCGGCGCTAACTGTTCGTTGTTAGGAGGAAGCTACGTGAAGTTGGTAGAAGAACTCCAGTTACGAGAAGGCATTGTAAACGGTGGCATCCAAACAGCTGATGGAACTCAGCACAAGATAAACAGCTTCACTCGATTGCCTATCGTATACAACAATCGGAATGAAACGTTACCGGTACTCTTGGTTCCCACCATTCCAGATTGTGTGATTTTAGGAATGAATTTTTGGGAGAAATTCGGAGTAAAGGCGATTTGCTGTACACTTGAAGCCGATTTCCAGAAAACGAAGTCTACAGAAGAAGAGTCGATGAAAGTCCTGACAGATGAGCAGTATCATAGACTTCAGCAAGTGATAAAACACTTCCCGAAAGCAACCGGTGACAAGTTAGGAAGAACCTCCATGTATGAGCATCGGATCGACGTCGGACAGGCAGTTCCGCATAAGCAGCGCTACTATCCAATGTCTCCATACGTTCTAGAAGAGGTAAACCGTGAAATAGACAGAATGATAGCATTAGACGTGGTTGAAGACGCACTTTATTCACCTTGGAACAACCCTTTGGTAGCGGTAAAAAAGAAAACAGGCCAATACCGCGTCTGTTTAGATGCTAGACACCTAAACTCCGTCATGGTCAACGAAGGATATCCAATACCGCAGATATCATCGATCTTGAACAACCTCGGTGGATGAGCTTACATATCGTCGCTTGATCTGAAGGACGCATTTTGGCAACTACCGTTGCATCCAGATTCGAGACCTCTAACAGCTTTCACAGTCCCGTCCAGAGGACACTTCCAATTCAAAGTGGTTCCATTCGGATTATGCACGGCAAGTCAAGCATTGGCACGAGTAATGACACAACTGTTTGCAGATATGGAGCCGCAAGTATTCCATTATTTGGACGACATAGTTATCTGTTCTAAGACGTTTGAGGAACACTTGAAAACCTTGGAGGAGGTAGCAAGGCGATTGGAGCATGCGGGATTGACAATATCAACAGAAAAGTCTAAGTTTTGTCGTCGCGAAATCAAATATCTCGGGTACATTCTCAACGAGAGCGGATGGAAAGTTGACGAGGACAAGATAGCAAGCATCGTTAAGTTTCCGATTCCATCAAGCAGAAAGGAAGTTCAACGATTCCTCGGTCTCTGTAATTGGTATCGTCGGTTCATCGGAGATTTTTCAAAACTGGCCGCGCCAATCACAGAACTCACGAAGACAAAAGCGAAATTTCAATGGAATCCACAAGCAGAGCAGGCGTTCCTGAAGCTGAAAGCAGCGTTGGTATCAGCACCAGTATTAGCAATGCCAGATTACACAAAGCCATTTGATATTGCATGCGATGCTAGTGATGTGGCGATAGGAGCAGTGTTATCACAGAACATAGATGGAGAAGAACATCCCATTTGCTACTTTTCACAAAAACTCTCATCTTCGGAAAGGAAATACTCAGTGACAGAGCGAGAATGTTTGGCTGTAATTCGTGCTATTGAGAAGTTTCGAGGATACGTCGAAGGCACCAGATTTACAGTATACTGTGATCATGCAGCATTGAGTTATCTGAGATCCATGAAGAACCCAACAGCGCTCATGAGTCGATGGTTGTTGAGGCTTAATGCATACAATTTCGACATCAAGTATCGGAAAGGTAGCATCAACGTCGTTCCGGACGCATTATCGAGAATTGTTTCTAGCATGGTGTTTGTGGTTGATGAGGTTGAAGACGATTGGTACAAACGCCTGAGAAAGCGAGTGATGAACAACGGGGACAGCTTTCCTGACTTTCGATTGATAAGAGATGAACTGTACAAAAACTGTCTCTGCAAGGATGAGCTTGGAAACACAAGTCACAAATGGAAGAAGGTCGCTCCAAAAGAAGAGCGAACCGATATCATCAGGCGATATCACGATTCACCAACAGCCGCACATCTAGGTTTCTTCAAAACATGGCAGAAAATTCAGTCTCATTTCTACTGGCCAAAAATGCAGCTAGAGATTGGCAAGTACGTGAGGGAGTGTAGTACACGTACGCAAGGCGAGCAAAGCTCCGAACACTCGAATGCTTCCTACAATGGGCAAGCTAAAACCGGCTAGACTGCCGTGGGAACTGATTTCGATGGATTTTGTGGGCCCGTTGACAAGATCAAAGCGAGGAAACACCGTTATGCTGGTAATTGTTGATTGGATTACGAAGTATGTCATCGTGCATCCCATGCGATCGGCAGATGCGACAAAAATGGTAGAATTCTTAGAGAAGGAAGTGTTTCTGAAATTCTCTCGTCCAAGAATAGTACTGAGCGACAACGGAAAGCAGTTTGAATCCATGGCATTCAAATCTTTGCTAGCACGGCACAACATCGTTCACATGAAAACGGCGTTCTACTGTCCAATGGTTAACAACACGGAGAGGGTCAACCGAGTTCTCGTGACATGTATACGTTCACTGTTAGAAGGGGATCATCGTGAATGGGATGAACAGCTTCCGGCGATAACGGCGGCCATCAACAGTGCCAAAAACGAAGTAACCGGAGTCAGTCCACACTCAGCGAACTTCGGCAGAGATCTCATTCTTCACACGGACCTGTACAAACAAGTAAGTTGCTGTCGAGACGTCAGGGACGGGATCGGACTTCCTCCCAGAAAAGACTGAGGATGTCCACACGTTACCGTTCGGCGAGAAAACGGATTCAAGCTAGACCATAGCTTGAGTTATGTCGACAACCAACAGAGAATCACTTGAAGCACCACGAAAATAACTTTCTTCAGGCAATCCGTTAGCGTACCGAGAGAAAACGCACCCAAGGACGAAGATAATAGCCTTCTTCAGGCAATCCGTTTGCGTATCGAGAGAAAACGCACCCAAGTACGAAGATAATAGCCTTCTTCAGGCAGTCCGTTAGCGTACCGAGAGAAAACGCACCCAAGTTAATGCAGCTTTGAGGGAACCATCAGGAGGATACGTCGATTACGGAAAATGAGAACTCAAGAACCAGATAACAGTACAAACAACACAGGACAATAGCGATAGCGCAGCTAGTTGGCACAGAATGGAATCGCACTGGGACAAAAACTCGCGCACAATGATAACTGCAAATGGACGAAGCAAAGCGCCCACCACTTTCGTAAACCGCGAACCTTGGTTCAAAATACTAATGTATGACCGTAGAAGAAAGATACCGTGAGAACATCGAAGCCTTCGCAGGCTAGCCGTTTGGTCAGATCGGGAGAAACTGACAGTCGTTGAACAAGCTATGAGCAACACCAGTTACCAGTTAGTGTTACGATAAAAGGCACTCAGTAAAAATACGTTTTGCGGAATCACATTACAATTCCTGGATTGGTGTCGAAAATTTTCTCAGATCCAGTGTCCAGATAATCCATAAGATCGTAAAAGAAACAGTCGCATCAGGGGTCGTCATGACAAATCGTCAGAAGTAACGCGATTCTGGGCGCGGTAAAACCCTTGCTATGGACTCATGACGTTCTAGGGACTAAATACCCCTTCACCTGTGCAATTGTCTACCTGAAATTTGTACATATCTATCACCTAATTTTGTAACTTCTCGTAAATTAAGAATAATCTTACTAGTTTAGTTTTATAATAAATTAGTATTGATTTGTGCCTGTTGAGCTAAAGTGGAAGGGTACAGAGAAGTGAGGATAAAAACTCAGTCGGAGACATTTTGCACATATTTTGTGGTGTTTGTGATCGCCAAATTTTCCAGGATTTGCTGGTATATGATTTTGAAGTTTAGTTTAGTTATATCAAGGAATTTTGTGGTGTTTGTGATCGCTACTTTTGCCAGAAATCGCTGGTATATGATTTTGAAATTCAGTTTAGTTATGTCAAGAAATTTTGTAGTATTTGTGATCGCTGATTTTGCCAGAACTCGCTGGTATATGATTTTGCAGTTTAGTTTAGTTATGTCATGAAATTTGGTGAGCATAAGCTTGCGTATTATGATTAGTGTATTTTGGTCATTTGTCTAATGTTTATTAGAGCAAATTTCCGTCTGAGCGATCCACAGTCTCTGACCGACTTTTTGTATAGAAAAGTTTTAGTTTTAGAATTTTTCATGCATCATTTGCAACGGTGCATGAAAAATTCATCCGTTTTGGTAAAGTTGTGTAGCGTTTGAATTATTTTTGTGAATATACGATAAGCATGCACTGAAAAAACATTTAAATTAGAAGGATAGTTGAAAACACAAATCAGCAGTACTGGCCTCACTGCACAGCTACGAACCACTCCCTTGGCAGACGCAGCTCGAACCAACGGATACCTTCTTCCGGATAACTGTCAAAAGCACAAAATAAGAGAGAAGGAATTGGAACAGTCTTTCTGACTTGAGCATCCGTGTAAGAAACACGCATGCGGGAACACCCGCAGCTGCACAGCAGAACTGCAGAGACTTAGTGTGTCGTCAGCAAATCGGAACGACGAAACAAAAGGTATGTGCAAACTTTGGTCATCTTAAGCCCAAAGTGACGCTAGTCTTTATAGCCGGATCGAGAAGTTCCCCGCCACGGAGCACACGGACCCGAACATACAAAGTGCGGAAGAGAAAGACGCCAGACACATTCATTGGAAACCCCAAAAGGGTGAGACAAAATTAAGCAAATTAAAAGGCACGCAGGCAGAACTCATCTGGTTCGCCATTCCAGGGTTTTTGTTTTTCCTTTTCATCCTATTCTGCGGAATCAGTCATCGACGACTGACTCGATCTTGGTCCAACCATCTTCAACGTGGACGGTTCCCTTCTACTTGGAGGTTAAGCGCGACTACACGGCAGAACACGAGGAGGAACCGAAATTATTACACTGTGGTTCTGGAAGCCGGATTGATTAGCCGAGATCGTGAGTCACACACCGACATCGATCGTATTTCCGACGGAGGCGTTTGGAATAGTGGCCTCGTGCGAGACACAGGAGTTTTGATTGGTGCGATGAGATTGGGTGCGAGCGTGACGTCATCGCACTGATAGTGAGTGATTTGCTGATCGCAAGCCGGAGAGTAATTGGTCTTCGTCGCGGATCGATCTCCGACCAGACAGGCGCTTGCGGCTTAATTACCGTTGCGTTGCGCGCAGAATATTGGAGTAAGAGCCGTAGCGGGATTGTGGACTGAGCGATTTCGAGCTTCGGACGATAGTTGTTGGCAGTGCTGACAATGACATCGGTCGGATAAGGACGATGGGGATTCGATCGTCCAGTGAGCAAGGCTTCGGTACCGTGAGTAAAAGATTTGTTGTGAGTTTATGGAAGATGATAGCGTAGGAAAATGATAATCAGGGTAATAGAAATGTGTAGAGCTGGATAGCGAAAGAAGTGCTTTAGGTTTAGAGAAAGAAAGTGAGGAGGCGGAAAAGTAGATTGGAGTACATGCTCGAAAATATATAAGCAATATGAAACGATACACAAAATGATTTTATTTGGGCTAGTTGGCTTTCCGTCGCCGAAGGAAGAAATTCCTATATATTATAATTGATCTGAGAATATACGATAATTTCTAAACACGATTTGAAACCAAAGTCGTAACATTCATCATTTTTTTTTAATTTGCTGTCAATGTTAGATCCGCCTTTCTTCGAAAAACAGAAAATTCCAAGTAAAATTAAGATGAAAATGAAATATATTTGTATTCAAAGCACAATATATTTGAATTAAATGTTTCTTTTATTTATTTTTAATAATAATATGCTTTGATGTAAATATCAAATGTATTTGAATAAAAGGAAAATGAAAATAAGCGCTGATTGAAAATAAAAAAATTTAGAATAAATTTTTCTGCGTGATAAACGTGGATACCGTAATTAATAGAAGAGAAAGTAAACAAAGCGTAACTGTCACTTGCTCTTACAGCCGAGATTTCGATAAGTCGATTCAAGATAGGTCATAATAGAATTATTCCTACATCAAATTACGAATTGTTGCCCTTTCGAACTTGTTACAAAAACCGAAGAAACAATCAGATTAGCTGTTTTTCAAAAATGGGCGAATCTTACAAAGGTAAACAAATTGAGTTTCTCTCACCTACCAATAAAAGCTTCAAAATCCTGCAATTTTGCCTAAAAGTTCGGATTCTGCAAAAATCTCAATCTTTGTAATACAAAAAACTATAAAGGACGAAACTGTCATTCCATTTGTTTACGTAAGTTTCGCTCTCTGTGTTCCATGACAACAAACGGGGCGATACATCAATTGCTAGTAAGGAAGGGCGAAACTTTTTTTTTCTTTAATTCAGATGGTTTCCGAGCCTTTTACCAATGGAAATAGTAAATGGGACGATAAAATTACTCGCAGATTTGTCGTGGTCGCGAAAACCAGCCAATTTCATGAAAATGCGCAAGGGCGTATCTTTATAATTTACACATAAAGCATAAAAGTAAACAAATCGAAAAAGGGCGAAACTCTTTTTATGTTGATTTATTCAGTGGATATAGATAGAAAGTTGTAAAATTTGCATCGCTTTTGAAGATAAACTAACAATTCATCGACTAATCATAAATTGATCTGAGAATATACGATAATTTCTAAATACGATTTGAAACCAAAATCGAAACATTCATCAATGTTTTCCTCCGTTTGCTGTCAATGTTAGATTCGTCGTTCTTTGAAAAACAGCTGAGATATGTAATGTTATATAAAAAAAATTTCAGTGCTTTTTTCATTTTTTAGTTTCGTGTATTAAACATTTTTTCGGCCTTATGCCAATTTCGATCTAAAAAGTCGTTACCATTTTCATGCGGTGAAACGTCAAAATTTTTTAACTCAACACATCGAAAGAAAATTTTTCGTTTGCTTTTCGTCGTCGGATTCGGTTACTCGGGCCCGTCGTATCTAGAGTCGCCTGCGGTCAGGTGCGTGTGTCGTGAAGTGCTGATAACCCGCAAAATACCGTGGAAAAAGAGCCGTGAAAAGGAACCACCATGTATCGATTGTTAGTGCAGAGAACTTGCTTCAGCGGATCAAAGGTAGGAGATTCAGAAAATTGCAGCACGACGGGATCCCGATAAAAAGCGAACAAGAAAAGTGTTATGTCACGACATGCACACAAATTTAAGCGATTTACTACCAAATGTCATTATCAATGCCAATACCTGTGCAAGCTAAATCTTGCTATTCTCGTAAAGGCGATGGATCTAATATTGTCTGATGATTTCATGTACTGATGCACATATCAATAGAAAGAAGATTATGTATAATTATGCGTCGACCGGATAAAATTTATCCCTAAATAATTGTTTCTAAAATTTACGCGGGAGCCTTTAGCCAGATTCTATGCTTTCTGTCTATTAAGTGGGGTTTGGCTTTGATTATTTTTCTGTACAAAACAGTCAAATGTTTGATTGAATTAATTTTTTGATTTCTCTTCGATTACGCAGAGACAAAGTGCTCAGCTGCTTCGGAGCATCAACACTAAAGGATCACTGCCACAGTTCCGGGAAGCTGGTTTCGGTAAGGTTTTGGTCATTCTATCTCCATTCCTTGTTGGAGGCGGTGTTGTAGCATATGCAAAGTATGTAAATGCCCTAGTTGCAATAGAATCCAAATAACATTATTCAATTGTACTACACAGATACGATGATGAGTTTCGAAAGACTCTAGTTACTAGTGTGCCAGCATTGGATCCGGTTTTGAAGGCTCTTCTCCAGGAAGAAAACCCTCTAGAGGAAGTGACAAAAAAATTGGATGATATTTCCAGCACCATTAGCGGATATACTTCTAGTGTCACCGGATTTTTCACAGGTGGAAAAGAGGAGAAGAAACCTGAAAAGTGTAAGTAATTAGCAATTATACTTCCATAGATCTAATACCATTGTTTTGCAGCTGTTGACCTGCCGCCAATAACTCGTTCCAAATCGGTACACGTACCTGTCCCATCGCCTCCACTTTCAAAACCGGAACCGTTAGTTGAGAAAGTTACTCCAGCCCCTGCCGTTAAAACATCTGCTCCAAGTCCAGCGATAAAACCTGCACCTACCAAAACGGTTGTACCTGCCCCTTCGGTAGCCACCTCGAAACCAACACCAGTAGCCAGTCTAGCGGAAGAGGTCCCGAAATCGATTAGTGATTTGGAACGTCAAATCGATGTTGCAGCTGCTACAGCTATCAAGGAATACGGAAAAGCAGTGCAGGTACTGAAGACTTATACGGATGACGTGAAGAAAGTGGTGGACGAATCCGTCGACAAGTTGGACAACTCTAGCTGGACTTTGCTGCGTAATCGTACCAGTGCGAGGGACACCGCTCTGAAAGAAGCGGAGAATGCAGCCGAAAATGCACGAGAGAAAATAGAAAAGTTGCAACATCTATTGGACGGCAGAGAGTTGAAGTGTTCCGATGAGTTGAAGAATAAGGCTCGTGAAAATATTGCTGCCTACTTGGAACATTTGAAGAAGGCAAAAGAAGATGTGTTCAAGGCACGAGATCTGGCCCACCTGGGGGAAAAATATTGGAAGAAGGTTGAAACCGCAAGAAACTACTTCATCGATGAAATTGAGCTTCTGTTCCCCGGATTGAACTTGAGCGAGAAGAAGCTCAACATATCGAAGGACGACTTGGATTTATTCATCGTACATGCCTTCACTCAAGTAGTTGCCCATCAGAAGGAACTGCAAAAGCTACAGATCGAAGGAGACCAACAGCTTAAGCGGGCATTGGAAGCGGTGCGAGGAACCGATCAGAGCGATGCCGTCAAGGCTCAGCTGGAGTACGAGATCGCAAAAGAAAGGCGGGAGCTAAATTTGCAGAACCAAAAGAAGGTATCATTTTGTTCGGTGGGATGTGAAAAAAAATGTAATTCTTACGTTTTGTCTTCGACTCATCGATGCACTAGCAGTTTATGCTACAAAACACTTTTTGCACCGAAGTGCCATGTCTTTACTGAAATGCCGAAAGAACGAAACTTAGTGACGGCTTTCCGACCTTCAACAGATCAGTTATATTAGGTTTTGATCAAAACCGTTGGGTGGCGTTAGCATTTCAACAAAACTGCTAATGCGTTGATAATTCGAAGACGAAACGTAAAAATTAGGAAATAGTTGTGTATTTAGCACAAACCAATATCCATGCGGAATCAAAATCGCTAAATAATTATAACGAACTTAATTTGTTTTTTCGATAGCTTCTAACCATTCGCGCTGATCTGGAACGCGACCTGCGTAACCAGATGAAACGTCAATCGGAGGCTCATTCCGATCACCTGGCAGATGCGCTCACTCAAAAAGAGCAGGAAATGAAGCGCAAATTTCAGCGTGAGCTGGATGAAAAAATTTCTACCGAACAGGCCTCCTACAAACTCCAACTGGCCGCAATGCTTGGCAAGCTGAAGGGCATGGATACCGCACTGAAGGGTAATTCTATGAAAATGTTAATATAATTTTTCCACTCGCTGTATTCGGAATCGATCCGAATGCAAGAAGTATGGAGTTTTCTCATTTCATTATGTGTTGTACAAACTTAATGTATCAATAATATTAAGATTTTAGCAAAAAATCAATTATTTTTAGTTATGTAAACACGTCGCTAAAAAAAACCCGGTCTGACAAGGAAAACAAAACTTTTTTTCCAAATTTCGATTTTTTCAGGAATATTTTTTCTGCCAACACCACTTTTATATCACGTGGTCTCCTCAGTCTGAAAAACGTCTCTGTTTCAGTGATGATTTCATCACTCAATAAAAGTAGACGCTGCGGGCTAAATCTGTCTAATATGTTGGATGTGGATGCAATTCAATTTTCAATTCAAGGAATTTAGCCATCGTAACGATCGGCTTGTGACACGATACATTTGATCATCTATGATAAAACGCAACACCCATTTTGCAAACAATTTTTGCATATTGAAGTGCTCATGCAAAATTATGAATACCTTACCTTTCATCAGACCCTGTCAGCTTAGAGAGCAATCAGTCTTCAGTTCAGCTACGGAATCACATTGAACGTAGCATGTCAATTGGCGCTGGATATCTTGATAATTTGATGCCTTTACTGTCAGTCTAGTCTTGTGGTATTCTTTACTGTATCTAGCAAACGTCTCCATGTTGCTCGATCCATGGTCACACTTCGTCAGACCATTAACGCACGGATACTTCGTGAATCACCCTCTACTTGTTCGCTGAGCCCCTCTTTTTCTTGTGCCTGCCGGATCAGTTACCAGAACCAAGTCAGCTTCGTCTTCCATCTGCATTCCACCATAGATGGTTTGCTGTTCCTTTCTTTCTAAAACACTAAGAGTGGTTGATTCTCTGCCAGCAAATTCCAGGTCTCGTTGCCATAGAAAACAACCGGTCTAATAGGTGTTTTTAAGACCAGTGGCATACTTTACCCTTTCGAATTCTTCAAAGTGTGCACGATTTGTTACTAAAATGTGTATTTCTCTGCTGGTATTATTGTCCCGGAGGTTTTTAGAGACTCGTACTCTCATATATTTCGTTTTCTACGCATTTATAATCAATCCCATATGATGTATGTTTCCAACATCTTCTCAAAGTTACGTGTTATAATATCAACGTCGAAGCTAAAAAACTGTACAGACTTTCGAAAGATCGTACCACTCGTGTCGATCTTGGCTCTTCGAGTGACATTCTCCAAAGTAATACTAAGCAAGAGTCAAAAGAGTCCACCACATTTCCGGGGCTCTCTTCGAGATTCGAGTGCTTGCATTTATACGTCAGCATACCAGTCAATAATAGTTGATTCGGTTGAACCAGAACCTGGATAAAACCATATATTTGCTTGTACAGTATTTTTTCTCATCAGGAAACAGTGTTCTTTTTTCTCCATTACTTCAAATTTTTCAAAAGTAGCGTCACTGAAAGAACAATCACTAACACACTAATGAACCGCATTCAATGTTGATAGATGACATCTGAAGAATGTCTTTATTAAATGCTAGTTATTTTTAATTTTGAATTAATTGTACAACTAGTGACGCCATCTGTTTGTCAGACTGGGTACTTATTGACCGACGTGTTACGCTGCCTGTTTGTTCAAGTTTTAGCGTTATTTTTCCCACATTCTAGTTTCCGAATTTCGATCAAGCAGACAAATCATTTTTCTTCAACTGATTTTATCTGAACATGAACAGAAATGTTTGATCGAAATATCGGAAACGAATTTATTCCGGATTGTTATCTGTGATGTAATGTGTGTCTTTGTTTTTATATTCTGTGTGTTTCATTGTTTTTTTTTCTAAACAAACTACCAAATCATCACAACTACTACATTTCCATCTGTTGTTTTCCATCATGTATGCTAACACAAAATCAGAGATCGACGATGATTTGAAAGGTATATAACTTACTTTTAGCTTCACGCTATATATGTGTGTGCGATATTATTTACTATCCGTTATCGGAGACTTTAACTAACGATTTCTTTCATGTCCAAACAGATCGAGCCGATGCCGAACGAAGTGCCCATCAGGCACAAGCCCTGTGGGGTGCATGCCAATCATTGTGGGCTTCGATTCGATCCGGTCAACCAGGCAAGTCGTGGCGCGATCAACTTCGACCCTTGGAAGATGAAATCAGTGCCGTTCGCCGTGCTGCTGAGGGTGACGAGTTAGTCAGTGTTGTACTTAAGGGGGTCCCCGAAGAGGCTAGGAAGCGCGGTGTGTACCCGGAGGATGCACTACGGGAGCGATTTATTAAAGTTGAAGAAATTTCCCGTCGTTTGGCTCTTATTCCTGCTGAAGGTGCCCGCCTGCCGATGTATTTCCTTTCGTTCTTGCAAGCAGCACTCATAATTCGCCCCAGTATTTCCATTTCCAAGGACGAGTTGGAGGACAAACCATTCGATTTCAACAAATTGGATACCTACGACATTCTGAATCGTGCTCGTTATTGGCTTGACCGGGGTGATTTGGTCCGTACGGTGCAGTACATGAATTTGCTACAAGGAGCGTCGAGGAAAGCTGCCATTGATTGGTTGAATGAGGCACGTTTGCTGCTGGAAACCCAACAAGCTGCCACCACTCTGATGGCCCATGCGGCATCTAGTGGCATTCGGTTCCTGTAAACAGTGTTTGGCGCCATTTGTTGTGTTGTTTTAAGTGTACCTCCTTCCCCAAGAGACTCGATTCCAGATATCACGTACCTACACATCCAACAATAAGATAAAAGTCTCAATGCGAAACCGATCTAGACGAGAAACTGTGAAACCAACGATCGTGTTTTAATTTATACAAAGTTTATCGAAATTAAAAACGACATTGCGAGATGGAAGGATTTAAATTCAAGTATTGTTCCGTGTTTGGGGAGAGCAATTGTATAGTTTTTTTTCATCCAACAGCAAAAATTCACAATTGGTACAAGTGTAGCAGAATCGGTGTCGCTGTTACCGTCGATATTCTTGGACAACGATATAAGAAAAAAACAGTACAGATTATAAAGGCTT
The DNA here is from genome assembly GCF_030247185.1 of Malaya genurostris. Lineage (NCBI taxonomy): Eukaryota > Metazoa > Arthropoda > Insecta > Diptera > Culicidae > Malaya > Malaya genurostris. The sequence continues at coordinate 63,998,446 of NC_080570.1, read as the reverse complement.
CAATTTGTTGGCGTGCTAATTTGCTGAAATTATAAATAGTGATTTAGGGCAGATCAATTCAATAAAGGAGAGAAGCTATTCCTACAAACCCGGATTATTTTTAATTACCATCACACAATCCAATACCATAGATCCGAATATGTGAGTGCATAGTTCGACTTAATGTGAGTCTCTGAAAGAAAGCAGCACATTCATTTTCAGTGGATATGCTCGATCAATGTCGTTGAAGGTTGAGTAGGGCATTTGTTCCAGTTTCAAGAAAAGCTGTCATTGAAATTGAAAGAAAAGACTGCAAATTACAGTACCATTGTTATGAGGTACTCCATACTCGGTTTGCGATACCGTGAAAGTAGTTCATGCCACTGTAGTTTAAACGAATATTGACTGGTAATATAAGGATAACACGAATAAAATAAAATATCAGTAATAAATGTAGGTTCAAACATTAAGAAAAATAATCTTTCAAGTAAGATAATTTTCAATTATAATTTCTTGGTTAGTCTGGCCAAGGGTGGGAGTGTCCAGATTCTACATTCCGGGGCCGGACAAACTAGGTTGCGTTGCCCAAATGAACAGCAGTAAAGCTGGTGGAAACCTAGGCCGTCGTCGAAATGATAGGTTCTTTCCAGTATCCTGTTGTTCTACACCCGAGTGTCCCATATTCCAAAATAGATAACTGAGATAAATGCGATTAAAGAGTCGAACTAAGATTTCTATACGGAGAAAAATGATGCAAATAAAAAAATCTTTTCTGTCAAAAACTATACTTAGAACCAACACTTTTATTTTTGACTGTCGATGTTTTTGTTTGTAAATTGAATTTTTGCTATTTTCCATGATGGGACATTTATGAATGGAAATGTACCAAATATAGTGTCTATAACCAGAGTGACGACTTCTCATCCGTAATGTTGGCAACAATTCGAATCGTTTAATCCAGCCTCCTGCTATGACGTCATGAAACTGTGGTCAGCATCATTCTGCAAAAACCAAAACAATGAAGAATGATTAACAAAAAATTTGATATACAAACTACTTGTTTATTCAGTACCCTTTACCGCACTTCCCCGCAAATTATCGATCAAAATATCATCACTACGAGAAGGAAATTAAGATTTTACTCGATTTGAAATGCTCGAATGTTTGTTTACCATACTCTGAGCGCTCTGATTACCCACCAAATGCCCCAGATGTTGGCTACGATAGCACTTGCTGGAGCGCCCTATCCTTGCCACCGGCCTGGTTTAATCCGAAATGTTGGTACCCAGTAAATCCGAACATCGGGCGCATCGTGCAAGAAAGCTTTTGATTGCGTTTCGAGCTTGCATAGTGTATCGGTAGAACAAAAGAGTGAAGATATACCAAAGCAGAGAGCGGATGTCTGATTACTCAGGTGATGAGATATATCGGGGTTGGATTTCCAACCTCGAACATAGGGTCAGAGTTTTTCTGGCCCTAAGAGGCGAATGACCTAAAGGTTAAAGCCTCTATGATCGAAACAAAAAAATGTTTAACACTCTTTCACACCCTATCGGGGAGACGTCGGCTCGAAAATGCCTTGTTTGATATTCCTTCGCTCTGTTTCTCTAGCGATGCATAATGTAAACATAAAGCTTTTTTTTTATGTCGACGCGGTTGATGCAAATGGTGCAGAATTGTCCGATGACGGGCCGATTGAAGCGCTACGATCGGCCCTATATCGTGCTCAATCGGTCCGATAATCGGACCGATGATCGGACTTATGCGGGTATACAAATTTCACTGGGTAGTGTCGTTACCCAGTGAAATTTGTCGACCCGCATAAGTCCGATCATCGGTCCGATTATCGGACCGATTGAGCACGATATGGGGCCAATCGTAGCGCTTCGATCGGTCCGTCATCGGACAATTCTGCACCATTTGCATCAACCGCGTCGACCTAACAAAGTTTTATGTTTACATTATGTATCGTTATAGGAACAGAGCGAAGGGACATCAAGGCATTTTCGAGCCGACGTCTTCCCGATAGGATGTAAAATACATTCTTTTGTTTCGATCATAAAGGCTTTAACCTTAAGGTCATTCGCCTCTTAGGGCCAGAAAAACTCTGGCCCTACGTTCGGTGTTGTAAATCCAACCCCGATATATCCCATCCCCTGAATTTCAGACATCCGCTTTCTGCTTTGGTATTTCTCCACTCTTTTGTTCTAGCGATACACTCTGTAAGCTTGAAATGCAATCAAAAGCTTTTTTGCTCGATGCGTCCGATGTTCGGATTTACTGGGTATATTTACACTGTAATTGACAGGTCGTTAGCTCGTTTGAGACTGGAATCTGTCATTCCAAACGAACAGATGTCGTCACTCCCCAGTGAAATTTGTCGACCCGTATAAGACCGATCATCGGACCGATTGAGCACGATATGGGGCCGATCGTAGCGCTTCGATCGGCCCGTCATCGGACAATTCTGCACCATTTGCATCAACCGCGTCGATCTAAAAAAGCTTTATGTTTACATTATGTATCGCTAGAGAAACAGAGCGAAGGAATATCAAACAAGGCATTTTCGAGCCAACGTCTCGCCGATAGGATGTGAAAGAGTGTTAAACATTCTTTGTTTCGATAATAGAGGCTTTAACCTTGAGGTCATTCGCCTCTTAGGGCCAGAAAAACTCTGATCCTATGTTCGGGGTTGGAAATCCAGCCCCGATATATCCCATCCCCTGAGTATCAGAAATCCGCTCTCTGCTTAGGTATATCTTCACTCTTTTGTAACTAGACCCAGTAAATCCGAACATCGGACGCATCGTGCAAGAAAGCTTTTGATTGCGTTTCGAGCTTGCATAGTGTATCGGTAGAACAAAAGAGTGAAGATATACCAAAGCAGAGAGCGAATGTCTTAGGACTTAGGAGACATGCGATATATCGGGGTTTGGATTTCCAACCCCGAACATAGGGCAAGAGTTTTTCTGGCCCTAAGAGGCGAATGACCTTAACGGTAAAGCCTCTATGATCAAAACAAAACAACGTTTAACACTCCTTCACACACAATCGGGGAGACGGCGGCCCGAAAATGCCTAGTTTGATTTTCCTTCGCTCTGTCTCTCTAGCGATACATAATGTAAAAATAAAGCTTTCTTAGGTCGACGCGGTTGATGCAAATGGTGCAGAATTGTCCGATGACGGGCCGATAGAAGCGCTACGATCGGCCCCATATCGTGCTCAATCGGTCCGATAATCGGGCCGATGATCGGACCGATACGGGTCTACAAATTTCACTGGGTATAGGCACTCTGCACTGGTAAAAATTTGTACGATCGATTCATATGTAAATTGCACTTCAATTAAATGTGCTTTTTCATTTCAATACATAATCAACGCGATTTGTTTTAAGAATTCATGTGCAAACTCACTAAGATTCATGATCAGATTATTTTTCACTTAGCATTGTAATTTGACCCATTTTAGGATTGAAAAACCTTACACAATAGGTAATTTAATGTGATTTGCTTCAAATTGATGCAACATCGATTAAATCCATAAAGTTTGTTAGGTGGGCTAAAATACATGAAGTGACCAAAATACCTCTGTCACCCTAGTACAGAAATATAATTTATCGAAACATTACTGATTCTCGAAAAGGAACTCAATATCACACAATGTGTAGCAGATATTCAAGAAACAGTAACACACGTGATTATATTAAGAACCACATTCTGTATTTTGGACCAACAGTATCACACTACCCAAAAAAACATGAACGAACAATTCCTGACTACACATAATTCCGTAGTGAGCTACTCGTTGTATTCTCGCGTATTAAATTTTTTACTTTTTTTTTAAACTTAGTCATGAAGAATGTGAGTTGTGTGTGGTTTCTGAGGAGCATTAGAAGATGTCAAATTTCACGTCTGCTCAGCGGATTATGTTGACGTAGTATTAGCAGATCAACATAATCTGCTAGTTGCACTGATGAGCCGAAGGGGAAACGTAAAATTTGAATTTAGTCGCGTTTACTTGTGCACAAACCGGTACCCATGCGGTACCAAAACCCATAAATGAAACTGGCTCGTTTGAAAGCTACTATTGCGCCATTGGTCAAGTTCGAAGATCAAATGGATGTTATTTCTGGTTTTGGAGATATTTTAAAGATATAAGTGACGAAACCGTCAAAATTCGTTTTTTTCTCGCTCAATTTTCTCGAAGATGACTGAACCGACTTCAATAAACTGAGACGGAAGTATAGTCGGTGCTACACTACGAGTTCCCATATAGTTGCTTTTTACGGTTTACCTGCTTGGTGGACTTATACTACCGATACTGCTGCGCCGTAATGTTATTCTTAGGCTGTGAACCATTTCGCAATTAATTTTAACTTTTGGTTAAAATCTGACACTCGAGTGGTTAATTTGATGTTGTCAAAATAACCCTGCTCGAGAGCATGGTTATTTTCCGACGCTGAAAAAAATCTTGCAATGGAAATTCTAATATTAATTCTTTAGTTGAAATTATTTCCAGTGGAAAATAAGCCCAAATAAATTTCCGTCCGTCAAATTTTGAAATGGGCCGCAGTTTTAGTTAAATTTAACTACTCGACACAAAATAACCGCTCAAGTGTCAGATTTCAACCAAAAGTTCAAATTAACCACGAAATGGTTCACAGCCTTAGTCAGTTGGAAACCGCGACAGACATTTCACGGTTAACTTCAATTGGTGGCCGAGCAGCCCGTCAAAGTAAATACCCCAACAAAAAAATTCAATAGATTATCAAGCAAAGTAAGTTTTTCTAGACATTCTTACGTTCTCTGTATTGCAATTGCAATTAAACTACTCGATAAATAATAACTGCTCGACTGTCAAATTTCAGCTCAAAGTTAACATAATTTGCGGGATGGTTCACGATCTGAGTAACCTCGAGTGAGCGTGTATACAAGTCAACGTTTTCTGCACAGCTATAGATACCCACTTAGAAAAAAACGTTCAACGGTGGTCCTTCATTGGTCCAATACGTTGGATCATTGGTCCAATGAAAGTCCAATCAATCGTTCAACGGGAGGCCAACACGGAACCTTCGTTTGCCGATTTTGAAACAGACCGTTGAACCGAATGCCATTTTTTTCGTTCAACAAACCCGGCAGACAGAGGTCCATTGTTGAGCCATTTTTAACATGAGGAGTTGGAGCCCCGTTGGACTAGTTTTACTGCAGAATTTCAGAAGTTTTTTCCACTTATTTGTTTAAACTAACAATACATACCTGTACAATACTTCTACTTCACGTAGAATAACAACAAATTTTCTTTCTATGGAAAGGTAACACTTAATTTTCACACTATTTTTTCAAGAGAAAAAACAACAACAAACCGTTCCAGCAAATTGAACGAATATTTCGTGCAATATATCGTTCAACAAGCGCTCAAAAATCAACAAAATTGAACGGCCTGCTGAGAGGGTAGCGCAACTATAATAATGATAACAATGTCGAGTCTTGTCACCTTACGTTATGATAAAGAACTTAGCCGAGTCGGTAAAAATTGAAACAGTTATCCTGGCTTCCTGGTTTCGGTTGTAAAAATTGTTATTGCCATTATTTTTGGATATCGATAGTAAAAAAAATCGAGACGTGTCTGGCTTCGTTTCGTGTGAAAATTATTTTGCAAACTTGGTAAAACCATAAGTGATTAGTCGCGGAGATTACTGCAGCGCAAAATAGAAATTGTCCGGATAAAAATCTGAACATCGCATTTTCCACGTGTAAAAGTGATTCTCCATATGCGTGTAAGGCTTTTGTAAGCAAAACAAGGAATTCCATTAAAACAAGCTGGCAAAAAGTAAACCGAGCAGGAGCTACGGTGCATGTTTTTGTAGAACGAAAATATAGGCTTAAAATACGCGATCAAATGGAAAATAAAACAATGAACAAGACATCACAAATCCAGACAAGGAAACAATACCAAAAAACGGTAGCAAACCTAAATACTAAGAAAAAAATCATGCAAACTAATCAAACAGGAGACAGTACGGCAACAACGAAGAAAAATACTGCTAAAGAAACTCCGCTAAGCTGGACGGATGATACCGTCTATCTAGAGCCCGTCAATTTAGAACAACCAACGCAGCAACATCCTATAGATGTTGGAAAATGCCTCAACACAAAAAATATAAAATTCCTAGAAATACAACGGATTGGGAAATTTCGTTATAAAGTTAAGTTTGAGACGGTGCAAGAAGCGTGCAAGTTAATAACAACACCTCTGCAGGAATACAACCTGAAATGCTTCGTACCAATAAGTTTAAAACAAACCATCGGCATAATCAAAGGCGTTCCACTGAAATATGAAGACGCGGAGATAAAGGAACACCTGAAATCGGAAATACAAATCACAAAAGTAGAAAGATTGCAAAAAATGGACAAAGAACGGAAATTAACAAAAACAAAAAATGTAAAACTGACGTTCAACGGTAAAAAGATGGCAGAAAACGTAGCGATGTATGGTTGCAGATTCCGAGTAGAACTCTATTTATTCCCGATCAAGCAATGTCAAAACTGCTGGGGCTACGGACACAAAACAAGCAATTGCAAACGAACGAAAAAATGCAACTCATGTGGAGAGAGCCACGATACAAACGAACAGAAACAATGTCACATAAAATGCATTAATTGTCAAGGGAATCACACAGCTAATAGTACAGAGTGCCCAGAAAAACGAAAACAAAGACAGATAACAAATAAAATGCAGCAAGACAAACTCACATACTACGAGGCCAAAAATTGCTTCCGTCAAAACAGATTTCAATTACTCGAAAATTACGAGGAAGAATTTCCCAAACTGGACGATGAGGTAAGATCAGAAGCTGGGTCCAGATACACCGAGACGAGAAACCATGGGAAACACAAACAAGAACAACGAAGAACGTATAGAAGAGAAAAAAGAGATGGAAAAGATTTTAATAAAGGAGAACAAGGAAAGAACGAACACAAAACAAATAAGACGACAGCAACAGAAAATCACAAATATAACGATATTGAAAACATGAGGAGAGAAATAAGGACTTTTTGGAAAAATGTAAGTTTAATCGGAAAACTTAAGCAATTGCAAGAAGCTATCAAAGAAGAAATATACAACAATCAAACAGAAATTAGCTATGAAGAAATAATAATTAAAACCAGTACTGCGCTTGGAGATATAATCACAGAAATGATAAACTATATGGCTACAAACGAAGAAAAAATTTTTATAACAGAAGAAGAGAACAACAATTATAATGACGAACCAGAAAATTAGAATTCTACAGCACAATATTCAGTCAATAAGACTAGTAGAAACGAGGGAAGAGCTCCTCCTGTTTCTACATAGAGAAAAAATCACAGTAGCCAGCATTCAAGAAACATGGATTAAACCAAAAGAAAAATACACAATAGAAGGATACAAATTTTTGATGAAATGCAGAGAAGAGGGCTTTGGAGGAGTAGGCCTACTTATCGAAGAAAGCATAACTTATGAAGAAGTCAAGATAGATAATTTAAACCCACTGGAAACGATAGCTATAAAAACAAAAAACTTAGAACACAATTTCACTATCCTGTCAGTATATGTGCCCCCAGACAGGAGACACACAAAGCAAACGGTGGAAAAAATTAAAACACTATTCAAGGAAATGGAAAACACAAGAGGAGAAATCATACTCACAGGTGACTTTAACGCCAGGCACCCCTTGTGGGACGAGTTCTCGCGTTCCTGTGAAAGAGGAAAAACGATAGCAAACGAACTAGAAAACTCAAAATTAATCCTACTGAACGATGGTCACCCGACAACAATCCCGCGAATAAACAGTGCACCTACAGCAATCGATTTATCCTTCGCGACCCGGAGACTCGCCTCGAAAATTGAATGGAAGGTAAAGGAAAAAGAATTCGGTAGCGTGCACATGTGCATCGTAATGGAAATTCAAACAAAAACAACAATTCTCGAAAGGAAAACGGAAAAGGTGAATATTAAAAAAGCGATCGACGGACTAAACAGCATACAGCCACAATTCCTATATAACCCAGAAGAAATGCAGGAAGTTTTCGAAGAAAAAATTAAAGAAGCTAGCTATATAATTGCGAATAAAAAAACAAATTTCCTAAAAAAATGGTAGAACGACGAGATACAACAACTATACAATGCGAAACGAGAAAAACTAAAATACTTCAACAAACACAAATCACTTAAAGCACAGATAGAGCTACAGAAAACCAGAGCATTATTTAAAAGGACAGTAAGAAGAGAAAAACGAAACTACGAAAGAGATCTTAAGGAAAAAATAAATGAACAAACACCTCCCACGCAATTATGGAGTATTATACGAGGAGTAAACGCAGCTTTAGATGGAAAACAACGTGGAGCGGACCACCACCCGATTCAAAACGTAGCAGAAAAGTTCATCGAAAAATATTACCAAAAAAAATCAAAAGAATTGTATTTCAACCCATCCAAAACCCAGTCAGCCAACGACAGCGAACAGGATATAATAAATTTCGAAGAATTCTGGAAAATATTGAAAAATAAAAAAGATCATTCGTCCCCCGGAATAGATAACATTTCGTACAAAATCCTAAAAAACTTGAGACTGGACATTTTAGGCGAAGTATGCAGCCAACTGAACAAAGTATGGATAACCAAACAAATACCAAAAAAGTGGAGAACAAGTAAACTGATTCTAATACAAAAACCAAACAAAAACCCGGACGACATAGACTCGAAGAGAGGTATCGTACTAATGAATGCATTTCTAAAAATAATCAACACATGGGTGAAGGAGCGTTTGTACAATTATGCCGAAGAACAAAACCTCTTGCCGGAACTATCGTTCGGATTTAGAAAGCACTATTCAGCAATAAGCAACGTCAATTATATTGTAAATACTGTTAAGGAAGCTAAAGCAAACAAGGAATCGTGCGTAGCCATTTTCCTGGACATAAACAAAGCATTCGACGAGGTAGACGGCCAAAAGCTAATAGACGCACTCCAAGACATGAAAATCCCAGAAGACACGAGAAGGTGGATATTCGAGTACTTAAAAGAAAGGAAAATAGTGATAAAGGCATCAGAAACACCAGTGCAAGTGGTCACAAACAAAGGAATTCCTCAAGGATGCCCGCTATCGCCACTCCTTTTCAATCTGTTCACGGCAGACCTACACCACATAAAAGAAGCAGGAGTGATACTGATGCAATACGCAGACGATTTCACGGTGTTGGTAACCGGAGAAGGATTCGAGGTTATAGGAAGAGCGAACCGATTCCTGGAAAAACTTACTAACAAAATGAACAACAAAGGCCTGCATATCAACCCAGCAAAATGTGCCGCGATAAACTTTAGCCGTCTCCCAGATGAAAGAATGGAGCTGAAAATAAAAGGGGAAAAAATGAACTACAGAATATACATAAACACCTAGGTTACACAATCGACCGAAATCTATCCCACAGAAGGCATATTGAAAGGATCAGAACTAACGCAGAAAAAAACATAAACATGCTAAAACTGATAGCAGGCAAAACAAGCCCCTCCGACCCCGAAACATTGATAAAAATCGGGAACGCTATGGTCAGATCCAAACTCGAATATGGAGCACAAATCTACGGAACAGCAGCGCAATCCCACAAAAGAAAACTAGAAACTGCACTAAACGCATACACAAGAATTGCCATGAGATACATCAAAAGCACCCCAGTGAACGTCATGTTAGCGGACAGCGGACTCACACCAATGGCCGAAAGAGCTGAATGGCTCACCCTAAAAGAAATCATCAAATTACAACACAGCAAAAACCCAAACAGGAAATTCCTGGAACACGCCATAAGTAATAAGAAAGATAACGGCACATACATCACACAACTTGCGATAGAGCATGAAGACATTTTAAAGCAACTAGAAAACCGAACGGATGGGCAAACAGAAATAATCAGAGCATGGAAAAACAACATAATACTGGACACGATACCAGAAATAAACAGCAAAAAGACAAACGTCAACGCACCAACGTGGCGACAAGCAGTAGCAGATGTAATGAACACACGATACGCAAACAGCAAAAAGATATACACAGACGCAGCAAAAAACAAAGTAGGCACAGCAATAGCCGCCCTAGATACAAATACCGGAAAACACGTTGCAATGAAAATTAACCCAAACATAAGCATTTCAAACGCGGAACTTATAGCAATTAGAACAGCAATGGAAATCAGTCAAATGAATGACTACGCAGAAACAGTCATAGTAACGGACTCAAGAAGCGCATGTCAAATGCTGAAGAATAAAGAACACATAAAAACAAACCACATTATAATGGAAATAAATAAACAAATTAATCAAGCGGTAGAAAGGAACAACAAAATAAGAATCCAATGGGTGCCAAGTCACATGGGTTTAAAATGGAACGAAGCAGTTGATAAATTAGCGGTGGAAGCAACAAAAGAGTTACAGCATAATTTTGAAACACTAACAATAGAAGATACAATAATCTTGGCAAAACGAGTAAACCGCGAAAAATGGAAAAATAAATATAAAGAAATCTCAGCAACCAAAGGAAAACAACACTTCTAATTCATGAAAGAACCGGGAGAGAAAATCTGGAGCAAAAACATGAAACTCACTACCCAAGAGAAGATAATTTTAAACAGAGTACGCTCGAACCACTGTATGACAAAGGATAGACAAGGCAGCTGGGGATGGATAACAGACACCGCCTGCGACACATGTCAAAAAGAGGAAAACCTAGAACACATCCCATATTGGTGCGCCAAATGGACCACAATAAGATCAAAATACAAGGCACTCGAAATACAAAAACCTCTAAAAGAAATATTCAAAAGCGAAAACGAAACTGAAATAAAAAGCATCGCAAGATTTCTGATTGAAACGAAAGTAGAAATCTAGACGACCAAACAAAAATAAACACCCGAATAACAAGACAAAATCAAAACACAAGACGGACGAGATGGACCAACCATGGTCTTAGTCCACAATGAAACGTACAAAAAAAAAAAAAGAACTTAGCCTTCTGTTTCGACAGGATTGTACAAGATAGTAGATTTTAATTATACCAACAATAAATTCTAATCGATACACGATTTCTTGAAAAAATATACTTTGATCTTTAGTTGTGTGAATTGAATGTCATTCTTCTAGTTATTAACTTAGTTAACTCAACAGAATAACGAAAATAGGATCATTACTTTTGCCGGTCATAAAATTTCGGAATTATACAGTGGATCCTAATAATCGGGTTAATACTTTGGTTCCTCCTGGTCTTTTTTGGTTTCATTTTAATAAATTAAACTTCAGTCTTCGAAGTGGTGTAATAGTTTATGTGGTTTCGGAATTATTATACCTCGGGTTGCATAACACGTCAGACAAATTGTCATTATATCTGATCAGTAATTAAGTCAACAGTAACGAGAAAATGGTACTTATTACCTTGATCCCACAATCTGGCACTAAAACTAATATCTTTTTTGCATTGTAGCTGCTTTGCCCATCTCAACGTTATATATCGCTAGTATTTCGAACCATGTCATCCGTAGCAGAACGCACCGTGATCTGCGAGGAATTTGGTAAGGATAAGGCAGTCATAACGTTGAACCGACAGAAGGCTCTCAATGCAATCAATCTGGATATGGTGAGACAGATTTATGCAGCAATGAAAAAATGGCAAGACAACAAAAGTCTGGTTATCATCAAGGGCGCCGGTGAAAAGTCGTTCTGCGCAGGTGGAGATGTGCGAGCGATTGTGGAGAATGGACCGGTTGACTCCTCCAGAAATTTCTTCCGTGAAGAGTACCGGTTGAACGAACTGATTGGTTCGTATAAACCAGATTACGTCGCAATTATTGATGGTATTACTATGGGTGGTGGGGTCGGTTTATCCGTTCATGGTAAATATCGGGTGGCAACCGAACGGACCATGTTTGCCATGCCCGAAACAGCAATTGGATTGTTTCCAGATGTCGGTGGTGGATACTTTTTGCCTCGTTTACCAGGAAAGCTGGGACTGTTCCTTGGATTGACTGGGTATAGGTTGAAAGGAAAAGATGTGCAGAAGGCTGGAATTGCTACACATTACGTGGAAAGCAAAAATGTTGAGGCTCTAGAGAGAGAGCTCATTACTGCCAGCAACAGCTCGGACATCGTGGATACTCTCAACAAGTTTAATGTCAAGGATAATTCAGATTTCATATTGGCTAATGAGTTAAAACAAATTAATGACTGTTTTGATGCATCAACTGTGGAAACTATTTTTGCTAATCTGGAAAAGGATGGGAGCCAATGGGCTATTAATACCTTGAATTCTTTGAAAAAAATGTCTCCTACGTCACTGAAGGTAACCAAGAAGCAGTTGGACCTTGGACGTCAGCGTGATTTACGTAATTGTTTGAAGGTAGAGTATCGCATGGCTGTTCACAGTGTTATCGATAGTGATTTTAAGGAAGGTGTGCGAGCAGTACTAATTGATCGAGATCAGAATCCGACGTGGAATCCTTCAACGTTGAGCGAAGTTACTGATTCACAGGTTGACCGATTTTTTGGTCCCCTTCCTGACGGAGACGAATTGGTTTTTGACGACGAAGTTAAGTCGAATCTTTAAATAACCTATTTGCCGCAAAGCGGCTACATCAAGTGCATTTAATAAAACTAAGAACGTTTTTTATCATTTATACGCATAGCGTTGAAAATAAAATATTTGAATAGAATAATTGTTTTCTTTTCGCACATCTTCTCAAACCGTTTATATTCATGGTGGTGAGTAAACCGATTGATTTTCACGTTCTATCTAAATTCGATTCCAAACGCAAATAAAAAAAGAAGCTAGATGACCACATGGTTGAAGATTTGGCAAAACTAACCAAAAAATTCAAATAATGAGGATAGTCATCTATGAAAAATGTCGGCATAAATTTACAAAAAGACAAACATTTATTGAATTGGCACATACCGAATCTTATTCCGGACTCCACAACTTAAAGGTACGGTCGTATGAAGTGGTTGCGATGTGTTGCGAATCTGGCGAAATATCCACACTCATGATCCGGCTGTCGTGACCAGAAAGTGTCTTCAGCGGTTGCCAGGTTTTGTTGGACCAAATTTTGGCCGTGTTGTCATAGCTGGCTGTCACCAGAAAGTGGCCACCATTCTTCTGGTACTTCACATCAGAAACCAAGTTTCGGTGAGCGGGTATTGTATAAACAGGGTGTCGCCGCCTCAAGTCCCAAATCTTACAAGAATTGTCCTGTGATCCCGTTACAATATGATATCCATTAGGCGAAAAATCCACACCATAGATGGCGCTAAGATGCCCTTCAAGAAACATGATACACCGACCGGTACGAAGATCCCAGACTCGACCGAAGGCATCCAAGCCGCCAGTGACACATACACTTCCGTCGATTTGAAAAGCTATACAATGAACCGCTTTTGCGTGTCCTTCTTGATGCAGCACTTCTTGTTTCTGTTCCAAGTCCCATAAGCGCCACGAGGCATCATAGCAAGCGGTTCCTAAGAAACGACCTGATGGATGGAAGGCCAAGCGCGAAACACGATGAGGTATGTGGCCGTTTATGTCCGCTATGGCCTCTTCGCTATCGAATGACCAAAGCTTGACCGTTCCATCATAGCAACCAGAAGCCATGGCTACCTCACCTTTGCTATCAACTGGGATTCCGGGTCTAAAGGCAATTGCGCTAACATAGAACTGATGACCTCTCAGCGTTTGTATAAGATTACAATCCGGCACAGACCAAACTTTACACATAGAACTAAAGCTTGATGTCAGGAGTAAACTAGAATCGTAGTTAAATGAACAGTTAGTAACTGGACGAACATCACCAACTTGACTGCACTGTGGTGCCAAAGATTGAATTCGTTTTTGAAGTTCCACCATTCGTCCAGCTTTTGTAGCGCTCGGTAGTTTTAACAATTCAATAGCTTGATTCAACCTTTCCTTTGCCCGTGGTAGTGAATAATTAGCCAACCAGATTCGGGCAATTCGCAACGACTCCGGTCCTTCGTGGTACCACGTAGACTCCTGCTCCTTTTGCATTTGTTTTTTGTCGTCATCCCTAGTACTCTTTTGCGGAATCGCGCTTTCGCCGAGTGCCGATAAAAGCTCCTTTAAGCGAATTCGTCGCTCAGCTGGTCCTTCGCCAAAATAACATATTGGTTCATTCAGCGCTCTAAGATTTTTCTTTACCTCTGTATCATCGGTGCTCACGTGAATTTGCCTAGCCTTTTTCTTCCTTTCGAATTCCTCCAAAAGTGCTGCTTTGTCTTTAGATACTTCTGCTTCCAAATCAAAATAATCATTGGAAGTGTAAACCTGACCACTTTCCCCAGAACCGCCAGCTGGCCCATATAAATCCGAAACAGCATCCTTCATCTGACGCATTCGTTCGGAGTCCTCCAAAGATCCATAGTGAATCGTCTTCTGGCGTTTAACAAAGACCAGATCTTCTTCATCCGACATTTTAGTTCTGAAATTATGAAGACACTGTTTACTTGCTCAATTATATCAGCGACGTTTTCAAAATGATTGCAATTAACGCGGTTTTATGTTTTAAAACATAAACATAAACAATAAGCAAAAAAGAAGAATCAGTTCAACTCGTTACACGGCTAAAATAAGGTAACGATTTATGTGGATTTTTCAACCAATTTCCAAAAAACTGGAAAACTCAGCTGTTTTTCAAAGAACGGCGAATCTAATGCAACATTCTGACGGTGTTTCATTGCGATTTCTGCTCGAAAGTGCAAAACCAGAGCAATCCACGCCACCAGTGTTTTCAATGAAAAATGCCATAACATAGACAGCAAATGGAGAAAAACATCGATGAATGTTTCGACTTTGGTTTCGAATTGTATTTAGAAATCATCGTATATTCTTCGATCAATTTTTTATTAGTCGATGATCTGTTCGTTTATCTTTAAAAGGTATGCAAATTTACAACTTTCCTTCTATATCTACTGAATAAATCAACATAAAAACAGTTTCGCCCTTTTTCGATTTGTTTACTTTTATCACAGACTAACAGACAGGATACTCAAATTGAGTTCTTTAACCATATAAACGGTCATTTTGAATATTTCTTTAGTTGGGACTGTACTCGCATACGTAATGATGGCTCCACGTTACCCTATCAAAAACATCCTGTCTGTCATCTAGACTGTGTTTATTTTTTTCATTCATACAGAATTACCTGTAATGTATTGATTTGTATACCTCCATGCGAATTTCATGCAGGATACAGATTTAATACATATCGCCAAAACTATATATAGAATTGTGCCTACTTCTCATCCTCCAACGCAATACAAAATCGATCCCGTTTTGTTACAATATTTACTTGCTTCTGGTCTGCCGCCAACCAAAAAAAAACTTGATTTGTTTACTTTTGTAAGATTCGTCCTTCTTTGAAAAAAAGCTGAAATCATTTAGGTTGCTTAGGTTGTTCGCAACGCTATTTTAAGGCGTATGGATTGATCTATTTTAGATCTACGACAAAACCATGTCAATCGCAACGCTGAGATCTAGTTCTATTTTTCGAGCACAAATTTGAAACAGATTTAAAACTGCTCGACGAATTTGTTTCAAATTAATGAATATTTGAAACACGAATAAAACAGTATTTAAAAACAGACAGACGGAAAAGTCAAAGCGTCGAATGACATTTCAGAAATCATCAATGTTAGTTGTAAATGTTTTGCATTGAAGTTTCATTTAGAAACACTTCAACTCACTATCATCCAGAAATTATTTAAAAAGTTTCTTCCAAAAATTAATATTGTTTTCGAAATCATTCATTCTGTTTGTTTGTTTCCAATT
The DNA here is from genome assembly GCF_030247185.1 of Malaya genurostris. Classification (NCBI taxonomy): domain Eukaryota; kingdom Metazoa; phylum Arthropoda; class Insecta; order Diptera; family Culicidae; genus Malaya; species Malaya genurostris. The sequence continues at coordinate 63,982,608 of NC_080570.1, read as the reverse complement.
TGTAACATCACAGTGAATAGACACAACACCAATACATTATTTTAATTATTTTTAAATTATACGACAACCTGTGATTTTAGAACATATATCAATCACTGTGTTACGAATTGAACAATCCAATCAGCGTGGTCACCACGAGATAGCTTTATGGTGATTGTTTTGACATATCCCAGGTATTTAGAAAAAATTTTGACGAATTTTTCAATTTACTGGAGTTTGAAAGAATGCAGATGGCAAAACCTTACAAATATGGGTAAGAAAAACGATTATTCACGTGTTGTCATCAAACATACGATTTCAAATTGACCTATACTCTTGACAATCTAGGATTAAATTTGAAATTTTCAGTTCACATACAGATTTGATTTAGATGATAAAACATGAGTAAATAGACTAGTCATACAACCAAATACAAATTATAATACGGAGTACTCCGACAAATTTTCAAGGACTCATTTTGCATCGTGCGGTACATTGTCATGATACACTGTCAGAGTGACAATGTACTATAACGAATTTCCTATAAAACTAGCAACACTGAAGGGTAAGAACAAGTTCACTATAGTTACTGTTTATTATAGTGAAAAATATGTAAACATATTACTTACATATTTTGATCCTTAGGAAAACTATGGAGCGAAATTTCGGACGACCCTATTCGTGTGTCACATCCCTCTACTAAACAACTTCTCACCATTTCGGAAGCTTCTCGGTTTATTAGCCGGCGATATTTAGCCTGATTGTTGCTGTTTAATACAGCAACGATAAACAAACAAGTTTGTTTTGCACCGTAGCAACTAGCATGAAGCGTTGCCAGAAACGATCTCCTTTCACATTTTCAGACTATCGCAACGAAAGGGAGATATTTGCTAGGCTTACTTGTTCATGCTGTGAACCAAACATTGGCGATTCGTTTATATGGGACTTAGGGGTATTATTATTTGTATTTGATACAACTTTTGATCATAATTTATCAATTAATCTCAAAATCCAACCCAAAAAACAAAGAATGTCCCAGATATGAAAACAGTACCCAACCTCACTCACTTCTTCGAATTTGGTATTTCATGTTACGTTGTCTCCATAAATATCACTCAAACATATCACGGAAAGTTACTGAGTCATTAATGATCGATTTTTTTACCAAATTTTCACACGTTTTTGTATGTTAGTATTCGATTCATAAGAAAAAATAATAAAAACCCTGCATTTTGTTCGAGTCTTCAAACAAAATCTGAAAATTATCACCATCACTTAGTTCAAAGCTCGCCACTTGGGCAGCGCAGCGATCGCAAAGAGTTGGTTGGATTCATTAATAGCCTTATAACAGACCCTGTCAGCTTGGAGCGATCTTAATCTTCAGTTCAGCAACGCCATCGCACGGCGTCTCATTCAACATGTCATGTCAATTGTATGGGTGCGCAGTGCTGCTATTTTGGCGCGTACGAATTTGACATTTCTCTCCCCTACTTCTATGTACGTGATTCGATGCGGACTCGCCTGAGGGCGCCATGGTCGCAAAAAAGGATGTTGCCAAAGATTTGTTCGGGAAATGTGAGAGCTTGTTAATATGTTGTCTTTGCTTATAATATCAAGATTTTAATTTTAAAACTGACTTAAATTATTCATCTAGAAATAGAATACAACTGAATATGCCCTCATAACGGGAAATTGTTGCAAATATTGTTTGGTTTATTATCCAGTTTTTTTATGAGAGAACGAACCGAAAATGGGTAAAGGCAAAGACATCATATTAACAAGATATAACATCCTTTTTTGCGAGCATGTCGCCCTCAGGTGAGTCCGCATCGAATCTTATACAGTAGGGGAGAGAAATGTCAAATTCGTGCGCGCCAAAATAGCAGGGCTGCGCACCCATACAATTGACATGATATGTTGAATGTGATGCCGTGCGATGGCGTTGCTGAACTGAAGATTGATTTCGCTCACAGCTGACATGGTCTGGTAAAGGGAAATTACCCATTTTAAATTGACTCAGAAATAAAAAACTTAGGAAAAGTAAAATGAAAGAAAGTTATTTAAAAAATGTATAAATGTTTACGTATATAAAGCCTTTAATGATATTATAAGTACAAGCAAGGGGCAAATCACTCTAAACTCTAGACAATCTCATACTAATAAACTCATGTCATTGCAAAACAATTTTCTCTAATCTCTTTTAATCCCAACTAGTCTAGATAAATTTGGGTAATCTAAAACTAATCCAACCTAGTTTTGCCTAATCTTGTTTGAAGTGTATCTGTCATTCGAGCTCCCACGCAGAGATGCCATTTATACAGATTTATCTGTATTATACAGATTTTTACATGCGCATACAGATTTAATACAGAGTACAGATTTTATACAAATTTCTCAAATTAAATACAGATTTATACAGATACCACAAAACGTAAGAAAGAAATAATAAAACTTTTCCGTCTGAGCGTTTTTGATTACCCATATTCAAATGAAAATTTTTTGGTGCAGCGTCATGAAACTTTATTGTCAGACTGAAAAGTTGTATGACCTGACTTGACGTTGCGTAATGGGCGTTTGAATTCCATGTTTGAATTCCAAGCCATCATTTTCAAACGAAAAAAGTATATGGATTTACAATTCAATTGTGGTTGATAACAAAAACAAATAAATTTCGTCGTTGATTGTTCATGTCCGTGCGGCAAGGACTTACGATATAAAGGAATGCTCTTTGCATCTGCCATTCTATAACAATAATCTAATGGAATAACATCTTCAAACATAATTTTATTTCCGAAATTTCCTTTCTGAATACAGATAAATACAGATTTTTTATACAAAACAATACAGGTTTTCTATGAAAAATGTCTGGCATCTCTGCTCCCACGTTCACAGCTTCTTATGTCAAAATAATGCTTTTCCAGATCTCGGCTAAACTTCTCTAATCCCATTCTAATCCAGCGAGATCCCTGCTAAACTTTTTTACTCCCGGTAAAACTTGTTTAAATTCAGACAAAGTTTAGAGTGATTTGCCCCTTGAGTACAAGTAAATGCTAAATGTGATTAAATTAAAGAGGCCAACTCGTCTTTGTGTGCTCCTTAAACTAGAAGCAAACATTGCAATACCTAACATAGGGAGTGGCTGCAAAAACGACTGCCAGCGGACAAAATATGGCTGGCACACATTCCAGTGTTCGGTTATTCTCACCGCTGTCAGGTATACACCTCAGCCCACATTGGCTCCCAGGACGAGGTCGTAATAAATTCTTACTCGATTGCTTGTTTTTGAGTGCTCAATCAATTTGATTTGAGTGGTTGTGTACCATCTCACGACTTACTTTAACTTTTAGTTAATATTTCTCCTACACGCTTACTTGTGGCTACCCATAATTGAGTCACTAGTAATTAGGTAATTTTGCTTCAATGATAGTTTTAAATTCTACTCAGTTTTTGACGCCTTTTCATAGCAGCCGAAAATGAGTACTTTTGATTCACTACTGAGTAGCCACAAGTAAGCATGTATAGAACACTTTTAAACAGGCTCTTATTGTAACAAAAACAGTCCTCCAGTTCTGCAGATTGGCCATCAGCAAAGATGCCACATATTTTCATAGAAAATCTGTATTGCTATGTATAAAAAATCGGTATTCACTAATAAAATGAAATTCTTACAACAAAATGATGCCAAAGATGTTATTCCAATAGATTGTGGTTGTAGGTAGGTAGATTCAATCAGTCATTGCTGCGTTCACAAGAATATTCAACGACGAAATTTCAAAGTTTTTTATTTCTATTTTTTATCCACAACAATTGAATTGTAATTCCATATATTTATCTAGTAAAATTTCATGATGCCATTACTTCCTTGAATATCAGTTCAAATTGGTTTCAAATTATAATATAAAGGGATTTCACAACAGATTTCCATATTAATTTGTGATTTGTCCGTTGATTGAAAGACTTTTGTTTTATCACTGGAATCAAATACTAAAACATAGCTTAGACAGAAAAGTTTAATTTTTTCTTTCTTACTTTTGTGATCTGTATAAATTTTTATTAAATTGAGGAAATCTGTATAAAATCTGTACTCTGTATTAAATCTGTATGAGCATGTGAAAATCTGTATAATACTGATAAATCTGTATAAATGGCATCTCTGGCCATCAGAGAAAAAACCTTTTTGAAAAGGTTACATAAATGCTTTTCTGGTTGCGTGCATATCAGCTGTTTGCCAACTTTGTTTTCATTGTTGGCCTATAATTCCGTCTGACATGGTCACTTGCAGACTATCCTCAAAAAAGTGATTAATTTCATGAAATTATTTGATCAAAATTTCAACTCTCTTGTTTAATTTTCTTCTTTAGTATTTACACTTGTTTCGTGTTCATTTTCTGTAGAGATTAAAAGCTACTACTATGGACTCAGGTAATGTCAATAATAAACAGTAATATTAAACTTTCACTTTCTCATCTTTGAAAATCAAATGTTCATAATTTAAGCTCGGACACGGGGCGATGGAATGGAAAATGAAGTTTTAGCTACACCTGGTGTAGTGCAGCCTCCTAGAAAAATATCCAACACTAGTTTAACCGGTGTTAACGAACTTAAGCTGCCAATCGATTTTGATCTGCAACGTTTACTACCTCATTCTGGATCCAATCTTATATATCGTCCAACGGAACTTGTCACGACTGCAAGTGCTTCACTGACACCGACCGTACCGAGAGGAACTATTTTTGCACTAATTCCCAAATTAGTGCCAACCAATAAAGCTGGTCATAGCTTGAAAGGAAAGGAGCCCCGTTTTGTTCCGTTTGAACCGTATAAAGGTGCAGTCAATCCAATTATACCATATAAAAATAACGAAAATCGAGTTAGAATTATCGATCGCAACAATCTAGATTTAAACGTCCTGGTTTCGCAAATGTCGACAATCACTAATAAAGAGCTAAAAGGAAATTCAACGGCGAATAAAGAATCGAACTGTTTCAAGCAAGAATACGAGAAGCAGATTGAAGAACTTAGGAAGGAACGCGACTACTATCAAAGTCAATTGAAATTTCAGGCACAGGTTAATTCAGAGCTCAAAAATCTGCTTGTGGCTGCTGTCGGGGAAGATCTCCAGACAAAGGTAAACGTTTTGACTGAGGATAAATTACATTTGGCCAGAAAATTACTCAATTCAGCTGAGAATTTGTCATCTCACACAGAACAAATTGAGTTCCTGGCTGGTCAAAGTGAGGTCTGGCGCAGCAAATTTCTGGCCAGTAGTCTTATGGTGGAAGAATTAGCTCGTTGGAAAACTAGTCTGTTGCAAAAGAACGCTCTGCTTCTTTCTTCCAACAAGGAATTGTTAGAAGTCACCTCCAAACTACGTGAGATGCAAATCGATATGCTTAAAAATCTGAATTTTCTTTCAAACCAAAAAGAAATTTCGCTCAAATCAAGCAGCGCTTTGGATCTGACAGCTGAATGCCTCAACATTTCCCAGCAATTGGTTCTTGGACATGCAGCGCTTGGTATGCCAGAACCGCTAGACTTATCTCAGCTCGATCCAATGTGTTCCGCAGAAAAACTGGCCGTTCAGGCTCTACAACATTCTAATGAACCTCTAATGAGTACCGATGAAGCATTTCGAGCGATTGTGGGACAAGCATTTCCATCAATTAATTTGATGAAGCAACACATGGAACAGTCGACGAGTGATTTTGAACTGGTGGAGAAACCTTCAGATAACAGCGGAGTCTAGTAGATCAGACTCTACTGCTAGGTATCAGAGCATGAATTTAGAGATAAGATGCTTCTGTAGATAGTAGTTTGTGCATTTTATACATTGAAATTATTGCAGTCTTTGAAATCATTGGCATGTTCAATAAATGTGTAAGCAATATAACGTAGGCAAATATAAGTTTTTAATCTACTAGTTATACTCTTATTTTTCTCAGCTAGCCGTTGAACTCTCGACGTCAACCATCCAGAGCATTGAAACTAATTGAACCGTCCACTGGTTGATCAATCTAGTTTGCCGCGTTTTCGTTTCCTTGGTATTGCATAATCAGTTTCACCATAAATCAAATAAACTTATGTCGTTTTCGCTTGAGAACACTGAAACTGACCCAGGGTAGTTTCTTCAAACAAACACTTTTCACGAAACTGTGTTGTTTTCGCGCTTAGCAACGGCGGTTTGAGCAAACCTGATATAACAACCAGGTTCGAAACTGACTCGATTTTCAGTTCAACAACGTTAAAACTAGGTTCGAAACTAGCTTCAAACAAACGGTTTGACAGCAGTTAGGGTGGAAACTGGGTTAGGTTTGGTATCAAGCGAAAACGACAATAGATTTCCGACTGTACGGTGACACTAACAGCACCTCTGGTGAGAAACGGGTGTACTTTTTTCCATTAGCTACTGTGGTTTTGTTAAATGCGCAGGCAACTTTATGCATGCATTTTAGGAGCATTTACGCACCCATTCTCCACCAGACGGTGCTTTTGCTGTCACGGGTTGCTCAACTACATTAGTATTACACTGGGAAATCTATGTTTATTTGATTTATGGTTTCACGTATTACCTTCGCTAGACTATCGGTCGACATCTCCATGAGACCTCACTTTCATCGAGGTGGGCCCTCGTGAGGGCTACTATATCGTATATATTGTTCGACTTGATGGGCAGATTAACTAGTTAAAGGTTATACTCGATAAAAGTGAAATGAATGAGGAGAATCATTCTTCGATTGTTTGCACAGGACCAGCACGTCAAACGAATACTGGTTTCAATGGTTCGATTGTGGTGAAGAAATCAAATATGATTTTATAATGTTTTTTGCATCCCTCTAAATTACCAGGTTTTCTCCTTGATAGTTTATTTTTCTAATAAGTTCTTTCAAACAGTTTTTATCGTGAGTCAAACATGTCGGCGTACGAACCAAATATCGAGCATATGCGTCAGGCATTGCTATGTTCTGTTATGGGGATGAAATGTCCCATAAGCCATTGTGTGCTTGTAGAAGTTTATGGCGATCGTGGTATAACACTTTAAACTTATGAAAAGGGATTTTGAAAATACATTGAGGGAAATTTCTACTTTAACGACGCCTCACGCTTTCGCTAGCGAATATTGTATGATGTAACCAAACTACAAGCATTAGTCGATGACATTGCAATTGTAAACATTATCGGATAGTAACGACAACTTGCAAAAGTGCGGGGAGATCAACAAGCAATTTCTAAACGTCTTCGAGCTATGGGCAAAATTAGGAAGTGGGTATCACATAAACTGACGAGAGACAGACGGAGAACTGAAGAGCGACGTGTGAAATGCTACTTCAACTGCACAACAGAAAGTCTCTCCCAGATTATTTTGCTGCACGATAATGCACCATCGCACAAGTCGTAAAGCGTTCGCAAGACGCTGGCATGTCGCCAGTGGTTAGTTATGCGGCTTACTCGTCAATCCTGACCCAATCAGACTACCATCTCTCTGTCTTGTTGGACAACCCGCTTGTTGGGCAGCGTTTCGATTCTTACAAAAATTTGTAAACGGCTCACCCAGGGGTTCAACACCAAAGACTAAGGATAGTGCACTGGTGTACACAAGAAATGTGCGAAAAAGGCCTCTCGGTTTGTTTCAAGTGTAATTTTTACTCAGCACCAAATAGCAATCGCAGCACTTAACGTTTTCGAATCTAATGAATTATTAGCTTCACTAATATTGACGAACACTCAATACTGACGGCAATTCTTGGAATGAAGGCCACAATTTCTTCAGGCTGGCAGTTATTATTAAAAAATGTTCGTGCTGTGTGATCGCTCCTCTTTGTAAATTACCACAGGAAAGTCATTTCGACCCATTAAAATTTTTACTGTACTTCAATGATGTCAATTTCGCTCGGTAAGGTTCGCTTATCTTTTGCTGATGATGTCAAGATCCACCACAGAGTGATTTAAAGTTAACCGTATGATAGTAAACCTCGACAATTACTATGCCATTAAGTGGAAGACCCTATTCACGATTGCCAAGTAACTTTCGATGGGTCGAAGCTGAAGGCAATTCGGTTGATTGATATTTTTCTCAACGAAATTTATACCCTCTTCCGCAAGCCAATTGAGAGTGGTTTTGGCATAACGAGCCGACGCTAAATCCGGCCAAAACAGTGGAGGTGTATATGCTTCTCATATAAAGGCAGCGATCTCTTCTGGAGACACTCAGATTTATAATTCCGTTAGTGTAAAAAATGGTTGACTTCAAACCACAGGAACATATTGCTTGCCGTACCAGTACGACCTGTCCGCAATCGCTCACATCCTCTCCAAAGACGACATTAAAGTATTGTGGACCTGGAGGGGTTTTTGAGTCCTCCTCTACATAAGTCTAATCGTCCATCAAAATCCGCATGCATCCGGACTCTGCAAAAGACGCGAATACAATTTCCGGGCTCTTGTTGCTGCTCGCTTCTTCTATTCTACACTTTGTTTCGAGATTTTCTGCTTCTTGTAGGTCTTCAGGTGATTTCGCCTCTTGATACGCTGGATTATTCCGACACTCGTTCCTGCTTTTCTTTTGCCAAATAACGTATTGACATTGATTTGTTCTTCATGATTAAAGATACCACTTTCTGGTCCAGTTTCTGGTTGGAAGAACCGTGTTTTCTGACTATTCCTGGTAGCTAATCCAAAGAATAGTGTTCCCCAAACTTATTAATGATGGTTTTAACACTGGCATGATGAATTCCAAACCGCTTCGCCCATTTTCGCATAGTAATACCCTTCTCACTTAGCCATGTGTCCAGAACCTTAATTTTCACTTCCTTTTCAATACGTGACATTTTGAAAACGCAGAATTTCAACCGCACAAACAAGTAAACAAACGAAAGCTGACAGACGAACGCACAGCATGCTGTGATCTGAGCATAAAAAACCATCACAAATACATGCGTACAACACAAATGTATGTGGATAGCTTATTTTCGATACACTCCTTATACGTTAAAATTTCTGAATATTATTAGGACGAAATGTGTCCGTTTATCGATTGCAAGTAAATAAACTGAATATGAAGATAAAACTTTTTTTTTGTTTCGATTATAGAGGTTTTAACCTTAAGGTCATTCGCCTCTTCGGGCCAGAAAAATTTTCTGACCCTATGTGCGGGGTTGGGAATCGAACCCAGGTGGGCTGCGTGACAGGGCATCGACTTACCCATCACGCTATACCCGTCCCGAGATAAAACGTTTATTTACACTTATTCAACTGTAATGGTCTTCTAGAGCTTGAACTTGGGCGGCGATCACTGATTGCTACTCCGTTACTGATCGGGATCAGCTGATGTTGCATAGAGAACTTCTGGAAGATCAAACCTGGAAATGACAAATCAACCTTTATTGTGCAACTTCTGATAACCCCAGAGTTCATTGATGTGTCTAAGGAGCCCGGATCAACATGATAATTTTAATTAGTAATTACGATAGTTAATAGTTAAACATGCAAATAGTGTGTAATACTTCGCCATATGAAAATAGGAAGGCTTCGTTTGCGATCGTTAGAATCAATAACAAAAATTAATAATTGTTAGTTTTGAGAATGAAGCCACAAAGGTCAGTTTTTATCCTGACCGCCTACATCCCAAACAGTAAAGTAAATATTCTTATTCTCCACTGTTTCCACATTGAAACCGATCGACACGACTTCGCCAAGCTTTAGTTTATACAGGATTGTCGTTTTCCCAGCCACATCTAATCCATTCCCAATCCCGCACTTAGGGTCAGCATGTTTTTCTGGCCCGAAGAGGCGAATGACCTATAGGTTAAAACCTCTATAATTGAAACAACAAAAATAATGATGACATTACTGTATCCTATTTGAGTGTAAAATTAAAAAATTATTTAAATTCTCATGTTTTTGCCTTTCTCATATAGAAAGGTTATGCAATCACTTGAAAAACCGACTAGTGAAAATTGGCCCGGAGGGCCAAGTGTCATATACCATTCGACTCAGTTCATCGAGCTGAGCAATGTCTGTGTGTGTGTATGTATGTGTGTGTGTATGTGTCAAATAATCTCACTAGGTTTTCTCGGAGATGGCTGAACCGATTTTGACAAACTAGGATTCAAATGAAAGGTCTCGTGGTCCCATACGGAATTCCTGAATTTCATCCGGATCCGACTTCCGGTTCCGGAATTATAGGGTAAAGTGTGTTCAATATGGTACACCGTCACTTAAACCGGCGAAGCAAAAAACGTAAAAAAATTTCTAAGCTGGTCTCAAAACTACACAAATCGATAGTCATTATCAGTAGGCAACTAATCAAACCAATTCCGGCTATCCTGGTTCCCGGTATCTGGTTCCGGAAGTACCAGAAATAGTGGTCATATATACCAAAATGGTTCTCACTCACTTTTCTCAGCGATGGTTCGACCGATTTTCAGAAACTTAGATTCAAATGAAAGGTCTTCCGGTCCCATACGGAATTCCTGAATTTCATCCAGACCCGACTTCCGGTTCCGGAATTATAGGGTAATGTGTGTTCAATATTGTACACCGTCACTTAAACCGGCGAAACAAAACACGTAAAAAATTTTCTAAGCTGGTCTCAAAACTACACAAATCGATAGTCATTATCAGTAGGCAACTAATCAAACCAATTTCGGCTATCCTGGTTCCCGGTATCCGATTCCGGAAGCACCGGAAATAGTGGTCATATATACCAAAATGGATCTCACTCACTTTTCTCAGCGATGGTTTGACCGATTTCCACAAACTAATATTCAAATGAAAGGTCTTCCGGTCCCATACGGAATTCCTGAATTTCATCCGGACCCGACTTCCGGTTCCGGAATTATAGGGTAAAGTGTGTTCAATATTGTACACCGTCACTTAAACCGGCGAAACAAAACACGTAAAAAAATTTCTAAACTGGTCTCAAAACTACACAAATCGATAGTCATTATCAGTAGGCAACAAAACAAACCGATTCCGGCTATCCTGGTTCCCGGTATCCGATTCCGGAAGCACCGGAAATAGTGGTCATTTATACCAAAATGGATCTCACTCACTTTTCTCAGCGATGGTTTGACCGATTTCCACAAACTAATATTCAAATGAAAGGTCTCCCGGTCCCATACGGAATTCCTGAATTTCATCCGGATCCGACTTCCGAATCCGGAGTTATAGAGTGCGTACTAGAAGAGTTTGTGTGTCATGTTAGTTGGTGGCCGTACGAACCGACTTTGACTATACCGGTTCTCGGGTTCCGGTGCCGGAAGTGCATATAATAGTGAACCCATTTCGTTCTCTTATGGCTTACGCAATCAAAGCACTGTTTTATTCTCTATGTTATGCATAAACAATCACTTGGTTTCTTTCAAAAATCGAAGAGAAAATTTTTGAATAGAATACCACAATATTATATGTATATGAGAAAGGCATCATTACACCACTAGGTGGATTAAGACAGGTTTTTTTTCGAAGTCTGGCTAATACACTATAAATTGTAAGACCCAGTCTGAAAAATTTCAAAATTCTCCCCGTCAAATTATCACCCTCATTCTTGTTTACGGCCGTATGCGATACGTTCGAAAGTATAGCAAATTCGTATTCCCGTTTACGTTCGAATCAATCACACTTTTAAACATCGTACATGCATAAAAACAACGCCCATCCAACTTTAAACTATCAGTTCTGGTACAGATTTGAGTTGTAAATAAAAATCTTTGACATCATTTGTTATTTGACTTGTTTTTTTCACTGATTTTGTATCATATACGACGAACACATGCTTTCGAACGAATGCGAACAAGCCATTCTTGTTTTCACTCGAACGTGTACGTACGCGATTCCTGTGCAAAAGAAGGATCGGTAGCGCAGGTAGTTTTTTAAGGAAGATTGCAAGCATCAAGGAAGTGACGAATGCTACATAATAAATAAATATCATACTCAGGACCAATTTTATTCAAGTCGGTAAATGAAATTTTCAAATTAAACTTCGTGCAAAGTAAAAAAGAGCATTTGAAATAGCAGTCCGATCAGTAGTATCTGCGAAAAATATGTTGCATTTTTCTTGCAATTTTGTCATGTTTTCGATAGCCTAAATATTTATTTCATTGGTGAAATCATGCATTTAATATAAAATAAAGCATGTTTACCCATGGCGTATTTTCCATAAAGTACTTAATAGATGCAAAATTGATGCATAAAAACTTTGAATCTCGCATATATTCAAAGGCTCCCCAGAAAAAACAGCATTTTACTATACTGCTTTGCTTTCTAAATGATTTATGCAAAACACAAATTTATGATTTGATTAAAAATCACCTTTAGATTCGAAAATAATTTTGTTAGAGATCGGTTAAACTTTTTTCAATGCGTTCGAACGGTTGATTCGCAACATTAAACTGACGAATCGAAACCACGACATTTCGTCTATTCGTCCGTAAACGGGAATGGGACATTTCGTTCGTACGAATGATGTTCGAATACACGTTTCGTTTGAAACTAAAATGGCATACATTCTAGCGTTTCGCATATGGTTAATCACATGAATTGGACTGATTACATTAAGGCTTAGCATTTATTTTAAAAAGTTTACTGATATTTGAATATTTTGTGGCAAACGAGTCGCGTTCGAATTCATTCGAGTGAAAACAAGAATCACCCCTATTCTGTACGTCGATCGATTCGAAATATTCCGATCGAATGTGCAATTTCCATTCTGCATTCCGTTCGAGTTGGGTATGAACTCGAATATCATTCGTTCGAGTTGTTTAATTTTCGAACATTACTCGATCGACTTGCGTATTCACCCCGATTCTGTATTTCGTTCAAATCGGATTGTTTCGATCGAATACGAAATTTGGCATTCTGTAGCTCGATCGAGTTCGACACCCTTATTCTGTACGTCGATCGATTCGAAATATTTCGATCGAATGTGCAATTTCCATGCTATATTCCATTCGAGTTGGGCATGAACTCGAATATCATTCGTTCGAGTTGTTAAATTTTCGAACATTACTCGATCGACTTGCGTACGTATTACTTATGTTCGGTTTAGAATCGTTCTAATTTGTTTATACAAGTGTGACGGTTTCGTTTACTAAGAAATGAATAATATAAATAATATAGAACGTGTAAATAGTGTTGATAGCTTTGATGGTTAGTGTTCGAGATTTCCGGGAGATTTGATGGTTAGTGTTCGAGTGTTCCCGAACGAGAGTCGATCGAATCATACAAGTCGAACGGAATAAAGAATGCAAAATTCGAACTCGATCGTAAGTGTAGGTTCATTCGAATCACAAATCCGTCGGATTGCAGAATCGGGGTGAATGGCTTATTCGTATTCGTTCGAAAGTACCCGTTCGTCGTATTGCGGATACGGACGTAAACAAGAATGAGGGTGTATATAAGATGACATGCAAAATGCTAATTTATGAATTGCCATTTGCGTTAATGAGAAAATGAGAGGGTAAAAATTGATTAGTGTGAAGTGCCGTATAAAAATGTTTATAATCGCTGAATCAATAAAAAAAACATTTCGGATTAGTACTGAAAAAACTGTTTTATATCTAAAAATTTCGAAGTTTTATTTTTTATTATTATTGATTGGTAGATGTTTGTATGGTCTGTCTGTTTTTGTTTACTTTCAAGTTTCTGTAGATTTCACTAATGCACACGCTCATTCAACTGCGAGATTTTCTATGTCTTTTCTGTATGAAGGGTTTGCCTATTGGTTTGGAAGTGAATAAAATGCCCAGTTTGCAGCGAACATTTATAAAAATATATAATGCACTATTAAAGAAAAAAAATACCGTGAACAATAAGACCAACGAAGCTGTAATAGCAAAGAGTAAAAGAGTTCTCTATCGTATGGTTTATGGATAATTGTAAACTGTTGTCCATCATTTAAAGTCAAGTACAACGTCCGAGAATGCGATAATCGACATGGCTAATTCGTGGGCATGTAGTTGATGTAAAAGTAGTCACTGCGCTAGATGCTCAATTGGTTTTTAACTATTTTTCTTGTTTTTTTTTTTATTAAATATCACGCATCCCTAAATACTTTCTAATCCCGTCGCCCGAAAACTCTGTTATTCGTTCGTCCTAAACACTGAGGGTGTAGCACATGCTGCTGTTGTTGCTGCACCATTTACGCTGTTGCCTTTGTTCTATCGTTTTCGTCTCAGCCTAGCGCAAGCATTACTCGCACTCCATCATTAGTCAATGTACTGAGCGAGCCAACGGAAACCTTCTCCATAACCTTGTCGTTTTAACACGGAACACATGAACAGCTCAAGAGGACGACCGGGCAGTTCGTTACGTGCTACTTTACCCTGTTTTCGTGTCGGGAAGATAAAACAAACAATCCGAAATGACTTCTTGCTTCCGAATTAAAACCTAAAGCGAATTACTTACCTTGCCAGTGGTCAGTTGGTACAGGGCGAAGTGATTCCTCAGTTCGTCTTCACTGGCCGCTCCGGGTTTGTCGATCTTATTGCCCAGAATCAGCACGGGACAGTTTGATAGAGCTTCGTCGGTCAACAGGGAGTCCAGCTCGTTCTTGCTCTCAGTGAAACGACTGCGATCCCATGCGTCAATCAAGAATACGATCGCATCCACTGCAGGGAAGTAATCCTTCCAAACACGACGGGCTGTATTTGAATGGACATTTGTAATTCAGATAAGTGTTCCACTGTCAGCAAAGCCACAATTAAACTTACCTTGCGTATGTCCACCCAAATCAAACGTAGTGAATCGCATATTGCCAATGGATAGCTCCTCAGATGCTGCGAAAAAGAAGTAAGCTTTCAATAGTTTGACAAAGGGAATAGGTAGCAAGCGACTGCCTTACTGGGATGTAACGTTGGTACGTGTTGCGCCAATCTGTCATCCTTGAGCATGTGCAGTAGTGTCGTCTTGCCAGCGTTATCTAACCCGAGGAACAACAGTTTGCCCGATTTTTTCCAGAGACCTACAGTACATAAAAACAATAGGAACTATTAGCAACTGTTTCAAGAACTCTGTATTCTATAATACTCACCCAAATAACCGAGCACACCAGTAAACCAATCCCAGATAAACATATTTACGTTTGTTATTCGGTTTTACTGTATGGAAGTGAGAACAGGTGGCAGAACGTGACACAGGCTGGTGAAGGGGTGTGTGTTGTATCTATTTAAAAAACAGTAACACAACTGAAATTTAATTCTGTGTAATTCAAAAATAGTAATTTCATAGTTTTGCGTCGCTTACTTAACTGGTATTTAGATAGAGGTTTCAACAATTAGAAGCTTTACTAATTAACGGCTGATCGAAAGTATCTCTTCGTATCAATACAAGGAAAGGTTAGTTAACTTCTCGTAAATAACACTATTTCATAAAAGTGAAAGTGCTGCAGTTATTTCCGCTTATACATTTATTTTTCCACTCAGATTCACCGCTATTATTTTCAAACTGTTGTTTAGCAAATTCCACGCAAGAAAAATACTACCAGTCCCTTGAATGCGTTTCCCCAACACCCTCAAATTGTTATACATTTTATAACTAATTGTTTACAAATTAATTCTGATTGTGTAAACCAAAGCAATTATGTTGAACATTCGAGGTAATCGTCCGGTTTTTAGTCGTGATTTGATTTTACACTTTATTACATCGCTTGCGAGTATTTTTTTTTTCAAACAAATCAATCTAGCTCGTAAAAAGTTAAAAACTCTTCCACAATCAAAAACGCAACTCATCATTTGGTCTTGACTCGTCATAATTAAACGGTTTGCTTTTGATAAGCACATCGTTAGTGTATGGATTTAGAGACAGCAGCTCAACGTACACCTATGACGCTCGGTGCGTCCTTGGTTCGGACGGATGCTTCACGGTGGACATTTTGTCGAAATTGGTCCACTCGTTGGAGCATGGTGAACAATCAAAATTACCATCAAAAACACCACGTAATATATCGAATTTTACGCGAAGCGATCACCACCACCGAATACGCGACGGGATCAAACTGAACACCCTCTTTGTAGTTCATTATTTTCTCATTTTAAACATCAGAAACCTCGATCAGAAAACCATTACTTACCTAGCGTAAACTGTAGTCCACAGTTTCGGGGACCAGCCGGAAGTGGAATATTGTTGCTGGAACGCTAGATAAACACGGAATTTTGCAGAATTATTTCGTAGTCGCGGAAAATTGCTTTGCAACGATTGAGATGGACACTTTTCTTTGCTCTTTTCGATAGCTGGCTGATTGGTTGGCCGTCGTCGTCAGTTTCCTTGCTCTTTCTCGTGTAGTTTGACATGTTTGCGAGAGGAATTCGATACACGCGCGTGAGAAAGTTTGACGTGGAACTCGCATAGAATGTAGCGCCGTCAGTGGTCGGTTAATTGAACTGAAGTCGACAAGGGGTTTGGTGATTGAAAAGGGGATTTTTAAAACGACTGTTAGTATCAAGTTGGCGTTGACTCTTTCGTGTCATTTTCGATGTTTTGTTCCCACAAAAAATATATTTAAAATAAACAGAACAGAACAAACTGCATCGAATATGATTCATATTTCTTTTGAACAACCTTCTATAAGCAGATGAAAAAAATACTTGTTGATGATAATTTAAAGAAGAAAAAAGTACGGGTGTGTAATGTCAGAGACATAACTGGATGTCGTGAATACGAATAAAACTGATACGAATTCCTTACACTTTCGAATTCAAATTGATAGTTGATCGATTGTGTGAATTGCGAAACTTTCCCCCTTTTCTTTACTAAAATTTTAAACGATTTTTGGCGTCGATTATCTCATTTCGGATTTGCATATTTCATTGAAAGGAACTATCAAGATGCTGTACAGGATTCATTTCCACCTTTTAGAAGGACCAAATTGTGGATAACTCTACACGGGCAAAATTCCGATTCTTGAAATGAGCACAACGAGTCATGATTTGGGGAAAATAATATATTTTCATGTTATGATAATACACCATGATTAAAATTCCTCGGATCATGATCCATTCGGACTGATTTCTATAAAATTTAAACGTAGCGCACTTGACGGTGTTGAGTATAACTTCAGGCGTGTTTCTGCTACGATTGTAATTTTTCCAACATAACAGGCGTTATGTGTGATTTTTGCAACGATGGTCATTTTTGCAATATAAATTCAGTGAAAAGCACGACGAACTTCTTTTAAAATGAAAATATTCTGTTTTTGAAAAACGACGGCGCAAGCGATAACGTGTTTACTTACGTTCATTACTTCAGTTTTGATTTTGTGTTTCAGAATTTAAACACTTAAACGAACTGCATGAAGAAAACACGAGTGAATCAAACCTCTTAAAAAAAACTCTATGTCGAATTCTTGCAAAAAAAATCGTCTTATTCATAGTATTTAGGCGCATCAATACAGCTTGTGTTGTTATACCTATGAAACAAATTAATCAAATTCAATTCTTCTGATTTTCGTTAGATGGTGTTTCAAATTCACAATCGAATTAAACGCTAGCTCTCAAAATATTATTCTAGCAACAACGGTCACATCAAATATGTAAGAATACATTCAAACAAAATGTAACATTGATGTTTGTCAAATGAAAAGTGTAGCTGTACTTAGTCTTTTATGATGTCAATTTTCGGTTCATTATCTTTATGCTGTCAATTCTCTATCAGCCGGTGGGTAAAATAACACGATTATTAAATAACATGCTTCAGGATCAAGTAAACATTTTCAGTAGGTCTTACTTTTCAATGTCTGCTTTTTGCTTTACCGTTAATCTATTAATCTATCACATCACTTGAGGCAGAGGGTAGAAAATTAGAGTTACGAGCTTTGAAGGAAATGCATTCTTCATGTAACGCATTTTCGAACTGAAACTTATTAATTTTACTTTTGATTGAACGGAGCGAATCGAAAAGACGGTGTTAACTGTTAGCTAGTCGGTTCTAAAAAGAACGAACGATTTTATTTTTCGATCTAGCAAACCTTCTATTTACACAGTTTACAATGTTGACGTTTTGTATATAAGGTGGAATCAATCTTCTACGCCCACCTTGATTTAACCTACTATGTACACAGTAAATACAGTTCAGTGAATAACTTAGTTCATTACAATACCTTTCCCTTTAAGCAATTCGAACAGTCTACTAAACTTCTAAGTAATTCTTGTTTCTTACAATATTATTACTTTTCAGAATGGAAACTATCTTCCTATTAATTTAACTTCTCGACTGAATATCTCAATTCAAACAAAGCAATCATATTATTTAAAATACAAATAATTCCCATCAAACTTCTTTTTTCTTGCTCGTGTTGATCTTCGCAAGCGATTTCTCGTTGTACCATTTGGATTGATTTCATGATTCGATCCCGCAGGGTCTTTTTCTCGCAAAACATCTGGATGTGCCTCGCTTCTAGCCGGAGGCGGTACCACGGAGAATCCCCGGAATGGTTCGTCGTCTTCGGAGTCCTCGTATTGTCTCTTTTTGCCTTGATTAGGCCTAGATGTGTATCCCTCCATCTGAAGCGCCACATTGCGCCTGTGTTCTGTTTTGTCAGCGATTCTAATCTGCCCCCTGTGGGCCGAGATCAATGCTGAGCCGATCGCGATCTGGAAAACATTCATAGAAATTCTTTTAATATATTTGGCTTCTAACCATTTTTGTGTTTCATTAATTTTATGATTTCTATAGAAAACCTTGTCTCCTGCAACAAGCTTAGAAAAAGGATCCATCATTTCCTTTTCAAATTTGATTGACTCATATTGTTCATTTACGTTTCTATATAAAATTTGCTTTTTATAGTTATTTTTGGGATTAGTTAAATCCAGCAATGTTTTTGGTTTATAGCTTAAAACTCTCTCTGAAGGAAAATCCCCTCCATCTGTCAAACAGCTGTTGCGGTAGTTGAAAAGAAAGTAATCTATCCTATCTTGAAGGCTCAAATGTTTCATTTCAGGATCAATGAAAAATTTCTTTAGAACATCTTTAACCACCCGAACTAAGCGCTCAGCCTGTCCATTACTTTGCGGGTGATATGGGGGGCTCTTCATTATTATTATTCCTTGCCTCTCAAGAAAAGTTATGAAACATTGAGAACTAAAAGGTGGACCATTGTCCGTAACAATTACGTCTGGAAGACCAAATCGTGCGAAAAAACTTTGAAACTGTTTTAATACTTTTTCAGCGTCTGTACCAAACTTCATCCAAATCACCTCAAGCCACTTCGAAAAACTGTCAACAATTAGTAAGAAAACGTGCCTTTCAAAATAAAAGAAGTCGGCATGTATCCTACTGAAAGGACGGGTTGTTTGCGCCCATTCATATGTTATGTTTTTTCCTGGAATAATTGCCATTTTGCAACAAACGTCACATTTATTTGCATAGGAATTAATATCAACATTCATTCCGAACCAGTAAAAATGGCGTCTGGCCAGCTGCTTCATTTTAATAACTTCAATATGATTAGCATGAAGTAGTTTTAAAATTTTGCGTTGCAGAGAAAACGGTATCACAACTCGATTCTGAAACAGAAGACTTCCATCCACTTCTTCCAAGTCTTGATGTTGAGAATATATATTTTTAAAACTTTTATCCAATCTTTTAGGCCAACCATGTTTCATAAAAGATAAAATTTGTTGTAGGAACGGATCCTGTTTAGTTTCTCGTGCAATTTCCTGAACATCTAGAGGAAATTCATTGGAAAAGTTTAAACTATTTACATTTTGTCTTTCTAAATCTTTTGGCACTTCAAAGTTGAGCGGAAATCTTGAGCAAAAATCTGCATTGCCCATTTTATCCGATGGCCTATAAAGAATTTCAAAATCATATATAGATAACTCCATTATGTAGCGTTGTAGTCTCGTCACGTATATTGAATTTCGCCCAGTTTTTCCCAGGATGCCTAGAAGTGGTTTATGATCCGTATAAATTGTGAATTTTTGTCCATATAGGTATTTATGGAATTTTTTTACGGTCGAAACGATTGCTAGCGCTTCTAAGTGTAGGATTGGATACGATTTTTGCGCTGCGTTTAGAGAAAAAGAAGTGAAATATATAGGTTTTTCTGTTCCATTTATGATGTGTGCAATAACTCCTCCCAAACCGTAGGATGAAGCATCGGCACACACGACGATCGGTTTCTTAGCATCATATAATACTAACATGTTTGCTTTCAATATTTGCTGTTTGCTAAAATTAAATGCTTTGTCACATTCAACATTCCACAGAAATTTAGTATTTTTGACCAACAATTTATACAATGGATTTAAAGTCGAAGACAAGTTAGGCAGAAATTTGCCGTAATAATTTATGAGGCCTAAATTGAACAATCCAATCAGCGTGGTCACCACGAGATAGCGTTATGGTGATTGTTTTGACATATCCCATGTATTTAGAAAAATTTTCGACGAATTTTTCAATTTACTTGAGTTTGAAAGCATGCAGATGGCAAAACCTTACAAATATGGGTAAGAAAAACGATTATTCACGTGTTGTCATCAAACATATTATTTCAAATTGTCCTATACTCTTGACAATCTCGGATGAAATTTGAAATTTTCAGTTCACATACAGATTTGATTTAGATGATAAAACATGAGTAAATAGACTAGTCATAAAGCTTTTGATCATAATTTATCAATTAATCTCAAAATCCAACCCAAAAAACAAAGAATATCCCAGATATGAAAACAGTGCCCAACCTCACTTCTTCGAATTATGTATTTCATGTAACGATTTCTCCATAAATATCAATCAAGCATACCACGGAAAGTTACTGAATCATTAATGATCGACTTTTTTACCAAATTTTCACACGTTTTAGTATGTGAGTATTCGATTCATAAGAAAAAAAAATAAAAACCCGACATTTTGTTCGAATCTTCAACAAAATCTGAAAATTATCACCATCGCTTAGTTCAAAGCTCGCCACTCGGGCAGCGCAGCGATCGCAAAAGATTTGGTTGGATTCTTCAATATGCTTTTAATTGTGTTACATTCTGTGGTATTTTCGCTTGCTGAATTGTTGCCACCTTGTCTGGGTTTGGTTTAAGACCATTTTCAGATATAATGTGTCCTAAATAAGGTAATTCACTCACAAAAAATTTACATTTATCAAAGTTTACCTTGATATTAGCTTTATGCAGGCGGTCCAATACTAAAAGTAATTTTTTATTGCAATCTTCGATATTTTTTCCAGCTATTAACACGTCGTCAAGATAGCAGTAGACAAAGTCCAGTCCATTTAGAATCGTGTCCATAATTTGCTGAAATATGGCAGCACTTGAAGATGCGCCTTGAGGAAGTCTATTGTAAGTGAAAAGACCTCGCATTGTGTTTATCACAACAAATTTTCTAGATTTATCCGATAAATTTAACTGTGTATACGCATTAGATAAATCTAAGGAACAGAAAATTTTGCAATCAGCCAAAGATGCGAACAAATCCTGGGCTGTCGGTAGGGGATAAGTGTTAGGAATCAATACTTTATTGATTGAGACTTTGCAGTCTATTACAAGCCTGATGGTGTCGTTTTTCTTCATAACAACCACAACCGGAGAAGCCCATAAGCTCGTTTTGATTGGTGAAATTATTCCATCTTTTTCTAACATTATCAATTAATTATTTACTTTTTCTTTCAGGCGGTAAGGAACATCATACGCTTTTTTGAAAATTGGTTTGTCTTCACGTAGCACTAAATCAGCCTCAAAGCCCGCAATTGGCGATGAAATGCTTTTGTCAAAAATGTTTTTATACTTTGATTTTATTTCATCCAAAATATGTCTCGTAGAATGCTGCTGGACTAGAGAATTAACTGTAAAAGCATTGAAAAGTTTCCATCTCCAACCTTCGAAAAATATATCAAGCCAATCGCGACCCATCAAAGGAATAAAATAATGATCACAGTTCAATACAATTAACTCTAAGTAAATCTTTTCGTCATTTAATAAAACCATCACGCGAAGTGATCCCAGAATTTGCAAAGATGAACCATTCACTACAACTAGTTTTCGGTTAGTAATGTTCAACAACAGATTTTTAAAATATTTCATGTAATCAATTTTACTAATCACAGACACCGCTGATCCACTATCAATCTCCATTTTTATCATCTTGCCCTTTATACTAGCATTGAGGAAACAAGGTTCACTAATCTTATTCACCGACTTAATCATAAGACAATTATAGTCACCTGACGATTCACTCTCGCTGTTATAGTCAACCCGAAGTCTTTTGAAATAGTCATGAACCTCGTCTGCCTTCTCGGAATTGTCCTCGATGAACTTAACCGAATGTTTTTGCTGATTTTTAAAACGATAGCAACTTTTTTGAATATGGCCTTTTTGTTTGCAAAAATTGCAAACAAAATTAGCATATCTTCCTCGGCTAGAAGACCTATGCCCTGACCGCGATCTTCCTCTACTTGAGTAATGATTAAATCTGCTCTCTCGGCCATTCCTACTTCTCGATCTACCTCGTCTCCAATTATCGTTATCTCTAGTTTCAAATCTACAGGGTTGTTACGGTCGCGCGAATTTCGCGGTTTTCGCGAATTTCGCGATTTTCGCGGATTTAGCGCGGTTTCTGCTAAGATTTTGATGCCATGGCGCGGATTTCGTGCGAATTTCAAAAAACATCATTCCACATTTGTGAATCATTTGTTCGAATAAAAAAAGTTCTTTGCAAATTTTCGAAGCTTGTGAGTTTTATGAAACCCTAAAAAATTAAAGATGGGCGAACGTTTCAGCTGACCGAATTGGTGAATTTTCACCTTGATAAAACCAAAATTTACTAGAAGATGGTTCTAGAAAATGTTCAGTGGACAAAATTTAGATTTTATGCTCTTCGATCTCGAGTAATACAAATTGCTATTTCAACTTACCAGAAATTACAAATTTTTTTCGATATATGTGATTGCGTTTTCCCGTTCTAATGCAGAAATCGAAAGATTTTCGCACTCAAGGATATTGATGTCTGATGGAAGATATCGTCTCAGTGAAAACACATTCAATAATGCAGAGAACGTAATAAATGAAATGCTATTCTTCAATAATATGGTCACAAATGTTGAGTATGATAAAAATCGCATTCTTAAAGCAAAATTTGCCCGACAGGCTTACGAAGAGAAAAAAAGAAGAAGTTCTGGGATTCCATCCGCGGTGATAAGAAATTGTTCTAACAGTTTGTTGGTTCCACTATCCAACATTTTCAATTGTTCTTTGCGTTCTAGAATTTTTACTACATATCAGCATGTATACATGCCAAAGCCTTCAACTTCCCCAAATTTAGTAACCTACACTTCCTTGATCATACGTTCTTTACAAGCACGACTACAAGTATATTCTACATACACCGATTTCGCTGTTTCGTTAGACAAAATCAATCATCACAAACGATCTCCAAGTTAAGTAGACTGGGATTAAACGGATTATTTTTGGATTGGCTTCGATCATATCTAACTGGTCATGGAATGAAATTGAAAATAGGAGCTTGTACAACCTCACATTTGCTGTTATTTCTGGAGTTCCTCAAGGAAGTCACCTTGGACAGTTATTAATTTTATTGTATCTCAACGATCTAAACTTTTCGATCAAGTGTATGAAACTATCGTTTACCGATGCCTTTCATGTTTCATATTTCAAAATAGTTTTAAATGCTACTAAATGCTCCGTCATCTCTTTTAGTAACAAAAAGTCTGTATTCAAGTCCGACTATAATATTTCACAAACTGTTCTCGAACGCGCATCGTTTGTTAAGGACCTGGGTGTTCTTCTGGAATCAAGTTAAATTTTAAAGAGCACATAGAGCTTACTATGTTCTGAACCTCGTTATTCGCG
Organism: Malaya genurostris; assembly: GCF_030247185.1. Taxonomy (NCBI): domain Eukaryota; kingdom Metazoa; phylum Arthropoda; class Insecta; order Diptera; family Culicidae; genus Malaya; species Malaya genurostris. The sequence continues at coordinate 63,958,819 of NC_080570.1, read as the reverse complement.
TTACTAAAAAAAATCTCTGATGTACATTGCTTGTAAGCTCCGTATTGCGCTTTAGTTCACTCAAGTGGAATATGCTGCGGTTATCTGGTCACCTTATTACTAAAACCAACGTATTGAAGCGATTCAACGCAAATTTGTCCGATTAGCTCTCCGACGTCTTCCATGGAGATATCATTTAAACTTACCGAGTTACCATGACCGCTGCAAACTGATTGGTCTCGATTTATTATTTGTCCATCGAGATGTTTGTAAGGCTAGTTTTGTTTCAGACCTACTTCAGTCGCAGATCGATTGCTCCGAGTGATTGCAATTGTTACAATTTATCATTCGAGGTCGTAATCTTCGATTCTATTTTTTTCTTCGGATTCCCTATGTTGGAACTAATTATGGATATAACGAGCACATTGCTAGCATTCTTTCGACTTTCATTTATCAAGTAATTTTATCAAGAAACCGTTTCTTATATTACTGTCACATAAGATTTAGTTGCTATAGAAGGACTAGATTTAAGGAAATGTATCATTTGGATGATTTTAATATATTAATGCAAAAGATGAGGAGGTTTTATGCCTGCTGGAGAACAAGTTTGACAGATACTAATTCCAGTGGGCTTTTCCCTGATCCAAATAAAAGAGCAAAAGATGAGGAGGAACAGAAAGACATTCAGAGTAAAATCTGACAACAGGAGAAGGCTCTATTATAATTGAAACTGAAAAAAAAAGATGTAGACCTTAAAATTCTTCTTACCAAGAAGGAAATGCTGGCCGAGCAAGATGTTGAAGCAAAAAAAAATGTCTTCGCTGAAATCTGTTTTCAATATCACAATTGTAAGCATTTTTATTTTTTATTAATTAACTAAGAACATCGAAAAAGCTGTAGAATAAAAATGCAATCATTTTCATGGGATTCTCGAAGTGACGTGTTGTATGCGGACTTATTTATTGCGTTCATATGACAAACTTATGTAGATTTTTAAATTATATTTAAGTGAATTTTCATGTTCTGCGGAAATTATCATCTGCATAAGAATAGTTGTCTATCGCTTCACTCTAATATCGCGCGCTTCAGTTTTCAATTTCGCGCGGATTTGGCGCGTTTTAGTTTTTGACCTCGCGCGGATTTCGCGCGTTTTGATTTTGAATTTTTTCGTAACAACCCTGAATCTATTACCTCGCCTTCCCAAACGATTTTTTATTGAGTTTATATTGTCATCCGCATTTAAAAGCTGCGCTCTCGATGTGGCAAGCTCACGGTTTTTTATTATTTTTTCTGCCGTACGCACACTCAACTCTTCTTCATCTAAAAGGCGCTGTTGTAGTTTTTTATCATAAACGCCGAAAATCAATTGATCCTTAATTGCCATATCGCGGAATTCCCCAAAGTCGCACTGTTCAGCTAAAAGTTTTACTGCCAAAATGAAATTTTCGCCTGACTCTGTCGGACCCTGCTTCCGGCAGCGGAACTTGAATCTTAAAACAGTGTCAGACTCTACTTTGTCGAATCTTTCTTTGAGCTTCTTGGTAATGGTCTCGTAGCTCAACGTCTTTAAATCTGTGCCTGGGTAAAGCAACTTCAATTCTTCGAAAATTTGCATTCCGGAGAAGCTCATAAAAATATCTTTTTTTCGTTCATTAGCGATTTCATTACAAGAAAAGAAATATTCTAAACGCTCAACGTAATTTGAGAAAGACGTGCCTATGACATAAGGGTCGATACTGCCAATCAACGCCATGCCTGCACCAAACCAAAATCAGCAAAATGACACAACAAAAATAATGAAGTGAAATAAAATAAAATAAGCTTCACGTACCTTCAGTACCGGAATACGCCAAATAATCCGTAAACTTGCACAACGGCCAAGGGTTTCTAAATCACGTTCCTGCTCTATAAAACTGCTTTCGTCCGGATGACAATAACCGCCGCAATAGGCATGGAACACTTGCCAGATCAACACGCTTGCCAATAGATTCAAGATTCAAGCGACTCGCTTGCGGTTTCCGGATGGCTTCAATTTGCCACGAAATTTCCTCACGCCACAATTTGGCCGATGATTTTTCTTTTTTTTTTTTTTAACGTCACTCACGACCGGCTAAAACACCATAAAAAAAAAGATTAGTGGAACAATCAGAACACAATAGCTCTTCAAAATAAATTTCAATAAATTCAATAGCTCAATATTTTATTTCAATAGCCCAATATCTCATTTCAATAGCTCAATATTTCATTTCAATAGTTCAAATATACAATTGCATTGATAAGCAACAATAGCTTTTGTACTCACCGCTGGATTTTTGTCCAAATTGCGAAACCACGCGGTACCAAAAAATGGTCACCTTGCCGGATCCAAGCAGATCGAGAAAATCCTCCGGAACCTGCACCAGATGATGTCGCTGATAATATTGCCTGTACGCTCCAGCGCAGCAAAAAAATACCTTTCTTAACACTCGCGGACAGCTACCACACGCGAAAAAAAAACCCAATTAATCCTCGTCGCCACTGAAACTTATTAATTTTACTTTTGATTGAACGGAGCGAATCGAAAAGACGGTGTTAACTGTTAGCTAGTCGGTTCTAAAAAGAACGAACGATTTTATTTTTCGATCTAGCAAACCTTCTATTTACACAGTTTACAATGTTGACGTTTTGTATATAAGGTGGAATCAATCTTCTACGCCCACCTTGATTTAACCTACTATGTACACAGTAAATACAGTTCAGTGAATAACTTAGTTCATTACACGAACCATGATTAATTTTCATGGGAGAAGAGTTTGTGCTCATGATTTCATAAGTTAAAATGATTGGTTTCATGATTTTCTAATCATAACAGTAGTAACGGATTTCTTTCCGTGTACGATATTTAGCACAGTTCGGACCATTTATCTCGAATGATTTTTGCACAGCGAAAAGTGCACGAAGCAAATCAAATTATTTCGGATTTTCACTAAACTGATGATTTCTACCTTCGATTTGCAAAGAAGTAATCTCAATAGTTCTTTAGATAACATTTAGAGCCATTAGAAAGGCTGATTTTAAATAATGTTGTCCACTTTTCGTTTCTTGTTTTCTTTCTCTGCAATGCAAACCACCAGCAGCTGATGCAATCGTTCTTGCTTAAATTGAAAAAAGCTTTGCGTACAAACCGCAACACATCGGCTCGCAGTGCCAAATGATGCGAAACTGGTTTAATGCGTCTTCTCATCTTGACGACCGGAAGGCAAATGAGAACTACGACCTGAGCGTTTGAGGTTTTTTAACCACGCAGAAGGTGCGCTCTCCGATGCCGCTGTTTGAATACAACTTCTCGTCCCGACGTCTGCTTCCATCCAACACACAAGAAGAAATGATCGATTTTCGACCACGGTTCCCCTTTTATAACGTTCAGTGAAGATATGTGCCTAACTACCTCAAAATCGTCGTCCTTGCGCGAAAAACCCAAGCGAAAGTAAAGAGTTTTCCGCGTTGTTTTCAAATTTTCAGAAAATTTAATTTTTAAGTTGTTTGTGGTTATCTCACACTGTTCAAAATATTATCCTGAATTCCTGATCATATTTTTGATGAAATAGTGAAAGAATAAACAAGTGGAAAGTGAACATTACTAACTATAAAGTCATCCAACATTGAATAGTGGTGTAATTATGTGAAACAGTGATCATGTTTTGAGACGAATCGATTAGTAAATATTCAGAAACATGATGAATTGTGAAACTTCAGACGAAAGTGGTTCCTAAATCAAAAAGTGAGTTTATTTTAAATGAAAAAAGCGATCGTTGAAGGTTTTTTAACTATTTTTTCAATTGGAAAGTGTGGCAAAACCTAGAATAAATGTTTTAAAACGTTCCACAGTTTTGTTCAGGTACTTTCAAAGATTTGATTAATGTTCAAAGTTATGAGGTGAAGGAATGAGATGGAAATAGGAGCTGAGATGAAATAGGGTGCCCTTACCCTATTAAGATTGAATCACATGTACCTGTATAGACAAAAGAACTTTTTTATTGTTCTGGTGCGAAGTGGAACGTTTTGTAAGATCGTGTCGAACAGTCATTAGGTGGCAGTAATGACCCACATTATCAGGTCCGAATCGATTCCGAATCGGCGAGAAATTTTCATTCGGAATTCCATGAGGAAATCATGTGGAATTCCGAATCAATTCCAACTCCAGTGCTACAATCGATTCCGAATGAATTTCGCCTACAACCGGTTGATTCGGAAATCTGTCGGAATTGAGTGAGAAGATGCGGACTGAATTGTCAATTTGTCTTCTTCTTCTTCTTTCCCGATTTTGCACGTTTTCGTGCTGATGTTCAGTTTATTTTTAAATGAAAACTTTACATAACTGAATATACACATTTCATGTTTTTAGGATATACAGAACTAGTAAAAAACCAGTTCTTCTTAGAATTCCAACATAAACTGTTGAAATTCGCTGGAAATTAATAAAACGGCCTTCCTTAGTCAGCATCAGCTGGAGTGTAGTGAAATGGCTTGAGTGGCCTAAATTTTACTCTAACACATTCATAAAACGAGCGAATATCCAGTGACATTTATAATGTCACTGTCAATCGGGTTGATCGAGCAGCCAATTCAGGCGAAAATTCTAGCACTGAACCGAACGAGCACTGAAAAATCATGCAGTCGAGTAAGAATTCATTGCGCATTCCGTCATTTCGATAATGTGGGGAGGAGCTCATTTCATTTTAGTACACTGATAAAAATCGACACCTTGAACAGAAGCGTTTTATCTCGGTTGTATGACATACCTTGCAAATAATTCCAAATTAATTTTTTCTAAAATATATTAGAAGGTTATGTATCGGCTTTCCAGTCTTATATAAATTAAGAACTCCTTTATTTTCTCTTCTTCCGACGTTTCGGTCCTTATTGGACCTTTTCCATAGAATCTATAATGTTTATTGTGTCAATTACATTCATAATTACAATCTATATAAACATTTTAACATTTACCGACAATTATGGTGTTTTTTTGTCTGTTAGTTCTAGTTGAACATATAGTGGTCATTCTTTATATACAACTATAGTGAAAATGAATTATTTTAAACTGTTGTGAAAATATCTTGTACAATTTTATCGTGCACCTGCTGTAATTTGCGAAATAATAAATTATAACGTTTATTTTAGATCCTAAAAACAACACTATCGGCGTCACTCCACACTTTAATCAAAATGTCCCTTTTATCATACTATCTGTTGAAACGTTATTTGGTGTTACTCTACTGTGTGTGTATGTGTCTGATTTTGACAAAATTATTTATAATTTATTATTTCGCAAATTACAGTAGGTGCACGATAAAATTGTACAAGATATTTTCACAACAGTTTAAAATAATTCATTTTCACTATAGTTGTAGATAAAGTATGACCACTATATGTTCAACTAGAACTAACAGACAAAAAAACACCATAATTGTCGGTAAATGTTAAAATGTTTATATGGATTGTAATTATGAATGTAATTGACACAATAAACGTTACAGATTCCTTGAAAAAGGTCCAATAAGGACCGAAACGTAGGAAGAAGAGAAAATAAATGAGTTCTTAATTTATATAAGACTGAAAAGCCGATACACAACCTTCAAATAACCGTAACAGTTGTTAACAATATAAAATAAAATATATTACATCAACGAGTATCATAGAGAAAAACCCATGACGCGTATTGGTAGGGTAACAGAGGTATTTTGGCCCAGCTAACAAACTTAATGGATTTAACCGATGTCAAGTAACCCATGTTGCATCAATTTGAAGCTAATCACATTGAATTACCTATTACGAAAGGGGATTTTTCAAAGATATTACAACATTTGTTGGGTGTATTTACAAAGTGGGCCAAAATCCCACTGTGACGATCATGACATAACCTCATAAAATGAACAGAATTAACTTTGTTTTGACAGTCGACGTGTATTTGTTTACAGTTTAAAAGTTCATCAGAGGCTCATCGTTTGGATGTAAAAATTGCAAGTCGCCTCACACTAAACAGATTTATACAAATATCGCTCCTTGGCATACATGGCAATCTGTTTAGTTCTTTTCACAGTGGAACACGTTTTTAACAGGCACTCTTTCGTCATTTTTCAATTTTTAATTTGCAGTCGCAAAACAAAACAAACACACGGCAACTGTCAAAAATAAATTTGATTCATCGACAGTTCATTTGTGTCGTCTTCGTGCAAAACCTAATTGTATCAATAGTCATCTCATTAGTAGAGTCGCCATATTATTTTTCCGATTCCTCTTCGAATATGATAATATCTTTGCTTCGGCTTTAAGAAACTATAGCGCAGAAAAAAATTAGTTCGAAAATGGTTCAATACTGCAGTTGTAATGATGTGCAAATTTAAAGGGAATGCACCTATTTTTATCTTACCCTTGAAGTCATTCTATTAAATAGAGAAAGCTATATATCGTATATGAGATTACTGCATCTGTCATCATGCAGTTTTCGGATAGCGAAAAAATAGATAAAAATCAATGAATAAAAAGTGCAGATTAGCGTATTTTTAGTATAGATTTTTTATTTGTAAATATATGAGAATCAAACATTATAAGTTGAGTAAAATATTAGAACTCACTGTGTGACATCAAAGGAACCATTGCCGGCATGATTGTCAGCTCATCAATCTGGTATGGAAAGAGATAAAAGCACATTAGTACACATTAGATATCGGTATAATTGATAAATTTTTGTTTTGTAACTTGTAATCTACCAGCTACTAGCTGAAAACGACCAGTTTGCCGTAAACTAGTTCGGGATATCATCAGTAAAGTCATTCTGCTTCGGTACGACTTAAATTGTATCTTCACTAAGGTTAACTTTACTTCTGATTAGCAGTTTATGTTGAACTGCTGAGTGACTTGGCGGTTCAACATAAGTCAAAGATGAAACGTAATAAACTAAACATTAAAAACTAAACTAAACGTTTGTGCAAAGTACCTTACCGAAAACCGGTTACTTGTAACCAAAACCCGTAGATGAAAATTCTCGGTTTATTTTTCATTAGAGCGTATAAGCAAGTGACAGTTTCTCTTTGTTTACTTTCACTTCTATCAATTACCAAGCGGTTTCCACGTTTATCACTCAACTCTTTGCATAAAATGATACAGGAAACTTTCAACTTTCAAACAGAGCAGTGAAATTAAATAAAATCTTTTTATTCACATCACAATAATCGAAAAAGAGAATGATTAGAGAGAAACTGTCACTTGTTTATACGCCCTAATGAAAAATCAACCGAATTCTCGAAGGAAAACTTGCGGTAAACATGATGACATTGCTTGAACACTACTTTCACATTGCTACATATTGGCTGAATGAACACGAAAAATTTGCAAATAACGGTAATCTGTAATAATTTATTTTTTTGTTCCGATTAAAAAGACTTCAACCGCATGATTGGCTTTCTGACCCTACGTGCATGATTAAAAATTGAACCCGTGAGAAAGACAATGATCTAATCCATAATACGTTTAATCAATTAATCAATTAATAGCTCCTTCATCTTATTTCATATTACAAATTAAAACTATTAGAGAGAAATGTTTCATTTTTGTAATTCATTGGCACGTTAGATGAGATGAAAATTTTTTTGCTCGTTTTAACATTGCCTGGTAGTGGTGTGCTATTAATACATTTCCGGTTTTTTTTGGAAATAAAACATATTAATTGCAAAGGAATCAGAAGAATCGATTGCCTTTGGTGTTGAAACCAGTGCAGTAAAACTTCATTCAATTCAATTGAAACTGAATATGGAACACATTGACGATCTCTCTAATGCAGTACACTTCACTCTCTGACACACACAATGTTTGCTGACGGTCCCAACGGGCAGCATTCAGTTTATCACTCGTTTCTCTTCAATCGAGGCTCAGTTTACCCGCCGTCAGTTGATCTATTGAAGTAACAAAATATCTCTTTCAATAGTCTTCAAATGAGGTTCATGTAAACATTCGAATCGGTTCAAGATAATAGATGAAAGACAAACCAGATAGCTGAAATATCAATCACAGAATACACGTAAATTAATTGTTTCCTCCTTCAGTTTTCATTTTTAGTACTTTAATCCATTTATAATTCTATTCGTTCGAACTTGCTTACTATCAAGAGCGAAGACAATGAAGCAGCTATACTACTTGGCACTCGAAACTGAGCAAGCAAAACTTCAAATGACTAGGTACGATTATTCAACTGACGATGAATCCATAAATTTCATTTTCATCTTATATTATTCGATTGAAAGTGAAATTTTACCGCACTGGTTGAAACACTCGATAAGCCATTTTTGCGAATTTTCGAAAGATTCGAAGCGCTACTGCGAAAGTGTGTGGTCTAACGAGGCAAAAAGATGATAGTCGCATGGGGCCAGGTCTGGTGAGTAGACCGTATGGTCGACTACTTCCCACAATAGTTTAGTTTTTGAAGCTGTATACGTTACGAAATTTTTTGAGGCCTATCTGAGTCAACGCCTGAGTAAATGTACTATGGATTTTGTCGTGCATACTTACTTTACTATGGGCGCCTTTTCAAAATTTACCTGGTACGAGAATGGGCAGAACTTCATTGCGAATATCTCTTGATGTACTTAATCCAAGAACATAATATTTTCTACAAGCTATCGGAAATATGATCAGGAATTTGCAATTAAATTTTCAACAGCGTGAGATAACCATAAATAACTGAAAAACAAAGTTTTCCAAAGCTTTAGGAAATATTGAAAAAAATTCATCACGCTTGCTTGCTTTTTGCGCAACCGGACGACGTTTCGAGGTAGTTAGGCACACATCAGTTCCGATTATCTACTGGACGAGTATGAAAGGTAAACTTTGAAAATCGTTCATTTCTTCCAGTGCTACAAACTAAGTATAAAGCGTGAAACGCTCAGGTCGTGCTCTTATTTGAACTTCGGTCGTCAGGAGGAGCAGTCAGCATTGAAAGCAGATCTTTGGCGTGGTTTAAAGCCTTAAACGCTCAGATCGTGCTTTCGTTTGAACCCCGATCGTCGGGAAGAAAATTTAGTTTCAAAATTATGTTCCAGGAACTTAGTTCCAGAATACAGGCTTAGAATTCAGAACCCGCATGTTGGAACTGAATTCAGTTTCGAAACTAGTTCATAAACTAAATTGCAATTGAATTCTGAGTCTGTTCTAACTTCTGAATTTATCTCTTGAATTCAGGTCTAGTCCTCGTGAATTTTTCGATTTGTTTATTTTAGAACCATTAACATATTCCCAAAGAACTATGCAAAATTTTGCTTTATTGTACTATATACGGCCCTTTTTCAACCAGTTGGAGTTTGTAGTTGTTTTAGGAACTTTATGCTGATTTGCTATATACAATGCATAGCACCGACTCAGTTTAGGTGCATCGTTTCAAATTCTAGTAGTGAAGAAGGGGAAGCTGGCACAATTAATACAAGTGATCAACTAATTGATATTCGAAAGTAAGAAGAAAGCGTTTTAGTTATAGGTTTGTATTCACGACATCCAGTTATGTCTGTGACATTACACACCGGTAGCTTTTTTCTAATTATAGAGGTTTTAACTTTAAGTTCATTCGCCTCTTCGGGCTAGGAAAACTTTCTATCCCTAGGTGCGGAGTTGGCAATCGTACCCTGGTGGGTTGCCTGAAAGGCATCGACTTACTCGTCACGCTATACCCGTCCCCAATATGAAAAAATGTTCCATTTGACGAAGCGTTTCACTTGATAGTATCGTGAGATGGGGAACGTTACGTTAAGTTAAAGAAGCTAGAAATCGTTGCATACGACAATTTTCATAAATTTAGGGTTACAAATTATATGAGTTGTTTTTTGGAAATTATGAATGTTAAAAACCGTTATGAGGGTTAGATTCTTGCGTTAAACGAGTGACGATGCGTTACTTTTAAGGAAGTGTTATATACGTCGTTCTTTTGTAAGTTATAGGTGTTACGAAGCATTACATGCGTTACGTTGTTGTAAGTTCTAGGCGTTACGAAGTATCGAATGCAGTTATAGGTACTACGAAGAGGCGTTACGAAGCGTTACTTTTCTGTAAGTTATAGGCGTAACGAAGCGTTACATGCATTACTTTTTGTAAAGTATAGACGTTACTTACTTTGCGTTACTTTTCAGTAACTTATAGTTTTTACGAAGCGTTACCTCTTGTAAGTAACAGGCGTAATGGAGCGTTACGTTACTTTTTGTAAGTTACAGGCGCTACGAAACGTGACATGTGTTATTTTGTATTAGTTCCTGGCGTTACATGTGTTAGTTTTTTTGTGAGTTATAGGCGTTACGTGCACTACGCTTTTGTGAATTACAGGTGTCAGGAAGTGTTACATGCGTTAATTTTTCTGTAAGTTAGAGGCGTTAAAATAAATGAATAAATAAACTGTTTTTGTATGTTTTAGGAGTTACGAAATATTACATGTGTTACATTTTTAAAAGGTACAAGCGTTACAAGGCGTTACATCCGTTACTATTTTACAAGTTTTGTGTGTTGCGAAGCGTTATATGTGTTACTTTTTGTAAGTTATAGCTGTTAAAAAGCGTTACAAGAGTTTTGGCGTTTCAATTTCAACATATTGAAAAGTCATTTATTGGCAAAATCAACTGGAAATGTCAAAATTATGAAAAGATTAGAAGTGATCCTACAACGCCATGGTATACACTGATCAAAATAAGCACGATGACATATCGTATCGAATGGTAAACTTTCAAGTGAATTAATTGTTCTATTCTAACTATGAAAGAATCATTAATTCTTTTCTTGATACGAGAGTATTCAGTAAACTGAAATGTTGTCACATGATTAAACGATTTCAATATTCCAAATGTTACCGATAGCCACGTAGCACGGAGCGGCAGGTTCTACGAAGCAGAACAGAGTCAAAACCACACACAATTGAGGATGCAACCGGGGTAAAATAAATGGCAATAATAATAAGACATAAAATTGTACTGGATGACCGGAAAGAGAAAGACTGCAGATTAGTAAGATATTCTGCCGCAGAATCCCACACATACTTATTTAGGGCTAAAAAGCCGAACGCAAGCGCACTTCGAGTACATGTTCGGCTAAACCCATTATTATACACCAGAGAACAGAACGATTACCCGACAATAGACTGAAATCAGCACGAGTGTTTCGAAGCGATACGAATGCCTCGAGGGCGTTTCAATGGGACGAGAAGATCACAATGTCGGGTTTCGGGGATCGGTAGAAAAAAGCCAGAATTAGCGTGCATTAATGAAGCGATTGAAGACCGAAATCGCTGTGAAATGGCCTTACATGAAGCACATGAACATCATAACCATGGTTAAAATCAACGGTTTAGGTTTCAATTACTTGGGCATCACCCTCGTTTACCTGATTTAGAATCCTCGTACTTTCTTCTGTGCAAAAAAAAATAGATTTGCTTAATTTAAATTGTCAGTGTACATTCAACAGCGTTACAATTAATTATCAAACATCGTCGTTTTCTTTTCCTTCCACCACCTTTTTAGTCACTAATTAGATCTACATGCCGATTCTAACATCGTCGTTAGTCCACGCTCCTTTACCACCTCCTCCACCAACCCTGGTACTCCATTCGCCTACCCACTTTTTTCTTCTCTCTCACCTTTTAAAAAAGAGCACTATTACTGCCATCCAATGCTTGGTGTCATCAACTAGTTATAGGATTATAGATTAAGTTTTCATTGTTAGTTTTAATTGTTAGTTTTTATTGTTAGTTCTAATTGTTAGTGTTAAGTCCAAATGTATCTGTTGGATCATTGTAATCTGTTGATACTGATGAGGAGGTTTTATGCCTGCTGGAGAGAGAGATTGCTAAATTTCACCTCCATCGGGCTTTTCCCTGCTCCCAAATAAATAAATAAATAAATAAATAAATAAATAAATCAATACTCTAGCAATCCTATGCTGGAGCTTGTATAATAACTCGTAGAATATCACGTGTGGAAATTTGAGGACGATTTCAAATTCCATTTTTTTCAAATTTTCAGAAGATATTTCTTCTAATTGTATGCCTGTACTTCATTGCACGGAGAACCCTTCGATCATAAAATTGCGATATCGCAGTTTTTGATTTTTGCGATAGTTGATTTAACTAATTTCTTTTTGATTCAACCAATATGGTTTTTGATTTGCATATATTCAAGTAGTTGAAAAATATGTTGTTTTGAATGCTGTCAAATGCCGGAGACAGTTGAAAGCAAAACAATATTCGCAATGCAAAATCAACAACTTTTTTAGTTGAAATCTGTTCGCGTCGCTTCAAAATGTCAATGAAAACAACATAGATGGTTAAAGCGTTTGGTGAAATTGTGTTTATTCGATTTGAGAAGTTTATGATAACAAGTGTTTATTTAACAGCGGTGTTTGTGATAAAGTTAACTTTGTTTTAGATGAAAAAGATTTGGTGACAAATTAGAAAATGTTAATGAATGATCATCTCGTAATCTTTCAGGTATGCGCAAAAATTTTATGCTTCAAATTCGATCATTGATTTACTTCCAGCTGTCTGATACTGACGATGATGTTCATGCATTAGCATGACATGAATTTAATTCATAAAAGTAACAGGAGCGAAGGGTTTCAAACACACAGAACGCGCTGCGATTGAATGGCGCGTTTGAATTGCCGTCGCAAAATTCCAATTCCCAGCGGTTGATGCACCCAAGCTCATATAAATTGACTAAAATTATCAGTGCATAACTTTAGTTCAACTGTTTGAATTCATCATCTTTCTATACCCATTTTAGGTAAATTTAATAATTTCGCTAATTTACTCGCCCCTCCGATCAGTTCAGATCAGATCAGTTCTGATTTCGTAATGATAATTTATTCCTTGGTTAAGATCACTTGAAATCAGAGGTGATCGGTGGTTCACCCAGCCCTAATGGTATTACATGTCAATATAAAATACTATTTATATTTTAACAACGATATTTATTTCATGAATCTCAACATACCGAACTTATTTCAAATAGATCATGACGTGTATCAGTAAGTATATTTTGATTATTTTCGCAAATCAATAACATTGTTCGAGTTGATTCAACTATTTGCAATGTCTAAAACAAATAAAACTGATTTATTTTTCAACCAGCAGAATTTTGTTTCAATAACAACACCAGTTATTTCAACTAAAATATTTGTTGAAATTGAAAGGTATGTGTCCTCACTAATTGACAGCATTTTTTTTTCAAACAGTTAAATTAGTTGTTTCAACCATCGTTTCTGCTAATCGAAAAACAAAAATGACAGTTTAGATAAAACAACAATCGATTAGTTGTACCAAATTTTAACCAATCGAATTCAGAAAATCAACTAATATTCTGGTTGAAAATGGATCGCGGGTGGTTCCGTGTGGAAACAATGCGGATATAAATATATAACTTGTTAACACTTACATGTACATCCAATGATGTTTGCAGACAATACAGAATATTTGCTGTAATATCACTCACTTGCAGCTTCGGCAAACGTTGGGCTAGAGCGGAATCGAACACCTTAATCATATCGGTTTGAACCATACCAGGATGAATACTCTACAAAAAGTATACAAAAACTCATCAATACACTTAGGTGAATATCGGTGACTAGGAAAAACTTACGGTTAGTCTAATTGGTAGTTTAAAGTATAAAAGTTCCTTCCGAACTACTTCCGCTAGTCCACATAAAGCAAACTTTGAGGCCGGATATGGGCCAAACATGGGAAATGATACATCAGGAATCCGTTTTCCCAGAATACTATTGATTATGAAAATGTGTCCGGGCACAGCTCGCTCTTTCATATTTTTCACAACTTCCCGGATACAGATGCAGGTTGCCACAACATTCACATTGAAAGTATCACGGTAGTCTGAAGATTCACATTCTAGGGAAAAAACGACACTTCTGACATGAATACTTTACAATTTTATAACTAATTGCTTAACTTACGTGTAATAAAGTTGCATCGGAAGATACCGGCGTTGCAAACCAGCACATCAACTCCACAGAGTACGGTTCGAATCCAACTGAACACCTCCATCAGTTCCGACTCATTAGCAACATCACATTTTCTTGCGTAAATTTTACCACTGCCGGTAACTTTATTCGCTAGCTCTTCAATTAATTCGACGCGTCTAGCCAATCCTACGACCACCATGCCAGCATTAGCTAGAGCCAGCGCAGTATCACTTCCGATTCCTGAACTGGCTCCTGTCACCAGGGCTACTTTTCCGATCCACCTGTCCATGGTTACAGTCGAACGATGGTACGATGTTTGCGTATCGGAGACTGATTCCGAACTGAATTAAGAGATGGGGATTTCAAATGGATTGATTTAAATTACCGCTCGCTTGCTCTACATCCTATCTGATGGTGAAGGCTAACCAGTATCCCACAGGCTATCGCATTTCATTCAAGTCGAGATTGATGGTGATGCAACAGCAGACGTTGCCCCACAACCTGTCCCATGTATGTCAATGTCTACCAAGTGAAATAATTGTTTCTTTGCTGTTTTAAACTATTTTGATCTTAGAATAGTAATGTTATTTTCAGCATATGAACATTGATCAATTTATACTTACAAAAAACTTGAGTTTATAATTTAACTGTATTTCGTGTTACACTGAAGTCTTTTTTTATGCGAGTTTACGTACCGCATAAAAAAACCGCATAACACTGAAAATTCGCATAAAAAACCGCATAACTCTGAAACTTCGCATAAAAAAACCGCCTAACTCTGAAACTTCTCTTAAACAAACCGCATAACACTGAAAATTCGCATAAAAAACCGCCTAACTCTGAAACTTCGCTTAAAAAAAACCGCAGAAGGGAAACCGCATAACTCTGAAAATTAGCATAAAAAAACCGCATAACTCTGAAACTTCGCATAAAAAAAACCGCAGAAGGGAAACCGCGTAACTTTGAAAATTCGCATAAAAAAGTCGCATAAAAACCGCATAAAAAAAGAAATCAGTGTATTTAGATATTAAGTAAGTATCAGATGAATAAGGGAAATTTCAAAATTAAACAACTAAATTTCAAGAGAAATAGTAATATATCCTTTGAGTTTGACATCGAACTCGAACAAAATTTTTGGGAACAATTTCTTTCTGTCTCTGTCTTGCTTTCTCGAATGTATTGTTCTCTGTATAAAGCGTGTAATTAAAATCAATTTAAACCAATTTTACTGCATCTTGTTGTCCTCTTAATAAAGATAGACATGTTCTCACGATCCTACAATGATGATTTACCGTATGCGTGATAATGTTTCACCTGTGCATTCAATATCTTGGTTTGCTGTGCAAGATTATAAAGTAAGATTGCGGGATATAGTCGAGAGCATGGAACAAAAACTCGCATGATTACCAATGTCCGATTCGAACGATGAAAGAAATTCTTGAATTTCTTCAACACAGTTCGAAAAAATCTTGTGATTACATATCTTATAAGGTGCACATGAATGGAGCGTTGTATTTCACACAAATTTATATTCAAGAATATGTAAAATTGTGTGATTTAAAAAATGTATGGCATAAAATCTAATGAAATAAAAAACAAAAGATCCACAGAAGCACATAAATTTGTACATATAAACCCATTCAGTGGTACTGGCCGAGTTACACTAATGGAATATTGCATCTTTTGACAAGTTAAGTAGTTATGAATTGTATCGTTTGTAGAATTAGGTCACCTGTAAAATTCATATTTTTTCTGAGAAGCGAAAAAATTCAGGAATCCTGTCCACCGACGATTCCGTACCATATTCTAGAAACGAAAGCTAGTAGTTTTCTTCGGATAAAAGAAGTGGCCGACTAGCATAGAAAAGTGTATCTGACCAAGCATCCTGCTAGTGTCATGGTGTTTGGATTGATGACTTCTGATAGACAAAAAAATGACCCGGCGTTCATTGCAGAAGGTTTGTATTGCACAGTAAACACGGTCTACGGTCCGAAGCCAAATGTTATATTTCAACTAGTTGAAGCTCTGCTCCACACCTCGAACCGCACTCTGAAGGAGCATCTTCTGTTCTAGCCGAAGGATATGTGGCCGCCATCCAGCTCCGATCTTAAACCGCAGGATCGGTGTTGCGCGGCATGAAGTCCAAGGCCTGTTCTAAATGCCACTTTCTACGGTGAGCTTCTGAAATACAGTGAATTTAGACAACATTATTGAGACAGGACAAGGAAACTTGACCGATAATGAATACAATTTAAGACTCTGATAGATGGTGGCGATATCGAGGTGGTTGATGAGTTCGTGTATTTGGGCTCACTGGTGATAATGATACCAGCAGATAAACTCAAAGGCGTATTTTGGCACGAAATCGTTCGTAATTTGGACTCAGAAAACCCCTTCGATCGAATGAAGTATGCCACCGCACGAAATTAACCATCCACAAAACGCTCATTAGACCGGTTGTTATCTATGGCCACGAGACCATTAGGACTATGTTGACAGAAGATCAACGCGCTTTTAGTATTTGCGAAAAGAAGGTGCTGCGGACCATCTATGGAGGAGTGTCGATGGAAGACGGAACGTGGAGACGGCGTATGAACCACGAATTGCAACAGATGCTAGGAGAATCGCCCATCGGACGGCTACGATGGGCTGGTCATGTCATTAGGATGCCGGACGATAGTCTTTTGAAAATGATTCTAGAATCCGATCCGACTGGGACAAGAAGAAGGAAAGCACAGCGAGCATGGTGGATCGATCAAGTGGAGGGTGATCTACAAAGTATCCGTGCCTTGAGTGGCTGGCGACGAGCAACCGTGGATCGAACTAGATGGAGATGTATGCTTGATACAGCAAAGGACACCCCAGGACTATGGCTGCAAGGTAAGAATTATCCCCCATTTATTTTTAATAAATAATAAATCGGAACCAAAATATTGAAATTTGAGATTCGTCAATTGAACAATCCAATCAGCGTGGTCACCACGAGATAGCGTTATGGTGATTGTTTTGACATATCCCATGTATTTAGAAAAATTTTTGACGATTTTTTCAATTTACTTGAGTTTGAACGAATGCAGATGCAAAACCTTACAAATATGGGTAAGAAAAACGATTATTCACGTGTTGTCATCAAACATATGATTTCAAATTGTCCTATACTCTTGACAATCTCGGATGAAATTTGAAATTTTCCATTCACATACAGATTTGATTTAGATGATAAAACATGAGTAAATAGACTAGTCATAAAACTTTTGATCATAATTTACCAATTAATCTCAAAATCCAACCAAAAAAACAAAGAATATCCCAGATATGAAAACAGTACCCAACCTCACTTCTTCGAATTTGGTATTTCATGCTACGATTTCTCCATAAATATCAATCAAACATACCACGGAAAGTTACTGAATCATTAATGATCGATTTTTTTTACCAAATTTTCACACGTTTTTGTATGATAGTATTCGATTCATAAGAAAAAATAATAAAAACCCTGCATTTTGTTCGAATCTTTAAGCAAAATCTGAAAATTATCACCATCGCTTAGTTCAAAGCTCGCCACTCGGGCAGCGCAGCGATCACAAAAGAGTTGGTTGGATTCTTCAATTGTATAAACATGACCACACATACGGTGACCTTACCCATTCAAAATTCGTGTCTTCGAGCATGACTACATCACTGTGACATTGTGTTAAGCTTTGGAAACAGTTTTGCTAGGCTTCTTATATGTTACTGTTGCGAGTTTATTCATACTTTGGACTCAAATGTTGACTGAATAACCAATTAAAAATTTTGCTTTTTCGAGTTTTGCAACCTATGATTCAAGATGGAGTAGGTGTATTTCTTTGGAAGTGACGAATACAAATATTATTTGTGTTTGGTGAAAGGTGTTCACAAAAAGAATTCACGGAGATTTTTTTTCATGTTTTTAGAAAGCTTCCATACAACAATTTGCCTAATATTCACACAAAAATAATTCTTTTATCGTAGCATTGATCTGATCACGAAATTGAATCTGTTTTATTTATGATTTAGATTACGAAAACTTGAAAATTGGACCTAAGAATAAATTTGAAAATAATCAATTCTGATTCGATCAGTATTGATTATTGTAGCAAATAATTTTCAACAGTGATAAAGTAAGGCTGCATATACACGAATAAAAATCTATCGCCGATTATTAAGAAATTATGAAAATCATGGAACGTGTCTTCTCAAGGGATCATACCTATTATTAATGATACTATGAGCAAAATGATTCAAATCATGAACATTTTGATGGGATTTGCTCACAAAATTATCTGTAATGTTTCACGATTTTCATGATTTCTTATTCATGGTACCGGCAATGGATTTGTATCCGTGTAGGAATGTTAGAATGAGTGAAAGTTATAAATTTCGCATTATACGACCGAAAAATTCACTGCTTTACCAGTTGTGTTAAAAGAGATGATTGTAGAGTTATCCGAACTAAGAACAAATTAGTAGGGTAAGGGCTCCCTATTTCATCTCATTTGTAAGGACGTCGCCTTCAAACCCCGATTTAGCCACTAAAATCACTATAACTATTTCATATTACTGCTTCATTCGCCTTGCTCCACGTTGAGAATTGATTCACATTGCTTGAAAATTTAACTAATATTCATAAAACAGCTAAAAACACTTATGATGTGTTCACTACTCTGCTCCTAATTCCATCTCAATGGATTTTTATCCATCCTATCGTTGATCCTTTATTCATCCTATAAATTAGCAATGGCGACAGCAATCAAAACAAAATATTCCACTATTACACTCTCACCCATGCGTATGCGGCTGCCAGATGGCTGACTAAACGCCGCCAGCTGGAAAAATATGGCTTGCAGACATTCTGGTGACCGACTGCCTTACCGCTGCCACATATACAACTCAAACGATACAACCGTACCCACCAGGATTTTTCCACATTATTATTATTGGTAAAAAATTTACTCGATGAATTATTTAATTAATGGGGCATCTTTTAACATCATTTTATTAGTGAAAACAAATAGAACAGATATAGACTTTATATGCAAAGTAATACATATTTTCTATGAAAACATCTGGCATCTTTGTGCACAGCCGATGAAACACTCACACACACTTCACAGCGTTATGTTGGCGTATAGCGGAATAAAACCAGTGCTACTAGATTTGCCACAATGGTTATTTCATTAGTATTTAACACGCTCTTTCTGGTAATATTCGAAGCCAAAACAGTTTTATTTAAATATTAATATCAATAATACAATTAAACTAATGTCACGGATACCAAAAACATACTTTTTGATAATAATTTGAAGAAGAAAAACAATTTATTTTTTTTAACAATATGAGATAACTTGGCAACTTTGCAAAACCAAATAAGATGAAAACAAAGCGCAATCAAGTGAACTAAGTGAAAAACTTTCATCTCATATTTTAAAAGACTTTTATTGTTTGTCGGGTAGTTTTTGAAGTTTTAAATCGTTAATTAAACAAGTGGCAAGTGATCATTACTAATTATGAAGTCATCCAGCATTCAATGGTAGTGTAATTGTGCGAAAAAGTGATCATGTTTTGAGACGAATCGATTAGTAGATAATCAGAAACATGACGAACTGTAAATCTTTAGACGAAAATGTGTCCTAAATTGAAAAGTGAGTTTATTTTTAATGAAAAAAACGATAAACGAAGAATTTGAAACCATTTCTTTCAATGGGAAAGTGGGACAATAGCTTTTATAATCATTTTAAAACATTTCAATGTTTGGTTCAGGTAGGTTGTAAAATATTATTCATGTTCAAAGTAATGTGGTGAAGGGATGAGATGGAAATAGGAGCTCAGATGAAATAGGGAGCCGTTACCCTACATTTAGTTTTATCAAACTGAAACACGAAACTATTTCATTGGTTGGCATAATGGATACCTCGCTCTTCGCCATGAGCAATTATTCGTCCAGTTTTTAAAATCACGATACGCTATTGTCTAATTATTTCTTCACTCATTACAGTAGGTCCATGGACTCTCAATGTTTTTCAGCAGCTGAAGCGCACAAAAATTTCATTACAGTGCGAACTTTACAGCTGGTGGAAGCAACGATTGTCGCGGACATTGTTTTCTGTATGCACAGATAAGCAAATGATTACTAAATTGTACAAGTTTAAATGTGATACGACTTGTCGATTTTGTTAAGCAAACTATTGGTCCTTTTTTTTGCCTTACTCATAGGTATAGAAAGGCTATTCAATCACTATGAAAACCGAGTTTTGAACCGAGGAATCAGGAATCAGAACAAATTGGCTCAAATGGCACGTTCCCCTTGATATTTGGAGATTTGTGCCTTGCCATCAATTTGTTTTTATCATCATTTTCCCGATATATAAGAGGGAAGGATTGAAAGGAAATGGTAAGGGTTGGACTAGGAGGATGGGAAAAATTGACGACACAAAAACACATAAAAGCAGAAGTAAATTCTGCACCCCTAAGGGATGCCGAACAATCTGCTGAGGATCACATTTAGTGGACGCAGAAGTAAATTCTGAACCTCTACGAGGTCCCGAACAGTCTTCTGTTAATAAAACCTCCAACCCCCGAGAGGATTTAGAGATCTTACAAAAGCGACACCATTCTGAACTCCCGGAAGAATGCAGAACGATTCGCAGTATGTACGAGCAGAAGTAAATTCGGCACCCCCTAAAGGATGCCAAACAATCTGCTAAACCCTATTTAAGGTGAATACAGAAGGGATTCATTCACTCCAGGAAGAACGATGAACCCTTCTGACTATAGCTCCTTACCACATTGGGTGAGAAACGAGAGAATATCCTTCAATTTTAACTCCGCATACACAGACTCAACCATGTATGGAGAACCAAAAACCCGGATACGTAGCTGCGTCAATGCGGGACAGTTACATATCAGATGATATGAAGTACCATAATCGCATTCACACAAATCACACGAATAATACTCAGCACGTTGAATAGTAGCCATGTGATAATTGAGTTTGCAATGTCCAGTCAGAGCTCTGACCAGAATACTGCAATGTTGCTTGGAGAAATGCAGTAGACACTTTGACATTTTCAGATTTAAATCTGGTAGAAATGCTTTTGTCTGAGCGCAAGTTTGCAAGCTGCGCCAGTAGCTGGCATGTTTGGATGCAGCCCAAGAACGAATCTTGTGCTTTATCCAACTAGTTGAAAGTGGTAAAGCTGGTTCAGGACCAACGAAATCATTCGTTGCACCAGCTCTAGCCAACTCATCAGCCCATTCATTTCCAGTAATACCAGAATGGCCGGGTACCCATAAGAAGTAAACAGCATTTGAAATGCTGAGGTCTTCAATTTGAGTTCGACATGCGATCACTAGATTCGACCGTGAGTCATTCGAACTGAGTGCTTTTAAGGCTGCCTGACTGTCGGAACAAAAATAAATTCGTTTACCACAGATCCTCTGCTGAAGTGCCGATTGTACTCCACACAGAATCGCGTAGATTTCTGCTTGGAACACAGTACAGTATCTACCAAGTGAATGAGACTGCTCCAGCCTCATTTCACGACAGTAGACACCAGCATCAGCACGACCATTCAACAGAGAACCGTCCGTATAACAAACTATGTGTTCATCAAGTTGTCGTTCCAGACAACCAGACAACCATTCCTCACGAAGAGGATAGCTCACATGGAATGTTTTGAAAGGAAAACTGCATATCTTGTGCATACCGTCTTAAGGTTACAGGGCTTTGGAACAGTAACCCATTAGATTATGCTACCAGCCACACTCGCTTGTGGTCTCAAATGGTTACATGGGATGAGTATTTACTCGCTCCTAGTGACCTAACTCACTAGGAGCGAGTAAATACTCATCCCATGTAACCATTTGAGACCACAAGCGAGTGTGGCTGGTAGCATAATCTAATGGGTTACTGTTCCAAAGCCCTGTAACCTTAAGACGGTATGCACAAGATAATGCTTCTTGTTTTAGGAACACATGTAGTGGTTTAATGCACAGTAGCGCCTCTAGAGCAGCAGTAGGAGTTGTCGTGAATGCTCCTGTCATCGCCATTAGGACCATCCTTTGGAGATGATTTAGCTTTGACTGAACTGTCGCGACTTCTCCTTTCTGCCACCATACAAGACAACCATATGCTAAAATTGGTCTAACAATAGTTGTGTAGATCCAATGAATATATCTGGGTTTGAGTCCCCATGATTTTCCAAAAGCTCGTCTGCATTGGCCGAAAGCCATACAAGCTCTCTTAATCCTGAAGTCAATGTGAGCAGACCAATTCAGTTTTGAGTCAAGAATAACCCCGACGTATTTAACTTGATCGACCACAGTGACCTCTGAACCGAAGAACTGTAACGGACGAGCTCCTGTGATTATCCTACGATGAGTGAAAAGCACCATTGATGTTTTGCCCGGATTTACAGACAATCCAACCTGACAACACCATTGTTCAACAGATCGCAGGGCTTGCTGCATTAAATCAAAGAGAGTGTTAATGCTTATACCGGTCATCAATATATGATAATCGTCGGCAAAACCATAAGTCGGAAATCCAAGGTTATTAAGTTTCCTTAACAAACCATCAGCGACTAGGTTCCATAAAAGTGGGGATAGTACACCACCTTGAGGACACCCACAGACACTCAGCTTTCTAATCTCTGCTTGCCGAAGCGATGAACAAAGAAGTCGATTGCTAAGCATTGCGTGTATCCAATTTGTGATACTTGAAGGTATGCCATGACCACGGGCTGCTTCCAGAATTGAATTGAAAGACACGTTATCAAAGGCACCTTCAATATCTAGGAAAACTCCCAAGCAAGATTGCTTTTGTGAGAAAGCTTTTTCAATGTTGTACACAACATCATGTAACAGGGTTGTAGTGGACTTTCCACGCTGGTAAGCATGTTGCATTCCATGTAAAGGTTGCGCGCCCAGACTAACATTCCTGATATAGTGATCGACTATGCGTTCCACTGTTTTAAGAAGAAATGAGCTAAGACTGATAGGCCTGAAACTCTTCGCTTCCTCATAAGTGTCGCGACCGCCTTTGGGAATAAATTTGACAATTATTTCCTGCCAGGCTCTTGGAATATATCCTGTCGCAAGACTAAAAGTAAGTATTTTCTTCAAAACATGTTTGAAATGTTCATACCCTTTCTGCAGTAACACTGGGAAAACTCCATCCTTTCCAGGAGATTTGTATGGAGCAAAACTCTCAACTGCCCATTTGACCGATTCAATCGTCACAACGCTTCGAGCAAGGGCCCAAGAATCGTAACTACCTGAAAAAGTCTCGGGAAGAGCTGTCGGTGATGAATCCATACATCCTGGAAAGTGAGTGTTAAAAAGGCAGTGAAGTACATCACTTTCATCAGACAAGTGTTCACCATCTGAAGTTCTTAAGAAACTGACATTAAAGTCCTTAGACTTCGAAAGTAACTTATTTAATCTGCTAGCCTCGTTGAGACTAGAGACATTTGTGCAGAGGCTTTTCCAACCACTTCGCTCAGACGATCGAAGAGCATTTTTGTAAGCCCTTCGAGCCAACACGAATGCCTCCGACTCATCTCTGCGTCGGTGGTTCCAAGCTCTTCTGCATAGTTTCCTTAGTCTAGCAAGTTCAGCATTCCACCAAGGAGTTCCTCTAGTAGCTCGCACAATCCGAAGTGGACAAGCCTCTTCATATGCTGCAACTATGAGTGAATTTGTCTCGTCGACAACATTTTCCAAATCAATTGGGGTTTCAATTGTTGGTTGGTACCCGTAAAATCTAGTCGCCAAGCCCTCTTCATAGAGGTCCCAGTTTGTAGATTTGGGATTACGATATGTGACAATATCAAATTTAACGTTTGAATGATCAAAGAATATGTACTTATGATCAGACAACGAAGGTTCGAGCTCATCGGAGACGAGCCAATTCACCAACTCATGCGCAATTCTATCAGAGCAGAGAGTTACGTCCAAAACCTCCTCTCTTCCAGATCTCGCAAAAGTTGGGCGGTTTCCTGCATTGACTATGTGCAGGTTTGTACTGCTCACGAATTCCATCATATCAGAGCCTCTCGAATTTATATCTGTGCTGCCCCAAATGATATGGTGAGCATTTATGTCACTGTCGATTACAAGCGGTATATCACTCTTGCAGCAGTATGATACAACCTTTTTGAAGTCATCGCTTGGCGAAGGTTGGTTATGCGGTAAATATGCCGAACAATAGACATATTTCCTGTCTATGCCATCAACAGTCATACCAACTGTGACAGCACAAATATCCCGAGTGGTGAGCTCCGATATGAGAGAAACATCGAGAGCACTATTTGCAAGTATGCATGCTCGAGGCATTTCACATGGATTAGTCATACCGATCTTGTTGAAGGCAACAAAGACTGGGTTTAACAATTTTCCAACGTAGAAGTTTCCCTTTTGGAAATATGGTTCTTGAACCAAAGCTATAGAAGCTTTATCTTCTTGAAGAAGTCTGGATAGATTCATAGTTGCTGTACGTTTATGCTGAAGATTGATTTGTGCCACTCTAACCATTATAAATTAGAGTAACGAACATTCCACCTCCAGCACCAACCGTACAACAACTACAAGAAACCAAATATATTGGCTTATAATCGCCTATAGCGAACCATGTAAGGATTTTTTTAAATGTTATTATCATTTAAATCCCACGAGTTGCGAAGAAAGAAGTTGTCCACTGTGCCAGAGCTTCGCTTAACACAGTAAGGGAACACCCCAAGATATTCCGTTCACGACTGCATTGTTTAACCTCCTGCAGCCATTCAGCCATCGGCACGGAAATACACCTTGGCTTAGGAGTTCCTATTTTTGTGGCCTTTTACGACATGGAACAGGAAACCAGTGGATCAATTCTTGGTAAAAAAATAATTCCGCCGGATGCCACACGGCTTACCTGTTTGGTGGACTTATACCACCGGTACAGGTGGACCGTAGCGTTATTCTTAGCCAGTTGGGAAACCGCTACCGACACTACACGGCTATCTAGGCTGCTCAGAGAGGGAAGTTGACATTGATGGTCAACTTCCATGGATGGCCGAGCAGCCATCAGTGCGAACTTTACAGCTGGTGGAAGCAACGATTGTCGCGGACATTGTTTTCTGTATGCACAGATAAGCAAATGATTACTAAATTGTACAAGTTTAAATGTGATACGACTTGTCGATTTTGTTAAGCAAACTATTGGTCCTTTTTTTTGCCTTACTCATAGGTATAGAAAGGCTATTCAATCACTATGAAAACCGAGTTTTGAACCGAGGACTGGAGGGTCAAGTTTTTATACCATTCCACTCAGTTCGTCGAGATCGAAAAATATGTGTATGTATTTGTGTGTGTTTGAATGTAATAAAAATATGCACTAACTTTTCTCGGCGATGAGTGAACCGAGTTTCTAAAAGGTTCTAATAAAAGGTCTAATAGTCACATAGGCTTCTATTAAGTTTTATCCGCATCTGACTTCCGGTTCCGGAGATACTGGGTGAAAATGTAAAAAATTGTAAACGTAGAGTGACGATGAAAAAATATGGAAAAAAAGTTTCAATTTGTAGGTTGTATTAGTAGCTGGTCAAATGAACTGATTTGAGCTATACCGGCTTTTAGTTCCCGGTTCCGGAAGTACCGGAACTAGTGATTAAAAACTGTAAAAAGGATCTTACTTCATTTTCTCAGAGATGCCCTAATCGGTTTTTACAAACTTACACAGCCAAAAATTATGAAATTTACAGATGACGCAAATCTATATATGACACAATTCATGGAAAGTAATCCGTGAAACGACTCAATTTTACAGGAATGATATAAATATACGCCCGTATTTCAAGCAAACGTGTAAATTTACATGTTTTAGCACTATGTCAAAATGAATTAAATCTCGGTTAATTTTTCAATAGGGCGTATAAGCAAGTGACAGTTTCTCTTTGTTTACTTTCTCTTCTATTAATTACCAAGCGGTTTCCACGTTTATCACTCAACTCTTTGCATGAAATGATACCCGAAACTTTCGACTTTCAAACAGAATAGTGATATCAAAGAAAATCTTTTTAATCACATCACAATAATCGAAAGAGAGAGAGTGATTAAAGAGAAACTGTCACTTGCTTATATGCCCTATTGAAAAATCTTCTGAGAAATAAAAGTTATATTTACTGTAAAATTGAATTATTTTTGACACTCATACATGTCGGTCTCAGAAGACGTAAATTTACACGATTTTTTTCTAGGTGTGTAGGGTCAAATGTCATATGATCTCAAAAGTTATTATGAAATTTTGTCCGAATCCGACTTCTGATTCCGGAACTACATGATGATGCAGAAAATGAAAAAGTTAATCTAAATTTGGCTTAAAACTGTTTACAATTTGAAAAGGTTATGCTAGTTTATGTTCGAATATACTTTCTTGTTGTTATTCAAGTTTCGATGAGAGGTTTTCTGAATAATCTCTTAGGAATGTCTATGACAATATGAGTAATATGAGAATTGCATAATCACACCACTACTCATAATAAAACATGTTTTTATATGTTTCGTATATGATAGAAAAAAAATTCATAGTGCACTGCTTTTGAAAATTGAGACCATTATTCCGGTAAAAAGTGACAAATATTATTCAACATATGATGGATGCACAATTAAATTAAAAAAGCTACTCATTCAACTTATTCAATGTTCGTTCTGAAAGGTGTAAAATAAAAAAAAATGCCTAACATTTGCATAAAAAAAGAACTTTTTTTCTGATGGCGATAAAAAAGCTAAGATTACCATTTCATTTGAATAAATAAAAAACCGAACCAAAATTTTTGAGAATATTTTGAAAATCGACATTGTTCAATTGTGTAAACATTATTACGCATACGGTAAACCTAACCCGTTCAGAATTCGTTCCATGGGAGGTAATTTGGTAAGCTTATTTGCGAAAAAACTCTACGCTCTTGCGTGCGGTATCCTGGTAGTTAACCGGAACATTCGCCATGGCGGACGAAAATGTTTTTGAGGTTTGAGGTTCGTTTTATTGATCAATTCCTCCTCAGTTTTCGCGACAAAATTGTTGGAGTAGATTTTACGCTTCAGCTGGCCCAAAAATTCTCGATGGGCATTCTTGATGAACAATGCAACTTCCTGTAGACATTTCGTACACGGAACGACCGAAATTAGCTCTGCGCCTAATTCGTATTACTGTTTTTGAATTAGTTGATTCTAACAACAAAATTTCCAAAATAACTATAAAATTAGTTAAAATGTAGAATTTACTGTGCTGAAAAACACTCTTATTTTTAGAGAATGTGTTTAGTTGGCGAATATTCTGGACACAAACCAGCAATAATTCAATCCAACACGAAATTCTCATTGACAACTAATTTCGTTATTAAAATCAGAAACTTTGATTCTATTTATCTATCACCGTCATTACTGAAGGACAGCAGTGTCAAAGCAAAACAATCCATTAAAAAACTAAAAGGGACAGTCTTGTTGAAACTGCTCGCAAATTGTTTAGATGTTTTTCGCATGTGTTACGATATATCCCTATATAATTTTCTAAACCGATATGTAAAAATGACGTAAACTGTTAGTAGAAAGTGTATTTATTCAGAATTTGTGCGCACTTGAAGCGATTGTGAGTAATAATGTTTTTACGCGGAACAGTGATGTGAATTTCGAATGTTTCACTCTAATTGTGATGAAGGTTTTTTGTATCTTCAAACCTTCCGAGCTGCGCCGTCCGGTGTACTACTTGTATTCGGTTTTTGTTTTCCGAGTGCTCAAAGTTTTCACTGAGAATGAAGAAACAGTGATTTAGAAGAAAAAAAATTCAAAAAGATGTTTACGTTTCGTTTATGTCTTTTTCTCCAACACAACATCGTATTTATACCTGCCAATATAGAAAAGACAACCGCGTCTGAATTTTTTTCGGCAGTAGTGTGCCATCTAGTGGCTAGTAGTCATACGGTGTTACCGTTTCGGTGACAGGGCGCCATATAGCTGCAGATTGCAGAAGCCAATTCAACCATTCATATTGGTTGAAAACAACATTATATTTCTTTAATTCAACTAAAAAATTAGTTGACTGGATATGAAGTGTGCCTTAGCTAAGAAATGACAGTACGTTTAATTTGTGAATTCAACTAAAAAAAATAGTCATTTCAACAAATATTTTATTATTATTAAGGGAATGAGAATAAAAAATCTAAATCAGCAAAAGTAAGATTTTTTTAGTTGTCTCAAAAAATAACTAACTAAAATCAGCAAATCAACTAAATTTTTCGCGAAAATGCTGATTTCGGTCGTTCCGTGTACTATCAATTTCCACGTTCATGACGGCTTTTACATCCTCTTTTCACTGATAGTCAACCACTGCAGCACTTTCTTGGGAAACTTGGTGTGTGGAATGAACTTCACCTCGAAGCTCACTTCCTTCGTGGGGGAAGTACAATACGAAGTGCCCTGCCAGTCGTTGTTATCTCGGTCTCGTCGTCTATTACCACCGCCACTGTTTGTTCATGTTCACCAGGTACTTTTTCACTGTTTGGCCGGTTGCACCGACCTCCCGGCCAAGCGCACGCAGCGTTGTAGCCACGTTTCCTTCGGTCTTCCTTTTTAAGCTTCCTTTGGAGTTTCTTGTCACCCAGAATCGTCGGTCGTCCGGAACCGGGTATATCTGGTGTCAACAATGTGCCGCACGATGTCCGTTTTCGACGCGGTGGGGTACCGTTCTTTGAACGCGCACACTTCTGAACGGAGTTGCTTTACTGTTTTGGCCATCACGGCTAGAATTAGATTGATAGAGCTGTTAAATTTTGTCTGCTGACTCACGGGTTACTATGCTGGTGCTGCATGGGTAGTTTCGTCAGTGCGGGTGAAGGTAAGCCATTTATGTCCATTTATTTAAATGCAAACTATGACTTACTGTATGATTTTTACATTTTCTACTAAGTTGTGAAAATTTACAACAAATGAAAAAGAGCAACGCGTCAAAATATTATTCACACAGTAATAGTGTTCGAAGAACGTTTATGAATAGCCAAGAATAAAACTAAATCAGGGTGAAGCTCAAAACCGGAGACCGCCAAAAAGTCATAGCCACTCTATCTGTTTCAAGCGGAACTCCATCCTTTTCATCTGACATATTGCAAGTTTGCTGGAACCGCACATGGAGATAAAAAACGAGCCGGATTGTCGTTTTACAAGACCGAACCGCACATGGAGATAAAAAACGAGCCGGATTGTCGTTTTACAAGACGACGAGGAAAGTAACTAATAAAGCTGTACAAAATTTTATGGAAAAAGTCAAACAAAAGAAGGGAAATTCACATTCGTAAAAAACATCTATAGGCTATCTGCGCAGCTCCGGAAGCGCCACCATGTGGCGCATAGCGTCTCCAGCGCGGTGCGCTGCATCGAGCGTATGAAATGTCCAACAAAGTGTGATAGCTTACAAAGTTTACAATGGTCTCTATTTTCTTCATTTACATGAACGCAACTGGAATTTTGAACACTTCTGTTCGCGTTATCTGCAAAAACCAGATTTTTTTGGTGAGTTTTCCCAATATTTTTGTAAATATAAAAAATTAGGTATAGGATTTGCTCGAATTTTTGGGAAAATTACTCGATGCCCGGAAGGTCAACCGATTCAGCTCGACGAACTGAGCAAATGACCGTGTGTGTGTGTGGTTAGTTATGTGTTGTTCACAAAGAGGTCACGAGATGGCGAGACTAGTCGCAAATGAAAGGTCTTCTCGTCCGCCAGTACGCAACTGATTGGTTTTGCGATTTGATGTTTACTTTTTAAGTTATACATAGTTAGATGTCAAAATTTTCAGTTTTTTTGTAATTGCAATAATTGGATTGCATAGTTTCAAGCCATAGATTGTAAAAATCCATTCACTTTTAACAGAGTGCTCAGTGGTCCCAACCACATCAAAATACGTTTTCTGTTTGAGTTTCAGAGGTTGATTTTGGGGTTTCATTGCATTCAGAAAAACTTTTGTTTGGAACTGTCTTCTTCTTTGAATAAAATCAAAGTTTTCATTAATCCACTTGTTATAAGTGAGTTATAAGTTTTAATTTGCATACATCGCGTGGTAGCGAATTCAAGCCTTTGAAGAATTATAGAACATGTTACTACAAGAAAATATGCCGAACACATGGGCCCTTTAAAATGCATCAGTGTCGATATATAGAGCATAATTGATATGAGGCTCCCAAAATGTAGTTTTTCCATCATAACTTTCTTAAACACACAGATGTAAAAGGGAATTGAGCGAACCACGTGGTCGATTTACAATTTATACGCGACCCACTTTGCTCAGGCCTTAAATAAATATGAAAATACACTTTTAGAAATGAGTGTCTTAAGATTCGTTACTAAACGTAGCACTCTAATATGCGTTAGTTTTTCCTTAGTTGTTCCCAAAACCTGTTGGGAGGTGTGAAAATGCTCCTTCATTATTTTTATCTGAAACAAATGATAACGAACCAGTC
Source organism: Malaya genurostris (assembly GCF_030247185.1). Taxonomy (NCBI): domain Eukaryota; kingdom Metazoa; phylum Arthropoda; class Insecta; order Diptera; family Culicidae; genus Malaya; species Malaya genurostris. The sequence goes on along the minus strand of NC_080570.1, from coordinate 63,928,351 downwards.
TAAAATAAAACAATCACTGGTAGATAGAAACTGACTCGTCGCTTACGTATCTTATATCATCATATCTCTGGAACTGGTAAGGATAGCCACTTGATCTTCAAACTTCACCAATAACTCAATAGTAGCTTTCAAACGAATCTAAGTTTGTTTCAATTGGTTCAGCCTTCTACACACGCAAACACACATACACACACAGAGAAACATTTTCCGATCTCGTCGAGCTGGTCGTCTGATCGAGCTCGATCAAAAGTCGTTTTTGCAGCAATTCTATTACCCTTTATAGAAGAAGGCAGAAACATTGATGCAAGAATATTCAAATGTATGTAGTGAGATTAAATGTGGTTAATCGTTTTTGTACGCGAGTTTCCTTAATCGACAAGAAATAAAAATACCTAAAAAACGGGATAATACAAATTTTCGCGTTTCAGCGAGCTATTGGTGCGCAAAACAGTTCCTTGGAGAAACCCATTGTCATTTCGTTCTTCCTTATTTTATTCGCTTCCTCAACGATTTATGACGAAAACTAGAAAATTTTATGGTTTGAAAGAGATTTTCAATAACCGTGCTCATACTTCATCTGATTATGCAAATAATATTAATTAAAATAGTCGAGTTTAGCTTGTAAAACCATGGCTAAGGATATTAAAGAGTACCGCGCTGACGACGCCAGCCCTCACAAGGTGTCGCTTTAATCGCTATTTCGAGATATGCAGTTAGCCTATTGTATTCGGTTAGAATTGAACATGAACACGATTTGATTTTTTAATAGAAAGATTGACCGATTTTCACACGTTCTTGTTTATCCTATTTTTGATCGTAGCACCCTAGGGTAAATTCTAAAGATCATCAAAAGATGAGTAAGTATCTATTACAAATGATTCTACTAATAGCAAAACTCATTTCTCATCACATTTACAACGTACTGCCATAGAGAACAGACCAATCAATGTAAAGATTTCAATGTATGTAAGAAATTTAACAAGTAATCATCAAATACAAATTCGTCTCTTGCATTCGAGCTTGCATACAATACAGTAAACGGATCATGCGTAAACAATCGTACGCATCGGTGATTTCAAACGAGTTTTCACTAGCTTTGGATGTCTGTTATCTGTGGTACTGCGTCTAGTGTTCAACTGTTTCACGGTTATGATGATTATATTTTTTTTTAATTCCGGCACCGCTGAAGTTACCGCAGATCGGATCACTCTCACACACAGTTTTGAAACGTGCACGAAGAAATTCAGTATCGTGAAATCAACTGCTCGTCACTGGCTGTTTGTGTGCTACGACTTAGCTTCGTCAAATACATATAACTGTACGTTTGTTGAATTTTCATTCATAATTGTCATTGGCTCGTTCAGGTCAGATGAAACGAAATGATGAAGCTTAGTTTGCAGAGTGATAGAAATTTGACTAACTATTCAAAGCGTGAAGTGTTGGTGATAACATTTAATACTTAGCAGTGATAACGCTTATAAAAGAACCGATAAAATGATTCGTTTGTAGAAATTATTCAACGTAGATTGAATCAGTAAGTAGTAGCTAGTATGTGGGTCAGTATGATAAACTGCAAGCTAATATAGATATTTAGTTGAGTAGCGCGACTAGTGGAGAATGGCTGCACCTGACAACGACGCCGCATTTGATCGGATTATGGAATCCATCGGAGACGATGGGCCATTTCAGAAGCGGTACAATCTGTTTTTCAATGTAACAGCTGTTATGTTTGTGTCCATGACCGTGGTGAATATTTTGATTATATTGACGGTGCCGGAGCACAATTGTGACGTTCCAGGGAAAGAATTGTACGGAGTGACGTCGACTGATGAATGGAAGAATTTAACTCTTCCAAGGTAGGACGCAGGTTTGTTAGAAAATATTTTCATTGATTTTGATTGTGGATTTATTTTCAGAATACTCAACAGTCGAGGAGAACTTGATTATAGTGCGTGCACAATGTACAATCTCTCGTTATACCCAGTAGGTACCAGCTCGGATCGATTGGTTTTTAATGAAAACGAAACCTCTGAGTGCATATATGGATATGAGTTCGACCGACGGTACTTCGATCGAATCCCCATAACTGAGCAAAATTGGGTTTGTGATAAGGAGCTGTACGCCACCAACATTTTTGCATTCGTGAGAATTGCTGAAGTTAGTGGGACTTTTATTTTGGGACAGCTGGGAGATCGGTATGTGTGTTAAACTTACGCAAAAGCTCAAATTATGATTTATTTCGTGCATGTCACAAGTATTACATGGATAACGCGATAAAGCGTTTTTTAATCTTCTTTGTTTGAAAATGGGATAGTATCTTCAACTGTTTTATCAGCTTTCTGATTAATTTTTGAACTTTTTTCAAAAATTAATCATAGAAAGTTTTCACACATCGAAAATATAATTCTACATGATACTAGTGCCTGATAATTGCTTTCAGACTGTTAGGTGTGGGATGAGTTCAGTATAAGTCACCACTATCGTTAGCCTTGAGTAATTGGAGCGGTCGTAAACAAGCTAGACCTAGATAATAGTTTTCTAATAAAGGGAGGTTTGAAAAGTACAAGTACAGTACAATTAATGCGCAAACTGAGACACCTTTAGATTTTATGACGTTCGAATAAAACCGTTCGAATTTATCGATTTATTTAATCGTTTATTAACTTGTCCTAATGATTGATTGCTGATTATATTTGGGTTTAAAAAGTTTCTCTTTCAAAAATTCATCCACATCGACAGCTGATGTGTATTGTTCTAAGTTAGTTGGAGGAATGCAAAACGAATCTGCATTTTTTTGAATTAAAAGACAAGTATTTTAATTTTTTCGAATTAAAAGACAAGTATGTCTCTGAGCTGTCGGTAGTTCAACATTTGTAGAGCATAACATAACGAAATACTCGTTCAGTTTGTGGAAAGTCCGCGTGTCCGAGCGGCGTGCGGGACTGGAGAGGTGTTTCTTTTTGGTACTATGGTCGAAAAAATGAAAACTAAGGATTTACTCTCCACACATACATTTTATTCATTGGCACTGTTTTCAATTTGTTTCTCTTTTTCGTAATTGTGGAACTTTTCTTATATGGAAAATGATTTTGCTGTACACTAAGCTGCACGGTTCTAGTTTCAAGCTTTTCTTTCCTTCTACACTATGGCAGCAAACTTGATTACACATTCAAATCCACTTCTTTTGCTTCGCATATTATTTTTACTTTGACTACACGACTATATGGTTACTAGATCTATGTCGTTTTCGGTTTCAAACTGCACTACACCGGTGCAGTGCTACACCGACGACACGACCTGCCACTCGTCTATTAAAACTGTATCACAAATTTAATTACCCCTCAGTAACTCGTAATGTCAAAATGAAGTCGTTCGAAAAATATATGTTACTGGCAACCAAGACTAAACTGTTGTTTTCGAATAACAGTTACCTTCACCGTGGCTACCGGTTTCGGTAATAAAAACAAATAAATTTCGTATAAATTTGTAGAATACAATTTGTGAGAAAAAACACGGTTTTTTCTGTATGTAAACCAATAAAATGAGAAGATTGTGTAAATATCGATCTGCTCATGATGTTTCATGAAATGTGGAATTCTTCTAATACATACATTCACCACGAGCCAGTATTTTGATCGAATCAGAAATCAGAGTGAATATATGTATTAAAAAAATACATTGCATGGAAAATAATTTACAGATCGTTATTGTATGTCTGATAATCATCTTCCGTTTATTAAAGAACCGTTCCAGAAAATTTATTGTTAAGGAGTTTGTGTCCATATCTCAATTACTGCACATATTTGTTGGTTTTATCAAAAACAATTTTGTATGAAACATTTATAACAGTAATAACAGTATTTTAATTCAATATCTTAATTTATATCATTAATCTTCATCCAATATTATTTAAATGTGATATCATGTTGTCAAGAGAAAAGCTCTCGTCTCATATGAAAAATCGGTATTAGACGAATATCCATTTCGAACTGATATGTGGGAATTCTTGAAGAGCAACAATCAGTATTTAATTTTGCCATCTTTTTAATTGATCCTTTAAAGCTTATTTTGCGAAAAAAAATAACGCAAACCAGATAATTTGGATTACTTTAAAATCCGAGATTCATCTGAAGTTGCCTAGAAAGTTTTAAAAAGAAATTATACGTTTGAATAATGTTGATGTTTGAAGCTTTTACCTTCGGGTAATTGAAGTACCGTTTTTTGGTTTTTTGGATGTAACGCACGTCCCCGAAAGGTCCGTTAATGGAATATCACTATAGTCACCGATGGGATCGAAACTGCTAATTTGTTGAGTTATCCGACTGGATGACGATCCCTATCGAATTTTAATCTTCCTCAATAGAGGAAGCAGTCGGTTGAATTTGAATGAAAATTGAAAAATTCTTCTCGTTACTTGTTTAAGTTGTTTATGTTTATTTGAACTTTTGAAGAGCCTTGGTAACAAGCTCGTAGCAACCAGAGCAGTGTTGCTCCAGAAGATTATTTTTATCATAACCAAGGGGTTGCTCAATTTATGGTAACTGAAGGTGAATTGTTACCAGACACTTTTAATACTGATTTTTCTTTGGAGTGTCTGGTCGTGTCGTCGGCTACACCATGGCATGAATAAACGAACAAAAATGATGAAAACATAAACAGTAACCCTTGACTACAATAAACGATTCCATTGCACAAAGCTACACCAAACTTCTGATGGTATCGGTGCAGAAAAAGTGTAGCACTGGTGTAGTGCAATTTGTAAAAACGAACGGTTTTTGTGCAGCTTTCGCTACACCGCCTTCTTAGAAAAAAAAGTTCAACGGTGGTCTTTCATTGGTCCAATACGTTGGATCATTGGTCCAATGAAAGTCCAACCAATCGTTCAACGGGAGACCAACACGGGACCTTCGTTTGCCGGTTTTGAAACAGACCGTTGAACCGAATGCCATTTTTTTCGTTCAACAAACCCGGCAGACAGAGGTCCATTGTTGAGCCATTTTTAACATGAGGAGTTAGAGCCCCGTTTGACTAGTTTTACTGCAGAATTTCCTAAGTTTTTTCCACTTATTTGTTTAAACTAACACTACGTACATGCACAATTCTTCTACTTCATGTAGAATAACAACATATTTTCTTTCTATGTAAAGGTAACACTTAATTTTCACACTATTTTTGCGAGAGAAAAAACAACAACAAACCGTTCCAGCAAATTGAACGAATATTTCGTGCAATATGCCGTTCAACATGCGCTCAAATACCAACAAACCGGTCGACGCCCGAGATTTCAGGCTATTTTCCTCGAACTATCTGAAACTGACTAACCACTTTCCACTATGGGTTTTTAACCTCCTAACTTTTACTTCGGGTGAAGCCCGAAATTTTTGGTACAAACTGAGCTCGCGATTTTAAGTCGAAAGTTCATCCGATTTTCTCCCGAAGTTCTGCCAAAAAACCGGGACCACTGTCATTATGCCAGTGGCAGTGACCTGTGCCCGTGAAAATTACTTTGTTTCTACAACATCGTCCCGGTTATACTGATGTGTTTCTGATGGTGATGTGAGGGTTCGCTTGAAGGATGGTGAGTTGGTGGGGGCACTGACTTCGTTGTTATTTTTTCCTTACAAAAATAGTAGGAAAATTTGGTGTTTTTATTCTACGGTGTTGTTATTCTGCGCGAAGTAAAAGTGTTCTACGTATATGCAGTGTTATGGAAAAATTTATTTAAAACAAAAATAGGCCGATAAGATCTTCAAAAAATCTTCAGTAAAATTAGGTCTAAATCCTCGTATTGAAAATGGCTCAACGATGGACCTTTATTTGCCGAGTTTGTTGAACTAAAAAATGCGCGCAACCAATGATCTGTTTCGAAATCGACAAATGAAAGTCCTGAATTCGTTGGACGATTTATTGGCCAATAATATTTAACCAAAGGAGGACCATTTTGCAGTCGCAAAACAAAACAAACACACGGCAACTGTCAAAAATGAATTTGATTCATCGACAGTTCATTTGTGTCGTCATCGTGCAAAACCTAATAGATATACGGAATATTTTTAGTGGTTGAGTGCAGTGGGTTTACGACATGTTTTGTTCGCTACTAAAACAGACACGAACTATGTGTGGTTATACACCATGAGTAAATTTAATTGGCTTACATGTGGGAGACACATTTGTGCATGTTGTATAAGACGATCAAATTAGGCATTCAAATCAGAACCAAAACGCTTCTATAATTAAATTTCTCGCCTATTTCGAAATTGTTCATTCTATTTCACAGATCAAAATCTGATGACAATACTTTACCAAGTTGATTTCAACTATGTATCATTTTATCAATTGATTCACTGTTCACTTGTTCACTAAAAATATCAAGTTTGTGGAGTACATATCATAATAGTGAATAGGTGAATAATACTTTAACTTTAAGTTGTAAACAACACTTGTCAATAGATGCTGAAGATTGGTTTTGGGATGGTATTTATCAAATACCCAAGAGATGGACAAAATATATAGAAAGCGAGTGCCAATACTTTGATTACAAAATATTTCGACATCGGTTTAGAATGCTCGATTATTTTCATTTTAAACTTGCGCACCTGGTGTATTGTTGTGTTATTTGTCTTAAAACCTGCAACTTCCCACTTAATGTAATTTCAATTACTTACCTAACCTATTAGCCTAGTCCTGTGATGTTCTTTATTGTATCTAGCAAACGTCTTCATTAGTTTGATTCATGACAGGATACTTCGTAAATTCCCCTCGACTTCATCGAGCCCTGTGCCTTTTTTTGTGTCTACTGGATCAGATTCAAGAACCATTTGCACTGGGTTACCGTTTGAACTCTACTGGTTCTGCAAGCAACTGTTGCTATTCGTGGTTCAAACGCCGTCTCCACGTTCCGTCTTCCATCTACACTCCGACATAGATGCTGGTTCGCAGCACCTTAGGGCTCGTTGGTCCTCTGCCAACATAGTCCAAGTCTCGTGGTCGTTGATAACAACCGGTTAAATGAGCGTTTTGTAGACGGTCAATTTCGTGCGGTAGAGTACTTCACTCGATTGAAGAGTTTTTCTGAGTCGAAAGTACGCACGATTTCGTAAAAATATACGCCTCTGAATTTCTCTGTTGGTATCATTGATGAGCCCAAATACACGAGCTCGGTAATCACCTGGATATCGTCACCGTTTATTAATATTTGTGGAGCGAGCTGTAGTGTTTCTTCTTTAGAGCCTCTTCTTCTCATGTATTTTGCTTACGACAATTCAATTAACATTTCAGAGCATTTCGCCATTTGATCAATTTTCATATATTACGAGAGTTGTAGATTGATGGTCTGTAGCTAGTATTCAGTCTCAAAAAGGGAATCTAAGAAATTGTGTTCTTTTGTATTTGGAACAATTCAAAATAACTGGAAAAGTTTTCAATTTCAATATAAATTTCGCAAACATTCATCATCAATTTCATAATTTTCAAAGTTTCTCTATTCTTATTTCTCCCTTCTCAAGAATAGGCCGCCTACCAGTGTACATGGCCAGCATTGCAACAATCACAGTTGGACGCACGTTGGCAGTGTTCGCCGCTCCACACTATTGGCTATTCGCGGCGCTAGCGTTTCTTGGAAGTTTTTCATCTAACACCGGGTTCCAGTCTCCGCTAATCATTGCAATGGAGATATCGAAAGATGAAAATCGAGCAGCCCTTTCGATGTGGCAGCTGTTCGGTTGGACCATCGGCATTTGTCTGGCACCATTGATTCTTTGGTGGCTCCGGGACTGGTATTGGTTCATGCTGATCACTTCGGTGCCCTGTCTGATGGTTTATTGTTTACCGCAGTACAACATTGAATCGCCACGATGGTTGGCTAGTCAGGGACGTTACCGAGATTGTATTCGAGAGTTGACGAAGATTGCACGAATAAACGGTAAGGAGTTCACGAGCACTGAGGATGAACTGCGGCAGCAGGTTCCACAGAAGGAGGTCGAGAAGACGTATGGCATAGCGTCGCTTTTTAGCGGTTATCATATGGCCAAGCTGACCGGTTTGCTATTAATCGGGTGGATTTGCAACACCATTCCAACATTCACGTTATTCCTGCTTAGTATGCAGATGGGAGGTAATCCATTTTTGAATTTCTTCTGGCAGGGCGCCATCGAGTTGCCAGCGTACTTTTGCGGTCAGTTACTAAGCGATCGGCTTGGGCGGCGACTCACTAACAGTGGAGCATTCCTGGGAGTCGCACTGTCCTGCATTCCTGTTATTTTCATAATTCATCACAGTGGAACCGAATTTTACACAACGATTCTAGCAGTCATAATTAAGTTCTTCGTTTGCATAACATACTTCACACTGTACTTGCAATCGTTTGAACTGTACCCGACTTCGTTGAGACAGACGGGAACCTCGTTTGGTATCATAATCGCGAATGTGTTTGGAACCCTGGGACCTTACATAGTGTTTCTCGGAACCAATTACGATTTACGTCTACCTTTCATTGTGATGGGTTTGATGGGATTTCAGGGACTAGTGGCGTCACTTTATTTACCGGAAACTTTATACCAGAAGTTACCGGAGACAATGGAAGAAGGGCGCCGTTTCGGAAAGGATCAACGATTCTGGAGTTTGCCGAGGAAGCCTCGTAACGGAAACCGACGAAAGACTGATGATTTGGACGAAGAAGCAAGCCTTAACCGGTGAGAATGGGCCGATGAATCTCAAGGCTTTGGTGTACAGGGAACATAAAAAAGAGTAGAAATAAAAATAGTATTCAATTGAAATAATATATTTTATTATTATTTGAAATAATGAGAAAGGGCATCGGGAAGTACGTCCAATTTTATATGAACTCGCTTAAATGTTTTTATAATTGTGTTGAATACACTTCAGCAATACGACGATTACGCTCTTTCAGTTGAGTTACAAAACACATACGCACACATACTGACCAATTCGGTCCCTCTCATTCTGCTACTAACGCAGAAGACAATAGCGATGTCGATCAGTCAACCAAATGTCCTAATTGACACTTGGGGAGACAGAAGATAGGAACCTGAGAGAATTCAGTTATCTACCCTTTGACTACAATCCCAATCATGAAAAAGTTGTGACCCAAAAACACGTAGACGCAAACAATCGAAAAGTATTTCTCTGCAACAATTCACCGGTTTCATTCCCCACCGGAGAATGAACAATTTACACCTGACACAAGTCCCTGCGACATTTTTGCACATGGAAATCTGCCAGGGCAATGTAAAATAAACGACTGCTACGTTTGGTTGTACCCAAGGGAATAAGTTCCACTATTCGGCTGCTGAGAGAATGTCCACCGTTATACCGTGAAAGTTTACCATAACTCACGTTGTGACACGAGCTGAGGGGTGTTCGCACCAGAAAGAATAAATATTTTATAAATACATTCTGTAATCATTTTAAACTGCATTCAGCGACGTGGCGAAAGTTCACAACCGGCATGGCAAACAGAATGCCTTCGGATTTGCAGGAACCAATAGACGAAGTGCAGAGAATGAAAAGATAGAAAGAGAGAGAATGCTTTTCAAGTTTGCATAATTTAAATTCCAGGCGAAGGAAAAATTTTTGCTTTCAACCCTCATCTTCGCCTTTGCTCGAGGAAAAATCCTAGTAACCATATAGTTGACGTACGTTGCCTGAATTATAGGTTTCTGGTGGAAATTCAGTTTGCTGTGCACATGTCAGAGACAGTGAGTATAAATATAGAGAGATAACATTTGATTGCAAAAAACCAACTGCATGAGAAACTGGAACGATTCTAACCTGAACTAAATTTGTCGGTCCGTTGGTGGGTGGCGCATCCTTCGCTAACAATTGGCAGATAGTTATGATAAGTTAATTATTTATTAGTATACCTACATTGTTAATATGTTGAATTGTGTGTGTATGTTCTCACCAGAAAACAATGAGTAAATGTTTTCGATTCGAAGTTATCTGCTCCTAAAAACTTTTGCTTGTTTATCTTGTTAATCGTAGCCCGGATGGATCTACAGTCTTTTGAGTTACTTCATGGAAATTGAAATCCTAAAGAACTTTATTCTGTACGTAGAATGGGTGCTCAAACAATACTATATTTTGAACAGAATCAATCACAACGAAACTTGATCGTCACTCATAAGCGAAGTTGATATAAATTAGTTTTCGATGCATGTTACCAATCACATGTCATAGCCAGGGAATCATTAATGACGAATCTACAAAGCAGGTACCCTGGGGCGAGCCACATGTGTCATGATGATAGAAACACTCAAATACATACGCACATGAAGCCACATTTACAACACTCCATTAGGATGCTAGAAGGCTCTTCAATCTCTGGTTCCCCAGTGGTGTTACTAATTTTTCTCATTATTTCTTTTCTCCAAATAAGGAGAAGAAAATTGCTTCCGCCACTGGGACAGCAGAACAATTCGTGTAATAAGTCGTACTGGTGTAATTTACACCCATGCCGAGCGAAGATGAGGTGTCACATAATTCTATCAAGTAGGGGAACGTGGTTCGAAATGTATCACCGGGTTACAAACGGTGTGTACTGTAAAAAGCATCAACAAAGATCTAATTCTACACGTTGTCAGAATTCTAGAATATATCGAAGATTCTAGTAAAATTAAGTTTGACGAGTGCGGTATTCAAACGAAGTTACGATCTTAGCACGGAGAAAAAACTCGTCATGTTGAAACAACAATAATCGCTTTTGAACGGCTGAAAGCAACAATCGAATGACAATTTTTGAATGCAAAAACCACATAAAAAATTTGAGGGCAAAAACCGGACAATATTCCAAACACATGAATTGAACAAATCAGCGCACTAATCATATCGAACAAAACCGATATACCTTATGATCAAAAAAGAAACTTTTATTCTCTCAACGTTGGCAACACTTTTATACACATTCTGTCAAATTTTGACGCATATCGTACGATTAGTTTTTGTTTGGCGTCTATACAAAGAAGTTGAAAAATTTTCGTGTGGCGATTTTTATAATGGAGCTTGAAATTGTCACGCATTCTCAATGAAAGAAACCATTCCAACAACCTCATTTTCAATATTATACTGTCTCGTTCGTAAATGACCGACACCAGAACAAACGTAGAACTCATTGAAAAAATGAGAGAGAATAATTACCAACGTCACTGACAAGACGAAACAAACTAACATCAGGAAGCATAAGCAGAATTTCAATTCTTATTCTTTCATCGATGTATTGAAAATCTGTGAAAAGAGTGACTAAAATGTGACAAATCGAAGTAATTACATCTCAGAGCCTCTTTCCGAGTAAAGTCTAACATCAAAATGAGAACAAATTGAAATCTGATTATGATAGCAACATCAGATTGAAATCCTTATATGATATCGACTCACCAAATTTTCAATTAATATCACATTATGTTATCATTTTGCTGTTTAAAGACAAAAATGGCAACAACTTAGTGAATTCATTGAAATTGAGCAAATTTAAAATGGCAACACAAAAATACAAAGTTAAGTTTCAATGGAAAAATTATTCCTTCAATCATATGTTGCCGAGATCCTGAAGTTGACCGCAACCATAACCGCTAAGAAACGATTTTTTCAACTTTTACGCAAATAATGCTCCTTCTGTTTAACCACGAGAATATTGGTGTCAAACCAAACGTCTGGGAGGCATTACATAAATTGGCGATCATCGGTACCACGTTTGTCTGAAGCAGATCAATCTGCATAGTGGCTTTGGCATTCCCATCTCGCTGATCGTCTGCCGTAGAAGGAGCTTATTTCAGAATTTGATATGAGAAATATATTTGACGTCATCGATTTCTTTCTAGATACGTTAAGTATCCGATCCTGTAACACTTTTTGTGTTCCGTTTAAAAAAATGTTTCCATATTTGTAATCATACGAAGTCGCGAAGTCCATTCCAAAGTTTTTAGACCATTATTTTCAGTGCATCCAGATATCGGGGACCTGGATGGCGAAAATAATTTACTCGCCAAACCCGTTCTGAAAATACCCATAACTTTATATCCAACAGTATGAAAAAATTCATTGTTTAAAGACTGTCCTAGAAAGTATGGAAGCAACCAAAAACCGCTGCCATTTCGCAATGGTTCAGAATCTGTCAAATTTTATGGCTGCGTCCTGTTGTTTACACTCTTCTCTAACCACTTTCGTTTTCATTAGTTTGTTTCGAAATGCGTGGACTTTCAGGAGAACAACGTCGAAAAATTGTGTACAAATGGTGCACAGAACGCGGACTGTCACTGAGAAAGATAGCACGAGTGGAAGGAATAAGTGAAAAAACCCTGCGAAATGCAATCAGGAAGTTCGGTGCGGATAACACCTTTGAGGATAAACCGAAATCGGGTCGAAAAAAGGTTCTGCTAACCCTCAGTTGGATAAACGTATACTGAAGGCGCTCGAGCAAAAGAAGGAGGTTACAGTTCGGAATGTGGCCAAAAAAGTGGGCACTTCGAAGTCAAATGTTCTTCGTGCTAAAGAACGTTTGAATCTTCGAACCTATAAGAAGCAGAAACAACCAAAACGTAGTCCGAAATAAGAAGCATCGATCAGGCCGAGGGTTCGAAAGCTGTACAATACGATTCTTGCTGGAAATTTGAACTGCATAATCATGGACGACGAAACCTACGCGAAACTCGATTACAAATCCTTTCCGGGACCACAATATTATACACTGAGCTAAATTTTCTTTTTCACATTATATGATATTCTAATGATTTTGCACTATTAGCATTTCCAATAATAGTTACAAGATGTGTTCAACATCATGTCAAACATATGAGATAATCTTATGAAACATAAAACTCTTCTTAACGTTATTTTTACAGGATTTCCATATAACGAATGAAATTTCCAGTCTGAGTCAAACTGATTGGCGCGTCTTATAACCATTACTAGATATCCGCACAACATACATTGTAACAATTTATGAAGCGCATATAATATTCACTTCGATTTTATTTAGATAGGTTCATATATACCATATGACTAGTTTAAAAATATATATATATATATATATATATATATATATATATATATATATATATATATATATATATATATATATATATATATATATATATATATATATATATATATATAACTTTCAATAGAGCTCATACGAATAGCAGATAATCGCCAACTACTACTTTTCTTTGAGGATTCAAGCTTTACTAGTATTCCGTTTGGTAAGGGAGCACCTCATGATATTTGCGAAAAAGAAGTGAGATCCCGAGACTGAAAATAAAAATGAATCTTACTAGACAGATAGAGTAATGAAATGTACCGGATATATATTTCATGGTCCGTTAACGCATATCCTTGAACGAAGTTGGATGAGCTGTCTTGTCAGCGATTTAAAATTACATTGAGATGCGGAACTTCCTGAAAAAAAATGGTCTGGAGCAGTTGATGAATATCTGAGACACAACTATTTCTTCAGCTTCAAGCAGTACGATTCACGATTTCCATCGGATTTCCATATAAATTATATGGGATATTTTTATAATTTCATTATGATAACGTCCATTTAGATTTGACGTACACATTAAATAAAGATTATAAGTTCCCATATAATTTCTATGAATTATATTCTGCATATGATTCGTATGACAAATCTAATGAATATAAATAAGATTTTCATTTCAGTGTACGGTGCGAGAAGGGCAAGTGTTAAACCAGTACGAGACATCGATTGAGGTCGAAAAAATTGGTAAGAAAGCTATGGTCTGGCAATCAATTTGTAGCTGCGGTAAGATTTCGAAACCCTTCATCACCACTGCTTCAATGAACAGCGAAATATACATCAAGGAATGTTTACAAAAACGACTTCCACCCATGATTCGAAGCCAAAAAGGTCCTGTTGCTTCTGCTAAGATCTTGCTTCTTGCCACTACTCGAAATCAACGGTAGAATGGTATACTACCAAAAATGTCACTTCCGTCCCAAAAGATATGAATCCACCAAATTGCCCACAAATTCGACCAATTGAAGAATTTTGGGCATTAACGAAAGGACATCTTAGGAAACATGTCTCGGCAGCCGAAACCATTCAACAGTTCGAAAAAGATTGGAAAAAGTGTCAAAACTTGTCGTCAAAAAGTGTGTACGGAATTTAATAAGGAACGTTCGCAAGAAGGTGCGCCAGCTAGTCTACAATGGCTAAGTAGCAAATGTTGAGAGTAATATTCTGTTGCAGTCTAATATTATCAGTATATCGAAACACAAGAACTAAAAATTTACTGAAGAGATTCTGGATCTATCTGTGATTAGAAGCGAGATAATCGTTCACACAATTTTTTACCGAATTTTCAACAGCTGAACGTTCGGTAATCAGTTCGGTAATTGAATTGATTACCAATCGTTCGGTAATTGCTGAACTGTCAAACAACTACCGTAAACTGTAAACCAAATGGATCTAACTGATTGTTCGGTAATTTTTTTGTTTGTTTTCCTTTGGTTAAAATTCTGGATTTTCGGATTTCAAAAAGCAACACAAATTTACAAAAACGAATGAAGAAAATTCCAACCTGTTGTGGTTATGGTTTTATTCCACGAAAAACAGGGTTAAATGTTCCGGCTGACCGGAGTTATGAGCGCTTTCAAAAAACATTGCACAATTCGTCGAGTTCACCAGAAATTACCTTCGAACGATTTGTGTAGGCAGCAAGTGGACAAGTGATACAAAATCAAAAATATACAATATCAGGATGTTTAATAAATAAATAAATGCTTCAAAAAACTATTTAGTATATGAATAAATCGTAATTCGCCTCAACGGGAGATATCAATTGAAGTAAAAGTAATAAGTATAACCTCAGTTTTTGCAATGACTGAGCGGAAACATATATTGGAGAAGCTAAATGAATGAAAAACTAACAGAAAAGATGAATTTTTGGAAAAAGATACGCTCAGAGACAGGACTCGAACCTGCGTCCTTATGCATTCCGTGCATACGCGCTACCATTTCGCCACTTTGAATCTTGTTTTAGTCACTCTAAAACGCCAGTCAGACACAATAGCGCGTACATCGAACATGGTCTACATCCTGGCCGTCACCCGACCGATACTTTATATCCAAACATCTTCTCTGTGCATCAAATACTAATCTTCTCGCTTTATACCTATCCCAAGTAACAATTTTTGTTACGCTAGCTTGTTTGTGACTAGTTTGCAACCAGATATTTGAGTGATTGTTACTAACATCTAACCACTTGCATGACTCAAAAAGCGCAGTTTCTACTAGTTGTTAATTCAGCTAAAAATAAGTTGTCGTTACGTTGTAATGCCATACTAGAATAACTTATCTTTTCATAACTTGAAAATAACTTGTTTCCAAGTAAACTAGTTGAAACTTAGTCACCATCGACATTATAAACATTGAATGAATCCAGAATACTTTTCTATCTTCAATAAAAAAGCAGGAGAGTGCTTTAAATCACAAACTTGATACAAGGTACAAATTTCACAACGATTTTAAAACTGTCGAGCGGAATTCAATTTTACTTAACTGTTTTTCATGCGCCTTCAATCAGAATCTGTTTATAAAGATATGAAAAATAAACAACAAAATAACGCTGTGTTCAGAATGCTCAAATTAGAGTGATTTCTTATCATTTTAAATTCATATATCATGAGAGTTATAATATTATCACAATCGATGCTCAATCCCTATATTATTTTCTTCGTATTTATGACAGTGCATAGAACAAAAATGATTATTCTGCCTTTCACTATTTTCGGCAAAAAGTAGTTTGGAAAAAAGTAATCTCCTGGTTTTATTTACGTTTCATACACTTCTTGAGACTCCATATTGTATTCGCCATATTCAAGCCAACAAAGGTTGTTTTGTTTGCATTTTCGTTATCATAACGTTGGGAAAACCTACCGATAACTATCTGAATCAATGAAGAATTTTATGTTATAATCTCATAATATCTAAGTTATTACTACATCAATTCACATAGTAACGATTTACATATACGCTTACGTATTTATAATGGTTTCGCAACCTTTTTTCAACTTGTAGCTAAAACTAAAACTGTGATTAAAGATATGTTAGAATCAAGTAACGATAATTTACTAATGATAGCTAGTTCAATGTTTATGTTATAAAGAAACACTGCCGTCACCTTGTTTTAACCATAACATAAAAAAACATGTTCGTGTTCTTGTTGCAACATAGTTGGGCTAAGTGGTATCAGAACTAGTTACGGGTTGCCAATATTGGAGTCTAATAAACTTATTTTCAACTAGTAGCTAGTAATAAAGTTGCGATTAAAGATATGTTTGGATTAAGTTACGATAGCTTATAATTTATTATTAATTCAATATGACAAAAAGATGTGGTGATTTGAAACCTAAATAACTATTTCGTAACTGGTTAGGTTATGAAGAAACATTGCTGTCACCTTGTTTTAGCCAGTATAACATAAAAAACATATTCGTGCTCTTGTTGCAACATAGTTTGGACTTAGTCGCATCAGAACTAGTTGCGGATTGCTACTTGGGATTTCTCCGATCAAGCATTGAGTAGGAGAGTGTATTTATAATCGCTTGTCACCTTCTTTAATGGTGCCAGAATTAAAAAAAAATGGTGCCGAAAATTCGTTGGTACTAAGTAGAACATTCGAGTAAAGAAGGGCTGGTAACATCACTCGTAGGCACCGTTACAACGAATGAAGCTTTAGAAAAAGTTCTCCAGAGGCTCCAGAGACTAGTTCTTCAATTAAAATTAAGATCTTTTTTTTCTTATAAAGTCATGCGTTAATAGGTTATCTGTTCAATATGATACAAAATCATCAACTGGTTTTGTTAAAATTCCTAGATGGAATAATAAATGCTAATAGCTACTAATAGATGCAAGTAGTTATCCATTGTTTAAAAGAGATCTCATTTACAATTTTCTCCTCAAGCTCTTCTAAAAAACTTTCCTCAATAATTTTTCCAAAGGCGCTTTACAATAAATTTGAAAGGAATACTGTTTGAGGCTGCATTAAGCCTTAAGTCAACATTTTCATGAATTGTACAAACACATACAGTGTGACAGCCTGAAGTATTGGGAGTTTACAATGGTTTGCTCTTAACGTCGCAAATGTACTGAATTATACTTGATGTTTACTGACCTCTTCGAATCGTTGAAAAGTTTTTCTAAGACTTGAAAGCAAAAGCCGTTTCTTTCTGGTTCACGCCCACTATTAGTTTTGATAGACACGTAATCTCGTTGTCCTGACATAGTTCTACTTATATCTTCGTCGTTGAAGAACTGCAGTACTTCACGTTTAATATCGGGATCCAAAGTACGGGTACATTTTTTGTTAGGAATAGCCAATACTCCTGTCTCTTTGATGAATTCCTTTGCCAGTGAAACCGTGTGTCACCATCATTGGAACAGACCACGAGTTAGATTAAATTGAAAGTATCCATATGTTCACTAAATTTCTGTTTGAGCTGTTAGTAGAAATTCCATAATTTATCATCTCTTGAGCAATCTGGTTAGGTAAATTTCGCCTTCAATTTAGTAATGATTTCGTCGAATGCTGCAGCCTTAGCTTTCACTGTCTAAACTTCTTCAGATGCATTTTGTGGTGGATGGTCGAATAGTTGTTTCCTGATGCCTTCGACGATTTTGGAATACTTTACTTGACGATAATTTTTTTTTTTTTTCATAAATACGTTTATTTCTTAAGGCAGTTTACATAAGTTTTTCTTCGCCGTAGCATCACTTTTACATAATATTCTCATCCTAATTTAATTCTAACATAGTCACAACGTTTTGCATTTATTAAAACATATTCTCTTATTACTTAAATATCATCTTAGGTAACTCGTCATTAATTATGAAATATTATTTGAACCAAACGATTAACTTCTATAAATTATAAAATAAGCTGTTATTTTCAGACATTTTGTTAATAATTTCATAAACTGTTTCGAGTTTGTTTGTATCATTACATTATTTTTATTCTAATTTAGCTATTGGTTGAACTCATGGACGCAGCTGGGATCAGAACTAAGTCTTGAAAGGGGCCTTTATTAAATTGAAACTCCAGTTTTCTTTATGAAATGATAAATAAGTTTCATGTATGAAAGGTCACGACAAGCAAGAATGTCTCGAACTGGGATATTGGATAGTCTACCTTGGGTACGCAAAGAATTTATTAGTTGAGATCTGACATCACGATACTCCACGCATGTCCAAACGACATGATCAATATCCCGATAACCTTCTCCGCAAGCACAATGATTAGTCTCGGAGAGCCCAATTCGAAGGAGATGTGCATCTAACGTGTAGTGATTAGACATGAGTCTGGACATCACACGAATGAAATCTCTACTCACATCCAGTCCCCTGAACCATGCCTTTGTCGATATTTTCGGAATAATTGAGTGCATCCACCGACCCAGATCATCTTTATCCCAAGAAGCTTGCCAGCTGGCAAGTGTTCTTTGGCGAGACGAGCTATAGAATTCGTTGAAAGCAATTGGTCTCTCATAAATTTCACCCTCAATAGCACCACGTTTGGCTAAAATATCGGCTCTTTCATTGCCAGGAATGGAGCAATGAGCCGGGACCCAGACTATAGTGATTAGATAATTATTGTTCAATATGTCGTTCAGGCACTGTTTTATTTTGCCCAGGAAAAACGGTTCAGTCTTGCCAGTCATGTTTGAGCGAATGGCTTCAATTGCACTCAGACTATCTGTGAAGAGAAAATAATGGTTTGGAGATAATGTGACGATTACACTCAAACTATAATGAACTGCTGCTAACTCTGCTATATAAACAGATGCAGGTTCTTGAAGCCTAAATGAGGCCGAAACATTATTGTTGAACATACCAAACCCTGTCGCTTCTTCAATTCGCGATCCGTCCGTGTAAAACATTTTCTCAGAGTCAATATGCCTGAACTTACTTGAAAATATTTTTGGGATTTCCGTCGAACGTAGATGATCCGGGATTCCACGCACTTCGCGCTGCATGGATGTATCGAAAAATAAAGTTGAGTCAGGGACATTTAGGAGGCTGACACGGATAGGAATATATCTTGAAGGGTTGATTTCCTGTGACATATGGTTAAAATATACTGTCATGAATTTTGTTTGAGATCGAAGCTCGACTAGTCGTTCGAAATTATTAATTACCATGGGATTCAGCACCTCACATCTTATTAGCAGGCGTGATGAAAGCTCCCAAAATCGATCTTTTAATGGAAGAACTCCCGCCAGAACTTCAAGACTCATTGTATGTGTCGAATGCATGCACCCTAAAGCAATTCGCAAACAACGATACTGAATTCGCTCCAGTTTGATAATATGAGAGTTTGCAGCGGAACGAAAGCAAACGCATCCATATTCCATCACTGAAAGTATCGTTGTCTGATACAATTTTATTAGATCTTCCGGATGAGCACCCCACCAAGATCCTGTTATTGTTCGAAGAAAATTTACTCTTTGTTGGCATTTTGTTATCAGAACCCGAATGTGTCCTCCCCACGTGCATTTGGAATCGAACCACACCCCGAGGTATTTAAAAGTTAAAACCTGTTGGATCATTCTTCCCATCATATGGAGCTGAAGCTGCGCGGGATCATGCTTTCTTGAAAAGACGACTAACTCTGTTTTCTCCGCAGAGAATTCGATACCAAGATGAACAGCCCAATCGGACAAGTTATCTAAGGTATCTTGCAATGGTTTATGCAGATCAATAGCTTTGGGTCCAGTAACTGAAACCACGCCATCATCTGCCAATTGTCTTAGTGTACATGGGGTTACTAGACAGCTGTCAATGTCATTTACGTAAAAATTATAGAGGAGCGGACTGAGGCATGAGCCTTGCGGGAGACCCATGTAACTATTTCTGAGTGTTGCCAAATCGCCATGTGAAAAATGCATGTGTTTCTCTGACAAAAGGTTGTGCAAATAATTATTTATAACCGCTGGGAGTCCATTTTGGTGAAGCTTGTCTGAAAGAACATCAATGGAAACTGAATCAAATGCTCCTTTAATGTCTAAAAATACAGATGCCATTTGTTGCTTTTGAGCGAAGGCAATTTGGATGTCAGACGAAAGTAATGCAAGGCAATCATTCGTCCCTTTATTTCTACGGAAGCCAAACTGAGTATCTGACAACAAACCGTTCGTCTCGACCCAAGTGTCGAGACGTCGTAGAATAATTTTTTCGAACAATTTTCTGATGCAGGACAACATCGCAATGGGTCTATATGAGTTGTGATTGGAAGCTGGTTTCCCCGGTTTTTGAATGGCGATAACTTTCACTTGTCTCCAGTCAGGTGGAACAATATTTTGCTCAAGAAACTTGTTGAACAATTCCAACAAACGTCTTTTTGCGAGGTTGGGCAGATTCTTCACCAAGTTGAATTTAATTCTGTCCAACCCTGGAGCGTTATTGTTACAAGACAAGAGTGCTATAGAAAATTCCATCATTGAAAATGGGTTATTAATAAAACCATTATTTGGAGGAGATTCCCGTATAATGCTCTGCGTAGGAACAGAATCTGGGCAAACCTTCCTAGCAAAGTCAAATATCCATCGGTTCGAGTATTCATCACTCTCATTGCCCACGTTACGATTCCTCATTCGTCTGGCCGTGTTCCAAAGAGTGCTCATTGAGGTATCTCTTGACAAACCTTCGACAAAATGTCTCCAATAGCTACATTTTTTGGCTCGAAGTATGCTCTTGTACTTGGTTTCTAAAACCATAAGTTTTTCAAAATTCTGAGGAGTTCCTCCTCCCCGTTTTAGAAACGTCTTGCAAGCATTTTGTTTTGCGAGTTTAGCCTCTGAGCACTCTTTGTCCCACCAGGGGTTGGGAGGCCTTCTGTTAGTCGTTGGCCCAGGAAAGCGTTTAGTTTGGGATTGTTCTGCTGCCTCCAGAATCGAACAAATGAGGAAGTCATATTCTTCAAGTGGAGGGAGCTCTTCCATTGAATTCAAAATACTAGAGATACTACTTTGGTATTTAATCCAGTCGATATTTTTTGTCAAATCATATGGAATACTAGCGGAAGTAGCAATGCAATTGCTACTGCTAATTGAGATGATGATTGGTAAATGATCGCTACCGTGTAAATCAGGCAGTATTTTCCAGGTGCAATCTAGTCGAATTGATGTTGAGCAAAGAGATAGATCTAATGCACTTGGGCGTGCCGGAGGTCTTGGGATCCGTGTCATGCTACCCATATTTAATACCGTCATGCTAAAATTGTCACAAATGTTTTGTATTAAAGATGATCTGCTATCATTGTAAACGGAACCCCACATAATACCGTGCGAATTTAAATCCCCCAGAATCAATCGTGGTGCAGGAAGGGCTTCAACCATTTCATTAAGCTGTTGCTGTCCAACATGTGCTTTTGGAGGAATATAAACCGAAGCTATGCAAATATCTTTGCCTTTAATGTTTATTTGGCAAGCAACAACTTCTATACTAGAAGTTGAAGGGATGTTTAATCTATAAAAGGAATAGCATTTCTTAATTCCCAAAAGCACTCCACCATACGGAGAGTCTCTATCGAGACGTATAATGTTAAAATCATTAAAATTTAAAGCTATGTTTGAAGTAAGCCATGTTTCGCATAAAGCAAATACATCACATTTTTGACTATGCAATAATATTTTAAATGAATCAAGTTTTGGCATGATGCTTCGACAATTCCACTGCAGGACAGTGATTGTATCATTTGCGACGGGTGATAAATTATCCATCAAAAGATACAAAACCTGAGACAATTGGCCATTGAGCTGATAACTGCTTCAAAAAGGTTCTAGCTATTGGAAGGAATGCCATTATGAGGGTCTTTAAGGGTTCAGATATATTGAATGCTGAGAAAATCCATTCAACAATTTCCGAAAACTTCAGTAATCCTGTTGGTGGCTGTGAAATGGAGCCCACTGGATTATTATCTTTTTCTGTACTAGATCCTGGATTGGTTTGTGAATTTGACAAACCAGGAGGCACAGTCTTTGGTTTTGACTTTTTTTGTTTAACACGGGGATCTTTTTTTTGAAGATGAAATTTTAGGTGTCTTTTTTGGTAATTTGGAGGAAGACTTCTTTCTCTTAACTGACCCTTGGGTAGTGATAAACGAATTACCTTCACTATTTTCGTCAGAGTCAGAGTCCTCTGGTTCCTCTAGATTTGAAAACCCGTTTTCGGTTTCCAAAGGGGGGACATCAATGACCGTTTTAAGCATTTCTGCATATGTGCGCTTAGACCGTGCTTTTAAAGGAAGCTTAATTTTGTCTTTGTGCACTTTAAATGCAGTGCATACTGAAATATCATCATGAGGACTATTCCCACAATAAATACATTTTTCAATTTCCTTGTTGCAATCATTATCTTTATGAGGCCCTTCACACTTAATACATTTTGGTTTATTACTACAGTAAGTAGCTGTGTGTCCGAATTTTTTGCAGTTCGTACAATTCATTACATTTGGAACAAAAAGCCGAACAGGGAGGCGAATTTTATCGACATAGACATGGGACGGCAACGCAGATCCGGCAAATGTCACTCGAAACGAGTCTGATGGGCGATAAACTTTTTTTCCCTCTTCATAAACTACTGAGTACAGTTGTTTGCACTCCAGTATTTTCACACCCTCAAGCATAGAGTTCTTGAAACGACCAACACCATGCTTGAGTAAATCATCTACCGAAAGACTCGCTTCGGTAACAACACCGTCAATTTCGACATCTTTGGAGGGTATGTAAACTTTATACTCTTTATTGAAATGTTCCGAAGAGACAATATCATTCGCGTGTTTCAAATTATTTACCACAACACGAATTTTATCGTTATTTACTTTTATGATCTCTTTGATTGAAGAGTATCGTGATGTCAAACCTTTATTAATTTGAAAAATGTTTAATGGCTTTGATATACGTCTAAAAAAGACTATCCAAGGCCCAGAAGAGCTCTCCTGATATTTTTTCGTTCGTGGGGGTATCGGATTCATGCTAGGATTTACGTCCATGGATTCATCCATTACATTAAAATTTTTAACTAAACTTTAAAATAAAATTTGAAACCAACACTACACAGTACTCAATCAAAAGGAAAAGAAAAAACTTCTACCTTGAAATTGTTGTCTATCTCCGTTGCACTGCCGTGTAGATCCTCGTTGCTCTAGATGTTCTTGTTGGATGTATCTGGACGTTGATACAATGCTGAAGCTCACTGTAGCGATAGAATATGATGTGATGCTACTGCTACCTGACATCCAGCACCACTCGAATTCCGATTTGCTTTCGTCTTCGCCAGCTGTAACCAGCGCAGGTCACCGGTGTATACCTGCGTGTTGTATGGCAGTGGAAAGACCGAGTTGTCTTGTCTCCTTCTTCCTAGTGCTCCGCACCGATATGCTTCTGCACCGAAGTGCCTTCGCACCGGTGTGCCTTTGCACTCTCCTGCTTCTATGTGCCTTTGCACTCTTCCTCTTCGATGTGCCTTTGCACTCTCCTGCTCAGCACTTGTGGCTGTATATTGCGGCCTGGGTAGAGTTTGGGA
Organism: Malaya genurostris; assembly: GCF_030247185.1. Classification (NCBI taxonomy): domain Eukaryota; kingdom Metazoa; phylum Arthropoda; class Insecta; order Diptera; family Culicidae; genus Malaya; species Malaya genurostris. Next base: position 63,904,794 of record NC_080570.1, on the reverse strand, counting down.
AACGCCCTTTGTTGTTTCCTTCACCAGCTTGGCCCAGCACTAGGGCTCTCTTATGCAGCACGACTATACGTTTTAACGGCTGCTGCCAACAGGTCTCTACCTGTAGTTCAACCGTTGTCGTATTTAACGCGTGTAAACCAACCAGCGTTATTAAACTGTACGCTTCTATACACAACCTTCTCGGTTGAACGGCTATTACTGAATTACTTGACGATAATTGTCAGACCTGAGTTCTCTAACTGCTATAGGAGATACATTAATTCCAAAAATACTTTTATTGAATACCTCAATAGTTTGATTCGACAACCCATCCGCTAGATCACTATGCTTGAAGGATGCTGAGACGAGTGAAGCCGCTGATGGTATTTCTTCTAAATCATATCTCGATGTAGCTAGCGGTATTTCTTCTAAATTATTTCCTGATGTTACTGGATAAGTTGTCGTATAATCTGGCATCTCGTTGTTTTTGGAAGCTAATTGCTGTGCATTTTTAACAGACACAGATCGATATGAATATAATCGACATGAGTTGCAAATATGCAATGTAGTATTCACAGGAATTGCACACTGCTTGGAAGCAAAGTGTTTAACCATACTATATGTTACTTCACGATGCTTAGACGAACAAGGTTTTCATGAAAAGGCCTACACCAATGATATTTTCCAATTAATGAAGTCATTAGTTTACTTGCAACTTGACTTGCCCTGGAGTCCTGGTGTTTTGGTTGATCACTAACATCACAGATCAGTTATCTTATTAACTGAATCATTCTCACATATGCTTGACTTCAAGAATAACATGCTGACTACTGTAGGTGTTGATTCATTTATTAATGCAGTGAGTTTTTCGTAAGGTATTCTCAAGAGTAAACGTTTTACCCAGCCATCGCTTAATTGTTCGTACAGATACACTTCCCATGGGATTACTCATTCGCAAGATTTCCTTATACACTACTCTTTCCTATACATCCTCCATGCATCAGCGATGATATCCAACTGCGAAAACAAGGATCTTCATCACACTTTTTTAAATACTTCTGTATGGAGAGTGTGTAGTGAGATGCACTATTCTCGGTCCTGGTCGTTCGTATGTGCCCAGTGGCGGCAAGTGGCAAGTCGGTATTTACGACATGGGAAAATATATCAAACACTAGCGAAATTTAACCACAGTCTCCATTCAAATGGTGACACGAAATTCCACACATTGACAGAGCCTGTGTAATTCGAGTACCCAAGTGTCTCCACCATTCCGTGTGCCGGTCCATTCAGCCCTCCCCCGTTGCTATGTGGTCGGTTGACGGCAGGAAAAAAATCTCATAATAAGGACGAAACTGTCTCAAGTGGTCGGTGATTACGTGCCGTTCCTTCTTTTAATATCCCCATCTGCATGGGTGGAGAGCATAGATCGGTGCAGTTTCTGGGGGAGGGGGGGGGGGGTGGGTGGGTGTAACCGCCTACCATAGCAGCACCGAATGTTCGGGTACAATACCACGCCATATATATTACCTTTGAGAATCCAGCCAAAATTGGTGAGGTGCTCATCACTTGATGATACCACCATTAGACCGAACTAGATGAGTTCTCAACGAAAGGGGTTTCCTTTTTTTCGAAGGTAAAAATTTCAACCATCTTTCGAGTGTGGCGCATTGAAGTTGGCTAATGACTTCTGGTTGCGGAAAATTACAAGCGAAGGACATAGGAATGTTCCAGCCAATGGAACGTTTGCAAAAGTGTTCCAATTTTGGTTTCTTCATGGAGCAGAAGTAGTCGTTTGAAGAAAGAAATTTTTGGTGGAAATGGGTTCTATGACATTTTCTGTACTATTTGTGTTTCACCTGTATTTTATGGAGTGTTGTTTAACATTTCATTTAGCTATGATATAAAAAGACTTTTTTTTTATCAACTCTATGATTTTTCAAACTAATTGTGAGCACTTCTATGGTGAAACTCATGTTTGATGTGCGGCCAAATTTTGTCAAGTGTTTCTAGAGGAAGCATTCTGCAACCATTCCTTTGGTAACTGTTCGTGAACAGCTTTGGAATTGGAAAAAAATATATTATTTACGACAAATATATTTCAAATATATTGTAGCTTCAAATTACTTGTTATGGTAACGAAAATCGAAATATTTAAAGTGGGTTTCCGCTCAATCATTTTAAAAACTGAACTTAGTAGTGCCGGCTTTACGTCAAACCAACTAGAAATTGATAAATTGCGCAAAAATATCAACAAATTACAACTTGACTCAAACGCAACGAAAAACTTGTTTGTAACACTCGGAAAGTCGCGCAAGCTCAACCTCCTAAGTTTTTTTGGGTTACATATCAGTTATAATTCCAGTTCCTGTCATCAGTATGTGATAACGTATGTTACTTCAGACAGTATCGCTCAAAAGTCTTCTGCAGGTACTTGATTTTGTGCATTTTCTGAGAAATGTCGCACTTAATCGATTTCTTGTCTTTCATTGAAGTTAGAAAGTATATAATAGTTCGGATTTTCATTTATTTTCACTAAATATCTGTAAAGTAAAGGAAACACTTAAATCTTTTTTTTTTCGGCGAACGACTATAGCTAGGTTGAAGCTATAAATATAAATAAACGACAAAAATTAAATAAAATATTTTGTTTTGCGAAATAGCGAGCAAGGTGGAACGAACAAGTGGAGGGAGATCTACGAATCGGTACCACAGCAACACTTTTCGAGTGTAATGGCAAAATGATAGATATAATTAAAACAAATTTGTGCTTCCTCATGAATGGTAAGAGATTCTTAAGGTGACCGTGGGTAGGAACCAGGGAAAATAAATGTAAAAGTATTAGTGAAGCAATACTTTTTCATACCGTAATAATATTTGTGACTAGAGAAGGACAAAGTAATGATATTTGAAGACAAACACGAAAAAAGGTCCTAAGTGCAAATGAGAGTTTCTCTTTGTTTACTTTCTCTTTCGAGTATCACGGCTCAATTAGCAATCCTTCCTTCTAATACTTCACATAGGATAATAGCAAAAACCATAAACTTTCTATAGAAGCTGTAGAATTGCTTGGAAATTACTGGAATTTACCGCAATAATTGAAAGAGAAAGTTAACCAAGAGTACTTTCATTTGCATTTGGGACCTTTTCTAATGTTTATCGAGATTTGTGGGCAGAAAGGAATACAGTTGCAAGAACAAAATGTAAACATTTAAACTATTCAAATCACCTATCAGAATAGAGTTGACTTATCTCATCTGCATGAATTTCATTTTTTTCTTTGTGATTTTTCGTTTCTATAGTTTTGGAGAGATACCCGATCAGATGGTAATAACAGAATTATAACAACTGGAGTAATTTATTTCAGAAATGTTTTGTAACAAATTTTGAAATATTTTTGACTGGTAAGCTGTTAAAATAACAAAAATCATAACAAACAAGACTGTAGCGGGAACAAAATCGTAACAGATTTTGAAACGTTTGTATCACAATTATTATTGAATTTGATATAACTACAGAAGTTAGAAAGCAGAAATTTATAACAATAATTGTAATAAATTAGATAGCAAATTTAACACAGAAAAACTATATAACAGCTAACTTTAAGCATCGCTTCAATCCAAAATTGTTGAATGATATTTTTATTAAATGAATAACTTATTTAGTGATCTATTTTTTTTGTTTTTGAAATTCTGATCATTACATTTCGATATAAAGCAACGGAAAAATTCATTTTTTTAATTAATGAACTTTGTCATGAGTCTTGCAGATGAAAATAAAACTTCATAACTGATTTTGTTATTATATTGTTATCATAAGTTTTAACTTTCGACTGTTTCCATTTGTTAAAAATCTCAAAATAACACAAAGTGTTATACATATCAACTGTAGATATACTTGTGTTATGATTCTGTTATGTGCATCTGATCGGGTATCGCTTTATTCGAGCTTGTTAATGCTGTGTCGATATGAAGAAGTATATTTCAATAAAAAGTACTTCCAAAATTGCATCCTTATTAAAAAAATACAAACCAACAAATTCTACACTTTCGATTTTGTCGACAAACTTATCGTGTTCGGGTAGGAAGGTAACCTCATCCAGAGACTCACGCGAAAGAAGAGAAAGAGATTTTCGCGAATAAGCCCTGCTTTCCTCTTCTTAGATGGACGAAGCTGCCTGTTTATTTATTTGCGACAGTTAATAAGAAAACAGAGTTGCGGATAACTTGGAGGGGAATCAATGTTTGAAATGAAAATAAGTGAAATGTTATTGTTATTTAAAAAAATATTGATGTTTTAGATGGTGATGGACGAAAGTAGTTTTGATCCGTAAATTTAACTATATCAATGTGTGACTAATAGAAAATAAATCCATTTTTAGTGCATTGAAAGGTTCGTTTTGTATGGAATCACTGCCAATATAAAGAAAAGGGGGCGGGTATAGCGTGATGGGATAGTCGATGCCCTTCACGCAGCCCACCTGGGTTCGATTCAAAAACCCCGCACATAGGATCAGTAAAATTTTTCTGGCCCGAACTGGCGAATGATCTTAAGGCTTTAATACCTTTATAATTGAAAAAATAAAAAATACTGAAGCTGCCGGCGTGCTTTATGTCGTGGATTTTTGGAAAATTTCAAAATCACAATTATGAGTTATCCAAAGGTTTTTTTTTTTAGATCAGAGGGTAAGTTCAGCAGTAAGGAGAACTCCAACGTTGTTTCATAAAGCTTACTTATGCCATAGAGTTAAAAAAAGCAGTTGAAATCTTGAAAAGAGTGAAATATAATAACATTCTAAGATGAAACTTCCAATAAAGATCCGTAAAATTTTTGCACAAATCTTTCTTCAGAGTTGAAAAGGAGTGTATCGAAAATAAGCTATCCACAAATTTTTCTTTCAAATTGGGATAAAAAACGATATTTTATTCAAACTAAAAATTGATCCTTTATTGTACGAGGTTAAACTTGAGCATAAAGAAAACCGGATGAAATTCAAGTTATTCCTCCACGAGTTTTCGAACTTTTGATCGAACGCTCTTCATCAAGTTCCGGACAAGTGTTGCATCGCATTTTTTGGACGCTTGAGCTCAAATTTTTTTGAACTCCTGCATGTTCCCAGCTGTCTAACCAGTCTTCTTGAAGACCCTCTTCACGATTGCCCAGTAACGTTCGATGGGTCGAAGCTGAGGCCAATTTAGTGGATTGATATTTTTGTCGTGAATACGACTTACTTTACTATGGGGCGCCTTTTCAAAATTTACCCTCTGAGAGAGTGATAAGTTTTTGATCGTGAATATCTCCTGTTATATCTAACGAATCAACATAATTCTTGCTACATGCCATCGGAAATATGATCACAATTTTATGCTAAAACTTTCAGTTGTGTGACATATTCTTAAATAGTTCACAATTAAACTTTTCTGAAATGTTTGGTATAAACGAGTATCAAAGAGGATAATTCATATGGCGCGTTTGCCTTTCTCGTATTTTGAAAGCTCATAGCTCAGTGATCTGTAGAAGGATTTATATAATCTAACTACCAATAGAATCGAAAATATTCAACTTGAACGTGTATTACAACAATATTGAAGTTTTTCAATAGTACACTATTGAAAAACCTGTTTGATTTAACCCATGACAGCACCAGCCAATCAGAACGCGAGATGTCTGTATCTATACAAGAGCATCCATATAAAAGTTGAATGGTTCACTTTTCCTATCATTTGCTGAGCAACTCTCCCCGAAACAAGACACACGACAGCAACATCGAGGACCTGTCGTCTCATTGTTTCCCGATATGAATGCACGAGACACCGTCAGCACAATGAAACCGAAAAAGGCAGCCAAAAAGTCCAGCAAGGCCCATTGCCGAAACAAGACACACACGAGAACCATCTCAGATCTCAATATTTCCTACCAAAAGATTCATCAAGATGGGAGTTAAAATAATTTGCACCGTCACTAACACATTCAATTACGAACGGCAATGCGAAAGCGAAAGTGGTGATTTTGAACACATCTTTATACTAGTTTACAAATATGCCGTGTGAAACAGAGTTGCCACAGATCAATATGTATTTTTGTCGCGAGTACTTTAGTATGCGGCCGAAAACAAAAATTGTTAGAACAAATGTTTCCACTTGATTTGCGCATTCTACTTTCCAGGCGTATCAGAACTGGCTAAACTTAAAGCAATTCTAAATATTTCTTTATCACAGTGATGTGGTCATCCTGAAAAGGACGGGGTTTTCAACGGATGGCCAGCTGCAGATGACGAGGGAAGATTTTCGTTTTCGTTGTCATGGGCAGCGTTACCGGTCAACTCCAACACTTCGGCAACCAAGTACTCCATCACTGCCGCCAGATAGACCGATGCACCAGCACTGACACGCTCGGCGTAGTTCCCCTTCCGAGGCAAACGATGGATTCTGCCGCCAACTGGGCACTTCAGACCAGCACGGTTTGAGCGAGACTTTGCCTTGCCCTTAATTGTTCCTCCACAGCTCGACGACCCATTCAGTATTACTGGCTGCCGCTCTGCTAACTCTCTCTTTTATATCGTTTCACTGTTTCCCGTTCTGCGTATAGGAAAGGAATTCTAACAAAGGGGACGTCCTACCGTGCTACCACTAGCACGTATAAAAGGAAATGTGATGTGAGAAATAGCGTCATTTAAGTTAAAGCAGCTACTCTGTACGTACGAGACACCGTCAGAACGATGGCTCCGAAGACAGGTAGAAAAGCAGATTTGTACCGTCACTAACACATTCAATTACGAACGGCAATGCGAAAGCGAAAATGATGATGTTGAACACATCTTTATACTAGTATGGGGTCGTGTGAAAATATGCCTTGCGAAACAGGGTTGCCATATATACAGATTAATCTGTATTATCATTATTATTATTATTATTATTATTATTATTATTATTATTATTATTATTATTATTATTATTATTATTATCATTATTATTATTATTATTAGAATCACTCTTGCATACCGAAGATCGTAGATACATTTCAGACCAGGCCATTGCAATTGTCTCGTACTGAAATTTCGAGAAGAATCAGTTATCTTCGAACTTCATAGCTTCAATAAAAATAAACTACAAATTTGTCGTACCTAGCTTCCTATATTAACAAATTAAAAAGGAATTGTTTCAAGTTTGGAATATATAGTTGTATAATAGTAGCTGTTTAATGTAACTAAACTGTACTTTAATGTAGGTGTATCGCTTCAAATTCTATTAGTGAAAAAGAGGAAAGCTTGCACAATTCATACAATCAATCAACTAACTGATATTCGGAAAAGTGATGGGAGCGTGTCAGTTTTTTCGTATTCACGACATCCAGTTATGTCTCTGACATTACTCACCCGCCTTTTCTCAACGAAATGTATACCCTTTTCCGCAAGCCAATTGAGAATGGTTTTGGCATAAGGAGCCGACCCCAAATCCAGCCAAAACAGTGGAGGTGTACAATATATCTTATATAAAGGCAGCAATCTCTTCTGGAAACCCTCAGATCGATAGATTTCTGCATTTATAGTTCCGGTAGTGTAAAAAATGGTTGACTTCAAACCACAGGAACATATTGCTTGCCATACCAGTACCTTTCGACCGAGTTTCTCCACTTGAATCGACCTGTCCGCATCGCTCACATCCTCCCCAACGACAACAGTAAAGTATTGTGGACCTGGAAGGGTTTTTGAGTCCTCTTTTACATAAGTCTCATCGTCCATCAAAACGTATTCATCCGGACCCTGCAAAAGACGCGAATACAATTTCCGGGCCCTTGTTGCTGCTTGCTTCTTCTGTTTTACACTTTGTTCCGAGATTTTCTGCTTCTTGTAGGTCTTTAGGTGATTTCGCCTCTTGATACGCTGGACCACGCAAAATCACGTATTGTTATTGATTTGTTCTTCATGATTAGAGATACAACTTTCTGGTCCAGTTTCGGGTTGGGAGAACCGGGTTTTCTGCCTCTTCCTGGTAGCTCATCCTAAGAATAATGTTCCCCAAACTTATTAATTATGTTTTTAACACTGGCATGATGAATTCCAAACCGCTTCGTCAATTTTCGCATAGTAACACATGGATCAATAAGTCCCGAGACTAACAATGGAAACAACATTTTTTTTGCAAAATTTTTTTTATTCATCAACATAATCACCTTTTAGGGTGATACAATGGTTCCAACGTTTTTTATTTCGATAAACTGCTTTCTGAATCATCGACTCGTTGCTGTTTTTGTTCCATCGAAAGCAATCGCGGCACCCACTTGGAAAAAACCTTTTTCATGCTCAATTTTTCATGAAGGATAGTAAATACCAGTCACGTACCCAGAGGGGGGGCCCAAGGGGCCCGGGCCCCTCCCGAAATCAAAAACAGATATATAATTATTTAGAAGGTCTCAGACAATAATGTAATACAATAACAGTTCCAGTGGAAAAGTTTAAAGTGTCTGTTAAAAACACCCGTAAATGGCACACCGAAAATTAGCTACATAAGCAGTCTTCAGTAACATTATTTTTTCATCTTTGGGCCCCTCCCGAAACGAAATCCTGGGTACGGGCCTGGTAAATACACTTCCATATGATATCTGTGTCATCTCAGCAATCTCACGGAGCTTCACTTTACGATCTTTCATTATAATTTTTGTCACTTCACTTACATTTTCCGGTGTAACGGCTTCCACAGGTCTACCCGAGCGTTCCGCGTCATTTGTGTCGGTACGACCACGTTGAAACTCGGCGAACCACCGACAAATCGTTGCTTTTGATGGACAAGAGTCCGGATAACATTTTTCAATCCATTGTTTCGCTTGCACGGTGTTTTTACCCATTGAAAAACAATGTTTTATCAAAACACGAAACTCGGTTTTTTCCATTTTTTAAACAAACTACAAAACGACTTTACTCCAACCTCGATAACTCAGCTGTTTCTGGTCGGATCGACTTAAAATTTTGACCCGTTTCAAGCAAAGGTTGGTACTCTAGAAAGACGTGGTTACTGGTTTACTACGAGCGCCATCTCTGCTTTAGTCTCGGGACTTATTGATCCATGTGTTAATACCCTTCTCACTTAGCCATGGGTCCAGAACTTTAATTTCCACTTCCTTTTCAATACGTGACATTTTTAAAACGCAGAATTTCAACCGCACAAACAAGTAAAGAATCGAAAGCTGACAACCAAACGCACAGCATGCTGCGATCTGAGCATAAAACAAACACAAATACATGCGTACAACACAAATGTATTTGGATAGCTTATTTTCGATACACTCCTTAGTTTATCGTGAACATATGTCAATACAACAAATGATTATGTCACAAAATTCCAGTAGCTATTCCATGGAACATATTTACGCGTAGAAAAAAAAATGTGTTTAATGCTTTGTTTGCATCAAGAGCAGGTAACAATAACGGTTTGTGGAGTGGGAGGGTAGGCATGGTTACCTTAAGGCACTATTCCGTGTAAATCGTATCGCTGATTGTTTCGGAAGTGATGTCAAGAGCGCGTTTTTCATCACATCCTTAGATTATTTGCAAATTTCGATAATTTCTTCTTCCGACGAATCTGCGTCATATCGAACTTAGACTTGGCAATTGATTATATAAGTTCCGTCATCCATCACGATGCTATACTATGCTGCTATGCTCCGTGTAAAGTTTCCGAGCACGGGTTTTCACAGTGCTTTTTGCAACTTGGAAACATGTAATTCTTCATGGTAAAAAACACGCTTATGGTAATGGTAACAATCACAAGCTATGGGTTTCTGCACAAAACTGATAAAACAACAAACTGACCCCTTGATCGTTTTAGAAACGTCTTAGATAGACATGTTTGGACGGCTCATAAACTGTTGCCCTACATTTCTGGTCATTTGGACCACTTTTACGATCACCTCCTTCGAGAACCGTGTCATTTTCAAACAATGATAACCTCACTATCTTAAATAAGCACGTAGTTATTGAGCTTGAGCGACCACCCCTGGTTGCTACTCCGTTACTGATCGGGATTAGCTGAAATTGTACAGGGGATTTCTAAATGATCCAACCTGGGACTGGTAAATCATCCTTCAATGTACATCTTCTGGTAACCCCAGAATTCATTGATCAGTACCGGCACCGACCAGGCCCGAACGTAGATCGTCTAAGGAATGGGAAGGGATGTTAGTCCAACACTTGTTGTTACTAGAGGCCGTATATACTACTGCGCACTCCCAAGTGTCACGGGAGAAGGATACTTGTTAGTAAAAATTTCAGTATTGGTATTATTCGCGCGCGACTCAGCATGTTCCGGTTTCAAGATGCTCGGATGCACCACTAAAGCTTGCTTCAGATAGAATTGGAACAAAGACAATTGCCTGTATTTCAGTTATTTTTAGAAGCGCAATGGAGAATAAACAATGCGCCGAGTGTAAAAGAGATGTAAACGACATCGAACCAATGCGTTGTGGTTTCTGTGAGGCCTACATCCATATTAGCCAAACTTGTTGCGGCATAAATTCTAGAGGCCTAAGAGAAGCCTTCACCAATGGCAAACTCATGCTTTTCTGCACTGCTTGCAGAGAGGTTCTGGACCGTCGAAGCATTTGTGCTTAAGTTGATGAGACACAACAAGTGTCGACAACAGCGCCTGACCCGCAAAATTCGACTGACTTACCATCGCAAGTTCAGCAACTTTCGAAAGCCGTTATTGCTCTAAATAAAAAAAATAGAGGATATGTCAGCTACCCAGTCCAACTGGCTTATGCCAGCTTGGCCTAGAGGCTTAAACGTCACCGGACTGGAGAAACACCCACAGTTCAAGTTCCGACTGATCGCGGAACCAATCAAATCGCTTTGAGTGACCTGTCCGTGCGATCTATTATCACCGATAATACAGAAAAGTTTTGGCTATATCTATCTGGCCTTAATCCGTTGGTGTCGGACGATGACGTACAAAAAATTATATCCCGCTGCCTTAGTGTAACTGAACCAATTGATCTGAAACGGCTCGTACCAAAAGGGAAGGATGTAACTGGCATGTCGTTCATTTCGTACAAAATTGGATTGGACCCTTGCTTGAAAACCAAAGCGCTAGACCCAGGCCCGTGCGCAGGAATCATCCATGGGGGGGGGTTTCAAGGGGAGAGGGGGGTGTCCAAAAATGTAAAACGAATTCTGACAGGATCGTGCGGGGGGGTTTCAAATTATGTCAGTTTATAAATTGATAAAAAATTGATAAAAAAATATGAATTGTCAAGTTATTTGCACTTTAATAAAATAAGTAATCCATTGTTCATGAAACTTAATTTTAAAAAAATTCTTCATGGGGGGGGTTAAAACCCCCAACCCCCCCCCCCCCCCCTTCGCGCACGGGCCTGGCTAGACCCATCATCTTGGCCCGTCGGATTGTTATTCCGAGAGTTTGTGGATCTGCCAAAAAACTCAAATCGTCGTTTGCTTCTCCCTCGCTCGGAGAGCTAAAAAATAATCCTACTTCCGTGCGCTGTTTCGTGGCCGGTGGGAACCCGGAGGCGAGTATTTTTGTATTAAATCAACTATCGCTTCACTAAATGATCCCGTGTTGCAGAGTGATGAACGAGATGAATATAGAATATGGGTATACTACCAGAACGACCAAAATCAACGAGCTTTTCCTGGCAATGTGTGACTGCAACTACGATATCATCATTCTTACCGAGACCGGGCTCGACGATCGGATCAATTCCCAACAGTTATTTGGAAATGCATTCAACGTCGAAGGATTTCTAGAATATTTCCTGCAACACGGCTCATTAGGCGGCGCACACCTTCCACCAGGTCGTCATCTGATTGATGTCTTTGACAACCTTTCCCTTTGCCTTGAGTCTCCTCTTCATGATTGCCCAGCATTTCTCAATAGGGCGGAACTGGGGGCAGTTGGGTTGGTTAAGGTTTTTCGGAACAAACTGGACCCCTTTCTCTGCATACCATTCTTGAACGACTTTGCTGTAATGACAGCTTGCCAAATCTGGCCAAAACATTACTGGATGGTCGTGGGATCGAATGAACGGCAAAATTCGTTTTTGGAGACACTCTTTTTGGTTTAGTTCCGATGTCATTGTCTTATTTGTAACGAAGACTTTCGTTTTTTTGCCACAGCTGCAAATCATAAATTTTCTTGCAAATTTGTCGGCAAAAAAAATTTAAATTTAGCTAGAACATCCCCCCGAGCCGTTGCCAAGTAAAATTTTTTACCTGGGATTTGCCCGCCTTGACATAGGTTTCATCGTCCATCAGAAGACACCCGTCGAACTAGGTCAGCACCTGGTCATATAGTTTCCGAGCAAGAATTTTGACCACACTTCTGTTTTATGGTCCGATGTGGTTGTTTGCTAGCTCGATACGACTTGATTCCTTCCCGGAGTCGAGTTCTCCTCACGGTACTATGGGCAGCATCGAATTTCCTGGCCAAATCACGGTCCGACCGATTAGAATTCCTCTTAATCGTCTTCAAAATCTTACCACGCAGTTTCCGGTCGACAGTTCCACTCCGACGATTGGCTTGAGCATTCCGAATCGTCGTCAATGTTTCCTTATACCGTTTGGATATCGCGCCATACGATATTTCTGAGCAACTTCAGCTGTTTAGCTAGCCTAGATGCAGACCACAATGGATTTTCCAAATAACTGTGCACATTTTTTCCCTTCTTTCGGCGTCCATGTTGATTGTTTACAAAGTACAGTCGATTTGCGGAATGTCAAAAATCATACGTGAAGCTGACAAAATTCCCGACACGTGGGCGCCAAACTTCCAAATCCGTCCACCAGGAGCGCTACAATATTAGCAAAAGTTTGTTCCAATTCTAAATGAAGCAAGCTTTAAACTCATTGACTTCCCGAGTGAACGTTTCAACAATATCATATGTATATTAATGTCCCGGGAAGTCTTGATTTACAGCTCTTATTCGAGAAAACTGAAGAAAAATTTCCAATACTATTGCGTAAAGAATAAAAACTTCCCTATTTTTGCCTTTCTCTATAGAAAGGTATTAGAATTGCTGGAAAAACCGACTTTCGAACGGAGCCTCGGAGACCCATAGTATTATATACCATTCGACTCAGTTCGTTGAGATCGGAAAATGTCTGTGTGTGTGTGTGTGTGTGTGTGTGTGTGTGTGTGTGTGTGTGTGTGTGTGTGTGTGTGTGTGTGTGTGTGTGTGTGTGTGTGTGTGTGTGTGTGTGTGTGTGTGTGTGTGTGTGTGTATGTATGTGTGTATGTGTGTGCACTTTTCGAAGATATTTGAACGCGCTCAATTTTCTCAGAGATGGCTGAACCGATTTGAACAAACTTGGGCTCGTTTGAAAGCTACTGTCGGGCCATTGATCAAGTTCGAAGATCAAATGGCTGTGACTTTCGGTTCCGGAGATATGATTGTATAAGTGACGTTACCGACAAAAAGCGTTGTATTTGAACGCGCTCAATTTTCTCAGAGATGGCTGATCCGATTTTAACAAACTTGGGCTCGTTTGAAAGCTACTGTCGGGCCATTGATCAAGTTCGAAGATCAAATGGCTGTGACTTTTGGTTCCGGAGATATGATTGTATAAGTGACGTAACCGACAAAAAGTGTTGTATTTGAACGCGCTCAATTTTCTCAGAGATGGCTGATCCGATTTTAACAAACTTGGGCTCGTTTGAAAGCTACTGTCGGGCCATTGATCAAGTTCGAAGATCAAATGGTTGTGATTTTTGGTTCCAGATATATGATTGTATAAGTGACGTAACCGACAAAACACGTTGATTTTTACCGCTCTTATATATATAAGGGGCCAAAATTTTGGGATCACCTCTTTTTTCGTTAAGTTCTAGTGCTCAAATGTTTAAGCACCTCGAAAAAAGCCTTCATGCAAAATTTGACCTAAATCGGACATGCTTAAGGGGTGCTGCCCGGTGGTAAAGGTTTGACAATTTTCGATCTTGAAAAAGCACCAAAGGGGGGAGTACATGAAATTTCCAAAATCGAAAATTTTTTTTGATGCCAAAACTCTTAAAACTGCATGAAACATCAAAATTTAGTGTCATCTCAAAAAAAATTTTTTTTTGAAAAAATCAACTTTCTGGGACTTCATATTCAATTTTCATATTTTTATAAGTCCCAAAAAGTCGATTTTTTCAAAAAAATTTTTTTTCGAGATGACACAAAATCTCGACGTTTCATGCAATTCTAAGCCTTTTGGCATCAAAAATTTTTTTTCGATTTCGAAAATTTCATGTACTCCCCCCTATGATGATTTTTAAAGATATATGAAAATTGAAGGGTTTTTAGATTAGCATCACTGATTACAAATAGGCAACGCAAATGTCAAGCACTAATTTGGAAAAATGATGCTGACTGTGTGACATAAACACTGAAGCATGCTTTTGTGAACTACTCGAATCAATCTGAATCAATTAGTTTCGAAATTAGTATCCGAAATTATTTAATAAAATTATGAAATACATTTTCATGAGACTGTTATGAAAGAAGAGAAAGGCATTATCACACCACTAGGTGGATTAAGAAGGGTTTTTATAAATGAAATTACGTGATACAAAATAAACGAGTGAATTGGATTAAGACAAAACAGTTGATTCATTACATATTCTAAAAAGTTGTTATAAAATCATTTTAAATCACCAAATAAATTCCAAACTTCTTTAACAGATAACCGATAGATATAGAATGGTTTAAATGAACAATTTTAAGGTGGAGGAGAATCGGTTTAGTCAAAAAGGACATCTATATCAGTGCTTACCATTATAAATTTAGATTAGTATAAACATGTATAATGTGATTTTTTAATTTCTATCCGAGTATACTGAATTTAAATCAAGTTATAGACAGTTAAATAAAATCCAGCTTGTGAAGAATATTTGTGCGACGTTATGTTTTTTGGTAGCCGAATGTCCTTCTGCGAAGACAATACATCGTTGATCAAACAATTCCGAGTTATCCGATGCATAACAAAAGTAAACAAATCACAAAGAATCGTTCAAATCTTATTCTTTTGATGCTATCAAAACACCAGACTGGAAACTCAAAGCACTCTAAACGTCGCCCGAGAACCTTTATCGGAGTGCTTTTACCTTCCCTGAAAACAATGAAGTATCATACAATACAATACCGAGCATGTAATAAGCGATTCCATTATATTTTGATTCCCCTCTAGACCGGAAATTGAGCGAGCAAGCACTACTAGTAACCAGCAACTAAACAATATGAGCGAGTTCTCAAAAAAAAAAAAAAAACGACAAGAAAAACTGGCAGTGGTAATTAAAAATTTGCGCTTGTTTTCCCACATTCATCCACCGGTTTGCTGTTCCACGACTTTGTCTACCGATGTTATGGGCTTTTGTCCATGTTGCTGCCGCGTTTACTGCTGTTGGTGTTGCGCAGTGAAAAGTTGACTTCTAAATGATGGCAGCCATCTGCCGCAACATTTTTGCTTTCCTTTGTAAGAAAAAGTTAGTCTTTTTTCGGAGACTTTGATGAGGGTTTCACGGGAAAACAAACGAAAAAAAATGGGAGACACACATTTTCGTACGTGTGTGACCTCTCGTCCCACACTGCCGTGTCGTGTCGTGTCGTATAAACACCATCCTATGAAAATTATAATTTTATTACGGCTCGGCACTAGCAGTGCCCGGTCCATAAAGTACGGAGCTTGATGGACCAGCTGGGGGCTGTCATGTTTCATTTAAAATTTGGCAAATGCATTCCGTAATGAAAATGTAAACTAGTTTATCGTTCTTCTAGTGTAAGTTCTTTGGCAGCACCTGTTACAAATGGATAATTTTCAATGCCGCTTTATGGGGCACTGGGCCTCGTAAAGCTCTTCCTCGTTGCTTTCGGTGTGGTTTATTAGTTGTACTTGGCAAGCGATTATGTTTCGTATCGAGAATAAAAATCGTATTCTTGCTATGTTCGAAAGAAATCATTTGATTCATTATATGATGAAATGAGATCTTATTAACTTCATTAGTAATTAATACTAAACTAGTAGCAAACATTCCGCCGCAGTTGCTGGTTTAATGCGTTTCAACTTCGACCCGAATGATAGGACGGAAAGTCACTGACCACGATAACAGTTTTATCAACATTTACAAGAAGTTTTCCTCCGTGAAATATGCTAATTCTCACTGACATTGCTTCGCGAGAAAATGAACTCACCAAAAGAGTAACAACTTTTAAGAAGTCGAATATCGCACTTTTTGGTGTCGGATACTGGGCAAAATAAATTGAATAACTTTTCTTCGCTCCGCTGGACCATGTAAATTTTTTTTTTTACTTTTATCCAAGTACCACCAACAACAAGCCAGCGGAAAATTTACAGCGTGAAGATGGAAAACCCTTAACATGTTTCCTTTCGGAACTAAACTACACTATCATCATCGTCGGTTATATGTAGTACTGCACGTTTGCAGTTGGATTCTGTTTAGTAGGGGGCCTATTTTGGTTCTTCATTCACGGGAGTATCAATCGTAGTGAAGGTTTGATGGTCTGAAGAAGGTATGAACCCCGATGCAAACAATAGTTTGCACAATGATTTTGTTTTATCAATTGACTGACTTTGAAACATTTGGACCACCCTCAACCAAAAAAAAAAAAAAACTGGACAGAGGAAGTCGAAAAGAACTAAATGAATAAATTCTACTTTTAATCTTTCAACTGACAGTTTCAGCAGCATTCAGCAGAAACTTCTCGACTGTCGAAAGATAGCGTTAAGTCAGATCTGCAATAAGTACTATTTTATAGTTTCTTGATGGGTAAGAGCATCGTGGGAAAACTTTGGCAGTTGAAAGACAGCTCACAAAGGATATTGCATAACGCTGTGATCTGTTTACTACACTGAATGCAAATGAGTCTCAAAACTATTTACTTTTCTCGTGAATGATAGCTTATGCAAACACTAACTAGATTGAAGTTCCCTGTGATCTTTTGTTACTTTAGTTACAGTAAATTCTCTTTGATTACCGTGATAGAATATTTTGGATATTATTTTGGATTTCTGTATGCTCAAAATTGTTAAGAAAATTTCCAATTACACACTTTCACGCGGTTATCATATCATATCAAATAAAATTTAATACCGTAAGTAGAAATATGCTAAAACAGAATTGGACTTGTCTTTTTATGAGGTAAGCGTAAATTTAAGTGTTCTTTTTATGTTCCATTGCTCTTTTCCATTGACAAACTGGCGTGTGAATAACGTTTGAATCATTTAATATCTGGACGCAAAAAAACTCAGAACCATGTTAATGAAGTAAAAATGTTTAGTACTCGAAATGAAAATCGTTTATTGCACTATAAATGGGAAAATAACAAAATAAAATGTTCGGATTTGGTTTTGATCAATTGACGATTTTTTCTCTGAACACCACTCATCATATTTTGAAGACTCTGTTCATCAACCAAAACGGCCGCTTACATTTTGTTCCAACATCTCTTCATCTCTGTCCCATTCCAGGTACCATTTTTCCCTTCTTCTTCTTTTTCTCTTTGATAACTGCCCAGTGCATTTCAATTGAGCGGCATTGAGAGCAGTTGGGTGGATTGATGCACTTTCCGAACGCTGTCTCGATATTACTGTAGTACACACTTAAATTTTATTGCTGAATCTCGGCAAACAAAAAGCCGAGATTTTCACAGCCGAGTGCTTGGTAATCGTCTCGGCAAACTTTAACTCATTATAACCCGGGGGTTTTAAAATTTGAATCAAATGATATCATCAGTTCCATCATATTATGTGTTGAAGATTATAGGAAACGCAAAACCACAGTTAGAAAACTTTTCTAAACAAAATTATTCCACCGTATGATATATCATACACACAAATGTTAGCATTACATTTGACATTATTTCACACATTTTTTGGGATTTTTTTATATAAATATAACCTACTAATGTTTTCTCACGAGATATAAGGATTAACGCATAATTTGACCAAAAAATACAAAGCAATATACCTTATGATCAAAAAAGAACCGGAATTTTCATTTTAAAATTGCCGCACTTGTCCAATCGGTAAACTTTTATTCTCTCAACGTTGGCAACACTTTTATACACATTCTGTCAAATTTTGACGCATATCGTACGATTAGTTTTTGTTTGGCGTCTATACAAAGAAGTTGAAAAATTTTCGTGTGGCGATTTTTATAATGGATGAAAATTTAGAACAACGTGCGTGCATCAAATTTTGTGTTGCAAATGGATTTAAGTATTCCGAAACGTTGAAAATGTTAGAAGAGGCCTTTGGTGAATCGTGTCTAGGAAAAACACAGGCATATGAGTGGTATAAACGCTTCAAAGGTGGTCGTACAAGCTTGGATCATGATGAGATCCCTGGCCGCCCAACAACATCTGTTACTGAAGAAAACATTGAATCGGCGAAGCAAATCGTGTTGCAAAATCGTTCTGTATCGATTAGAGAGATTGCTGTGTTGTTAAACATCTCTTATGGATCAGCCGAATACATTTTAACTGATGTTTTGGGTTTGAAACGCATCGCTTCTCGGCTGGTGCCAAAAAAGCTGAATTTCATTCAAAAACAGCGTCGTGTTGATGTTGGTTGTGTCGCAGTTTTTGGCCAAAAACTCAACCAAGCACCGTACTCTCCAGATATGGCCCCGTGTGACTTTTTCCTCTTCCCCAGACTCAAATTGCCATTGCGGGGAACGCGTTTTTAGACCATAGAGACCATAAAAGAGAATTCGCTTCGTGAACTAAAGGCCATACCTTCTGCGGCCTATAAAACTTGGATGGAAAATTGGATCAAGCGTTGGCATACATGTATTGCCGCAGGAGGAGAGTACTTTGAAGGTGATAATAAAGAAATTTATTAAAAATTGAAATTTTGCGTTTTTTAATAACATTCAGGTTCTTTTTTTATCATAAGGTATAACTTTTGCACTACCATTTCTAGTCGTTAGTAGGTCAAAGGTCAAGGATCAAAATACAATTAAATTTTGGAAAACAAACAGCAGATTTAACACACAAAGAAGTTGCGTAGTACAGTTTGCCTGTTTTTGTTATCATGAAGTTGTTGGATAGTGCAGTTCCACAGTAAACATTTTTTGAAAAAACCTATTTTAATCCACCTAGTGGTGTAATGATGCCTTTCTCATATTACTCATTACATCATGAATATAATCGTGAAATTCGCAAAAACAACTGTTTATTGAATAGAAATAGGATAATTTGTTCGGATCTAATCTCACAAACTCTATAAAACTTGTTTACCCTGTAGTTCCGGAACCGAGAGTAGTATCCACAACAAACTGTAAGACTTTTCTTTTGAACCTATAAGTTTGTGAAAATCGTTTTGGCCAAGAAAAGTAAATGAGATCCTATTTCCAATTCTTCCGAAACCGGATTCAGATAAACGGAATAGCCGAAGTTGGTTCGTTTACTACCAACAAATATGACCTACAAATTGGAACAGTTTTGAACGTAGTTAAATCTATACTTACTATCTCATGCTCTATTTCGATTAAACCAATTAAACGAAATCTAACAAACGAAACAAACCTGCGTTTCTGTTACTTCTGCGTATGTAAGTCAAGCTAAACAGCATAAAATGTGATGGAATATTATTATTATTATTATTATTATTATTAATTATATTATTATTATTATTATTATTATTATTATTATTATTATTATTATTATTATTATTATTATTATTATTATTATTATTATTATTATTATTATTATTATTATTATTATTATTATTATTATTATTACCACACAACGTGTACGAAATAGAAATAGAAAGCACGCCTTGTTCGTTTTGTGTTCTTCTTTCGGTGTTGTACATATTGTCACTCTATATGGCGATTTGAAAACTTTGACACTCATCGCCCTTCCTTTTTCTCAAATTTTCACATATTACCATATAACTCAGGAACCGGAAGTCACATTCAAATGAAATTCAATATTTTATTTATTTGAATCTTAGTTTGTGAAAATCGGTTCGGTCATCTCTGAAAAAAGTGAGTGCATATTTGTTTCACTTTTTTGGTACATATCATCCTATATCTCCGGAACCGGAAGTCGGATCGGAATGAAAATCAATAGCAGGCTATGGGACTATGAGACCTTTGATTTGAATTTTTGTTTGTGAAAATCGGTTTAGCCATCTCTGAGAAAAGTGAGTGCATATTTTTGTTACATACACACACACGGACACACACACACGGACACATACACACATACAGAGATTTGCTCAGTTCGTCGAGCTGAGTCGAATGGTATATGACATTCGGCCCTCCGGGCCTCGGTTAAAAAGTCGATTTTCACAGTGATTGTATAGCCTTTCTATATGAGAAAGGCAAAAATAGATATTTCTTCGTATGATATATCATACGCTATGACATAATGGGTCCGAAAAAACCTAAGCAAAGCATTGGTATTACATTCCTGTAGTGGAATTGGACCTTCTGTTTCAACAGACTTCGCAGCCGATTCAGTGTGCACAGAATAGAGATGGGCAAAACAGTTCATTTCAAAGAACCGTTCAGTGATGCAGAGTTCTGTTGAAAGAACTAGTTCTCCAGAGCCGTTCGTTCGTTCTATTCATAGTTGGTTTGTTTGTTCAAATGTCCCGGGTTGGCGGTTCAATGCATAAAACGCTGGTCTTACAAGCCAGTTGTCGTATCCCAAGTAGCAATCCGCAACTAGTTCTGATGCGACTAAGTCCGAACTATGTTGCAACAAGAGCACGAATATGTTTTTCATGTTATACTGGTTAAAACAAGGTGACATCAATGTTTCTTCATAACACAACTAGTTACGAAATAGTTATTTAGGTTTCAAATCACCACATCTTTTTGTCATATTGAATTAATTATAAATTATAAGCTATCGTTACTTAATCAAAACATATCTTTAATAACAACTATGCTTCGAGCTACTAGTTGAAAATAAGTTTTTTTGACTCCAATATTAGCAACCCGTAACTAGTTCTGATACCACTTAGCCCAACTATGTTGCAACAAGACCACGAACATGTTTTTTTATGTTATGATGGTTAAAACAAGGTGACGGCAGCAGTGTTGGTGATTGCCGAAAATTTCACAGAAGCTGCTATATTGCTATCTATATTGTATACAACATTTTCAATCTGGTAGAAGATGCTACAAGAACTCGAGTCTCTCAATGCATGAACCGCGAGAGAATTTGTCTACATTCCTTCGCTCCACTTCATACTCTGAGTATTTCTCGGCCCTTAAAAAAATTGCAGTCTGATAATGATCGCCGCTGTTTGGAATTTACCAAGAGAGAATCGCAAGTTGACGATTATCGCAGAAAATCGAATCGATGATTCGACTTGATGATTCTCATACTAGGTTGCAATATTTCAAAACCCTTGTGTGGAGTATTCACATACATTTTCATAGACACAACTTATACAAAGATTATATGCACATAGTTAGAATAAGCGGCAATAGCAAAATGATTCTATAGCAATTATCAACTGCCTGTATAGAATCGGATCGCGAAACGAGAATAAGCAACCGTTTGTTGCTTCAGAGAGGATCCCCACAGCAGTGTGCTAACCTTTGATTCTCAGAAATGTCATCGAGAGAAATTCGCTCTCGCACTGGTGTCGATTCTATGTTAAATGAGCCATGCCGGGTTTTTTGTTGTTGCGATGATTTCCAACTCTCTTTGATGGCACTGATTCAATCGGTGAAGAGTTGCCAGCGAACGTTCTTTGATACGATAAAAGCCATCCTTGGACGGCAGTATTTTTTATAACATAAACATTGAACTAGCTATCATTTGTAAGTTATCGTTACTTAATTCTAACATATCTTAAATCACAGCTATGGTTTTAGCTACTAGTTGAAAAAAGGTTGCGAAACCGTTATAAATACGTAAGCGTATATGTAAATCGTTACGGTTAATTGATGTAGCAATAACTTAGATATTATAAGATTATAACATACAATTTCTGCATTGATTCAGATAGCTATCGGTAGGTTTTCCCAATGTAATGATAACGGAAATGCAACCTAAAAAACTTTTGTTGGCTTGAATATGGCGATCAAACGATGGAGTCGCAAGAAATGTATAAAACATAAATAAAACCAGAATATTACTTTTTTTCGTAACCAAACTTTCTTATTAGTACCGTTCTTGAAAAAAGGTTGAGCGAGCTCAAAAAACAAAAAAAAAAGATCCCTCAACTTTGAACTAAGGAACTACCGTTCTCGAAAAAAGAACTATAGCTCGTTCATTCTTTCAAAAGAACTGTTCCGAGTTTGTTTTCATTGCTGATATCTATTAGTACTATTGAATAAACAAAAAAATCGTTCCAAATCACTACTGCCGATATGAAAATTTTCGGAAGAATCCTCCTTTTCTTGGTTCCATTTTTCATTGACAGGTGTCGCTACCGGTAATTCAGCTTTGCGACAATGTGCCAATCTTGCTATTGGTTGGCTATCATCCTAATCCATCATTATTTATCTAGTTTATGGATACCGATGAACATCCAAAATTCAAATTTTCAAAATATTATGAGATGACAGTCGAAGATACCTATATATATATATATATATATATATATATATATATATATATATATATATATATATATATATATATATATATATATATATATATATATATATATATATATATATATATATATATATATATATATATATATATATATATATATATATATATATATATATATATATATATATATATATATATATATATATATATATATATATATATATATATATATATATATATATATATATATATATATATATATATATATATATATATATATATATATATATATATATATATATATATATATATATATATATATATATATATATATATATATATATATATATATATATATATATATATATATATATATATATATATATATATATATATATATATATATATATATATATATATATTATATATATATATATATATATATATATATATATATATATATATATATATATATATATATATATATATATATATATATATATATATATATATATATATATATATATATATATATATATATATATATATATATATATATATATATATATATATGTATCAAACTTTGCAGCCAATAGTGAAGCAGTCCCGATCAGCAAGCCGTAACACGTTCATAACAAAAAGATGTTAAAATATAAAAATTTTCTAACTAGTATGAAAAAAAGAACCTCTTATAGTTTCCTTCTCGTAAACATCAGTGATCGTGAAATCAAGCAAGTGCAAATTGGATACGAATGAATATCGCATAATTTTCCC
This sequence comes from Malaya genurostris, assembly GCF_030247185.1. Lineage (NCBI taxonomy): Eukaryota > Metazoa > Arthropoda > Insecta > Diptera > Culicidae > Malaya > Malaya genurostris. The sequence continues at coordinate 63,881,505 of NC_080570.1, read as the reverse complement.
TTCGAACAGCATTCAAAAACACACACATTTTTCCTCAGGTTCCAATGAAATGACATTGCGATAGCTAGAATTACTGCTCTGCACATATTCATAGTACCAAAGCTAATATGTACTCAGAAAGTTGTTTTTTTTTCTCGAACGACTCTCTAGCACAGTTTGGTAGCGCAGGAATCAGACCCTCGAGAAGCCCATGGTGCAAAAACATCAACCGTTGCTAATAGCGAACGAAAAGAAAAGTTTATTCTGTAAGCTACCTTGCCTTTATTTGCCGTAGTCCATGGGGACGCAGTAGCACTTGTTGGGTGACGACGTACATACGTGTATGTCTTGAACCTAGAACACATTTTCCCATTCAAGATATTTTACAGATTTTTTATTCATCATTTAATGCGGATTCAATTGCATACTTCCCGTAGATACCCGACCAACTGCTCTAGACCAGAAGCTGCCATAATCCACTTAAGTTGTTTCAATAGCTCTTTGAAATGGTGGTTCTTATGTTATCTCATCTACAGCTTCGTCGGTACATTGGTACTATGTAGGTGCCGAACAACACTGAAACATTGTACACACACACATATATAGCAGAAAACAAGCCGGAATTAGGCCACAGATTGCTCTAGATATCCCTCAAGACAAAGTTTACGCTTCTTAGAATCTCGTTTTTCAGAATACTGTCTCCTTCGTATATGGGCAATACGTGTGAACGCAAAACTTACCTACCGGAATACGATAGAGGAGCAAATGTGAAAGAATTTTCTATGATCGCCTCTGGACTCTTGGATGAAGCGCATTTCAGAAACAGATCAGAAACAACAGTGCAAAGTATAAGATATGAGCAGCGCTGGGTGAGCTAAGCAGGACAACCCGACATATCGTTTATGTGTGGTGTGTGTTTTTGATAGGAATTCGAAGTAACGCAATAATGCCAGAGAGTGAAGTTTTCTCATTGCTTCTCTTGTGCTTAGAAGTTGGCAAACTTTTAGTTTTTTTTTCATTTATTTTAATGAAAAATTAACTTAAAACTCGTCCTGAATTTAAATAAATTATTCCCACCACACTGCACCCAATCTGAGAAAGTAGCTGAGAAACTGGAAAATTGTCTTCACTTGACAATATCTTTACCATCACTCTGGTCGTTTCACAGTGAGTCAAAATGAAAGGAAATATAATTACCGAAAATTAAATGACTAACCAATAAATGATTTTGTGATTATTAATCGAGAGTTTCATTCAAAATTACCATTACTTTTTACCAATGCGTACAATTAAGACTATATGTAAATAAAAACCGAAAGATTCACGTTAATTTCCATGCACAACTTTTACTGTGTAGAGTATCATGATTGAAATGATGCTCTTAATAGACATCCGAAATATATCCAATCGTACGGCCTAGTGACATTTTGACCAAACTTCCGGTTAAACGGCGCAATGTGCCTTATGGATGAACCAAGCGGGTATCTTAATCACCCTCCGGAATGATAATACTCACGTCGGTCGGTTGCCTTTGGGTTCCCTCAGTCCGTGCACAGGAAACCGGAAGCAGGCGAAAAACTATGAAACTGGCATTAAAATCTTTTTGCCTTACGCTGGCCGCTACCAACGCCACAACTCCTCCTCCGTGTCAATCAGAAATTTTCTTGGTGCCGCATTCGGAACCCTAGGCGTTGGTTTCACACGGTTTCCGGGTTACGACAGGAAGAAAATAAGTTGCTACTAAATTGAGGCCATAATTGTATGCTAACTACGGGGGACGATTTGCCCGGAAAAGTTGTGAAAATTGGTTGCTGAGTTTCGTCCCTTTTTGCTGTTTCCTATCACACGGTACCAAGCGCCCCCACAGAAACGTTACCCGATGGAAGTTGCTGCATCGTTTGTTTCAGGACTGTGGAGCTATTTGCGAAATAAATTTCCAGCCAATGTCGGTTAGAGAAGCATAATAAATCTACAGAAATGCATAGCACCTCGACAGATGAATTTTTCTCCAGCAACCACAGGAGAATTGCATCCATTTCGCAACTAACTGGACATCGGAAGAGACACAAAATGTTGCGGTTATCTAGCATTGTTATCCCGCATCGAAGGAGGAGCTACGACTGCATGTGAAGCGGTCCATTTGTCACTGCATTGTGTACTTGCTTAAGCGAACGAAAATCCCAGCCATAAGAAGTCAAATCATTAGAATTCTGGGCAGTGAATTCTTGCTGATGAAATGTAACCAGACGTTGGGAGAGTTATTCAAGACAGCTCGTGACAATTGTTGTTCTCTTCTCAAAAGTGTTACTGAATTTTTAGGTGTTGTGATTTATCAATTAAGTTATTTATCAATTAATTTATTTATTTGAAGCAGGAAGAAGCCCATTGGAGCTGGAATACATCAAATCCTATTCTCCAACAGGCATTAAACCTCCTTATCTTTTGTATCAGCAGATTACATAATCAACAAAAATTCATGCAAAGATGGTTTATTAAAACTTCTCTCCCATGTAAATGCCCACATCTTGGACTTAACACGCATCAAATTCTATGCCTTCTTACTTACACACTTTCATCTACTCTTTTTCCAAATCCTTGTATTTTTGGAGATTTTTTTTGTTTTCCTTTCTTAAACGCCCAAAACTTTTCTACTAGGCGGGTTTATTTATTTGTTTATTTTGGGAGCAGGGAAAAGCCCGATGGAGATGAAATTTGGTAATCTCTCTCTCTCCAGCAGGCATAAAACCTCCTCATCTTTCGTATCAACAGATTACAATGATCCAACAGATACAATAAGGCTTAACACTAACAACAAAGACTAATAATTAAAACTAAACCTATAACCCTATATCTAGTAGATGACACCAACAACGAACAACGGGGTTAGAATCGGTATGTAGATCTCATTAGTGATCGAAAAGATGGTGGAAGACGGAGAGAATGACGAGGTTAGAATCGGCAAGTAGATCTAATTAGTGATCGAAAAGATGGTGGAAGACGGAGGAAAGAAGGAGGTGCGAGCGGGTTAGTATTTTCAAGCGAATCTGATTAGTTTCCAACGGTGATGGGAGAAATTTTTGTATTTTTGTTCAACCATCACTAGGTTGAACAAAACTACAAACGGTTACAGACAAATCCTGATCCAAAGTTAATCTAACAAGTGACAATGAAACAATCGTTTGATCATATCTCGAGATAGATGAAAGTCGAAAACAGCAACAAAAACGGATTTGGAGACATTCCTTGGAACAGATAGCAGATCCAGGTCAATAAGCTTACAACGATCTTTGTAGCTAGGAAGATTAGTGGGATCCCTTCAAGGTAAATTGCGCAGAGCGAATCTAACAAATTTACGCTGGATAGCTTCGATGCGTGCAATGTCGATTTGATAGTGAGGTGCCCAGACAACAGCTGCATATTCTAGCGTCTGACGGATAAGAGCACAATATAATGCCTTAAGACAGTATACATTAGTAAAGTTCTTGGTAACACGAAAGACGAAACCCAAGAGCTTGGAGGCCTTTGAAATCACATAATCGATGTGACTTTTGAAGTCCAGCTTGGAATCAAGAATGATACCCAAATCTTTCACGGAAGATTCACGTTTCAGTATATTGTGCGAGATGATATAGTCGTAGGTAATCAGTGAGCGTTTACGAGTAAACGACAAAACGGAACACTTCGAGGCATTCAAAACCATTCTATTATCCTGACACCAGTTTGTAAATAAGTCTAACTGTGACTGCAAATATATAGTGTCTTCTTGACATTTAACTAAATAAAATAGCTTGAAGTCGTCTGCGAAGGATAGTTTGTGGCATTTCAATATGAAGTTGAGATCATTGAGGTAGAGTAAAAATAAAAATGGTCTTAAGTGACTGCCTTGAGGGATTCCAGAGTTGACAGCGAAAGGCACTGTAATGAAGTCTCCGATCTTCACATACATTTCGCGACCAATTAGATACAACTCGAGCCAATTTAGTAACGATTCACTGAAACCAAGTCAATTGAGTTTTGCTACTGCTATTTGGTGGTTTATTTTGTCAAAGGCTGCTGAGAAATCAGTATCAAGTTCTTCTCGTTGTAATTCGGAAGTCGTACAAAAATGGCGACCAGGAAGAAGTTGTAGGGAAGCAATAGGGCACTCTAAAAAAATACACACTTAAAAAAATGGTTATCTTTCAACGAGAACTTGAAATTTCGAATATAACTGTAAATTGTTTTAGCTGTAACTTCTTCATTGTTCAAAATGCACGGATGGGATAGCCATCAATCTGTAGGTTTTAATAAGAGCTATAAAATAAAAGCTATAAAAAAATAGAAACCTTGATTTTTTTTAAATTTAATTTTTTTGATTCACTTTAAAATTATTGAGAAAATAATCCACCTGCTCCGTTTGCTGCTCCGTTACTGATCGGGATTAGCTGAAATTGTACAGGGAGTTTTTGGATGATCCGACCTGGGACTGGTAAATCATCCTTCAATGTACATCTTCTGGTAATCTCAGAATTCATTGATCAGTACCGGCGCCGGCCAGACCCGAACGTAGATCGTCTAAGGAATGGGAAGGGATGTTAGTCCAACACTTGTTGTTACTAGAGGCCGTATATACTACTGCGCACTCCACAAGCGTCACGGGAGAAGGATATTTGTTAGTAAAAATTTTAGTATTGGTACTATTCGCGCGTGACTCAGTATGTTCGGGTTTCAAGATGCTCGGATGCACCACTAAACTCACTGACTTCCCGAGTGAACGTTTCAACAATATCCTATATTGAAGTCCCGGGAAGTCTTGATTCACAGCTCTTATTCGAGGAAACTGAAGAAAAATTTGCAATACTATCGCGTAAAGAATAAAAACTTCCCTATTTTTTAGTAATGAAATTACAAAATAAACGAGTGAATAGGATTTAGACAAAACAGTTGATTCATTACATTGACATATTCAAAACAGTTATAAAATCATTTTAAATCACCAAATAAAGGTAAACAAATTTCACGCGAGTCTTGATTCTTTATTATTTCCACTTTATTATTTTAATTATTTATTAAAATTATTAATTGGTTATATAGGTTGATCTGGGCAGCCGGCTACCGAGAAAAATATTAATTTATTGTTTGAAATATTAATATCAAGTGTATTTTTACTATGTTATGTATTCAATATACCGATATATGTTATCTCTGTTATTAACTTTGTAATATCAACGGATTTGCGCATTAGTTGATTTTTATCATTAAATTTACAATCCTGAAAGAGAATCAATAACATGGAAGAAGAAAACATTCCAAATAAAACTTTTCTCCGAAGCTAGTCGGAAATTGATAGGTTGAATGAAGAGATAATTCACTAAAATAGAGTAAGCAGAAGTGAAACATTGAAAATATCTAATAACTGAAAGGAAAAAGAAACTCCTGCAATTGTCGCCTTGTACGACATGGAAGCAGGAACCCAGCGGATCTATTCTTGGTTCATTTTTTCCGCCGGATTCCACACGGCATCTAGGCTTGTACTGTCCAGAGAGAGCTAATAGGTACTATCAATCTCCTAGTGGATCCCAGCCCCTTGTATGGAAAATAGCCTGAGTTGAGCTATTAAAGTGCAAGGACTGCGATAGGTCAAAAATGTGTTGCTCGAATGAAGCAACTTACTGGGCGGAGCCTGAGTGAAGCGTGCCGGGTTGGGAAACAGTAGCGATTTCGTTCAGCGTCAATGATTATTCGCAACGCTGAAAGCCGTGAAGTATCTAAGGTGACTACACTGTTCACTTAAGTATGCGCACGGCAAACTCGTGTTGGCTATTACAGTTTGAAGGATTGTAGTCTTTTGGTACAATGTTTTTGTATACCCAGGTCAAAACAACTCACAGCTCTCGTACTTCTGAATGAGTGTTAGTGTCCATTTCTGCAGACACCCTAGGACGTAAATTTGTTGTGTAATCGTATATTCAAACTACAACTACAAATAGATTGCCAAACCATGTTCTTCCTAGAGAACTTTGAAAACAGTTTTGGCTTTGAAAATATGCCACCCTTTGAATGTTTTAATGCGGCATACAACTCAAGACATAGAAGCGGCTGTCAAGTTTGATTTTCGAACTACTTTGCCTGCGATACTGCCTTTTTAGAGTTGAAAAAAACATATTGTATCCGATTTTCGGAAAATTCGTTGACTGAAGGTCGAGTAATTGACAAAATAAAACGGCAACTTTATTAATGAGATGACTACATTGGTACAGTAGCCCTACTTGCTGGGCCACAATATTTTGCGGTGCGAGAAGGACAAGTACTGAACCAGTCCGAGACATCAATTCAAGTCGAAAAATCTTGTCATTACTCGACTTCATAACAAGAATATTATTCTCAACATTTGCTACTTAGCCAATGTAGACTAGCTGGCGCACCTTCTTGCGAACGTTCCTCATTAAATTCCGTACAGACTTCTTGGCGACAAATTTTGACACTTTTTTCCAATTTTTTTCGAATTTTTGAATGGTTTCGGCTGCCGGGACATGTTCCCTAAGATGTGCCTTCGTTAATGCCCAAAATTCCTCAATTGCACAGTGGTTCAAAAGCGCAATTTCACGCTTTTAATTGATAACTCATAGGATCGTGGTTTTTGAGGTACAGTATCTTCAGCAAAGTTGCTCAGAATGATAGACGCCATCTTTTGGTAAATTTTATTTATGTGATTAATCCCCCTAAAAGTGAGATAAAATTTTTATTTCAGCTCAGGGTCAACATAGGGGCTAAGTTACTTCGACAAAGTTGTGTAGAAAGTTATTTCAAACAAGTTTGCTGAAGGTACTATTCCTGAACTTTGAGTGTATTTCATGATATAATGTATTTTCTGAAAAGGGTGTCCAGAAACCAGTTTTTGTAAGAAAACATATATATTTTCAATTTATATGTGTTTTTCATGGTTTACCAAGTTTTTCATCTTTAAAAACTGCACAACTTTCTCAAACATACTATGCTGCTATCATTTCAACTTAATGAAATAGAGCAATTCTTCTTTTTTTTTAATGAAATTCTAACTTGTCTATTATCAAAAGGTGCATGAAGGTGCAGCTGAGACTACTTACATATTAAACTATTTCCAAAGAGCTTTCATACCGTGGTTGAATGACTCGTCTGCGATCGTCTGCAGGCGAGATATGTTCTTTCCAAATTAACTGATTAAGAACTATATCAGCTATCATAAAATAAATACAAATAATTTAAAAATGAATTTTGATAATACTTTTTTCTACCAGAAGATGACATAACTTAATTCGATATGATGATGGCTTTTTTAAAAGTCGAGACAAAAAAGTTACTAAACTATTCAATTTATAGACTTCAATGTGCAAAAAAAAAACATATTTTGTGGCAAGTACCATAGTAATGAATATATGCTGAAGTCTGATCTGATATACAATTAACCTTATCATTGCAAATGTCAGGGACAAGGATATTTGAAAAGAACATATCTCGCCTGCAGACGATCGCAGACGAGTCATTCAACCACGGTATTAAAGCTCTTTGGAAGTAGTTTAATATGCATGTAGTCTCATCTGCGCCTTCCTGCACCTTTTGATAATAGACAAGTTAGAATTTTATTTAAAAAAAAGAAGAATTGCTCTATTTCATTAAGTTGAAATGATAGCAGCATAGTATGTTTGAGAAAGTTGTGCAGTTATAAAGATGAAAAACTTGGTAAAACATGAAAAACACATATAAATTGAAAATATATATGTTTTCTTACAAAAACTGGTTTCTGGACACCCTTTTCAGAAAATACATTATATCATGAAATACACTCAAAGTTCAGGAATAGTACCTTCAGCAAACTTGTTTGAAATAACTTTCTACACAACTTTGTCGAAGTAACTTAGCCCCTATGTTGACCCTGAGCTGAAATAAAAATTTTATCTCACTTTTAGGGGGATTAATCACATAAATAAAATTTACCAAAAGATGGCGTCTATCATTCTGAGCAACTTTGCTGAAGATACTGTACCTCAAAAACCTCGATCCTATGAGTTATCAATTAAGAGCGTGAAATTGCGCTTTTGAACCACTGTGAATTGGTCGAAGTTATGGGTAATTTGGTGGATTCATGCCTTTTAAGACGAAAGTGACATTTTTGGTAGTATACCATTCTACGGTTGATTTCGAGTAGTGGCAAGAAGCAAGATCTAGCCAGAAGACAACAGGATCCTTGTGGCTTCGAATCATAGGTAAAAGTCGTTTTTGTAAACATTCTTTGATGTATATTTCGATGTTCATTAAAGCAGTGGTGATGAAGGGTTTCGAAATCTTACCGCAGCTACAAATTGCTTGCCAGACCATAGCTTTCTTACCAAAATTTTCGACTTTAATCGATGTCTTGGACTGGTTTAACACTTGCCCTTCTCGCACCGTATAATATTGTGGTCCCGGCAAGGAGTTTCACGTAGGTTTCGTCGTCCATGATTATGCAGTTCAAATTTCCAGCAAGAATCGCATTGTACAGCTTTCGAACTCTCGGCCTGATCGATGCTTCTTGTTTCAGACTACGTTTTTTTGTTTCTTGCTTCTTTAGCACGAAGAACATTTGACTTCGAAGTGCCCACTTTTTTGGCCACATCCCGAACTGAAACCTTCTTCTTTTGCTCGAACGCCTTCAGTATACGTTTATCCAACTGGGGGTTAGTAGGACCTTTTTTTCGACTCGTTTTCGGTTTATCCTCAAAGGTGTTATTCTCACCGAACTTCCTGATTGCATTTCGGTTTTTTCACTTACTTCTTCAATTTTTGCTATCTTTCTCAATGACAGTCCGTGTTCTGTGCACCATTTTTACACAATTTTTCGACGTTGTTCTGTTGAAAGTCCACGCATTTCGAAAGAAACTAATGAAAACGAATAAACAACTGCACAAGTGGTTAGAGAAGAGTGTGAACAACAGGACGCAGCCATAAAAATTGACAGATTCTAAACAGCGGTTTTTGGTTGCGTTCATACTTTCTGGGACAGTCTTTAATTAAAATAAATACTTTCATTACTTACGAAACACTGGCGGTTCTCTCCTTGTGGAACAAACTGTAAATAATTGCAAATGGTTTTTGATACAAATATAAAAATCTTAAATAGACTCAAAATTAATGTTGTTATTTGGCAGATAGTTTTCGAAATTTAAAACTCGTGATTATTGAGATAAAGAAAAACTGTTTCCAATAGACACTGAAAAGTAGTTACAGTATTAAGGTAGTATTTCTATCGAGCGATCGTATCGTATCAACTCATCCACAAACATATCCTTGTCATCGACCCTAGTTAGTATCTTCCTACTTTTGAGGCCTTTCCAGACGAATGAGTCTGAATAACGAACTCGGCCTACCAATGATATAATTCTACGCATTTGCACTCCTTCCGTTTTGTGCTGCCCAGTTTCACTAATGGTGACGGATACGCTACATCTGGTCACATATGAATTTATGCAAATAGCGTATCGTCAGGAATGATGAAAAATGTCACCACAGCATAGATCGTCATCTCGTGCTTCTATTTTTTTTACACTTTCCGCCATCATTGCCGGTTTCAGAATCAGGACCAGCATCATGACGCGGCTGACTTGCTGGCTGGCCTTTTAGCGACCGCTGGGATTAGAATTTGAGCGGCGTACGAAGCACAGACAAGTCGACCGTATCCTTCGAGGTTGTCGGCATTCTATTTTCCGCTGGACCCTTCAAACCTAAAAGAGTTTATCTTTAAATCTGTGACGCAGATGCTAGGGAATGGAGGCGGAAAGACAACGACAAAAAAAAACTGAACATTCAACGGTGCGAAATGAATGCGTCACTTGCCTGTTGGCTGGTTGGTTGGCTGCTGATGGCTTGCCGGAGGATTCCGTTTTCTTTTTATTTGAAATGTACGAATGGTGGTGCCCGATTCCCCTCCAGGAGAGTAGCCGATTTCTATTCAGTTCATCATCAGCATCGCCACCGTGGGAGGGGAAGTGGTTTAACGATGGACATTATGCTAACTCTAAGGGATGATAATAGTTCCTATACGAGGGTATGCTCTAATAGGATACGGAAGAGTAGCGCAGGACTTCTGACTAGAAAATTATGCTAATTCCGTTGTTTTGAATGGGTCAATTTTTATTCCCGAGGGGAAATTGATTTATGATGGAATGATGCGCGGATAATTACCTTTTAGCGTGAAAATGGTCACATCCGAAGATCTCTACATGGAGAACCCGCTGACCACCGGTTTTTTTCAACTAAAAAGTTGGTGATTTAACTAACATTTTTGTTGATTTTGTCATAACCATTTAGGTAAACTTGGCTGAGAACGCAGACCAAAAATCCTCTTTATTTCACCAGAAACGTTTCATATTGCAAATTTTAAAAGGCAAATGAACATCATTTATGTCAGTTACGTAGTGGCCGTTTCATGTAAGTAAAAGTATGCAGAAAAATATAAGAGTTAATTGTAAAACAAGTTTTCCATGTATTAAATAGATATTCCTACAGTATAAATGTTTTAATTTCATCCGCGAGTAATGTATTTTCGGACAGTTCATGTTAATGAAATTAAAAACGCTTAACGCTCACAAATTAACTATATATCAATATGGATCACTCTTGCGATTCACGAGGGTCATCACAGTAAAGTGCGGTGGCAAAAAAGGTTACTAATATGTACACTCCAAAATTTTTTAATGCACATATGACAGCTTTCCCAATTAGTACACTGGACCAAACAACTCCAAATATATGGAATATTTCTCGATATACATTACACGAAAAAATAAGCTGTAAATACGGTTTAGAATTGCAATCTGATACTAACTCGGGAAAGAATGCATTGTTTTATGAAAATCCATATTTATATAAATGTGTGTGAAATGTGCACGCAGAACTAAACAAATTAATCTTAATGTTAATTCCAGAATTTTACCAACGTTTCCGAAATAAATATTACAATTTCTTGATTTGAAAAATAATTCGATTTATATTAATGTTTGCTGTGATAATGATTACGGTTCCAGTGATAGAAATACACAATATCAGGTTGTTTAATAAATAAATAAATGCTTAAAAACAAAATAATTTAGTATATAAATAAACCGTAACTTGCAATTCGCTTCAACGAGAGCTATGAATTGAAGTAAAAGTAATTAAGTATAGCTTGTTCTTATGCTTACTGTATTGCACTTATCATACTATTTATTGATATTTTTTTAGTGTTAAACAAACTTTCTATATGTCGAATTTTGGAATGGTTTGTCTGTTGAGTGAAATTTAACTACTTTTCAGAAAATGAATATAGAAATTTCAAATCTTGACGAAAAGTATAAACTATTCGCAAAACTGCTCACAGCAGATCAAGTCAGATCGCTTAGTATATGAAGTTTTAATTCACAGACAATTTATAAAATGACAATTTTCTTTTACATTCTGACTTTCCCTGAGATAAAAGATAATGTGCAGCTAATTTAAATTCAATGTCATGAATGCAATGAGAAAAATATCGCAATCAAAGTAACTTATACACCGCTCATTTTGTTTTAATTTTGTTAATATATTCTATATATCAGAAGTGATCTGCTAAAGATCGCCCCCCGACCCGAACAGATGCACATAACTAAATCATAACACAAGTGTATCAACAGTTGACATGTTTAACAATTTGTGTTATTTTGAGATATTTAACAAATGAAAACGGTTGAAAGTTAAAACTTATGATATCAATATAATAACAAAATCATTTATGATGTTTTATTTTCATTTGCAAGACTCGTGGTAACATTTATTAATTAAAAAAAAGTTCTTCCGTTGTTTTATATCGAACTATAATGATCAGAATTTCAAGAAACTAAACGAAAAAACCAGATTACTAAATAAATTATTCATTTAATAACAAAAAATCATTCAACAATTTCCAAACTCCTGCTTTCGGACTTATTAAGTAATAATTGTGATATAAACGTTTCAAAATCTGTTACGATTTTGTTCTCTCTAGGGTCTTGTTTGTTATGATTTTTGTAATTTTAACAGCTTACCAGCCAAAAATATTTCGAACTTTGTTACAAAGTATTTCTAAAAAAAATTACTCCAGTTGTTATAATTCTGTTATTACCATCTGATCGGGGAAGAGCAGTAGTAAAAAAATATTTATTGAAAAAGTCGTCTTGAGTTCAAATAACTGAATAATTAGTTAAAACAACTGAGACATTTTTTGCTTTCATGCATACTTACCTTACCTTACCTAACAGCTATAGGCCTGGGGTGTCCTTTGCTGTATCAAGCATACGTCTCCACATAATTCGGTCCATGGCTGCTCGTCGCCAGCCACTCAAGGAACGGATGCTTTTGAAATCACCCTCCACATGATCGATCCACCTTGCTCGCTGCGCTCCTCTTCTTCTTGTACCAGTCGGATTAGATTCAAGAACCATTTTCACTGGGCTGTTGTCCGACATCCTTATGACATGCCCAGCTCATCGTAGACGTCCGATTTTAGCTGTCCGTACGATGGGTGGTTCTCCTAGAAGCTGTTGCAATTCGTGATTCATACGTCGTCTCCACGTTCCGTCTTCCATCTGCACTCCGCCATAGATGGTCCTCAGTACCTTTCTTTCGAAAACACTGAAGGCGCGTTGGTTCTCTGCCAACATAGTCCAGGTCTCGTGGCCATAGAGAACAATCGGTCTAATGAGCGTTATGTAGATGGTCAATTTCGTGCGGTGGCGTACTTTTCTCAATCGGAGGGCTTTTCTGAGTCCAAAGTACGCACGATTCCCTGCCAAAATACGTCTATGAATTTCTCTGCTGGTGTCATTATCGGCGGTCCCCAGTGAGCCCAAATACACGAACTCGTCAACCACCTCGATATCGTCACCGTCTATCAATATTCGTGGTGGGAGGCGTAGTGTTTCTTCTCTAGAGCCTCTTCCTCTCATGTATTTTGTTTTCGACGCATTTATGGCCAGTCCGATAGGCCTAGCTTCAGCTTTCAGTCCGATGTAGGTTTCAGTCATCTTCTCAAGGTTACGTGTCACAATATCAATAACGTCAGCGAAGCCAAAAAGTTGTACGGACTTTCGGAAGATCGTGCCACTCGTGTCGATCCTCGCTCTTCGAATCACACCTTCCAGGGCAATATTGAACAAGATACAAGAAAGTCCATCACCTTGACGTAGCCCTCTCCGAGATTCGAAGGGACTCGAGAGTGTCCCAGATACTCGGACGTAGCACATCACTCTATCCATTGTTGCTTGACCAATCGCGTCAGTTTATCCGGGAAACCGTTTTCGTGCATTATCTGCCATAGCTGTTCTCGATCGATTGTGTCGTATGCCGCTTTGAAGTCAATGAATAGGTGATGCGTGGGTACGTTGTATTCACGACACTTCTGGAGTACTTGTATTATCGCGTATGCTTTCATGCATACAGGTACCTTTATTGGGATTGTGTCATGACTCAGTTGCGCGAGTGACACCTCAATGAAACGTTTCATTTTCCGCTTAGGGTGTATGTCATTGCTCAACTGTAACGTTTCATTACCCGTTTGTGGTGCGTGTCTTTGCTGGGTATCATTACTAAATTGCCAGTATGTTAAATGAATAAATGACAGTTTAGTTAAAACAACAATCGATTAACCAATAAAACTCGGATAAACAACTAAGACTTTAGTTGCATTGCGATCGCTGGCTTTACCATGTAGAGCTGGAGAAAGGCAACAATACATTTGACTGCATTGAATTACACTGAGGTCTTTTTTTATGCGGTTTTTTACACGACTTTTTTTATGCGAATTTTCAGAGTTATGCGGTTTTTTATGGCAAAGACAGCTTTTGAACTACCAAACATGATATGCAAAACTTCTTCTCTCAATATATCAATATTTTCGTTTCATTCCACCTGGTCTTAGGACTCGTTTTCATTTTTGGATGTGCATTCAGAATTGACGAATATCAAATGAAGTCGAACAGAAAAAAAGAAGGAAGAGTGATCTTGCAAGACGTGACGTGGCGAGAGAATGACACAATTTCGCCTGCAAAATTTTGACAGCTGCCGGAATCTTGCCAGGCTTCTGCCGACTGCCAGAATTTTTCACAAGCGGGTTGCATCTTGTAGATAAACGCTAAAATCTTTAATGCATTGTCCCCTTTGGACAGTATGATGAGTGATGAAATAATGGAAATCATAATTAATTCAGCATAGTCATCAACACGCGAGATGTTTGATGGAACCACTGTAACCAATAAAATAACTGTATGTATGTCACAAAACTTTGACATGTGTGTCGTGTTTGAAGATTGGTACTGTCTAGCGAGCATGTTGGTTTGTCGACCGCGTTACCGTTTATGTGTCAGGTCCGGGAGTTATTGAGCAGAGATGCCAGATCTGCAGATTTGTCTGTAAATCTGCAGATTTCGTGTATAGTGCTGCAGACATTTTTTGTTGTGCAGACTTTTGCAGATTTTGGAAAAGCGAGAGTTTTGCAGACTTTCGGCAAAATTTACAGACTTTTCAAATTTCCGCGACCTTTTTTTTTTTTGCTCGCCAAGTCAGTTTTGCGTATCACTTGATACAGAAACTGCTGCCAGCAAGACATACTTGCTGACTGAAGATTATTTTTCGGATTTACAAACTTTTTCCACCCAGTCTGCAGATATTTGAAATTTTTACCTGGCATCTCTGTTATTGAGTGATGTGTTGTTACACAAGCAGCTTATTATTTATTACTATTGTCATTTTATTCCTGTATGGAAAATCATGTTAAAAGCAGAATGATGGATGTCACCACATACAGAAAAAAGAGCATCGATATTTGGAATTGACATTTTCTGTTGTTTGATGTTAGTAATTATGAATGTAATCTAAATCTTTCCACTCATTATGTTCATTCTAATGGTAATGTGATATTTTGTTTCTTGTAATAAAACAAAGAGTAAGTTCTGTATAAAAGCAGAAACATCCTACCAAAACAGTAATTGCTGAAAATACGGAGCTCCGCCTGTTTCAACAGGCAACGACATCAATTATTAACGTATATGACAAATGTATAGTTTCATTCAGTAAAAACCATTCAAGCGAAGAGGTTGTGTTTCGATTGTACTGGCTCGTGAGTTAACGGCTGATACCGAGACAATTCTAAGCTTCAGGTAGTTAAACTGCCCATAGCAAACGTAATATTCGGGGCGTTTCCCGACTGGAAAGCTAGCAACGAAGGCCATCCCGTTCATACGCACAGAGGTGTAGAAACACAGAGGTGCGAGAGCATAGAAGTGACGAGTCACAGAGGTGCCATCGCATAAAGGTGCGAAGACGAAGGGGTGCAAAGGCACAAAGGTGCTAAAGCAACCCAGTGCTGATCTACCAGGTACCAGAATTTGTACGCTGCGTAGGATCAAAAGAGACGGCATATATCGCGAGGTGCTACACTGCAAGCATCGCATTTGATCGCCACCAAGAGCAAAAGCACTGTACCTGGGGTCAGGTACAGGCAGCACAGCAAGTGCAGTGGTGTTCACAACGACGGCAGAGCAACTGAGATAGCAGTAAACGACAGAAGACTGCCAATTGGAAACAGCAGAAGACTGCCAATTGGAAATCGTTGGAAGAGCTTCACGTCGTTCTTCACGATAAAGGAACAGAGACATCAGCTACAAGGTAGATTTAATTTAATTTATTTTTTATTTCTTATATCTGAAATTTTACTAAACATAAGTTTTTATTTTGGTATTATTAATTTACAAAAAAATTTAATGTAATGGATGATCTTATGGAAGATCATCCGAATCCGATTCCGGATACTAGTAAGAGTTTAAATACTCCGAGGGCTAAACATTATCCACAGGGTACCACTGGGCCATGGATAGTCTATCTTCGAAAAAAAGAAAAGATTTTAAATTTGATGCAAATTACCAAGGATTTGACATCACATTTCTCTGAAGTTAAAGAAATATGTAAAGTTAATAGAGATAAAATTCGAGTTGTTGTCAATGACTTGAAACAGGCGAACGAAATTGTAACCTGTAAATTATTTTCTGTTGAATATCGAGTTTACATTCCATCGAAGGAGGTGGAAATTGACGGTGTCGTGACTGAAGCAAGTCTGACGGCCGATGATTTACTTAAAAATGGAGTTGGTCGTTTTAAAAACTCCATGCTTGAGGGAGTTAAGATACTCGAGTGCAAGCAATTGTACTCAGCATCTATTGTCGATGGAAAAAAGTCGTATCGTCCCTCAGATTCGTTTCGTGTAACATTTGCCGGATCTGCGTTGCCTAGCCATGTCTATATCGATAAAATTCGTCTTCCTGTTCGGCTTTTCGTACCGCATGTTATGAATTGCACGAACTGTAAAAAATTCGGGCATACAGCTACTTACTGTAGTAATAAGTCCAAATGTATCAAATGTCAAGGGCCTCATAAGGATAATCTTTGCGATAAAAATGTTGAAAAATGTGTTTATTGTGGGGAGAGACCTCATGATGATCTTTCAGTATGCGCTGCATTTAAGTTGCGTAAAGACAAAATGAAGCTTTCTTTAAAAGCACGGTCTAAGCGCACATATGCAGAAATGCTTAAAACGGTCATACATGTCTCCCCCTTGGAAACCGAAAACGGTTTTTCAAATCTTATGGAGCCAGAGGAATCTGACTCCGACGGAAATAGTGAAGATACCTCGTTTGTCACTCCTCAAGGGTCTGTTAAGAGGAGATTAACAAACCACAAAATACCTAAAAAGACACCTAAAATTACATCTTCAAAAAAAGATCCCCGTGTTAAAGCTAAAAAGCCAAATTTAAAACCAAAAACTGTGCCTCCTGGTTTGTCAAATTCACAAACCAATCCAGAAACTAGCTCAAGGGAAGACAATAATCCAGTGGGCTCCGTTTCACATTCACCAACAGGATTACTTAAGTTTTCGGAAATTGTAGAATGGATTTTCGCAGCATTCAATATTTCTGAACCTCTAAAGACTATCATAACGGCATTCCTTCCAATAGCTAGAACTTTTTTGAAACAGTTATCAGCTCAATGGCCAGTTCTTTCAGGTTTTGTATCATTTGATGGATAATTTATCATCCGCCGCAAATGATTCAATCACTGTCCTGCAGTGGAATTGTCGAAGCATCATGCCAAAACTTGATTCATTTAAAGTTTTGTTGCATAGTCAAAAATGTGATGTATTTACTTTGTGCGAAACATGGCTTACATCAAACATAGCCTTAAGTTTTAATGACTTTAACATTATACGTCTCGATAGAGACTCTCCGTATGGTGGAGTGCTTTTAGGAATTAAGAAATGTTATTCCTTTTATAGATTAAATATTCCTTCGACTTCTAGTATAGAAGTTGTTGCTTGTCAAATAAACATTAAAGGAAAGGACATTTGCATTGCTTCAGTATATATTCCTCCAAGAGCTCAAGTTGGACAACGACAGCTTAATGAAATTGTCGAAGCCCTTCCTGCTCCACGTTTGATTTTAGGAGATTTCAATTCGCACGGAATGATGTGGGGTTCCGTTTACAATGATAGCAGATCATCCTTAATATATAATATTTGCGACAATTTTAGCATGACGGTACTAAATATGGGTAGCATGACACGGATCCCAAGACCTCCTGCACGTCCAAGTGCATTAGATTTATCTCTTTGCTCGACTTCAATTCGACTAGATTGCACCTGGAAAGTATTTCCTGATTTACACGGTAGCGATCATTTACCAATCATCATCTCAATTAGCAGTAACAAAGACATTGCTAATTCAGTTAATATTCCATATGATTTGACAAAAAATATTGACTGGATTAAATACCAAAGTAATATTTCAAGTGCCTTAACTTCAATGGAAGAGCTCCCCCCACTTGAAGAATATGACTTCCTCGTTTGTTCGATTCTGGAGGCCGCAGAACAAGCCCAAACCAAACGATTTCTTGGTCCATCGTCTAACAGAAGGCCTCCAAACCCTTGGTGGGACAAAGAGTGCTCAGATGCTAAGCACGCGAAACAAAATGCCTTCAAGATGTTTTTAAAACGAGGAGGAGGAACTCCTCAGAATTTTGAAAAATTCTTGACTTTAGAAACCAAGTACAAGAGCATACTTCGGGCCAAGAAATGTAGCTATTGGAGACATTTTGTCGAAGGTTTGTCAAGAGAAACCTCAATGAGCACTCTTTGGAATACGGCCAGACGAATGAGGAATCGTAACGTAGGAAATGAGAGTGAGGAATACTCGAACCGATGGATATTTGATTTTGCGAGGAAAGTTTGTCCAGATTCTGTTCCTACGCATAGCATTATTAGGGAATCTTTTTCAAATAATGGTTCCATTGATAGCCCCTTTTCTATGATGGAATTTTCCATAGCACTCATGTCTTGTAACAATAACGCTCCTGGGTTGGACAGAATTAAATTCAACTTGGTGAAGAATCTGCCCGACCTCGCAAAAAGACGTTTGTTGGAATTGTTCAACAAGCTTCTTGAGCAAAATATTGTTCCACCTGACTGGAGGCAAGTGAAAGTTATCGCCATTCAAAAGCCGGGGAAACCAGCTTCCAATCACAACTCATATAGACCCATCGCGATGTTGTCCTGCATCAGAAAATTGTTCGAAAAAATTATTCTACGACGTCTCGACACTTGGGTCGAGACGAACGGTTTGTTGTCAGATACTCAGTTTGGCTTCCGTAGAAATAAAGGGACGAATGATTGCCTTGCATTACTTTCGTCTGACATCCAAATTGCCTTCGCTCAAAAGCAACAAATGGCATCTGTATTTTTAGACATTAAAGGAGCATTTGATTCAGTTTCCATTGATGTTCTTTCAGACAAGCTTCACCAACATGGACTCCCAGCGGTTATAAATAATTATTTGCACAACCTTTTGTCAGAGAAACGCATGCATTTTTCACATGGCGATTTGGTAACATTCAGAATTAGCTACATGGGTCTACCGCAAGGCTCTTGCCTCAGTCCGCTCCTCTATAATTTTTACGTAAATGACATTGACAGCTGTCTAGTATCCCCATGTACACTAAGACAATTGGCAGATGATGGCGTAGTTTCAGTTACTGGACCCAAAGCTATTGATCTGCATAAACCATTGCAAGATACCTTAGATAACTTGTCCGATTGGGCTGTTCATCTTGGTATCGAATTCTCTGCGGAGAAAACAGAGTTAGTCGTCTTTTCAAGAAAGCATGATCCCGCGCAGCTTCAGCTCCATATGATGGGAAGAATGATCCAACAGGTTTTGACTTTCAAATACCTCGGGGTGTGGTTTGATTCCAAATGCACGTGGGGAGGACACATTAGGTTTCTGATAACAAAATGCCAACAAAGAGTAAATTTTCTTCGAACAATAACCGGATCTTGGTGGGGTGCTCATCCGGAAGATCTAATAAAATTGTATCAGACAACGATACTTTCAGTGATGGAATATGGATGCGTTTGCTTTCGTTCCGCTGCAAACTCTCATATTATCAAATTAGAGCGAATTCAATATCGTTGTTTGCGAATTGCTTTAGGCTGCATGCATTCGACACATACAATGAGTCTTGAAGTTCTGGCGGGAGTTCTTCCATTGAAGGATCGTTTTTGGGAGCTTTCGTCGCGACTGCTAATAAGATGCGAGGTACTGAATCCCCTAGTTATTAATAACTTCGAAAGGCTAGTTGAGCTTCAATCTCAAACAAGATTCATGACTGTATATTTTAACCATATGTCACAGGAAATCAACCCTTCAAGATATATTCCTATCCGTGTCAGCCTCCTAAATGTCCCTGACTCAACTTTATTTTTCGACACATCCATGCAGCGCGAAGTGCGTGGAATTCCGGAACACCTACGCTCGTTGGAAATCCCAAAAATATTTACAAGTAAGTTCAGGCATATCGACTCTGAGAAAATGTTTTACACGGACGGATCGCGAATTGAAGAAGCGACAGGGTTTGGTATGTTCAACAATAATGTTTCGGTCTCCTTTAGGCTTCAAGAACCTGCATCTGTTTATATAGCAGAGTTAGCAGCAGTTCATTATAGTTTGAGTATAATCGTCACATTATCTCCAAACCATTATTTTCTTTTCACAGATAGTCTGAGTGCAATTGAAGCCATTCGCTCAAAGGCTGCTGGCAAAAATGAACCTTTTTTCTTGGGCAAAATAAAACAGTGCCTGAACGTCATATTGAATAATAATTATCAAATCACAATAGTTTGGGTTCCGGCTCATTGCTCCATTCCAGGCAATGAAAGAGCCGATATTTTAGCCAAACGTGGTGCTATTGAGGGTGAAATTTATGAGAGACCAATTGCTTACAATGAATTCTATAGCGCGTCTCGCCAAAGAACACTTGCCAGCTGGCAAGCTTCTTGGGATAAAGATGATCTGGGTCGGTGGATGCACTCAATTATTCCTAAAATATCGACAAAGGCATGGTTCAGGGGACTGGATGTGAGTAGAGATTTCATTCGTGTGATGTCCAGACTCATGTCCAATCACTACACGTTAGATGCACATCTCCTTCGAATTGGACTTTCCGAGACTAATCATTGTGCTTGTGGCGAAGGTTACCGCGATATTGACCATGTTGTTTGGACATGCGTGGAGTATCGTGATGTCAGATCTCAACTAATAAATTCCTTGCGTACCCAAGGTAGACTATCCAATGTCCCAGTTCGCGACATTCTTGCTTGTCGTGACGTTCCTTACATGAAACTTCTTTATTATTTCATTAAGTCCATTGGAGTTCCAATTTAAATTTTATTTTATGTTAGATTGTTTTCTCTTCCATGAGCTCAACCAATAGCCAGCTATCTTATATTAAATAAAAGTGATGAACTGATACAAACAAACCTGAAATAGTTATAAGATCATGTACAAAATAAATGTATTTCATTTAATGTAATTTATAATAGCAACTCGCTTGATAAAAACAGTGTTTAGATTAACTAATGAATACCAACATACTAATAGGATATTCGAAATGTATTAGGTTTAAAGTACTATGTATTGTAGATGCCACGGCGAAGAAAAACTTATGTATATTGCCTATGAAATAAACGTATTTATGAAAAAAAAAAAAAAATGTATAGTTAAAGCAAATTCAGCAGCTAGAAGTTCTATATGGAAGATCTATAATAGAACAGAAACTGGAACAAACGTATCCCCAGCAAGCCGTTCTAGTTTTATTTATTCGACCAGTTCTTCTGTCAAATTTAAAACTGGTCTACGATGCCATTCTATTTTTTGTACATTTGAAACACGAGTAAAGCAGTGCTGGGGCTGCCAGTTTTTCTTGTTATAAAATCCAGATTTAAATTTTGTAACTGACATAAATTATGCATCTAGAACTAGAACACTACTGAATATGCCCTTAGGGCTACAATTCTATTTCCACGGAAAATCCCGTCTGGTAGGCCTGTGAATGCACGATGCCTGTTTTCAAGATCTACCATCTTGTTTGGGATCTTACGCAAAGGTACCAGGAAACCGATTATTCGTTGTCATAAAATGCTGATTAGAACTAGCGAAGTTTCATAGTAGGTCTAGAGTTCCTATAACCAGAGTGACGCCAGCTGTTCGTTTGGATTCAATGACCTGTCAAACACAATGTAAAGCTAACAAAACTGCCAACATTTTGGATTAAATGTTTGGAATTATTACCAAGCTTACGGATGAGATGTAGTCACTCTGGTTTGAGGCACTCTACGAAGGCCTAATGGTTAGAGAGTTAACATTTTAACCGTAAATATTCGCGTAAATTCTAGTGCCAAAACGTATACCGTATTCGTATCGTTTCACACCCGTTCTCATTCCGAATTCCCAATCAAAATTTTATCACAACACCCGCTGCTGAGCTGGGATATGAAAACTTTATACCCCTACATGCGTATCATTTGATCCTTTTTTTTTGTTCGCCCGTCTGCCATGCCTTTAATAATAAATCATTCACTCCGGCTCCGAAAAAGCTTTCATTTATTCATTTCTCACTTGTTCGCCAGTCACTCAATCTCGGTGTGTGTTATTACTGCGTTTTGGCGCTGATGTGGTCGGTCCATGTTTCGTCACTTATTCGAGCATAAATTAGGGCGCCAAACTGTTCCGCCATGCGATGCGTCAAGTTCTTTTCTTTGCATTTCGCCTCTTTTTTTATTGCTTTTTTTTGTTTTTATTTGCTCAATGTTTTAATTGAATGAAAAATTCAACTTTAAGTGGCAAATAAATTTTGCAACCACCCCCGTGATTCCGGAAACGATTCTCGTTATGGCTATTTCCTTTTTTTGCATTGCCGTTCGTCTTCAGTAATAAATCAGTGCGTTCTGGATCTGTGCATAGTGTGCGGGCATTGATTGGTGCTATGGCCTCAGTACATTTGAAGAGGCTCTGCAAATATTATTATACGTTTGACCCGACAGACTATAAAGCATGCAGCAAAATAGGAGCCAAGTACCGGCATAAAATCATTTTTATTTTTAATTTTCCAGAACATATCCGACTGTCTAGTGGGAACCAGCGAACTGCCTTCCACCTTTGGCTTCGATGGTGTCAGCCAAACACTTGAACAAAGTGCAATACAATAATTCAAACGATGAAAAATTTTGCTATCACTTTTCGGCCCTTTCGTTTTCATTTCCCAATGTCCATGATACTGCCCCCCAACAGTTCCTTGTCTGGTTCGAAGTTATTGCACCTACCAACGACGGTGCTCCCATTCTAGCACTCCCGAATCCAAATATACGAACGTACCAATAAGTGATATTTATTGGCGCAAAATGTGTAGACCGGAACATGCCAGATGGCATCGGTTGTAGTATGACGGGCCACTTCAGCAGAGCGCACATTTGGATCGTCCCGCAACTGGCCCACTTGACGCTGACTGCCACTGTCAGTGGATTCTTGCCTTTTGGTGTGAAGGTTTACAAGATGGCTGCATGGAATGGAGAGTGTATATTCCATAAAAATTCAAAATTCAATTTCACGCTTTTTGATCATTTAAAATTCATAAAATATGTCCGGATGGAGATTTTTTCTCGCTCTATACATGCTGGCCATTTAAATCGGTGGTATGTACTGAGCAGATCAGAGTGTGCAGTGCTCTTATCGTTGCGGTTAGCAAAAATTTGACGTGCGAACCGTGTTTGGTTGTCTAATTCGAATGACAAGGCAGAATCGAATTGGACATGTCGAAATTTGATTTCAAATTGTCGTTAAGGAAACCGACGTGACGGATGGTATTCAGAGGCGTTTTGTATGGTAGAAAAATCTCGGTAAGCTTAGCTTAACGTGATCAATAAACTAACGAACGTAACGAATATTGTCAGGTAGATACTCATCAATTCTGTCAGTCAGCCAACAAGTATCCGTAGATACATCAATGCATAGAATCATTGAATCAGTGCTATAGTGATGGACATACGATTAAATCTTCGGATCGAAAAGTGAGCATTGTGAACATATCGCATATTAAACAAACTAATAGAAGTTTTCAAACGCGTCTAAAATTTTCAAAATTGGTTCAAACACCTCCGAGAAAATTCAGTGTATTGAAAAAAGGAAACTGCAAGTTCCGATGCGAAAAGTTTGTTTAGGGCATGTTCAGGAGTGTTCTAGTCCTAGATGCATAATTAATGTCAGTTTTAAAATTCAAATCTAGAAATTATAACAAAATAAACTGGCAGCTCTAGCAGAATTTTATCTGTGTTTCAAAGCAAATTCAGCAGCTGGAAGTTTTATATGGAATATCTATAATATCCTCAGAGCAAATTCAGCAGCTGCAAGATTCATATGGGTGGTCTATAATGTAAATGAAACTGAAACAAACGTATCCCCAGCAATCCGTTTTAGTTTTATTTATTCGACCAATTCTACTCTCAAATTTAAAACTGGTATACATTGCCGTTCTGTTTTTTCTATATTTGAAACACAGATAAAACGCTGCTGCCAGTTTATTTTGTTATAATTTGTAGATTTAAATTTTAAAACTGACATAAATTATGCATCTAGAACTAAAACACTCCTAAATATGCCCTCAGCAAGCCAGAACCAAACTCAAATTTTGATGTTCGGTATTTTTTTTTACAGTTTTGATATGTAAAATTTATTTTTACAAAAAAATAATGTAAATTTATTATATTTTACCGTCTTCGGTAAAGCATTCACCAGCTGTCGGTAATTCACATGATAACTTTGCTGAAAAGTTGTTTCTTTTTTACTGGCGTATTTTGTAAACATTGAAACGTCATCGCATCTACACTATTCAGTAAAAATTTCACCGATTTTCAGTAGTAAGTAAATCAATACGGAAAAATATGTAAACAGTACTGAGCTTCGGTGATTTTTTCTGAACGCTTTCGGTGAAAAGAAAACCTGTCGAATCACGCCATTTTGTTGTTAGAAAAAAACTTATCGGTGTTTTTAGTGAGTTATAAATATTTTTACCGGATAATGGACAATATTTTAGACTTGCTCGGGAAGGTGAAGGATCTTTCAGTAAGTATATGTATTATGCTTTCTAAGTTTTCTCACGTTTTAGCAAGATACGCAAATTTCTGACGAGTATATCATCTGCTGCCGGAAAACAGTTCCGGGTTACGTTGAAGGGCTTGTACTGTGCATTAAGTGACACATTATAAGTAACCATCTTCTACTGGATGTCTCATTTATGCGTCGTCTTTAATAATTCAATTGAGTTTTATCTCACATGTAAATACCGTTAATAAATCTAAACTACCATTAGAAAAATCTGAGTTTTTTTCAGGGTCATTCTTATTAATTGTATTATTTGAATCAAATAAGAAGTTTTGTAATATTCAAGAATTCCAAAATTTATTCCGATTTATTCGTAAAATTCACCAAACTTCGGTAGTAAGCGATGAACCAGTCAGTAAAGTAAGTCATTCAGTAAAACGAACTTTTACTGAACTATTTACTGACTGTTCAGCAGTTTGAAAGTCAGTAAAATTTTACGGACATCCGTAAATATGATTTGGTGTTTAGTTTTATTTATTCGAACAGTTCTTTTGTCAAATTTCTAACTGGCATACGATGCCGTTCTATTTTTTTCTTCTATATTTGAAACACGAGTAAAACACTGCTGGGGCTGCCCGTTTTTCTTGTTATAAAATCTAGATTTAAATTTCAAAACTAACATAAATAATGCATCTAGAACTAGGACACTACTGAAGTTGCCCTCAAATATAGAAAAAATATATTATATTATAGACCACCCATATGAATCTTGCAGCTGTTGAATTTGCTCTTTTTCAGTGGGGAAAATTTCCATAGCATTTATGCACAGAAAAAAAAACTGCACACTCACATTGAAAACCACACCTTGATTCGAAGAAAAAATGGTCAAAATCCTGAAATTTCCTAAATCGACCACAGTGCTAAAATGTCAGCGGAAGTCAGTAAAGTTCGGTGAATTACCCACCTGAGATTTCGAGCGAAAAACAATATAATATAATATTAATATTATTTGTAACAACAAGAACATTGTAATTCGGAGTAATGAATAAAATTAAAATTATAGAATGCTAGTTCTCAAGGTAGAGAAAGGATGTGCAGATATATCGCAGAATAGTGGGACGCGACAAGGGTCGTTTAAGCAAGCAGAAATCTTTTCCCTTCCAGCAGAGGAGCCGAGCGTAAGCATCTCATCAATGCGAATCACTCGAGTCTCTGATATACCGGAAAGTACCGATAAAGGCCCTTCACAATTTACTATCCGAACCGGCAAAAGAAGAATGCAGTAACAAGTAGAAAGTAACAATTTCTGGGCTTTGCCGAATATAATAGCAAATGGTAGAAGATCTTTATCGGAGTTTTCCGGCAGATGCTTAAGCTCGAGTCCTCTGGTAGAAAGTGAAAGCTATGTTACTAAAAAATTTCTGCACATAAATAAAATCATTAATAATCTTTTGACGTAGGACTACGTTTTTATTTATATACCGGTGTGCAAATTTAAAATACAGAAAATAAAGCCGTAAAACAGTGCCAACAGTAACATTTCAATCATTTTTAACTGATTTTCCATATCATTACACAAACGGCTTGGAAATATTTCTACGCATCGATTGGAGTAGTCTATATCTATAATATCATATTTCAGATAATCAATGATCGAAACTTCAGTTAGTAACGAAAATCATTGACATGGTTTCCTTTAACAAATACGACAGTTTCGTATACATAAGTTCACGGTTTTTATACGATTTCTGCGTTTCGATGAGTGCGTTCGCATTTAGGAAAATCACTCATACAAAACAAAATTCTGTATCGAATAGACTTGCACTCTTTTCGGTTCAATACTGCCGTTGAAAAAGTTGCTAACACATTCTTTAAAAAGCCCAGAAACTAACTAGGAAAACATAATCTTTTTTATTCAACAACATTATCACCTTCAAATGCCATACAGTTGTTCTAGTACTTTTATAATTTTTCGATACCATCCTTAAAGAATGATTTGTCAATGGCCCAAACATTGGCTTCAGTTGGAAGGACAAGCAGTGGCTCGAGGCTGGGTTATTGTAAATAAGGTAGGAAACAAATCGCTGCCCAATTCGTTTAGTTTTTTCGTTGTTTACATTGATTTATGGCTCGGGGTTTTTTTGTTCTTCTTCTGAGGCCGTTTTTTACGATTTCGCACTTCAAATGTATCAATAACTCAAAGTAATAATGACTTTTAATGGTGCTTTCCTGTTCAAGGTAGTCGATGTTCATTATACCTCGAGCATCTAAAAAATGAGGCCATGGTTCTTCCAGCTACCTGTGACGTTAGATTTTCGTACAAGAACTTCCAGTTTATGTGCTAACCATCTCAGCACATCTAATCTCACGAGCTTTGATTTTGCGTTCATACATCATGACTATCAAAACTTGCTTAATTTTTTTCCAGTTCACTGTTTCATTTAGCCACGTTCAAAATCAGAACACCACAAACCTTTATTTTTAAAGGACCTGGGTGGAAGAAAAACTTCTCAAGCAATTTCTAGGCTGTCGCGGTTTTTTCCTTTAAGAAGCAATGTTTTATCAATACACGGATTCGTTATTTCCATTTTTTATAAACGGATAAGTAACATCACTTATATTTCGGCAGGTTCAGTGTTTGTGATGCTATTAGGTTTTGCACGAACATAACATAACCTCCCAAAAATGAACAGAATGAACTTTTTTTTGACAGTCGCCGTGTATTTGTTTACAGTTTAAAAGTTCATCAGAGGTTCATCATTTGAATTTAAAAATTGCAAGTCGCCTCACACTGAACATATTTATACAAATATCGCTCCTTGATGCCGGAAACGCATACAGGACAATCATTTTAGTTCTTTTCACTGTGGAACACGTTTTTAACGGGAACTGTCAAAGATGGACTTGATTCATCGGCATATCATTTGTGTTGTCATCGTGCAAAACCTAATTGATGTGGAAATTTGGAAAGGCAGGAAATCCTTGTTTATATGGGAGTACTGGATGAACGAGCTCAGCAATTTCCATCATCAACCTCAATAAACTAAACGATCAGTATATCCAAAATTCTCAAAGAAATAAATACGAATATTCGCAGATACAAATAAGTTAATATTATAAACAAATATTGGCAGTGATTTTGAACCCATCTGGGTTGTCCTACGTCAACAACACCGTTTTATGTCGTATGTAAACCTTAGATTTTGTTTTAAAACTTCAAACTGCGAATTTACGCGTTTCATGCAAAGTTTTATAGAAACAAAATATAGAAAACGACCTTGCATTTTTAAGGGATAAATATCATTTCCATTAGAATATAGTCGGTCGTTCTCCCCGATATGAAAAATTACCCACCATGTTTCACCAGCCCTGTCGTCAAGATCGTCAAACATCTGCACACCTAGTAGCTTGTTTGCATGATAAATGTAGTTCTCTGCGTCGTAGAATGCTTAGTACTTTTCCAGACAATCGTTATTTTCATTCATCTCCATACTAATTTTTCTTTCATTAATAATCTTATATGCGGATGCAAAAAGAAAATAGATCCATTTATTTCTTCTTCCAAGATTGTAGGTTGAATGCATAACAAGTCTCACGAGTTGTATGAGTAGTTCCACCTTGATTTCATCATGTATTATGTTAAAATTTCATGTATTTTCGTCCTGTATGTGGAGTCAGATGAGAAATTCGTTTTGTAACTGAAAATATAGTATTATTAGACTCATCAGACAGTGCGTTCCATGTTCTTTCTTTAGAATTTGTAGTGGGCAAGTTATATGTAAACCATGAGCATTCAATAATTTTAAAATTCATTTTCATTCCTGTTTTTTCATACGGCAACGAATGTAGAAAAACGAACCTTAACTACGTTATATATTGATGGGGGGAACAATTTGGATTAAAGAAATAGCGTCCCAGTCAGAGTTGTCAATCTTTACCTTTACCTTGAAAAATCTGTGTACCATCTGAGTTGCATATTTCCGATCATAATCTGGGAAAATCTGTGAAAAACATTTTGAAAATCTGCCATTTTTATGAAATATTCATAAAAATCAGTAGAAATCTGTGAATTTTGATAAAATATGTGTTCTGTGTGGCAAAATAGGCAGAAAAATCTGTAATTTTACAGAAAAACTTGTAAATATGGTCCCAATATGTCATTGAAACTAGTATGTCCCTGTATGTCACTGAAACTAAACCGTGTTGCCAAACACCGTTGCACGAAACTACACTATCTGACCATATTTAATGGATGTCATTTTCTTTCGCGTTTCGTCTTCGACCCATCAGTGATTTAGCAAACTAAATTAAACAGTTTATTTTAAACCGATAAACAGACAGAACCTCCGCTCTATCTGGGTGCCAATTGTTAGAATATTGCTTCAAAACGTAATGTTTTTTTCTGATGTCTAGGCAATTGAATGTACTATAATGGATGATGAAGCTTGGAAGCGGGTCATTTCGTCGAATGTCGTTTCGCCGAAAGGGTCGTTTCATCGAAATTACCTGTCTCCTGTGTAATTGATTTGGCCCACATAACCGAAGTAAAGATTACGACGCAAGCTGAGTTGGCTGCCGACCCGCCAACGGAAGCGGCGTTCTCTCGCATACAAACCTGTAACCGCCTCGTTTGTTCGGTCTATTCATAGCTAGGTTTCTTTGCTTCAGTTAAGTCCGAACCAGCGGAAGCGAGGTCGGACAGCACTTGCACAAAACGATGTGGCGAAGTCACATTAGATGTTTTTCCATTTGCACTCAGTCATCGGAAAATATCGCAAACTGAGGATCATGAATCAATCTAGAAAAATATTAACTACACTATCATATTTCATTTGTCTTAATTTTAGATCCATTCCAATTACGACATTAAGACAATTAAAGGATTCGCCGAAAGGATCCTTTCGACGAAATGGCATTCGATGAAATGCCATTCGGTGAAATGATACTTTCAGCCATTTCGTCAATGGTGACCTTGACCCATAAACTTGCGTCAAAATAGATTTTACAACTTCCGAATCGAAAATTTTACAACGCTACGCTTATGGGAGGCACTCCAGTCAAGTTTAAATTAGTCTTACAAGACGAATTTACACGCAAATTGAGGATTTGGTAAGACATATGCCGTTGTGGAAAAATAACAAGGCTTTTAATCACAGTAGCGTCTACGAATGGAATACTTTATCAGAAATAGTTTGCAATTTTGATGTACCTTTGTTGTTTTAGATGGCTGATGTCTAATGTGTTCTCGATCGATTACACTTTTATCTGAAAAACTGTCAGTTTTACTGACTGCCGGTGCATTTGGTTTATGGAAAAGTACAAGGAGAAGGTGAACGAGTAGTACACTATTTCCAAAATTTCACTGAGTCAGTTGGCGAAAATATAAAGAGTGAACATCGGAACAGTTCGTAACGCGATTAGGAAGTATGGTGAGAAGTTTGCCCTTCAGGTCAAGAAAATATCTGAGCATAAATCTGATCCTGTGAACTATTACCTGTACCAATAAAATCGTATCAGGTGAAAAGGATGTTTCGGCACAAGATGTAGCCAAAAAGCTGGGAACCTTCAAGAATACCGTTGATCGAACAATAACAGGGAATGGCTGAAAACTTCCAAAAAGCAGAAACAGTCAAAATTAATTATGAGACGTTTCCGGGTGACCAGTGCAAGACAATGTAACAGTTCGGCTGAAAAGTTCGTATCGTTTAATAGAAACACACATTTTTTTGCCAAAATTCGTTTTTATTATTCAACATAATTGCCATCAGAGGCGATACAGCGATTATAGCGATTTTCCAACTTTCCGATACCATTTTTGTAGTACGATTTGTCCTTTGCCTCAAAATAGGCCTCAGTTTCAGCGATTCCCTCTTCATTGCTTCTAAATTTTTTACCAGCGAGCATTCTCTTGAGGTCTGAGAACAGGAAAAAGTCACTGGGGGCCAAATCTGGAGAATATGGTGGATGAGGGAGCAAATCGAAGCCCAAGTCGTTCAATTTCAGCATGGTTTTCATCGACTTGTGACACGGTGCATTGTCTTGATGAAACAAAACTTTTTTCTTATTCAAATGTGGCCGTTTTTTTGAAATTTCGTCCTTCAAACGCTCTAATAACGCTATATAATAGTCACTGTTGATGGTTTTTCCCTTTTCAAGGTAGTCGATGAAAATTATACCATGCGAATCCCAAAATACAGACGCCATAACCTTACCGGCCGATTGTTGAGTCTTTCCACGCTTTAGGTTCAGTTCATCGCGTGCAGTCCACTCAGCTGACTGTCGATTGGACTCCGGAGTGAAGTGATGGAGCCATGTTTCGTCCATTGTTATATATCGACGACAAAAATCGGTTTTATTTCGATATAACAGCTCCAAACACTGATCAGAATCATCAATTCGTTGTTGTTTTTGATCGATTGTGAGCTCACGCGGCACCCATTTTGCACAAAGCTTTCTCATATCCAAATATTCGTGAATAATATGTCCAACACGTTCCTTTGATATCTTTTGGGTGTCAGCTATCTCGATCAACTTCACTTTACGGTCATTGAAAATCATTTTGTGGATTTTTTTCACGTTTTCATCGGTAACAGCCTCTTTTGGACGTCCACTGCGTTCATCGTCTTCGGTGCTCATATGACCAACACACGAAATTCCTTTTTTTCCATTTTTTTCACAATAACAAAAGTAGCTTCACTCAAAATGCAATATCTCACAAACTAATAATCAGACAGCTGTCAAATTTATACACGTATCTTTTGAAGGTTTGTACTAACTGAAAATGGTATGGATTTAATTCTAGTGGCGCCCTCTCATAGAAACGATACGAACTTTTCAGCCGATCTGTTATTGAAGATGCCCATAAGTTAATTTTTGAAGAAAAATTCGATAAAAAAGCATTATTTTTGCAAGCAATTTGAGAAGGTGTAATGCTTTCGAATCCATTTGTGTCAGCAGAAGAAATATTTCGTTCGGAAATGTTTGAAATCCATGATCCGCAAAGATCATTATCACTGTACTGTTTCGACCGGTTTAGGCACTAGGCGGACATGGTACCGTTCCCGAGGAGATGAATTCTCCAAACTTTTGGGAACCTGGCAAAGGCATACTTGGGCAATCATATCAAGGCAGCGGATTGCATTACTATTTTTGACAAACACTATGAAAAGAATCATAAATCGTTAGTACACCCAAACCTCCATTTACGTAACGTATATATGTATATATGTATTGATATACGTACGCATGTGTGCAAATATTTATATTTCTTAATACATATAAATATTGGTGAAGTCAAAGCGATCATTTATATGTATAAATATATACACATATACGCAAACGAGTGAGTGTGTAAGCATACATACATACATTTATAAGGTTCGTAAATGGAGGTTTGGGTGTAAACAGCCTGTGCTTAAGCCACAGAGAACAGACATCCAAGCTAGTACAAACTTTTTCAAAAAAGCTGTGTAAAGCATACAAGTGAAAATCCTTTAAAAATCACCGTTGCGTACGACTCTGCACGCATTAATTACCATTGCATGGAATCTCGAACGCAAGAGCTCATACGCAACTGCTGGGCAGCTCGAAGCGCCTCTACAGGAGAATTGCTACTTGGTGATTGCTTTTTAAAACAACCGTTAAATTTCTTACACACATATCTATTTGGATGTCCGTTCTCTGTGCTTAGGCTAATGAGCAGCGAAAGATCAAATGGCTGCTCCTTGTCGTACAATTGAATAGATCTCGAAAATACAACGTCGAACTGTCGTAGAGTATCATAGAAAACAAAACAAGGAAATAAAAATTGGCATTGCTCAAAAACTAAACTCGTATAAGTGGCTATTATACTACTTAAATTTGAATTGGAATGATATCTTTCACTAAAAAACTAATAAACACTAATGAACAGAAATCAAAATTCAAACAGTGTGTCAAAATTAAGTCATCACATGTAGTTCAATGGGAGTTATGAATGAACAAAATGCTTTGCGATTTTGTATGTGGAATTTTGAAACGGTTCCTTTTGTTCAAATTAGACACAGACACGAATAATACTTGCGAAAGTCGTGCTTTGAAAGTATTTAGTGCATTTTTCTCATTCCAATGAGCTAATTTTGCAAGCATATTAAGCTCAAACAAATTATCGCATGTCATGAGAAGAAACATTTTAATCACACCTCTAGGTAATTCAAGCGAAACTAACAAACTGTAATTGAATTGTTTGTGGTGCTCATCGCAGTTATTCCGGCGGGTGTGTGTGTTTTGCTTAAGTACTTTAGAAACTTCTCCAATACAAACTCTATCATTTATGATTTGTTTGATCAGAAAATATTCACGTGATATACTTTGAAGAATAAAAAAAAACACTGGTGGCGTGGACTGCTCTGATTTTGCACTTTGGAGCAGAAATGCAGCAATGCCACCAGTGTTTTTCAACGAAAAACGCCATTAGGTACATTCCATGTGACCCATCTTTGAGCGAAATCAGTCTTTATTTTCGCCATTCTATCGAAACAGCAGGCCAACTGCCAGAGGGCTGGGTAAAATGAAGATATAAACAATTTGTTTAAATCAATCTAGTGGTGTGATGATGCCTTTCTCCTATGACACATACTCTCAGAAAAAACTGCTCATTGAATAGAAACAGGAAAGTTTTTTCGACCGTAAACTAGGGATGTCCGATACCGAGTCGATACTTTCATTCAAGAATCGGGTATTTTTGCTATCGATATCGCATTAGAGCGATACTGTTAGTATCGATATTTTTGGTCTTGATACTTATGTCGTTTTCGCTTGATGCCAAGTTTCGAACCTAGTTGTTATATCAGGTTTGCTCAAACCCCCGTTGCTAAGTGCGAAATCAACACAGTTTCATGAAAAGTGTTTGTTTGATGAAACTACCCTGGGTCAGTTTCAGTTTTCTCAAGTGAAAACGACATTACAGAGTCGCAACAGATTAAAGTCATTTTTCATTACGATGGAACATTTGTTTTGTCTCAATTAAGGTCATTCGCCTCTTCGGGCCAGAAAAATTTTCTAACCCCATGTGCGGGGTTGGTCATCGAACCCAGGTGGGCTGCGTGAAAAGCATCACGCTATACCCGTCTCCAATGGAACATTTTTATTTCTTCGACTTCATCGAAGCACCAAGCTCGCGCATGTATTGGTATGACGTGGACTAGCCGTCGTTGAAATTCGTTCTCGACAATCTCGCTTCGCCCCACAGGTGCGCTGAAAGAGAGAAAACCATCAACAAAACACGCACATAAAGATCATACTCTCAGAGGATTCAATCATTTCAATTTTTCGCACTCATTACACTCTCTTTCAGTGCGCCTAATAGCGATGGCACAATAGCAATAGGAATTGGCACAGGAACATTGTTGAGAAAATAAGTGAAATGTGAAAGTAGCACAAACTGACGTCTTTGACGTGAAGCAAAAGTCGAGAAAAGCGAAGTGCATTTTATGTAGCAAGGAATATGCGTATACTGGTGGCACAAAAAATTTATGCACAGCAAAAAATAAAAAAAAATGTTGCAATCTCGATGTGAATATCAATTGATGTGAAAAAAAATTGAACGTATTGAACATCAAATGCAGACAACTAGAGACAACTAGAAAAACCACAATAAAATAAACAGTTTGTACAGATATTAAACGATACAATCTGATTCTGAAAGAATATTGTAAATGTTGATACTTCCTGATTCTGTTTTTTTGCGTTTCTCATAAAGAAAGGCTATGCAATCACTGTGAAAACCTACTTTTAAACTGAGGGCCGGCTCGAGGCTCGACGAACTGAGCAAATGTCTGTATGTGGTATATGTGTGTATGTATGTATGGATGTAACAAAAATGTGCACTCGATTTTCTCGGAGATGGCTGGACCGATTGTCGCAAGCATAGATTCAAATGAAACGTCTCTTGGTCCCATAGGTTTCTATTTAATTTTACTCGATTTTCTCAGAGACCGCTCATCCTATTTTCACAAGCTTAACTTGAAATGAAAGGCTTAAAACTACCAAATTTCGACCAGATACGACTTCCGGTTCCGGAAATACAGGCTGATGAGCATAAAAGTTTCATTTTTAGGAGCATGTTTTTATACATGATACGGAAAAATCGAGCCAAATATATTCAAATAGCCGTATAAGCCGTAAACAAATACGAAGACTTTGAGTATACCGGATCATCGTTCCTGGCTCCGGAAGTACAGGAAAAGTGCTCGTGTGCACACCAGCGTGTAAGTTGCATGCCTACACTGAGGATACAGCCTTCGAACACCAAACAAAATAAGCACTTTTTCTCATTATAGAATAGACAGACTTTGTGTTTAAAGCAGTTGGTGCGATTCAGTGGCGTAAACTAATTCTTGTTTTTTTTTTTTGCTCACCCAAGTCATCTTTCCGGAGATGGAATTCAGCTTTGGTATTTTTTGCTAACTAAACCAACGAACTGGTGCGAGTGAACCACATTCTCCTCGCATGGATCGCTACTACGCGCTCTCGCCTAAATACACCCATGTGACTAATGGCGCGTGCTGGTGAGCGAACACTTCTGTGATTAAATTTTCAAATTCATAGAAGGTGGCGTTGACCTTGCTATGAAAATTTCTTTGAATTTCTGCCAGAAATCACTCCAAGTCGAGAAGTCGAGAAGTCGAGAACTTCTCAAAAACGACTAAATCGATCTTCGCAAACTCAGATTCAAATGAAAAGTTTTATGTTTTTCCATAAGTTAATGCGGAATTTAATTCAGATCCGGCATCCGGTTCCGGAAATACAGGGTAGTGTGAATGAAATTGCAACCTGCCATATAGAGCGATAAGGCAAAAAACGTAAAAATTCTTCTAAATCAAAAGGAACTATCTTCATTTCCTCAGAAAAAGCTGAGTCGCTTTCCACAAACATAGATTTAGAAAAAAAACCCTTCTTAATCCACCTAGTGGTGTGATAATGCCTTTCTCTTCTTTCATAACCGTCTCATGAAAATATATTTCATACTTTTATTAAATAATTTCGGATACGAATTTGGACATCAATTGATTCAGATTGATTCGAGTAGTTCACAAAAGCATGCTTCAGTGTTTATGTCACACAGTCAGCATCATTATTCCAAACCAGTTTTTGAGAATTTTCATATATCTTGAAAAATCACCATAGTACATAAAATTTTCGAAATCGAAAATAAATTTTTGATGCCAAAAGTCTTAGAATTGCATGAAACGTCGAGATTTAGTGTCATCTCGAAAAAAATTCCCAGAAAGTCGATTTTTTCAAAAAAAAAAATTTCTTTAGGTAACACTAAATCTCGACGTTTCATGCAATTTTAAGATTTTTGGCATCAAAAAAATATTTCGATTTCGGAAATTTCATGTACTCCCCCCTATGCACAGTGATGCGAAGGTGGCAGAAATCAAAATTTTTTTTTGTTTTTCATGAACATCATTAATGTTATTAAATTCCTCAGTAAATCTAGAGTAAAAGCTCGAAATTTGAAAATTTTTGAATGACAATTAAACTCTCAAAAATTGTTTAAAGTTAGGGTACTTTGAGAAGTTTTTTTTTCTTCCATAGAAAATGTATGGCACATAACCGATGTTTTGCGACTAGGTTTTCAAATAGGTAGGAGACGGCTGTAATCGTTCACTAGTATTTCATTTTAGAGCATTTTTTCTCTAGTTTTCAAAAATCATAGTGTGATCCTGCACATTTCTGCACCTTGCAAGTTATTTTCAATTTTTTGCGGGATCGAATACCAAAATCTGAATATGCGTTAAACTTAAACGTGTTGATCATGTTGGGTGTTTTCAAAAAAATGTTATAAATTTTTTTTTAAAGAATTTAAACAATTTCATTATTTTGAGCAAATTTATGCTTAAGTTATCAATCTCTGGAACTCATATGTACTATTTCGTCACATTAATATTTTCTGGTATGCTAAAGCTAATTATGAACTTTTTAATCATTCGAGCAAGTTGAGGCTCTTTTTCTGTTTTTTTTCTATCTTGATTTATCAAATAACTATGCTTAAAAAACACCAAAAACATTTCGCTAAGCCGGTAATAACTTTTTCTTGACTCTTGTATATTGATATAATATTATTACTCTGAAATCTATCTCTCGGTAAATGTTTGGAGAGCAATTGTTCAATATCGTTGGTGTAGATTGCAGAGGTTTTCTCATATATAGAAAGGCTATGCAATCACTGTGAAAAACATCTTTCGAACCGAAAACCACAGTTCCGAGTGTCATATACCATTCGACTCAGTTCGTTGGGATCGGTAAATGCATGTGTGTAATATGTGTGTATGTGACAAAAATGTGTATTTGACGTTTTTTGGCAGATTTTACTAACTTATATTCAAATTCAAATCCCATAGATTACTGTCGAATTTAATCCAGATCTGACTTCCAGTATTTGAATTACAGGGTGTTGTTGTGAGTTTATAATTTCAAACCGTCATTAAAAACGACGATGTAAAACACGTGGACAATATCATCTAATTTTTGTTCAAAACTAAAAAAGATAAAAAAGACCATACGAACAGACTTCTGCAATAACAGTCTTCATCTTTTGGTTGTAAAAGTAGCGGAAATTATCTTCAAAACTTTTAAATGGAACCCATTTCGTTTTTTTGAGAATTTGAAGTTTTGAATTTATGCTGAAATACAGAATTTGAGCCTCCTCGTGGTAGAATGCGATGACCTGAAACTTGTCATAAAATACGAACTTCATATGACAATGGCGGATGTTAAAGTGATAAATACTATCACAAATACTACATCCACAATGAGATGCTAACTATGCGGGGCAACTTCTGCATCATTCAATCGAATCGACGAAATTAAAAAACTGCCTTTAAATGAAGGCTGTCTAAAATTTGGTATAAGTTCATTGCACGCATGGATACGCTTTTTTTATATGAAGCAGAAAAAAAAGAATTCAGCTACAGTTTTTAGAAAAATTGAGCTTGCACGTTGATAAACCGCGGTCTAATTTTGGAAACTCCAATGATGGAAACACTGCACGACGCTTTTTTGTAACTCTTCCATTTCTGCTGAAATTACTGGTATTAACGAAACTTTAATTAAGAAACTGCATATTATTTTAATAGCAATTTCGTGTGGAGAACAAATTGATCCAGAAAAAATTTAAACTGTTTGCACGTTATACTGCACAATTATTCGTAAGCCTATACGATTGGTATAACATGCCCCCAACGATGCACAAGTATTGATTCATGGCCATGATATCATTAAGCAAGCGGTACTTCCTATTGGAAAAATGTGCGAAGAAGCACAAGAAGCGTGTAATAAGGAAATCCGTAGTTTAAGAAAAGATCACTCTCGAAAAATTGATCGCATATCCACGAATATTGACTTATTTAATGGATTACTAGTTTCATCCGATCCTGTAATATATTCGCTTAGGAATAGAGAAAAACCTGTTTTAATCCACCTAGTGGTGTAATGATGCCTTTCTCATATCAATCAAAATATCATATATAATACTGTGGTATTCTTCAAAATTATTTTTCTTCGATTCTTAAAAGAATAATCGAAATAGATTTGTTTGACCGTCTACTGATAAAAACTATCAATTGGAAAAGATTTGAGGTCCATTTAGAAAACTTTTTACGGTTTTTCGCTCTTTTCAGTGATGGTATAAAATTTTTAACACGCTTTACCCTATATTTCCGGATCCGGAAGTCGGATCCTGATGAAATTCAGGAATTACGTATGGGACCACAGGACCTTTCATTTGAACCTAAGTTTGTGAAAATCGGTCGCGCCATCTATGAGAAAAGTTAGAACACATATTTTCATTTTTTTGCACATTTTACCCCATAAAGTTAGGGCAAAAAACGTTACATACACACATACACACACAAACACACAAACACACAAACAGACATTTTGCGTACTCGACGAACTGAGTCGAATGGTATATGACACTCGGCCCTCCGGGCCTCGGTTCAAACGTCGGTTTTCACAGTGATTGCATAACCTTTCTATATGAGAAAGGCAAAAAAAAAAAAATTTTCTTCGATTCTTAAAAGAATAACCGAAATCGGTTTGTTTGACCGTCTACTGATAAAAACCATCAAATTGGAGAAGATTTGAGGTCGATTTAGAAAATTTTTTAAGGTTTTTCCTCATTTTCAGTGACGGTGTACAATTTTTAACACACTTTACCCTATATTTCCGGATCCGGAAGTCGGATCCGCATGAAATTCAGGAATAACGCATGGGACCACAGGACCTTTTATTTGAACCTAAGTTTGTGAAAATCGGTCGCGCCATCTATGAGAAAAGTTAAAACACATATTTTCTTTTTTTTTGCACATTTTACCCCATAACTCTCGAACCGGAAGTCGGATCGAAATAATATTCAGGAATTTTGTATGGGACCCCAAGACCTTTCACTTGAATCTAAGTTTGTGAAAATCGGTTCAGCCATCTCTGAGAAAAGTTAGTGCACTTATTTTCACTATTTTTTGCACATTTTACCCCATAATTCCGGAACCGGAAGTCGGATCCAAATAATATTCAGGAATTTTGTATGGGACCACAAGACCTTTCATTTGAATCTAAGTTTATGAAAATCGGTTCAGCCATCTCCGAGAAAAGTTAGTGCAAAAAAACGTTACATACACACATACGCACACACACAAACACACATGCACACACATACACACAAACAGACATTTTGCGTACTCGACGAACTGAGTCGAATGGTATATGACACTCGGCCCTCCGGGCCTCGGTTCAAACGTCGGTTTTCACAGTGATTGCATAACCTTTCTATATGAGAAAGGCAAAAAAAAAAAAATTTTCTTCGATTCTTAAAAGAATAACCGAAATCGGTTTGTTTGACCGTCTACTGATAAAAACCATCAAATTGGAGAAGATTTGAGGTCGATTTAGAAAATTTTTTAAGGTTTTTCCTCATTTTCAGTGATGGTGTACAATTTTTAACACACTTTACCCTATATTTCCGGATCTGGAAGTCGGATCCGCATGAAATTCAGGAATAACGCATGGGACCACAGGACCTTTTATTTGAACCTAAGTTTGTGAAAATCGGTCGCGCCATCTATGAGAAAAGTTAAAACACATATTTTCTTTTTTTTTGCACATTTTACCCCATAACTCTCGAACCGGAAGTCGGATCGAAATAATATTCAGGAATTTTGTATGGGACCCCAAGACCTTTCACTTGAATCTAAGTTTGTGAAAATCGGTTCAGCCATCTCTGAGAAAAGTTAGTGCACTTATTTTCACTATTTTTTGCACATTTTACCCCATAATTCCGGAACCGGAAGTCGGATCCAAATAATATTCAGGAATTTTGTATGGGACCACAAGACCTTTCATTTGAATCTAAGTTTATGAAAATCGGTTCAGCCATCTCCGAGAAAAGTTAGTGCAAAAAAACGTTACATACACACATACGCACACACACACACACATGCACACACATACACACACACAGACATTTTGCGTACTCGACGAACTGAGTCGAATGGTATATGACACTCGGCCCTCCGGGCCTCGGTTCAAAAGTCGGTTTTCACAGTGATTGCATAACCTTTCTATATGAGAAAGGCAAAAATACCATAAAAACCGATTTGCCAGAAGCGGTCAAAGAATTACTGAAAGATGTTGAGATTTATTGATAACGAGCCAGAGGTGAAGAACTGAAAATTATTAAATTTTACATGCATAAAAATACAAAACTATCTCTTTCAGGGAGATTCGAAACTACTTTTCTTATCTTTGTCTAATTATATTCAAATAAATAACAATGAATCTTTATTTTCTGAGGGATGCATATATTAAATCCAGTGGGTTTTCCTCCTATCCCAAGTAAATAAATAAACAAATTAAAAAGTAAATAAATTTTTGCCTTCTCTATGACAGACGAGAAGAAAAGGAATGGTTTCAATGTCATTTCTGATAAAAGTTTTAGTTTACGAAGATCAGATACTAATTATTCTTGAATCAAACTCTTTGAAATGCATGCAATGAAAAATGAGTTATTATATTACGGTAGGTATAGTGATTCGAAAGAGTATTTGGACAGATTTGAAATCTTTATAGATTTCAAAACAGTGAGGATTTTTTTTTCTGTAACTTGTTCGAAAAATAGTGCAAATAATGATTTTTGCCACTTGTTTCAAATTTTATTAATAACTAAGGTATCGTTTTTATCGAATAACTTTTACATTGAACTCCCCTTTTGTTAGTGAACTTACTACAGCTCTCTGTCCTCTGAGTAGTGCATAGAGTATCTTCTGTGCTAGTCCTAAAATGCCGATCTCCTAGTTTAAATACTCTGCCCTCTCGCTTGTGGACAAATAGGATACATTTTACAATAAACAACCCCTTTTTAGAGACGCTTGCTATCTTTTCACGCGTATGAATATCCTTACGATCATTTCTTAGTTGTTATAAACCATACTTGAGTTTTACTAAAAGTATGATACCCTCTGTGATAATAATACTTGCTACGCTCTTACCCATAAAAATTTTCTTATGACCATATTTGAAGAGCAAAAAGTACCTGTGCCAAGTTTGATAGCAATCCGTTCTGTTGTTCCGGAGTTATACCGTTATAAACATTACAGTCCCTTTTTAAAAGTACTTGCTACATCCACCCCCCATATAGACATATCTAAGGTATGCAAAATGTTTCTATGGTCTTCAAAACGTATCGAATCTCGTCAAATTAGATATATTTTGTCATGACCCCCCCTGATAATGACACTTGATACGCTCCCTCCCCTATAAAAATACTCCTTAAACCATCTCTGAAATTCAAGAAGTATCTGTGCAAAGTTTGGTGGCAATCCGTTGTGTAGTTCCGGAGTTATGGCGTTACAAACATACAAACTCACATCCTTAACTATATGTACATATAGGTATATTGTTATATAGAAATTAGAAAGACGACATCTGACTTTTAGGAGTATTAAACATTTTTTCAAATATAACAAAATGAAAAATATATTCTGCGATATGGAATTAACGATAAAAGCGTAAAAAACAGGCACTTATCTTCATATTTCGGTTTTATGCCATCTTTTATAAGAGGTGGATTACTGTGCTATGGTGCCTATTCAAGATCGAAAATTTTCAAACATTAACCGCTGGGCAGCACCCATTACCCATGTCCGATTTAGCTCAAATTTTGCATGAGGACTTTTTTCGAGGTGCTCAAACTTTTGAGCTATAGCGCTTTACGAAATTAGAGGTGATCCCAAAATATTGGCACCCTAATATACATTAGAGCGGTAAAAAACAACGTGTTTTGTCGGTTATTTCACTTATCCCATCATATCTCCGGAACCAAAAGTCACAGCCATTTGATCTTCGAACTTGATCAATAGCCCGACAGTACCTTTAAAACGAGCATAGGTTTGTTAAAATCGGTTCAGCCATCTCTGAGAAAATTGAGTGCGTAAAATTACAACGCATTTTGTCGGTTACGTCACTTATACAATAATATCTCCGGAATCAAAAGTCACAGGCATTTGATCTTTGAACATGATCAATGGTCCGATAGTAGCTTTCAAACGATCATGAGTTCGTTAAAATCGGCTCAGCCATCTCTGAGAAAATTGAGCGCGTATAAATATCTTCGAAAAGTGCACACACGCATACACACACAGACATTTTCCGATCTCGTCGAACTGAGTCGAATGATAAATAACACTATGGATCTCCAAGGCTCCGTCGGTTTTTCCAGCAATTCTAATACCTTTCTATAGAAAAAGGCAAAAATGTTTAACGTCTATAAAAATAGACTACTTTTTACTTTTGCTCGGATCTCACTTCCGGTTCCGGAACAAAAGGTTGATATGTGTTTAAATTTTTAAACCTTCATTTAGAGCGAAAATGCAAAAAACGAAGAATTTCTATTAACTTCGGTCAAAACTGTTTAAAACTGAAAAGGTTATAGTAATGTACGCCCAAAAAACTTTTCTGTTCCTATTCAATATTCAAAGGAACGTTTTTGAAGAATCTCTTAGTTAATAAAAACATGAGTTATATGAGAAAGTCATTATAGCACCACAGGCTCGAACAAAGTTTTTCAAAATCCTGTGTACATTTCAAATTTGCTGTACGTTGGAAACACTACTGCCATCTACTCGACTATTCGCTCCGATCTTTCAAAACGTTTTACTTCGTTCTGGAACGATAACAAAATCCTCCTGCCTGATATAGAAATAATACCACTACAACAATTTTAACACTTACCACACGATTTCCCTAAATGTTAAAGACAACTTTATTTCCATGTGGCATAAATCACACAAGAATTCGATCGGAATAAAACAAAAATAAACTTGCCATTTTAACCAACAGCAAAACAAAAATATAGCGTGAAGTGAATGTTGCACCCAAAATTGTTGCTCAGTGAAAGGTGCACCCAAATCGTAGTGGCATCTCGTGTCGATCGTGGTGACATCTGCAAGTGTTCGCCACGCAGGTTGAGCAAATGTTATACATAGTTCATAAGTGAGCCTGTATATTCGGCTGAAAAGTTCGTATCGTTTAATAGAAACACACACTTTTTTGCCAAAATTCGTTTTTATTATTCAACATAATTGCCATCAGAGGCGATACAGCGATTATAGCGATCTTCCAACTTTTCGATACCATTTTTGTAGTACGATTTGTCCTTTGCCTCAAAATAGGCCTCAGTTTCAGCGATTACCTCTTCATTGCTTCTAAATTTTTTACCAGCGAGCATTCTCTTGAGGTCTGGGAACAGGAAAAAGTCACTGGGGGTCAAATCTGGAGAATACGGTGGATGAGGGAGCAATTCGAAGCCCAATTCGTTCAATTTCAGCATGGTTTTCATCGACTTGTGACATCGTGATTGTGAGCTCACGCGGCACCCATTTTGCACAAAGCTTTTTCAAATATTCGTGAATAATATGTCCAACACGTTCCTTTGATATCTTTAGGGTGTCAGCTATCTCGATCAACTTCACTTTACGGTCATTGAAAATCATTTTATGGATTTTTTTCACGTTTTCATCGGTAACAGCCTCTTTTGGACGTCCACTGCGTTCATCGTCTTCGGTGCTCATATGAC
Organism: Malaya genurostris; assembly: GCF_030247185.1. Taxonomy (NCBI): domain Eukaryota; kingdom Metazoa; phylum Arthropoda; class Insecta; order Diptera; family Culicidae; genus Malaya; species Malaya genurostris. The sequence continues at coordinate 63,837,954 of NC_080570.1, read as the reverse complement.
CAGTACGAAATTTTGCAAACCACTTACGAATTGTTGCTTCGCCCGGTGCAGAGTCTGGATAACACTCATCAAGCCACTTTTTGGTATCGGCGTACTTTTTTTCATCAAAAAGTAGTTTTTCATCAACACACGAAATTCCTTTTTTTTCATTTTTTTCACAAAAACAAAAGTAGCTTCACTCAAAATGCAATATCTCACAAACTAATAATCAGACAGCTGTCAAATTTATACACGTATCTTTTGAAGGTTGGTACTAACTGAAAATGGTATGGATTTAATTCTAGTGGCGCCCTCTCATAGAAACGATACGAACTTTTCAGCCGATCTGTTATCTATGGTATGACTGTGCAATACGGACTAAACATGTCAGTGTTCGTGAATTTTCTTTAAGACCGAACCGTCTTTAGATGAATCACTATATGGAGATACCACTAATGTATATTTGCTCGAAATTTCAATTTGCTGCTGGAAATGTTGGATGTTCGATACGATACTTGTATGTTGTAGCTACAAGTGTTCCCGATGAGTGTTGATTTGGTTCAAACGCCGATTCCAAGCTCTCATGGGAATGGGACATCTCATATCGTCGAACAAAACATTTTCTTCTCTATTATTATAACATACGGTCGCACATTCCTACCCCATGTTAATACGTACCCACGTGCATGGTACTCATGGAACAAATGCAAACTGATATAGTGATCATTAGACACGATGGTATCTATAAATACACTCTTGTCGTCATCAGCACGCATGATGTATTCGAGACTGTACGTACGGTACGAGGTCTACCAACGGGATAACCGTGTAGAAGTCCTGTTATGCTGTCACCATCGTGATTTCTCCTGTCCACATAATCATCAACAGGCAGAAAGGCAGCTTCACGAAGTCCCATCCTACGGCTTGGTGTCCTAATGAGGGTGCTACAAGTGCACTGTATAAAACAGCCTGTTCACATAATCACGTGTCTAGCCGTTGCGCTATTATCATTAACATCATCAGATGCGTCTCACGCCATCCCGGCTCGACCGTCTTCCGGCTTTCGTCTGGACAGCATTTAAATGAAATGATATGTTTCCTGGCAGCCACAGCAGACCTCGACCGGTGCACAGGCTTGATCTTTGAATAGTCCATGTTCTAAGCAAAGGATAGCTAGGACGGGTCACTCAATCGTTTGTTTCATCTGCACCGGAAGCAATGTAGAATTCTACCCCTGTACAAACAATAAATATAACTAGGAATATTCCTTTATGTTTGATTTTACCCTGATAATTGAAAAATATATTGAAACTGAAATATTCAAGGTTTACTGCAACAAAAAAAAAAATCCTTCGTCCATCATCCATTCCTGATGGATCATCATTATATCGTTTAGTAATTTGAAAAGAACAATTGCGCATATTGAATTTGCGTATGCCATTTCTCTAAAAGCCTTTCCGAATTGAAACGACCGCACCTGTGCTTCTGCGTCAATTATTTTCCATTCATCCGTATCAAATGAAACAATGTCTAAAAGTTATACGGTGCCGGGTTGAAGTGTCCACTCGGGCGGTATTTATGCTCCGATGCTGGCTGACCTCGGTTTCGCACTGCGAAAGTACTTTTATTTCAACTGGAATGGCATTCCATCACCATCCGGTAGCACATCCATCTTATTTAGGTAGTGATGAGAATTCGCAACAAAAAAAAAAGAGCACAAATGTACAACGGCAAAAAAAAGGACCGGAAATGGCGATAAAATACGTTAGCGTGTATTGGTGGTAGTAGCAGTCACAGGTTCAACTTATTCACACAAACGAAGCAATTAGGTGAAAACTCAAGGCCCCCCTCACGGCGCTTATTGGAAATTTAACAAAGCAGTCTGAATAGAGGATTTTCCATGTTTTGCTATTTACTGAACAAAATTAACACCAGCAAACCGTCTGGAGCAGGAATGGTGTGTTGTGTGGAGTGTTCTTTTTTTCGGTGTTTTGTTCAAAATTATCCGAGTGTATGAACGTAATTAGTGCCTTCTAAAACAAAGGATCCGGTCCCGACCCTTGTGAAGATAAGCTTGAAGTGGTTGGTAAAATTTAGGGTAGTTGTATCTATACTCATAACAACAATCCATAATGTAATACTAAGTTTTAAAACCACGGTCGGAGAATTCTGAAAAGTACCGTTATTTTTAGTATAACTTAAAATATCAAAATATCAATTTTTATAACAAAGTAAGAGCGAGAGTTTAAGAACACTCACCAATCGAATCAAGCACACAATTCTTCATTCTACCATTTGAGCCAAGACATCAGAACGCTGGAAGCAAATCTCATCCAAACTAACAGGTTGATATGATGAATGAATAATTATTTGAGTTGAGTGTTACAATTTAATGCCTCTTTTTGTGGTACAAACCAAATACATTCGAATCGCTCGGTTTTCAACAACCCTTTGTTGAACAATCCGTTGGTCGGTTAACGACTTAAGAATTTCGATACAACTATAAATGAATTCATATATGACTGAATGATAAAAGGTTGAATGACAAAACGTCGATGAACAAAAGGCTGAATGCGTCAAATGGTTGAATACGAAAAAAAGTCGAAATAACAAAACGTTGAATATAACGAAAAGTCGAATGCAACAAATAGTCGAATAACATTAAGGTCGAATACACCAGAAAGTCGAAAGGGACGGACGGTAGAATACAGCAAAATGTCGAATACAATTTAAGGGCGAACCCTGGATGTGTTGAATGGCATACATCCGATGAATATCAACTGTTAAGCCAAACCAATCTCCAAAGTTAAACACCGTTAAACACCGTTTTAAAAATATTCTTTTTTCTTTGTATTTTCTTATAGTAAACATTTCAAGATTATTTTTTTTCAGTGAAATTTTCAAGCCTATCGGAACAAAACTAAGCAAGTTATGGGAGTTTATCTTTGCATATCTCATACTGCGAAGAAGTAAGAGCTCGGCACACAGGCCCAAGATTTCTGCTTCGATTGACTTGAAAACTTGAAAAAACATTCTTGAAATGTTTCATTATAACAAATTATAAAAGGTATATATATATATATATATATATATATATATATATATATATATATATATATATATATATATATATATATATATATATATATATATATATATATATGATTTTTTTTGGAAAATGTTAGACCCTACGGGTTCTTTTGAATAATAAATTGTTTCCATTGATGCGTTTTTCTTGAGAGCAGATTTTGAAAGTCAGTGTCCATCGGCATTCAAAAACTTTTTTTCAAAATTTGCTCACACTTACTAAATATGAAAAATCAGACTCCAATGGTTTCCTTTTCGCTATCATGATTTTTAAGAAGCGCCCTCAAAAATACCTCCTCACCGACTTATACAAAGCTTCTGAATTTCATTTGGATCCGACTTCCGGTTCCGGAATTACAAGGAAAAATAGGCAAATTTATGAAACTTTTGTCGGAAATTTCTTGACTGATTTTCACAAACTAAGAAGCACATAAAAGGTCTTGAAATTCTTAAAAAAGTCCCTGAAAAGATTATTCAAATCCGACATCCGGTTCCGGTATTACAGTGCGATTAGTGAAAATTTTCAGTATCATGAGAACCATTTTACCATCGATGGCGAAACGAGGTGCCCATTTTTATAAAACTTTTCGCTAAATTCATCTAGCTGGCAGAAACCGATTTGCACAAATCATGATTCAAATAAGAGTTCTTATTGTCTTAAAACATGCTGTACAATATATCCATATCCGACTTCCGGTTCCGAAACTATTGGGCGATGAGTGTCAAAACGTTTAAATCGTCATTCAAAATGACGATGCAAAACTGGTACGCGTCGGTACGTGCAGTACACTGAAAGAAAACGCCAGCCGTATTTTGAATGAAACTTCATTCAATGCGATAAATAACTGAGAATTCCGATTAATAAATGGTAGAACAATTTGTATGATCATATGATCAATATTCATAGAGTTTCACTTCTTTTATGTGTGGTTTCCATCCAGATGTTATAAAGCTGTCAGTTACTTTTGAAATGTTAGTGAACTGTGTGTTAATCGTCATGAATCAGACTGAATGTATATTACCAATTGTCATTTTAATCCTTCAGAAGAGTTTATTCCTAAAAATAAATTATGGAACAGTTCGAATAATTTTATGTTGAACAATGAAGGAGTTTTATACACGTTTCTTCGTATTCTCTTCCATTATTTATATGAATGGCATAAAAATATCGAATTGTATTATAATTGTATGTATTTTCTCTTGGTTTGAAATTAATGTGTTCTATCGTATTCCCGTTACAAAAATCATTCCATGCAAGCAGTATTTTTATTTTGCAATTTTGCATACAGTCGAACACACACGAAACTTTTTTCTCCCTAAAGTTTAATGAAGCTTTGATTATCAGGGCGTTTCTTTCACATTATAAAATATTTTTGTCCGTATGTTGCATGACAGCTTCAGATGAGCTTGACAATTTACTAACTGTAAGAATGTCATCTATAATCATACCAAACATTGAATAACTTGTAAGAAAAACCAATAACAGAGCGTAAACAAAAACGTTTATTTTAACCGGAGTTGTTTGAAGTTTTTTTCGATACGTATTGTGGTGGTGATATGAAATTGATTTATCAGTGATTAAGAATTGTGGCAAATCTTGTATCAGAGTACTTTGGTGAGTATTCATTGAAGTCTTAGAGTTCATGTGGTTATAGTGTCATTTCAACTTTAGACAAACAATTATTGTGGGAAATTTTGTTTTTCTAAGATTGTATATTGCACCTTGATGTAATAAATTCAAAATCTTCTACAATCCATAAACCGAATAATTGACATTCAATTTGTATCTATCAGTATCATTTATTTTGTTTTAATGAATTTCATGTCAAAGAATTTTTCAACCACATAATATTACATGTTCTTGGACGTTAATAATAAGCGTTTTTCGAAGTGTATAGTTTTTGGGTTGACATGACAAAGTTCATTGAATTGAAATTTTATTTCACTTGATTCGACCATCTCCATTGTTACCAGTGTAGTTTATACAGAACAAATAAATTTTACTAGAAAAGTTTCAATGATTCTGTTACAATGAATATTATTGATTTTTTTTGTGGTTAAGTAGCATATATGAAAACTTATTAATTTTCACTGCCATGACGTGGGTAGGTAAGTTTCTTGAGACATTATTAACTATTCCACCAATTGTCTTTCTGGTACTTCAGTCAGGGGCGAAATACGAAGAAATCTACTTTGAGGTCGCATACAGCCAGCCATTAGAAGTTTATCGATGAATAATACGACCAATGTTGGGACATGTTTTTCAGTTTGAAACTTATTTCATATAAAAATAGCTTACTCGGTAATTCGAGGTGCAATCAGTGTAAGTGGATTATCATAGATTTTGTAATAAATCATTCAATTATTATAAACCGTTCTATCAACAGCAAAAATACGACCAACGAAGCGAAGCGGATCAAAACTCTAAAAAACTATCGAAATTGCAAGAGTGTCCAAATGATTAGAAGCAATAGCCTACCTGATGAATCGGGTGATAGTGCTGATCGGTTCAAAATATGTATATATTTTAATTATAATAACACGTATGTGAAAATAAACCAAATTATAATTTGAATAAATTTAATTTTACTCTTGCTATTTTAAAGAAATTGTTTTCATCTTCAATAATCAGTATTCTTTTTTTGATATAAAAAACTAATAAAAACGGTTATGTGCCCTAGCACAAAATTTGGCTAACCCCTAAATGATAAAATAATTAATTTAATGGAAATATATGTTAAATATTCAAATCTATTAATGGAAAACAAATTGCAGCTTCAACCAGTTCAATTCACTAAAGTAAATCTGTTATTTTTATAACTATTTCAACGAAATATATTGAAACTGCCTAAATTATTCGTACAATATTTTACATTATGTGTAAAAAAACTAGGTACAAATATTTGCGTACAGGTATAAAGTTTTCAATAATACAAATGACGATTATCGTTAAATTTTGTTAGGCATCCTTCGATTCTAATCCGAAAAGACTCCTGCAAATACTCTTAACATATTGTCCCAATGCTTGTGAATCTTAGTATGAATCGAAATTCTTTCCGTCATCTTGGTTGACGAAAATGTGTGGGACATTAATTGTCAAAATTGTTTCATCAAATCTGATCATTTCGACCTTTGTTAGGAACACTTATATATAAATTATTGAATTTTGAAAAATGTGAAACCAATTTAGGCATTTTAAAAATTTCTAATTCATTCTCATTAAATACAATTTCAAAAAGGTTTTTCTGTATATGAAATGTATCGAAAATGAACTGGAGCTAAATCAGAGCTTTTAAATGTAAATCATTTGCATATAAAATTATTTTCATTTTTAGCTGCATTATTTTAATCTTAATTTATCCTAATAGTATGCGCATTATAAAGACTACATAATACAAAAACTCAATGAAAATCTTCTTAACATTATCAGACGATCGGTGTAAATTATTTTTTTTCGGTTTATGGCCTTGGGGTATATGTATGAGCATCATACACATTACAAAATGAGTAGTATATCTTATATGGCAGCTATGATGACAAATTTTGAAACGAAAATCATCTACATTTTGGATTCATGTGTTTCAAACCAATTTTCAATGATATTCATACAAATCAGTTTATTTTTGACAGAGGGGAAATTGAATGACCGACTTATTAAAACCATCTGAAAATCGTTATGGGGATCGGATGAAGCAAAAACCGTTCAGTTTGTGGCCGGTAAATTCTTTCAGTGTAAGGAAGAAGAAAGGATCACCGGCTTTGATCTGTTCGCAGCGTGCATTGTCCAATTTAGTATAGCGTGTATGGTTGCCACATTTAAATCTATATTTTCAGGTAAAAAACAAATTTATTCTTTTTATTTATAGATGAAATTTCTAAATGTTTTATTCAGTTTGTACCTACTTGTTAATATCATCATTATAACGATGCTTTTCTATAGAAGGGCGTTTATTGCCTTTCTCGTATAGAAAATTTATGCAATCACTTGAAACATTGATTAGCGAAAACTGGTCCGAAAGGCTATGTGTCCATTTGACACAGTTCGTCGAGCTGAGCAATGTCTAAATAAAAAAATCTCACAGTCCCATAGGTTGCTATTGAAATTCATCATGCTTTCATAGGGTAAAAGGGGGTTTAAAATTGCAGACCGTCCTTTAAAGTGACGATGCAAAAAAGGATATCATTCTTCTAGATTTGGTTCAAAACTGATTTAATTTGTAGGCTATATTAGTTACTTACTAAACTAACCGACTTCGGCTATACCGGTTCCCAGTACCTGGTTCCAGAAGTACCGGAAATAGTGGTCAAAACGTCTAAAACGAGACTCACTCAAATTTCTCAGAGATGATTTCCACAAACTTAGGCTCAAATGAAAGTTCCTATAGTCTCATATGTTGTTGTTTAATTTCAACCGGATTCGACTTCCGGTTCCAGAACTATAGGGTAAAGTGTGTTTAATCATTCAGTGCGACGATGCAAAATAAAGAAAATTTCTGATTAACTTGGCATAACTGTTTACAAATTGAAAAGGTTATGTTAGTTACCCAAAGAAACTTATTTTATTCAAGATTGAAGAAAATTTTTTTACATAATCTTAAATATAAACATAAGTAATATGAGAAAGGCATCACTACACCACTAGCAGGATTAAAAAAGGTTTTTATTATAGAGACAAATTTTCAACATCATTATTATTTGATGCGGGTGCGAGCAATTAATGTTTTTTTTTTAAATCAAAAGATGGGTTTTTGGTCAATCGGATTCGCGTCAAAACATTCGAAACGTTGATCGTTAACGAAAAATAAATGTTTTGATGAGAAACCAATTGACCAAAAAGCCATCTAATAATTCAGAAATATTATTTCAAGATGGATGTCCAACAAATTGACTTTTTTGCATGAGTATTCCAAGAAAAATCAAATTTAACAAAAGTTGTTCGTGCTCGAAGTTCTTCAAAAAACGCCGTTGCTTTAGAGGATCGTGAACAGTCAATTCTGATTGGTATACCACCATTCGTTCACTAGAAGTTTTTCACGAATAAAGTTATGCAAGCCCTCACACATCGGTTCAAACAACCGAATATTTGAGCACCCAAAACGTCGTATTGATGGGCCTACCGCCGTATAGTCCTGATTTGGCACCTAACGACTTCTATTTGTTCTCTTTCGTGATAAATAAACTGCATGGAGAACGGTTCAATGCTTCTGAAGAAGCTGTTGAAGCGTTCAAAAACCATGATTTGGGGGTATCTCCAGAATAGTGGAAAAAATGTTATGGAAATTGGTTCAAGCGTATGAAAAAGTGTATTGATCATCTAGGGAAATATTTTGAAAAACAATAAAATACATAAGTAACAACCCGCGTATAATTTCATAACATTCTCCGAATAATCAATAGTAAAAGGTCTGGTCGTTTTTATTCTACTTAAGGCTAATTATGAAACATATGAAATATCTTGGGAACATCGCTGTTATTGTAGAAAAACCGGCCCCTTGTCACGACGCCATATTGATGAGATCAAAATCGGAACATCAAAATCAGCTGATTGCAACGCAAACAAACAAATAGTAATGAATTTGCTTAACGCGTTTACCTTGTTTAGTGCAAGTGTGAATTTTGTGTGCGACTCTCTCACAATAACTTGTCGGTCTACCTAAAATATAGTTTTGGGACATTAAATGGAGATAATTTTCACAATTTGAGAATCAAAAACATCGCAATGTTTGGGGCTCGAAACGCGAGAGGCTCAACGTAATCGGTATACTTTCAAACGGCTGGTGCTCACATACCGGTGTCAGATGGCTGAGAAAAACAAAAACGAAGTCGGTTCGTACGCCCACCAACTAACCTGACGTACAAACTCTACTAGTTTTTATTCAAATTTTGAAGATTTTATACAATTTTGCCATCGTATTCTAAATGACGACTTAAATTTTTGTGCATCCGAAAATATGCAGTAATTTTTGGTAGGATTATAAGACCTTTCATTTAACCCTAAGATTAGGAATAACGGTACAGTTTACAGCATTTGTTTACGGTTTTTAATTCGCCAGGTCAAGTGACGGGGTGCAATATTTAACACACTTTACCCTATAACTCCGGAAGTCGGGTCCCGATGAAATTCAGGAATTTCGTATGGGACCGTGAGACCTTTCATTTGAATCTAAGTTTGTCTAAATCGGTTCAGGCATCTCAGAAAACCTAGTGAGATTATTTGACACGAGCACACATACATACACACACAGGGCAATTTTTCTAGTCAGTTTTTCAAGTGATTGCATAACCTTTCTATATGAGAAAGGCAAAAGTAGATTTTGAATCCAATGGCATTGGTTTCGGTTGACGTCTGTAGTATTGATTTTCAGTATAAGTAGGCGGAAAATGCTTCAATGAATTTTCATGATAATTGTAAAAAAATCTCAACATTGATCAAATGTTTTCGGCTGATGTAATGTAATCGGCGGTGTTACGCCCTTTGCGAACGTGCTTCTCCCGTCAGTTGGTGGTGCCCCCATCGAGCAGTCGAAAGGTCACTGCGCCAATGGAACGAAGAGGAGGCAGGAACCGTTGTCAAACTGAAAAAGTTGAAAGTCTCGGTGCGATATCAGACATCAGTATTCAGTATCAGTACAGCACAGTGCAGTGAAGTATTTCTTTAGTGATTATATACTAAAAGTGAACTTTTAAACCTAGGTACGGAATCTAAACTCTTATTCTATTGAATTGTTATTTACATTACAAACTAAATTTTGAATTACCTAATACTAAACCTAAACTATTCTAATCTATATAGCCTGAACACCTGCGTGTGAACAACAGTCGAACGAACCATAGTAAGCGAGAAGAAGAAAACTAAACGTAAGCTAAAATTTCTTATAAATATCTTTCCCTAACTATTGAAATTCTGCAGGGAATTAAAATTTAAATACCTAAAACAAAAAGTGCTTTCATTCATGTTTCGGAAGCAGTTGTGTTGTCAGTAAGGACAACAGGCGGCATGGTCAAAATGTGATAGCCAGCGCAATAATTATCGGCGACGGCGGCGCACAGGTCTAGTACAAATATAAAAACCTGTTTTAATCCACCTAGTGGTGTAATGACTATTATATGCACTTCTGGCACCGGAACCCGAGAACCGTTATAACCAAAGTCGGTTCGTACGGCCACCAACTAACATGACACACAAACTCGCACTCTAAATTACGATTTAAATGTTTGTTGCATCCGAAAATATTTTAAGTGGTGGTGTACAATATTGAACACACTTTACCCTATAACTCCGGAACCGGAAGTCGGATCCGGATGAAATTCAGGAATTCCGTATGGGACCACGAGGCCTTTCATTTGAATCGAAGTTTGTCAGAATCGGTTCAGCCATCTCCGAGAAAACCTACTGAGATTATTTGACACACACACACACAGACATTGCTCAGCTCGATGAACTGAGTCGAATGGTATATGACACTTGGCCCTCCGGGCCAATTTTCACTAGTCGGTTTTTCAAGTGATTGCATAACCTTTCTATATGAGAAAGGCAAAAATGGGTATAGAATTCGCTCAATGCCCGATTCAGCTTGACGAACAGAGCAAATGTCCCTCTTAGAAAAAATCGTTCAACGGCGGTCCTTCATTGGTCCAATACGTTGGATCATTGGTCCAATGAAAGTCCAATCAATTGTTCAACGGGAGGCCAACACGGGACCTTCGTTTGCCGATTTTGAAACAGACCGTTGAACCAAATGCCATTTTTTTCGTTCAACAAACCCGGCAGACAGAGGTCCATTGTTGAGCCATTTTTAATATGAGGAGTCGAAGCCCCGTTGGACTAGTTTTACTGCATAATTTTTGAAGTTTTTTCCACTTATTTTTTAAACTAACACTACATACCTGCACAATACTTCTACTTCACGTAGAATAACAACAAATTTTCTCGCTATGTAACTTATTTTTCACACTATTTTTGCAAGATGTACTTAATGTATGTACTTAATTTTTCACACTATTTTTGCAAGAGAAAAAACAACAACAAACCGTTCCAGCAAATTGAACGAATATTTCGTGCAATATGTCGTTCAACAAGCGCTCAAAGACCAACAAAATTGAACTGCCTGCTGAGAGGGGTCTGTGTGTTTGTGCCAGATGAAAAGGTGTAGATTTCAGAGATTGTTGGACAAAACTTGACGAAACTGGTTGCAAATAAAAGGTCTTCCTGGAAGTACGCTATTACATTTTTATGACTAAATCGATTGTAACTATCTTCAAATACAACCACCGAAAAAAAAAATCATATCGCTCATATTTTAGTGATAAAGAATATGGTTTTGATTGCGCAACTACAAATTCCTAGCTATATTATTAACTTATCGGTGAATCTGTTTTCAGGTGGAATTTGAAGGAAATGTTATCTAAAATACAAATAATGACAAACGACTGAGAGTGTCTTATTCTTTATTCAGTCTCCACTTCTGTAAGAGGAATACAATTGAAAAATAGTAAACCTATCGGTCTCAAATATATAGTACATTGAACTGAGATTGTGCAAATATGTAGCAGACGAGCCCAAAAGTACCATATTGTATCGAATCAATCAAATCAAACCTGTATTACACACAGTGAGGTGAGTGTGCTTCGTTTTCACAACCGATGCTGAAGTTGATTCGTTAGATTTAATTCAATTTCCCGGTAACTCTGTTTCGCAGCACATATGACTGCTACTCGCACCAAGAGAGCCCCACGAAGAAGTTAACTTTCTTGCATCGTTTGCTAACTTTTGGTCCAGGTCACCTGCTATGGTGCCGTACGCAACGAAAACGAAAGCTATTTCGTGATGAAATTATTGTCTATTTCGTGAGTTGTCTGCAGAAAACAGCAGATGACAATGCTTGTCAAAGAAATATCTTCAGCGGTTGGCTGAACCACGTACTGTGGAATGAAATTTATCACGTATTGATGCTATCAGAATTGAAAACAGGACCAGGAATGGGAAGCTATCTTAGTCCAGGCCACCTACTATCATCAGGGGACGAAGGGAGAAGGACGAAGCCACCCCACCTCACTCGTGAGCTACTCACCGGTCGCAGTGGAACGCTATAAATCATCTTTGCAGAGCAATACTCGCCACGATACTTCGGCGGGTGGGAAGAATATACTTCTTTGTGTTGTTGATTTGTACCATCAAATACACCCACCGTAGATTGGTGGTAATTTTTTATTAAATCTTGACCGTGCTGCTCGTGCAAGCGTAAGCGAAACCTTGCCCCGTTCCCCTGGCCCACCAGGCGAAAGTTTTCCCGAGTGGGAGTTGTGATATTCCGAGTGGAATCGGATGCCAATTTGTTGGGCTTCGAAAATTGATTTATGTGAGGCAAACTGGAATGGAACTGTGAAGTTGATTATCATTTTTCAATATTAATTTACCGTTTCGGTAAGAACAAGAAATTTTGAGACGTCGACAAGATAGTCTGAAGTTGGAAAACTGCGAACAACAATAAATCTTTTGTTCTGTACTAAACAAATTGCTTCAAAACGAACCAAGTGTCTGTATTAAATACTGTTTACCGAAACATAGTGACAGCTAGATTTTCTCCCTTCAGTTCATCACAAATATCTCCCAGCAGATTGGACTGACTATTCAAACAGGGATCCGATTCACGTACGCTCCCCAGCTCCATCCGTTGCTGGCTCCACAGCCAACAATGGAGCAAATTTCGCTGATGTCAGCGTAATAAAGAAAAGGAGGAAGAAAAAAAAACTTGGAGAAAATCATCAAAAAAGGATATCGGAAAACCACCTTCACCGCACTGCCAGCAAACGGATATTCAAGGTGCCTCGCATTGTTTGTGCCTGCCAATACCAATGATGTTGCAGAACCAACCAGCAGCGTGGCAAGCGAACGGGTGCTTGTGGATTGAGATCACGTTCATGAAACATTAGAGCTGCTACAGTCAGGCTCCGGTTCAGCGCGCTGGTCTAATTTTATCTCTCCGAAGACAACCAAGGACGTGCCGAAAGGAAACTTCTTTGACGTCTTAATAGAAGTTTCTACACACTTTCCATTGCTTTCGCTTGGCAGCCCACATCCGTATCCAGCAGTTTTGGTTTCTAGACGATCTGCAGTTTGAACGGACGGGGTCTTTCACCCCCTCGAATCTTAGGAAGGAGCTGCAAACGAACTTCGTAAAATGAAATTATGACGAAACGTTGAAGCAACACGTAATTTATTGTCAGTTCATAAATCAAGTTTTCCCCTTTTTTTCGGAACATTGTAACCGGACCGGGATGACAAGTTGCGAATATTCCCGGCTTCAATATTTCTTAGAAGCTTCATATTTCATCCTTGCATTTGGTGCTTGGGATGAAAGCGTAATTCCTGGATCACGACTCTATTGGTCAGACGCGGAATTTTTCATTCGTTTGAAGCATTGGGGATAAGCAACAAGGATTTTTGGTCCACGGATTTTTTGGTTGGTGGTTTTGGTCCACGTCTCTTACATTTGTTTTTTTTTGTCATATAGAGTTTTTTCAGCAATAGCGATCAACTTATCATATTTAAACTGTTTTTCTTAGATAGGGCTATTGAAGCTATAAAGACTGTTCCAGAAAGTATGGACGCAACCAAAAACCGCTGCCATTTCGCAATGGTTCAGAATCTGTCAATTTTTGTGGCTGCGTCCTGTTGTTTACACTCTTCTCTAACCACTTGTGCAGTTGTTTGTTCGTTTTCATTAGTTTGTTTCGAAATGCGTGAACTTTCAGCAGAACAATGTCGAAAAATTGTGTACAATTGGTGCACAGAACTCGGACTGTCACTGAGAAAAATAGCAATACAGCAAGCGTTCGAGCAAAAGAAGGAGGTTTCAGTTCGGGATATGGCTAAAAAAGTGAGCACTTCGAAGTCAAATGTTCTTCGTGCTAAAGAATGTTTGAATCTTCGAACCTATAGAAAGCAGAAACAACCAAAACATAGTCCGAAACAAGAAGCATCGATCAGGCCGAGGGTTCGAAAGCTGTACAATACGATTCTTGCTGGAAATTTGAACTGCATAATCATGGACGACGAAACCTACGTGAAACTCGATTACAAATCCTTGGCGGGACCACAATATTATACGGTGTGAGAAGAGCAAGTGTTCATCACCACTGCTTCAATGAACAGCGAAATATACATTAAGGAATGTTTACAAAAACGGCTTCTACCCATGATTTCTTCTGGCCAGATCTTGCTTCTTGCCACTACTCGAAATCAACGGTAGAATGGTATACTACCAAAAATGTCACTTTTGTCCCAAAAGACATGAATCCACCACATTGACCACAACTTCGACCAATTGAGGAATTTTGGGCAGTAACGAAGGCACATCTTAGGAAACATGTCTCGGCAGCCGAAACCATTCAACAGTTCGAAAAAGATTGGAAAAAAGTGTCAAACCTTGTCGCCAAGAAGTCTGTACGGAATTTAATGAGGAACGTTCGCAAGAAGGTGTGCCAGCTAGTCTACAATGGCTAAGTAGCAAATGTTGAGAATAATATTCTGTTGTTGTAGTCTAATATTATCAGTATATCGAATAAAATTTGAATATCCAACACTTGTGAATTTTTTATAGCGAAATCAAAGTGCGTCCATACTTTCTGGAACAGTCTTTAGTCATATCATTAGTAGAGTGGCCATATTACTTTGCCGATTACTCGTCTTGTTGTGATAAAACCGAATATATTCTTTTCTTAGCTCTAAGAAGAAATACCGCGGAAAAAACACCACAAAAGTTGTTCAATACTACTGTTATAGGACGCGAAAACTCAAAGCGAATGCACCTATTTCCATCTTGCCTTTAAAATCCATTTATCGAACAGAGAAAGAAGATCTCACTCTAACTGATGGTTATACGAATGATATGATTACTGGAGCGGAGATGACTATTGGAGTCATTGCCCTCAATGCATATGTTCTAACGGTCAGTTATCATCTGATTAAGTCTAAAAACTAGTTTAGATTATTGGTTTATTGCTAGTTTTCACTCAATCGATTTTAACATTAGCACCAATTGAGGTTGCAAAATGTTCTTTGGAAGCAACATACTTGGGAATGGCACGCTGTTTTACATTGTGTTTATTTGAAAAGTGGAAGATTGTAAGCTCTATACTTTTAGCTACTAGAAATCGATGAATTTTTTCGCATCTCAGAGAGGCAGGCGCGTATACAGGAGGGTGTTTTAGGGGTTCAAACCCCCTCCGAAACTCAAAAAAGTATGATATTATGTAAACTCTTTTTTTCAAATAAGTAAAAAATAAAATGAATAATTTTCAACAAACGACTCCACAATAAAAAAATTTCAAATAATTATATAAAAAGTTCCATTTGTATGGAAATTGATCAACATGTTCTGAAACACCCCCCTTCTTTTCTGGGTACGCGCCTGCAGAGAGGGATAGATTGTAAGTTATCTTACGTACAATAGTACACTATTTGTTTCTCTGGGTAGCTGTCTGTCGAGACTGCTTTAAAAATTTACCATGTACTAAATACCAAAGATACTGTTTTGAAGTTTAGCATTAGAAAAGCATTCATTTTTTATCGTTTTTAATTTTTTTGGCTTTTCGCGGAGAACCCGCACATCACAAAATTACAATATTGCAATTGTTGTTTCACCAGAAACGTTTCATATTGAAAATTTTCAATGGCAAATCAACGTCATTTATATCAGTTACGTAGTGACCATTTCATGTATTTGAAAGTCTGTAGAAGAATACAAGAATTAATTGTAAAACAAGTTTTCCATGTATTAAATAGATATTCCTACAGTATAAATGTTTTAATTTCATCTGCGAGTAATGTATTTTCGGACAGCCTATGTCAAAGTTATTAAAAACGCCTAAAAATGCGTGTAAAAAAGTGATAGTATTTGTTTTTTCTTGAAAGTGCATCTGTAGCATTGGCCTGTCAGCAACAATCTTGAAAATAGATTCAAAAAATCTCTTCCAGCGGGCCATCCTGCAAGTGGAGGAAAACTTTCCTAGTACCCTGTGAACATTTTGCTAGTGGACTCCCTAGTGGGAATTTAAATCTTTTGTTGCATTTCTCTATCATCTGTGAGTTTATTTTTCGGTAAAGCTACAAGCAACTACTTAGGTTTCGTTATTCAAGTGGTGAATGGATTAGCTGCTCTCCGAAAAGACTAGCAGTAAAAAAATATTTTTTGCAAGATACGTCTTGAGTTCAAATTAATGAATAATTTGTTAAAACAATTGAGACATTTTAACCGTTTTTCTTGGGCAAAATAAAACAGTGCCTGAATGTAATGTTGAATAATAATTATCAAATCACAATAGTTTGGATCCCGGCTCATTGCTCCATTCCAGGCAATGAAAAAGCCGATAGTTCAGCCAAACGTGGTGCTATTGAGGTTCCGCCAAAGAACACTTGCCAGCTGGCAAGCTTCTTGGGATAAAGATGATCTGGGTCGGTGGATGCACTCAATTATTCCTAAAATATCGACAAAGACATGGTTCAGGAAATTCATGTCCAATCACTACACGTTAAATGCACATCTCCTTCGAATTGGGCTGATCATGTCTTTTGGACATGCGTGGAGTATCGTGATGTCAGATCTCAACTAACAAATTGTACGCAAGGAATTTATTAGTTGAGATCTGACATCACGAGATCTGACATTAGTTGAGATCTGACATCACGATAGACTATCGACAATGCTTGTCGTGACCCTCCTTTCGTGAAACTTCTTTATCATTTCATTAGCTCCATTGGAGTTCCAATTTCAATTTTATTTTATGTTAGACTATTTTCTCTTTCATGAGTTCAACCAATAGCCATCTATCTTATATTAAATAAAAGTGATGAACTAATACAAAGAAACTTGAAATAGTTATAACCAAAATACTGATATGATATTCGAAATGTATTAGGCTTAAAGTACTATGTATTGTGGATGCCACGGCGAAGAAAAACTTATGTATATTGCCTATGAAATGAACGTATTTATGGAAAAAAACTGAAACATTTTTTGCTTTGAGGTAACTTTGCTAAGATCGATTCATTGCTCAGTTGCTCGAGTGACACCTCATTGAAACGTTTGATGTCATTTCTCAATTGTAACGTTACTCGTTTGTGATGCGTGTCATTGCTGGGTGTCATTGCTTAACTGACAGCACGATAAATAAAAAATAATTCATGAACATTAGAAAAGGTCTCAAGCGCAAATGACAGTTTCTCTTGGTTTACTTTCTCCTTCCATGATTACGCAAATTCCAGTAATTTCCAACAAATTCAACAGTGCAATGTTATTTTTCCAGAAGTCTCCAAATTTCGCGTTAATTCTGTAGATATCAACGGAAAATAATTAAATATTGTTAACAGTGTTGAGAAAATCATGATCAGAAAAAGCTCGTTTTCTAACACCCGTGAAAAAATCTAAAGTATTCTGAAAAATCTCAGTGACTGAAAATATCACTTCCGATATTTTCATTTATGAAACAAACATCCACAAAACTCTGAACCTAGAAGTTCACAAGTGATTTTTAGTGTCAGCGAAACTTGATGACGAATTTTCACCCACAGAAATATCGCTAAAGAGATAGTCGAAAGGGAGAAGAGTCTTCGATGATACTTCGATGCTAAATTTCCACTACACTTCAGTTCGACACCGAAGTGATTCGTGTAAGATTTAATTATATATTTTCAACAATAAAAAAATCTCTACTAAATAAGTTCGCAACTGAACCGCAACTGAGCAACAATAACTGTGATATTTTAGATGCTCGTAGTGTGGTGAACATGAACAACAATATTTTTCTACATTCCAAACAGAAGTTATAGTTACGAAACGCTGCTTTAATTCCAGCTGACTGATTACACTGCACTAGATTCAACCTAATAAAACGCTATTCAGCATGAATTTGATTCATAGAAGTAACAGGAGCGCAACATTGTAAGCATGTCCCATGTGCCAACTCACAGTAAGCGCAGTGTTTGAATGGCGCGTTTGAATTGGCATAGCGGTAGTCTGCTCTCCTGTTACTTCTGCGTATGAATTGACTAATATTTTTTCAAAGAGCTGCATAACATAATTGGTGATTGTTTTAATTAATGTTTTATTATCATTCTAACTATTATTACTCTTGCTGCTTTTATTAATGTTATTACTCCACCACCACGGTAGTGCCGGATAAATTTTAATCATATATCACCACTATTGATTCACTTATCAACCACCCTACGCGCAATGAACATTTTCAGAATTTTTTTGTTCATCTGCGAATTTATTCATCATGTATTCTGCAAAGGGTTGAGATACAACGGCTATGAAAATTCATTTTTCAAAAATCTTCTGGTCGAGAATCATATCAGACATATTTTATTTGCGAACTTTTTTCTTAAATATCATCGATCAGAATGTTCCCTAGTGAGCTTTTCATAGCTGATTTATTCCCATGTGAAATCAGTTACAGTGAGAATCGTGTTGTCAAAAAATCAGTTCTGAACTTTTCAGCAGTGAGTTTTCTGAACGATGATTTTTTTGTCTGAAAATAATGTAAAAAATTTCATTCGCGATTTTCGGAATTTTGATTTTTTCTAACACTGATTGTTACATCATCTCCATAATTTATTTTTGGTATACCGATTAGAAAAATAACCATACATCTTAAATATCTTCTAAACCAGCAATTATTTCGACCCATGGATTGACTTTGAAAACGCGCTTTTATGTGACAAACAGACGTCAGTTAGCTGAGTCACTTCAGTTTGGCGTCAATCGTGTTAATGTCAAAAGGTGTACGTATTTTCACTGAAATTTATTCATGAAATTTTTATATTTTTTGAGTATATATGTTTTTGTGCGTTGTAATGAAGGTCTGGTTAGTTATTTGATATGTTAATTTCGTGCTGAATACAGTTATTATTATATGCTTTTGATTACGTTGAAAATAAAATTGTTATTATGTCTCGAAAATGAGTTTTCTGTGCGGGACTAAATCGGACAAAAAATTGGGCTCAATCGGACACATAATTTTTTACTTGAAATTATGGATTGGTGAAACATACCTGAATAAAAATATCTATACTTCAATTCTACTTCTTGTCACTAATTAAAACTAGGTTTAGCATAAATCAAATCAAAATGTTCATTATATTTAGCGAAGCAATAAAATAGGCTTCAAGAAAGACTCCAAAGTCAGTTTCAACATTAATAATTTTGTGAGGGCGTGAAGTTTCGAGAAAACACCTATATTCTTAGCGAGCAGGATTATGTCTCACACAAGGTTTTTTGCGCGGTGGGGTCTTTTTTTACGCGTTTTTCTTAATGCGGTTTCTTTTCACGCGGCTTATTTTACGCTGATTTGCGAAGTTACACTTTTTTTATGCGGATTTCCGAAGTTTTTGGTTTTTGTTTACGCGGTACGTATCCCCCGCGTAAAAAGAAAGCTCAGTGTACAATCCATTCTAGCATGATTTCATTTCTTTTGCGCTCATTAAGTTATCTTAAGTTTTGACGCCCTACCATATTCGTTCTTCATTTTTGTGTCCGATTTAGTCTCAATTGGGTAGGTTTTTTTTATGGTGACCTGGTAAAAAAATTAAGACTTTATTTTTTATTTAAAAAAAATTTATTCAGGCCTATTTGCGTACAAGCTTTACGTGGCCAAGCTGAGTTTTTAGATAAAAACTTTTTTGTATTGGATCTCGTTGTCACCCTTTTTGTAGGGGGAGAGGAGCTTCCATTTTCCTCCTGCGAGGATTGAGGGGCAGTTTGTGCGTGGTTCGTCTCGTCATCCATTGCCGTGGTATTGTTGTTGATTTCGTTGCTAGTTGCTGTAGATGCGCCTTGTTGTACATTGTTTGCAGTTGCTGGTTGGTTAGATGGTAAGCTGTTAACTGCAGCTGGTGTACTTTGTTCTATAGAGGTTACGTTGGATGGTTTCGTTGAAGGGGATACTTCCCTGTTGTTGGTGACTGTCACAGGTGTACTGGGGTTGCTTGGGGTTGGTGTAAAGGAAGCACCGTTGTCCTTTGGTATAGTTGTCTCCTTGTCCGGTTTATCACATGGCTTATTGTAGTGAACAGCATTGGCAATATTGACATGTGGCCATCTGATTGTCATAGGTAACAAGTGATTTGCACGGAATCCTTGTATCTTGACCGAAAATCACATAGGAAGGTATAGGCTTCTTAAAGTGTATGCGTAATAAACGTACGCCATTTAGAATACCGGGAAAAAAATTCTTCCACTTTTCTTTTTCGATAGAGAGAATCTCTCCGTATTGGGACATGGTATGGCGAATATAAGGATCGGGGACGCATGAGGGTAGATCATGCACACGCACTTCTATAGCACTATCTTCCATATATACTGGAATGTTGTACTTGATATTTTCATGCTCCACATAGTGCACATTATTATTGTCTTTAGCGAATTGAATTGCATTCAACTCTTTATAGAACTGGATATAAACAACATTATTGGTCTTATTGCATTGAAGTAAATGCACACGTTTAATGTAGATGCATTTGCTCCTTAAGTAAACCTTCAAGTTCTCGTATCGAAGGTCGAATATTGCGAAGGTCGAACGTACGCGGTTTTGGTTTATCGACTGACTTGGTTGAGATGTACTAGCGAACTGAAATTAAGACTTGTTAGTTTAGTTTTATAAATTTTATTTGTACCCGGTACATTAAGACTTGTTTTTCCAAGTCACAAATTGGGAATTATTGCTAAAAGTTGATGCTAGATACCTGCAAAGACATCATATTTACAAGATATCAAGCTCTCGCATTTCCCGGACAAATCATTGGCAACATCCTTTTTTGTGAGCATAGCGCCCTCAGGCGAGTCCGCATCGAATCTCGCTCATAGGAGTATGGGATAGAAATGTCAAATTCGTGCGCGTCAAAATGGCAGCACTGTGCCCTCTTACAATTGACGTGATATGTTGAATGTGATGCCTTGCGATGGCGTTGCTGAAATGATGATTGATTTCGCTCCAAGCTGACAGTCTGATAACTGTATAGATAAATGCGTAAAAACATAAGTGTAATAAGTGTTTTTTGAATTTCCAAGTCCGGTTTCGCTCCATAGTGTCTGCAGCTTCTGAAGTTTTTTTATTTTAGGTTGGTCACTTCATCGCTACTTTTTGCGAAAACTAATGCATATTTGTCCATAGCACAAATTGGGAATTGTAGCTGAAGTTTGAAGCTAAACTACGGTATAGATAACTTTGATAAAAACTTAGTTGTAATGGGTGATTTTTCCGGCTTAGCCCCGTTCTCCCCTACTAAAAACAATTAACTTTCGTTTTCAAATTTTCAAATCTATCCATTTCTAAACGAACGAACAAAAGGAAAGAACGATTCTGTGACCCGGATCAATTGGTATTGACTTCAAAATGTGTCGTATTCGACTATCGCTACAAAAAATAGATTTTTTTTTGTAAAAGCGCAATCTACATTCAATTCGAGACCGAGGAAATTAAAGGAGAATTCAATTTGAAGCGATTGTCTACCGGTGTTCTGAATGGTGTGCATGTCTTATGCATGCGGGTAACGAATCAATTTTCATCATATGTGACTTTCGATCACGACGGAAGGTGGTCATGGAAACTACAAACTACAAATTACAAACTACAAACTACAAACTGATTGAATGATTTTTGATAAGATAAAATTTGGTTTTACTAAGAATTTAAAAAGGTCTTCAATTTCATTTCCCATAACTTAAAACATAATCACAATTTTAGTTTTGTTACCAAATTTTTAAATTCACAGTGTTCGGTTTTTTGATTCACAATTGGAAATCTTGATTCACATTTTCATGCGCAAAATGGGCTTATTTCCACCTCCGCTATAAACTATAAATTACAAACTACAAACTGCAAACAGAAATTCAAGGGTGCCGATGATGATATACAAACTACCGCATAGTCTCATTGGAATATATTGAATGGAGTAGCTTGGTAATTTGTTACTACAAACTGTAATCGTATTTCACTCGAACAGATTCAACTTTTTACTTGAGAGAAAAAAATCAAGTTTGTGACTGATGCAATCAATGCATTGTAACAAAATCTAAATATGTAAAATTTAACAAAACGCAGCACAAATGGCACATGTTTTGGCATCCCGTCGACAGTGACGAATGGCAACTAGCGGGTATCGAATAAACGAGCGATTTTTTTTATTGCTGAAGCAGTTTGCTCCCGAAGTGCACTTGAGGTGTTATACATCACAAAAACGACAACGAACATGGAAGCAAACCCCAAAAGTTCGTGAACAATTTCGGCACAAAATGCACCTATAAATATCAGTAAATTTCTTCTTTCTTCTTTTTCTTTCATCGAGCGCACTCGCACCCACCCGGCTCGCCCGGCTTTGGCCCTCCACTGATGCTTGGAAAAGTGATAGGAAAGCTTTACCGGAACTCCGATTTATCGCTGCCGGATATTTCCCGAAGACATACTGCACTCGTTGGTTTGACGGATGGATTTATTGCCCCGAAGGAAGTGAGCGATAGGTGATTTGAAGGGTCGACCTTATAGTTGGCTAAAGTATGTCTTGGCTGCCTTCTGGCGGTTCTTGAACGGGACTCTGACCATGGCATTAAGGAATAAGGAATGTTTCCGGATGCAGTTAGTTGTAACAACACTGGAATGAGAGTGGAATATTGATTCAACTTTGAATTTTGCGAATGACGACGATGTGGAAGTGATTGAATTCGGTTTTTAATGTGTAAAAAGGAGGAATACTTTTCAAATTAAACTTATTTTTTCTTGGCTGTATTTTTTAATAAATATTTTAATTTACTAACCGTTATTCACGCATAAATTTTAAATATTTAATCAAGTAAGAATAAATGATGAAGGCTTGCAAAAAATTTGGAAGAAGTGCTCAACTTTGAGTTAAATAGATATTTTTATTCTATAAAATTGACAAGAGATTCGATTATATCAACTTACGGATTGGTCCACTGTCCCCCGTATTCTCCAGACCTGGCCCCCAGGGACTATTATTTATTTCCAAACCTGAAAAAGTTTCTCTTGGGGAAGAAGTTTTCGTCGAATGCTGAGGTCATTGCAGAAACGGAAGCGTATTTTGAAGGTCTTGACAATTTGTATTTTCACATGTTCATGTGAAAAATCAAAATGTTGGAGGACCGATGGATCAAGTGTAGAGCGCTAGATGCAGATTATACTGA